>NC_072796.1:121870463-122495463 GCF_028583425.1 Eublepharis macularius | reverse complement strand
TTATGCAGAGGGCACTGGGGTTGAAATTGCTACATGCGAAGAAGAGAGTGTATTGGCTCTTAGGTCTCTTGCATCTAGTCCTCTTAGGACATCCAAACACAGATGGAACCAACCAGCAGTACAAACTGCTTTGAACTCCGTTTTGGAAATAAGTGTGGTTTTTTTAAAGAAGAAGCTAACAAATAAGCAATTCATTGCAGGGTTCCCAAGTTATCAATCTAGAATGCTTATATCAGTTTCAAAATTCTTGGATTTTGAATGGGATTCATAGGAGAAAGAGGGAGGGAAAACCATTGCCTCTTGTGATACCCCTCCACTATTTTTTTACAATAGTCCTATGGACCACCTTGCCTTAACAAAGTGCCTTGAAGGAAAACAACTGCTGCTTGGCCATTTCTCATTGCAGGTAGGAAAGATCTCAGACTAGGTTTGCCAACTCAAACAAGGCACAAACATAGCAAGAAGAGTCACCACCTTGGGTTGGAGCTGGTTGTGCTAGTAGAACATGGATCAGTTGACAGCCCTGCCCTGGACATATCTGCTGCACATCACACCTAGACTGGTTTAACAAAGTACAACCTTCAGGTGGGATCTAGAGATCTCCCAGAATTACAACTGATCTCCTAACAACAAGGATCAGTTCCATTGGAGAAAATGGCTACTTTGGAGGGTGACTTCTATGGCATCATACTCCACAGAAGTCCCTCCCTTCAGAGTTGGCAGCTTTTACAGTCCGTTCCCATTTTTGCTTGACTCAGAGCAGAACCACAAGTGACAAAAAGCACAGATTGGACACTTGTCAGCTTCCCTCAAGTTTTGATGGGAAATGTAGGCAGCTTGGCGGAATGCTGGACAAGTGACAGTTGAAAAATCCATTGGACAGCAGTCAGAGAGCCAAGCTGCGAGACCAGGATGCCTACATTTCCCATCAAAACTTGAGGGAAGCTGACAAGTGTCCAATCTGTGCCTTTTGTCACTTGTGGTTCTGCTCTCAGTCTGGTGGAAAAATTAGCATCACATTAGCAAGCCTGAATTCTATTTGGTCTGCATTCAAGTGCTTAAAAGGCTAGGTCCTCCTTATATGGGCCCCAGATTTCCATATATAAACAGGCACTGCCCAGGTTCTTTGGCAATCTTTTCTACTTTCCTACTCTGCACATGTTCACTTGCAGGGCTTTTTTTCCTGGAGAAATAGGTGAGGGAACTATCTCCCAGGGCAACTCCGGGCAGGAGGAGGCACCCCTTCCACTACCCGCGCGTGCAGGACTGTGTGATGACATCACTTCCGGGAAGTGATGTCATTGTGCACATGCACATGAGCCCCCCCCCGGAGCACTCCCTGATTCACGCCGGCTCACCTCCCCACCCCTTACATTGGGCCAGAGCACAGAGCTGCGGGTACGCGCGCTGCTCAGCTGAGTTGTGGCCCAGCACCTCACCCTGTTCTGCCGGGAGAGGCCAGCTGGGTGAGTGAGTGCATGTGCCGCAGCCTGCTGCAAAGCAGTGACGGGGGGCTGGCATGCACTGCTCAGCTGAGCAACGGCCCGGTGCCTTACTCCACTCCAGCAGGGGAGGCTGGCTGGGTGAGTAAGTGAGCATGCCGGGGTCCACTGCGAAGCAACAGTGGGAGCTGGAATGCGTGCTGCTCAGCTGAGTTGCAGCTGGCTGGAGGCAGGGGTCCCAACCCACCTCCCTGATGGAGGGGGCAGGGGAGGTGCCGAGCATGGGCCAGCACACCATTCTCTACCCTCCTGCCACATGTGCTTCCCCCTCTTCGCAAGAGCAGGCTTACCTTTTAAAATGGCCATTTTCTCCAGGGGAACTGATCTCTGGCTGGAGATCAGGGGGGCAGGGCCACCACACACGTGATCTCTTTGGAGAGGTGCCGGAACACTGTTCTGGTGCATTCCAGCAGGAAAAAAGCCCTGCTTATTTGACTATCTGGCCTTCTTTCTCTGTTTATCCTCCTCCTGCTGTTGCATCCTACGGCTTTTCAACAATTGCTTTATGGCAGCTGTGCAGCACTGTGAGATGGCTGCAGCAATCCTCCACAAGATTCTGGCAATGTGCTGGGCCACAAACGAATCTACACCTCTGTCAGTGGGTCCCCCCCCCCCTTACATGTTCTAAGTTTAGACTGGATCTTATAAAAAGATTGTTGGTAGGCTGGGCAATTCCCACCTTTGATAATGTGAGGAGCAGGAGAAAAAATGGAAGGAAATGGCACTGGTAGTGATGGTCTAGGAATTTCCCCTCGTCTTTGTGGTATTTACCACTGAGATTAAGGGAAATTCCTACTACATCAGCCAGAAGTGCCATCACATCTTCCTGAAACTCCACCCTTCCCAAGTACCACTCTAAAAATCTCTCAGTATTTGCTCACACAGGGCTGGAAACCTTAGTTGTTAGGGTTTTTTGGTTAGTAATCAATTCACAGTTAAGAGACGAAGTTGCTGTACTGTTCTTAAAACATAACACTGGCTGCTGTACTTCCAGAATGATCTATTCTGGGCAAAAAAAACCAGGGATCTGATTTTGGTGCTAAATTTGAGCCTAGAAACAATAACTGGATCAGAAGCCACTACGCTTCAAGATGTTTTTCAGTATAAAAATCATTGCAAGCACACAAGGTATTATATATTCCGTTATCTGTGCTAAAACGATGCCTTCATTCAATGTACTGTGGTTTATGTGGAACACAGAAACCGGACTGACTGTAAAACCATTGCAATGGAAATCTGACTTGAAATATATTAAAATGCCCCCTTTAGATTTATGATTACAACTGCTCCAACAGAAAAATTGCATTTTAAGCCCATTGGATCCTGGATAAATGTCATTGGTTGGAGTTTACCAATCATGATTGCTGCTGGAGGAGGGAAATTTCTAAACCACATCCTTCTCTGACTATTGCACTGTTCTGGAAATGCATTAAATTTGTTCTGGCCACAGTCTTAAGATTCTCTGTGCTCAATTTAATTCTTGGATGCATGCCACCAGTGTGGGAGCTTACATCATAGCCGTGTCTCGGGATCCTGAGGGATATTTCAGTAGCCAAATGACTCATTTTAAAGCACTGGAAACCCACCCCACACATTGAAACTTGGACAGGTCTCCTAGACCCAGGTGTTAAGGAACGAGTAATAGGAATGCTGCTGGCAAGAAGCTTAATGGGACTTGCTTTGAGTTCTTGGAACCGTTTGAAACTTGAATACTTGTATTGTTCCTTGCTCACTTCACTTTTACTCCTCCCTTTCCCCCTTATTGGGTTGTTTCTTTCCATATAGATTGTTCCTAACATGGTTGGTGGTCGCTGAAGGGATGGGTTTGTGATACACTTGGGAGTGGAGTGGACACAGAGAGTGGTTTGATTTGTATTTTTGTATGCAATGGAACAGGGCTTTGAAAACCATAAACTGAACAAGTAGGAACTGGGAATGAGAACAAAGAGGTTGTTCCAACTTGCTCGTTTGGTCAGGTCCATGTAAACGTTTGAGGTGGTGCTATGGGAGAATGCTGAAAGTCTGCTTTAAGAAGCGAAGTGCATGATGGTCTTTCTACCTCTTCCTCCCGTAAGTGGATGCCGGCTTCATTCAGGCACGGAAAGTGACTCACATTAGGACCCTAGGCAAGAGTTTGACCTCCTTGTCTCTTTTCAGATCACTGGCATAATTGAGAAACAGCAGGATGTGGCCCAAAAGGACTTGTGAGAATGAGTTATTAGAACAGCCCTTTTGCTTTTCATGCTAATGGATGTTGGTGATTTGTGCTAATAGAAGGAACTCCTCCGACTCCCGGGATGTTGAATGTCTGTGAAAGAATATGGAGCCCATCTACACAGGCGTGTGGTAATGTGGAGGAGTGAGTTCCTGCTGTCATCATATTTTATGACTTTAAGCTTATTATTATCTTTATTTTAATTTAATCACTATATCTGTTCAGGCACCCAGAGGCCTTGGAACACAGGAGCAAGGAAGTAATCTGGTCTTATGTGTAGGTGCAGACCAGGATCCATCAAGGGAAGGATGCTTGCACAGGCAGCTCCTACACACACATTCTACAGCTGGAACGGGAAAAACATGTACAGACTAGGTAATGACGTGTCTCTGCATTTGCCCCAAAGGCATCTTAGGTGGCACTCATTCACACTGCACAGAGTTGTTAGAGAAAGGACGATGATGGTTAGAGCAGCAGCCAACTGCATGGTGTGTGACAGAGTTTGATAAGCGAAGGAAAATAGGCCTCTCTCCTACAATCTACCGGTGGTGTGTGTGTGTCTACCTGTGAGTACTTTGGAAATTTTGAAAACAGGTTATGAGTGCCAAAACAAAATGGCTGTCATTGGAGGATGGGGACCATCATAAAATGGCTGTTGCGAGGCTGGGGGTCAACCATGAAATAGGATGGCCAACTTCCAGGTGGTGGCTGGAGATCTCCTGGAATTACAACTGCTCTCCAGGTGAAAGAAATCAGTTCCCCTGGAGAAAATGGCTGCCTTGAAAGGTGGATTCCATGGCATTATATCCAGATGAGGTCCCTCCCCTCCCTAAGCCCTGCCTTCCTGAGGCTCTACTCCCAAAATCTCCAGGAATTTCCCAACCTGGACCTGGCAACCCCAACACAAAATGTTGGGTCATTCTGTTGGCAGAGTGCCTTTGCAGGAGTCAGGACAGAGTTTCTGGAGATTCCTAGAGAGATGTCTCATCACTTCCGGGGGGAACTGGTCACTCTTCCATGACCCCTCCCACACTGATCTCCCTCTGGAGATGTATGTGACATTGACTAAGCAAAGAAGGAAGCCTAGGCTCCTAGTGTTTAAACTAATTTTCAAATATGTCCTTTTCATCTCTTCTTGGTTTTATATGTTATCATTGTAAGTCTTTTCGCTCTGCCCATTTTCATTGCTGCTGCTCCCTGTTTAATGCCATCGTTGTGCTATTATGTACCATTTTTGATGCCATTTCCGCGCTATTATGCACCATTTTCTCTATTATACATCCAAATAACGTTAAAGAATATGTAAAATTAAGGAGGGAATTTGCTACGAGGGAAACAAATGTAAAAATACAAGGCAGAAACAACATTGAAACAAAATTCCCGTAGAGTTGCTGTCTTAGTCTGCTGCAGTTAAAGCAACCGTGGCTCTTCAGGCACCTTAAAAACTCGGAAATTTATTCTGGCAGCAGATTTCATGAGCCTCAGAGGCCATTGTCTGCAGCACGACAGTTGCACTGGAATTTTTCAAGTCAAGCCAGCAGGGATGAGAAATCCGAAGTCACCCCTAATTTAATCAGCCATTCTGTAAAGAGGCTTCCTGCTGCCTGCAAATCGTACATGCTGACGCTGTGACCTTGAGGAGTATTCTAAGGCCATAAGCATATATAATCCTGGGTGGGCTACTCTGGCTGCAATCCTAAAATGTTTTCTTGGGAGTAAGCACCACTGAATGCGATAGGATTTACTTTTGACCAGACCTGCTTAGGCTTGCTCCATTCCCAGCCTTAAACCCTGAGATTTCCAATTCAAGACCTGGACCCTCGTCTGGTAGAAAAGATGATAGATAACACTGAAATACTGTTAAGAAGTTAGTACTGAAATATTGCTAAGAAATATATAAGGTAATGATAAGAGAGGGGTAATAATGAGTTTTTCATTTTTCTAAGATAAGGAGTAGAAATAGGTTTGAATTCTGTACGTGTTGTTTATTTGAAAATGTATACCTTAAACAGTCTCAAATATTATTCTAACACTTTAAATGTTATAAAATTTTTGTACTTTGATAATCCTTGTCGCACATAGCCTTGTATTCCTTTTTTCTTGTCCCTTTTTTCTGTATCCCCTTTTCTGTTTTAATTAAAACAACAACAACAACAACAAAATAAAAAAGATCTAGGCCCTTTCCATATATCCTTAAAAGGATGGCCCACTCACGAACACTGGGAGCGCACTTTGCCACGGTCCCAGGAAAGATGCCAAAAAAAAAAAAAGGCAGAAGTCAAACAGCCTGCAACCATTTTGAAATCAGAGATGTCTAGAGTCAAGGGGAAAAGCCACCAGCATTCAGTTAGTGGGCTGTCCCTTTAAAGACATGTGGAAAGGGCCCTGGAGTCCCTGACACAGAGACACAGATAATCACAATCACAGATAATCATAAGCACAGATAATCACTGTTGTTCCTCTTGTATGTCTTGGCTGCACATGGCCGTGGTGATGCTATTGTGTTTGAGCATCCCTCGATCCCATAGAAGAAGTATTTTTGTGCCACCTGGGCTTCTGCTTCAGTTGCCAACCGGACCAAGCCATAAATATGTCAGAGCTGTTTCAGAAATGAGAAAAGCTAGTGGTGATTTAAAGTTGTTATTCATGCATTGCTTGGAACTCATATTTTAAGGTCATAAATTACTTAAACATAAAGTCGTAAATACTTGGCTTAAATGCCTGTGGAAGAAAATTAATGAGTCCAGAACAACAGAGTAGGAGGCAGCTGGAGACATATAGTCTTCTTGCAAGAAAACTTTCAATAGGAAATTAAAGGCTAGCTACCTTTTTTTAAAGTGACCCATTTCTCCACAACTTTGAAAGTGGAGAAGATCAGCTACCCTTCATGAAAACCTTCATTTAGACAAAGTTCTTGAGGCAATAGGTGTAGGAGTTCCTCAATGCTGAGTCTACTGACGTGTGGAGAGGTAATTTAGTGAACTCAGAGGGGGTTAAGAAAAGTCTAAGACAACTTTGGAGACAGTTCTCAAAAGAAGACTTTAAAAGGTCAAATAAATATTTATGGAGGAGGGCATTCATTGAGATAGTTCAGCTAGAAGGAATTCGTACCAAACATAAACATGGTGCTGAGTTGAACCAAGGAACACAGATAATTCTCAAAGAAGTACATTCTGGTTGTCTAGAAATCATGATGGTCATGGTAGATTAGATGCTATTGATGCTTCATAGAAGAGGAGCTCTTTCTCTAAACATAGCACATCACCAAGCCGGAACCAGCCTTGGGATTTTGGGGGCAAAACAGTGTCCCCCCCAAGATTCATCTCACTGATGCTGCCCTCCCACCACAGGACAGCCTCTCTTTGCAAGTACCTCCCTTGTGGTAAATCCCGGCATCAAGATTCCTAATTATATCAACAGTTTTTCACTAGTGTAAAGGAGCAGTTTGGGAATTTCGCCTCAGGGAGAGATCTGTAATATTGGTGTGTTATTTGCCGATCATTCACTTTCAGCCTAACCTACCTCTCAGGGTTTGTTGTGAGGGAAGGAATGGAAGAGAATGAGGTAAACAACTTTGGGTCCCCTCTGGGGATAAAAATGGGGTATAAATGAGGTAAAATAATAAATAAATGTAATGTCAGGGCCAATCTGGGAATTCTGGTATGTCACGGGCCAATTTGGATCAGAACTGTAGCATGGGGAGAGAGTGAGCTTAAGACATTTTCCTGACCTGAATAACCCAAGAGCTGGAATTTACCCCAATGGAGAAAATTACAATATACTGAGCTACAGTGGGACAAATAGTGACTTACAGGGACCATTTCAGGTTGCGAAAATGAGGCGGTGGGGGGGAGGCTTATGCCCCTTCTCTCCCTGCCACATGCCACAGTTTGAATTGGGCACCCTCTCACCTGAG
Source organism: Eublepharis macularius (assembly GCF_028583425.1). Classification (NCBI taxonomy): domain Eukaryota; kingdom Metazoa; phylum Chordata; class Lepidosauria; order Squamata; family Eublepharidae; genus Eublepharis; species Eublepharis macularius. The sequence goes on along the minus strand of NC_072796.1, from coordinate 122,487,830 downwards.
AATTACGATTTGAGCACAGAACTCTCAGTGCTTGTCTGACCAAAAGCTTTTGAGGGGAACACAAAGATGGTGTGCGAATCAACCTGATAACTGAGATCATATCAGTGGCAAGTCCAGGTAAATCAGCTGTATGGAAGGGGCAAAATATCAAGTAGAGCTGTAGTCGTTTGGGAAGCAAATATATCTTTGTTTTCTGTTTGGTTCATCGTAACCCTTCTTATGGTGTCCCCCCCCCAATCAGATGTTGTTCACATATGCTGAAAAATGAGAAGGGAATGTGGCTAAAGAACGGACTGGGGCAAGCGAGAGATTCCAAAGATGTTCACTTAAAAATACACCATGCAGGCAGAGAACCAGCACAGCAGGAAGAAAGCATCGGCCTTCTTTCTGCTTGCTGTACAGGATTTCTTTTTGCAAGGATTTTTTTTTCCAGTGTAGGCGAACATTTCAAAATGTGATCCCCTGGCTGCAGTGTGAAGCAGGGCAGCCCATTTTGTCAATGACTCTCTCATTCCCCACTACAGTTTCTTGCATGGGTGAACCATTATCCTGTATGCGAGTTCAAGCTATGCCCAACTATCTTGTTCTTTTAGAAAAATAACTAGACTGCTTTCCCCAAGCATTTTTGTGCATTGCAGTGCCTGTATCCGGCTTTTTTTAAGGGGGGTGGGTGGGTTTCACAGTATTTTCAGAGCAATGATTCTTGGAAGAAAAGGAGCTTAAGTATTTTATAGTTGTTACAATCAGAGATTGCTGCCCTCTTAGAAATACCTTTAGGACAATTGAGCTCAGTGTTTATTGCCACTAGAGGTAAGGAAGTAATAGAGGTGCCGTAACTGATACCTTAAATAATATTGGTTCAGTGGACTGGTAGACATAGCAGGCAAAGATAGATGGGAAGAGAAGAGAGAAACCGGGTTAGAGATGAGAGAAGAAAAGACAGAAAAATTGCGAGAAAGACCTTTTCCCAGCTAGGCTTAGCATGTGCTCAATGTGAGATATCTTCTGCTGGCTTTCCCAATCCCCCTCCCATAATGATTTGTGGAGAGGAAGAAATAAAGGAGGTGAATAGTGTCAATGGCAAAGCACTAGGAATTTCCTCTGATCTCTATAGTAAAGACAATTGGGGGGGGTGGTCTCTAGAGCATCACCCAGAAGTGACTTCATGTCCATTGATTCGCCACCTGGAAGGAACATCATATTCTCTGTGCTGCCCTATGAATTTCCCCAATCTCTATGGTAAAGACCATAGAGCATCACCTAGATTCCTTCTAACATCTCTTTGAAGTTATAATAAACTGACCAGTTATTTATGTATCGTCAGTGTGGTTTTTGCTTAATATCCCCTTGGCAATGGAAATATTAAAAACCCTCAAAAATTTACAAACATACTACTAATTCTGTTCCCTAGGTGAACTGCCTCATCCTACCCAATGGTAGGACTAGCCCTGGAGAAGAGATTGCTACATTGCCCTTTTATGATTGTAATCTATAATCTGAAAAACCTTCAGATGAAGTCCGCTTTCCTTCTCTGTGGGCCAAGCTACACATGACGAATGGCACTTGAACAGCAAGTGGATTGAGTGGAGGGCAAGTGAACAGGGAGAAATACACTTGCCGTTCAAGTGTCATTCGTCATGTGTAGCTTGGCCCTGTGTCAGGCCTAGCTAGGGGATTCATCCAACACAGTGGTATGAGTTAAAAGGGTCTTTATTCAGATAAAACTCCCTAGAAGTGCACTGATACAGAGAGATTGCCCAGAATGCTGAAGTACCATCTTCCCCGAGAGGTTATACTCCAGTTCCCCTCCCCCAGTCCAAACAAGTCAGTTGAAGTCAGCGAAAGTCCTGCAAAAGATGCCCAGCTGGAATTCCTACACCTGGTTCCCACACACTACCAGCTGCACTGATAAGGTCTCTTAGCAAAGCATAGGCATAGTGAAGGAAGCTACACTACAGGAAGAAAGCCCCCTCCCCCCAGAAGACATGCATTAACAGTTATGGGAGGCAGGCTGGCTTGCCTGCCTGACATTATCTGCCCCCCTCTGAATTCCAATCTTCATGAAACTTGGAGAGTCTTTAGAGAATAGCTTCTAGTAGGTTTCCAGTATATTTGGTAAAATTTGGTCCTAAAATGCACCCCAGGCCCCTGGAAATCCCCGAATCGCATTTCCTATTGGAAATAATGGCCAAATTTTACCCAATTTGCTCTGTGTTGCTGAGCCAAACTGGAGAATGAGTACCCCCTACCCCGTCCTTTTCAGGTTCACGTATCAGGAATGTTTCTCAACTTTTGCTCAGATGCTTAATTGTGTTGCCACGATCTTTCTTCCCAACTCCTCCTTATCCTGACCGAATACGCTGCATGGAGAGGAGGAGGAGGAAGTTAAGGGGGAAGGAGGGTGCAGGAAGGAGTAGTAGGGAGGTGACAGCATCAATTAGAAAATGGGAGAATTTAAAACATGCTAGATTAAAAGGAAAACAGTTTGGGTGTAAGCCGGATCTAAGGGCAAAAAGAGGGGAGAGAGAAACGGAAGCAGCTCAAAATCTACGCTCTGCAATGGTAACTCGCTGATTATGACCATGGACACTTGCAACTGCGACTACACTAGTTACCGGATGTGCATGGGCTAGGGCTACAGGACACGTGTTCGCTCGGGGTGAAAGGGACATGGGCAGGTAGGAGCAGATATGATTCTAGGCACTCGTATATCCTTGTGTAATTCATCTTGTCTAGTTCAGTTCTCAGTTGCAAAAATTCCTAAAGTGCTGCCCAAAGTTAGGATGTCACTTTCAAGTCCAAAACCTCATGTTTTGAAGCTGTATGCTAAATTTTAATATTGCCCTTGTTCATGCAACTATGGCTGTTTCCAGATAGCTTACCTGCGCCCGGAACATCGCGCCACATTGCGGGAAAAACGCGAAATATAGCGTTTTCTCTTGCGAGTTTTGCATGACATCGCGCAAAACTCACATGAGAAAACGTGATATTTCGCATTTTCCCTCAACGTGGTGCAACATTCCGGGTGCAGGTAAGCCATCTGGAAACGGCCATGGTCACCATACATATTTAGGGTTGCCGAGTTCCTGCTGGGAATGAAGCATCCCCTGTCCTGAATGAGCTCTTCCAGCTGCCACTCAGCTGGGCAGCTAGAGAAAAATAAGGACTGGAGGGCTAAGGCCAGTGTTCTGATGTTCTGATGTCACTTCTGGCATGACCTCTTTTGACAGCCATTGTGTAGTTGACTCTTCCTTTTGCAGTAGCCATTTTGTGGTTGTGCCAACCACCTAGTATCAAACTTCCAAAGCCAAGCTCACAGGCTCAAAATGGTTGGGGACCTCCGAGATCCCTCTGTTGTTATTTGGTGGTAAGGGAAGTGCACTTTACACCTGTTTAGAGGCACCTATCTTTTATTATAACTCCTTATATTCCAGATTGAACCCTAGCATTGAAAACGGCTGGCAGAGCTGATCCCTGGCATAAATTGAACCAAATTTGCATCCTATTTTTATTGTATTTTTTTGATATAATGTTGTTGGCCAAGGAGAGGTCTGTGATTGGCATTGAAATTTAACTCATAATAGAATGAAATAGGAATGGGAGGGCGGTTTCAATGTACGTTGTCCTTTATCTATAAAAGTATTCTAAATTTTTGCAAAATTCCATTTCAGCTCTAGTGTTATTCCACTGGATTCATCTTTGGCTTTGTGATTGGTGTTCCTTGAGTAGCCTGCCATGATTCCTTGGTTCTTTTCCCCCTTAGAGGTTACACCTAATTCAGAGCTCATCAGTGTTAACAAGTAGTTTAAACTGTTCTACCTGCCTACACAGAGATTTATTTGCTATCCTGCTACCCAATTACTCAGCCTGGCTAAGTCCTCCTGGAGTTCCTTTGCGATCCTCCCTGGATCTTGGCTAACTTAAAAAATGTTGTTTCGTCGGCAAATTTCTGCCACCCTGCACTTCACCCCTGGCAGGTTAATAAAGATATCATCATTGCGATGAAAAGCATTATTGGACCACTTTCCCCTGGAATGCAAATAGGATGGATATCTCGGGAGGTTAACACCGTAAGCAAAAAATTTAAGTTACCAATATAGACACAACCCTGATCTCCAGGGCGCCAGGCTATTAAGCTCTTTTTATTGCCTTTAAAATTGGCAGCATTTATGATAATAAAAATGCTTTTCTCCTACGAGCTGCATTTCTTTTAGGAGCTTTACATCCCCCACCCCCGTAGTTTCGGATATTCTTACACAGAGATGAGATCTGCAAACTGGAAAGGGTGCAAGTGAAACTTATCTATGTATTCCAATTTAAAGGCGGCATGTATGCAAATTCGGGCCAAAACCCAATTAATATTATAATAAGTAATAATAAAATAATAATAAAAATAATGCATTGGATCCTGTGAGTTTATTCCATTAGCAGAGCTGGCTTCTCCAACAGTAAGAGTCTTCCCCTGACACAAGATGGTCTGTGAGTGTCTTGTGTTCAAGAAGACTGCAATTGTTGGAGGAAAGTACCTTTTTTGGCAGAACAGATACGAGGGGTGCAACTTTATTGTCTGATGAAATATACATGTGTTGCCCCAGCGTCAGATGAGGCACTCCTTATTTGCTGTCACTCCAGAAGGAATGCCTCATCTAAGATGTCACTGGCCATCTATCCTTTGTATATACCTGTCATTTTTTAAAATTAAACATCCAGAAGCCTATCAGAAACCACTCTTCAGCTAGGAAACATACTGCCTATCTATGGGTAAGCCCCAGTTTGATATATTGCACCGTAGTAGATCCTGGGACTTCATCAAGTGTACCTGTATTATACAGATGTTTGCAAAAACAGCTGTTTGGGTCCGATCCAATGAGCTGTTCCATTCCTGACAAAGGTAGGAGGGGGAGGGTCCCTCTTGACTGACAAAAGCAGTTATGCTGAGGATCATAGTTGCAAAGGAGCTGCCTGTCAGTCTGTCGTAGCAAAATAAAACAAAAGACCAATGAATGACTAATTTCAACTTGAGCTTTCACTTCTTCAGATATGATCATAGGGCGTGCATGGACAAAAGCTATAGCGAGGAGAGAAATTAGGAGAGTCTGAGTGAAAAACCTGTCTGGATCTAACCCTTTGTTGTGTTCACATTCCAAAATGTTATGTGCATAGGTCCTTGATTCTCCCACCCCCAATCATTTCATGTGCAAAGCAGAAAAATGTTGGCAAAATCCTTCATCTGTTATCTCTTAAGATACCTTTATTGTACAATGGCTGGCAGAAAATATTCGCCCCCTAGTATCTGTCAGTTCTCTTCCCCTGTCTGAAACCACCCACAGCTGCTTTAAATGATAAGAAAAGCACTGGAAGGGGGAGAGATTCATAGAATATAAGGAGCAGTCCTACCCCTTGGTTATACACCCGAAGAAGGTAATGCATGAAGAAGTCCCTAATCAACAGCAGCCTGTGCATGGGCTTTCTCTGTGGAACAGCCTGCCTGAGGAGGTCAGGAGAGCCCCCACTCTCCTAGCTTTCCACAAATGATGCAAAACCAAATTATTCAAAAAGTCTTTTTGTATTGTAGGGAGGGGGTCTCAGATGCTTCACTAATGTACTATCTGTTGTTTTAAATGAGCTATCTGTGCTTCATGTGGTTGAATGTCAGCCCTAGAATTGCTTATGTTCTGTTTCAGCATTTCTTCAACTCTGTATCGGAGTCTTGCTAATCCTATGTCTTTGTAAACTTGTGTTTATTTACCCTGTGGCATTGTTCATGGAAATATCCTTGATATTGACTGTACTAATCTCATACTGTGTCATCCGCCTTGAGTCTCACTGAGAAAGGCGGACTATAAATGACATAAATAAAAATAATAAAGTAAATAACAGAATACACAAAACTCTGATGTGGGGATAAAATGGCATGCACTTGGCATGCACAGATTTTGGGTTTGACGGTGTTACTAGCAGCTTCCTACTCTGCTGGGAAGAGAGTATGTAAAGTCAGTGTTAGCTCAAGGTGTTCTGGCACCCCAGGTAAGACACACCTACTGTGCCCTTCAGTGCAGGCACAGGGCCCGGAAGCAATGCTCACTCTTTCCCACGCCATCAGGGCTTTTTTTCAGCTGGAACGCGGTCGAACGGAGTTCCGGAACCTCTTGAAAATGGTCACATGGCCGGTGGCCCCGCCCCCTGCTCTCCAGACAGAGCAGAGTTGAGCTTGCCTTCTGCGCCACTGAGCAGCGTGGAGGGCAATCTAAACTCCCCTCTGTCTGGAGATCAGGGGGCGGGGCCACCGGCCATGTGACCATTTTCTCTGAGGGCAACCCACTGAGTTCCACCACCTCTTTCCCCAGAAAAAAAGCCCTGCACACCATTAATGATTAGGGCTGAACCATCCCCTGTGGTTCACTGGTGTCATCCTCATTGTCCCGCCCACATAGTCCCTGAGTAGCTTAAGTGGAGAATTGGTCCTGTGAAAACGTCATTTCCACATGTCCCGGCATAGTGCTAAACAAGTGCAACGAAAGCGTCTTCCTGGCACAATTTCTGATGTCATTGCCCCACAATCCCGTTTTCATGGTGTGATGGTGTCAGAAATCGCACCAGGAAGACACCCTCTTTGCATTTGTTTAGCGCTATGCCAGGATGTGTGGAAACTGACTTTCTGACATAGGAAGCAAGTACTGGTGGGGAATATTATTTCTTTACTTATGGCATTCTCCAGGCTCTCTCTCCAACCCATCAAAGCATAGAATCAACAAAATGAAGGAGAGCTGCTTTGGGTCTCCAAGGGGAGAAAGGCGGATTATACACGAAATAAAAATAAGCAAAAGCCAGCAAAAGAATTATTGATAAACCTCACAAAGAGGCATAAAACAGAACAAGCAGAACAGAACACCATTTTGTTCCAGAAGAACACTAGTCATAAAAGAACGGTAATCATAAAAGACAGTGCTAAAGGGCACTCGTGCCATAAAACCACCAGCTAAAAGGATGCAATAAAACTTCGATTAAAAGCTTGGCTAAAGAAAAGTGTTTTGACCTGCTGCTTAAATGACAGTAGGGTAGGCACCAAGCAAGCCTCAAGGGGGAGGGAAGAACTGACGGGTGCCTGCCTGCGGGTAAGCAAACTCTTGAGCCTGATCCAGTGAGCAGCGGGAGATAAACGGGGAGGGGGGGAGAGGCGTTGTCACTGATGCTGTATCATAACCCCCCCCCCCACACACACACTGTGATGCTCTAGGAATTGACCATAACCAGTGGGGAGGATTCCTAGAGTTGAATGGAGGCAGTGATACAACTTCCAGGTGATAACCTGGAAGTGACATCACAGCATTAGTAAAACTTCCCCCATGCAACCAACAATTACTAGGGATTGCAGGCATGGGCCTGGTAGTAACCCTAGGCCATTCCAAAAGTGAGTGCCCTCACTGAGAAATCTCTGCTTTTACTTGCTGCTTCTGCTTGTATCAAGAAAAGCTCGTTTGTCCACGTGGTTTGCACCTTTGGGGTCCTCCTGCATTTTACTCACTCACTCACTCCTCAGTCTTTGCTCTTTATTATTTTTCCATCAAATAAAAGAACTCTTCTTCACTCCTGACTAAGGAAGACACTTGTCCATCGTAAGCGTGAACTCATCTACTAGAGGGCCTCTTCCGACAACATCTTTTGAGTTTTTAGATTGGAGGCCATCTCTCTCCACTGCTTCTGAAATCTTTATTGACTATAATTTCTCTGCCACCTTTTCTTACGTGACCTTGAGTGCTTTCAGCATTTCATTTTTTCTTCTACAAACAAGTCCATTTCCTCCTCTTTGTCAGTCGAAGGTTCGCCTAATTCCCCCCCACCCTTGCTCTGTCAGCCTCTCTCTTTATGGAAGTCAGACCCTTGGGCCTGTCAGTGGAACCTTTTCTGATTCCTTTGACCTGAAATCTTGTTCCTTACAGAGCTGAAAATGTGTTCTATTATTTATCTGAACCTTGTGTGTGATCTTTATTCTTAACTTTTCTCTTCTTGGGGGCATTTTTTTCATACTTTGCTAGCTTATTCTGAGCAATTTCACCATTTTTTTCTGTTCTGGGTCTGATTCATTCTATGACTTCTGTGTTTTTTAGTTTCAATTACTTTTATTATAAATGCCAAATTTGCAGCTATTTGTTTAGCAGGGAAGCTTTCCCTCAATCATTTTTCATGCTACAGCCTTTGCCTTCCTAATAGTTCTTCTTTAATGACATAATAGTTTCCTCCATTACCCCAAAATCTCCAGATAATAGGGGCCGTTGCCACACGTCTTACCTGCCTGTGGAACATCGCGTGGAAGACCAAGAAGATAGCATCTTCTCCTGTGAAATTGTGTCAGGAAGACGCTGTTATCCGGGAGGTTTGCGTGATTTCGGGGGTTTGATTTTGGGGGGTAGGATATATTGTATCCCCTCCATTTTCCCACATTGCAGCCACTTTCCCCTTCTTCTTCATACAAATGATTGGAGTAAATGTACGGTTGCCAAATGCCACTCACGAAAGCTCATACCCTACCACAAATTTTGTTAGTCTTATAGGTGCTACTGGACTTTGGCTCCTTTCAACAACCCCAGGAGGAGAGAGCCATGTATACTGCCCCAAGCGTCTTGTAGGAAGACAGGGATAAATGTGCAGTAGGTATCTCCTGCAGGCAGGATCTTGCCGGGCTACCATTCAAATTGAAATGCGTTCTTTCACCATGTTCTGCGGTAACGATAGGGATACTTGGGTCCAAAGTGCTTTTGGTTCTATGATTATTAGACTTCCATCCTCTGGTGTGGCGCTGGCTGTCATGAACAAGCAGGCAGCAGGAAAAACAGGGCCTGTATTAATCGGCCTGCAAAATGAAGAAGTGCACAACATTATCTGTACAAATTTATAGAGAGGAAACGTTTTTCACTGAGATCCTTAATTATATCCGTTGTTAATCAAAGGAGACCATTTGGGGTGATTTGTAGCAGGAGACAGACAAAGAGAAAGAATGGTGTCTCAAATGGCATGGCATGCTGACAATTAGTTCAGGAATATTTTGTTGCAATATTATTATTTGCCTTATTTTAATAAAGAAGACCAGAACATCAGGGGATGTTCGATCTTCACGGGTCATATTTTGGACAGCTGTAAGCAAAAGTGGGAAAGGTCCTTATTACTTTTTAGGAGCGTTGTTGTGAAATGAAGCTTTGATGAGCAGAATTGTAAAAGTTTGGGCAGTAAACTACTAGACCAGTTCCATCTTAGTTTGAAACCGCAAAGCCCTTTTCTGATCTCAGACTCCTGGCTTTCTTATACATCAGTGTGGGGTTTCCTGTGCCTGTTGCTTGAAGCACAATTTTCCATTGTCCAAATGGATGAAGAGATGGTCTGTATGATTCTTTATTGAATGTATTTAGAATCAGTTATGATTTTCGTGCTTCAGCCTAGTGTGACAAGGCAACATATCACACACAACCCTCTCAATAGACATTGTTTCCATTTTAAGTAAATAGGGTAACATGCAGGGCTCATTTCGAGAGGGTGCATGCAGGAACACAGTTCTTGCAGTTCCCCAAAGAGGTCACATATCAGGTGGCCCTGCCCACCTGACCCTCGGCCATTTTGGGCCCGTTTCAGCCAGAATTGGGGCCAAAATGGCCCGGATTGGACCTCTGACAGGTGGTGGATCACTCTCTCACTCAGCAGCAGCCCAATCCTGACCATCTGGGGCCCCTCTTTGGCCATTTTCAGCCCCCTTTTGCCATTTTGGGTCCAATTTCAACCCTGAATGGCCAGGATTGGGTCCAAAACAGCCAGGATAGGTGATGTCAGGGGGTGTGGCATATGCAAATCAGTTATGCTAATGACACACTTCCGGTGATGCCAAGGGGTGTGGCATATGCTAATGAGTTGTGCTAATGAGTTCCTCCAGCTCCTTTTCTACAAAATGACCCCTGGCAACATGCATATTTTCTAGCTTCTGTATGAGGAAATGCATACACTCAAAATGCTGGGGTTCTACTCATCTTTAAGGACCTGGAAGACTCCTATTGGTTTTTGCTGCAATGAACTAATGCATTTACAACACTTTAACTGGCTAGGTAAATATCTATTTTTAATGCTTTCTCTTTGATAAGATTTATTTTTACTCCAAATACGGGAAGAATCGGTCCAATTCAAAAAGCTGCTTTCTGATGGGAGTCTAGAAAAGTTGGTGGTAAGCGCCTAAGGGTAGTTTAGCCAAGATGTCTTGATTTCCACTCCTTCATAGTCTTTGTTCTGAGGCAACATGATGCTGACTCCATTTTGAAAAAGACCTCAATGAAAGACTGTAGCTAAAAGTTTTGTGCCCTGCTCTGGTTTTAATATCAGATATCATTTAGCGTGTCGAAAGCCTCTCTTTTATTACTTTTGAATGCCTTTTGCTATTTTTTTAAAAAAATATCTGTTTTTTTAACAGTGAAAGCCATTATTTCCTTCTATAATGAATTATTTTTTAATCTTTTGATAATAATTCTGCACCCAAAACTTTCAGAATATTCTCTCCTTCCCCAAGCCAAGTTTTTGTTCAAATTGTTAGGAGAAACCAAGACAATACTGGGGTTCTCTTGGTATATGAAGAGCATAATAAGGTTTTCAGGTTGCCTGAGGAAACAAATGATAGCAGCTAATATGATTTTTTGATAGGTTTGACCCTTGGCTGATTCAGGAAATAGAGGAAGGACAGGCTTTCAAGCTATACAAATTGTTGCAAAGCCCAACAAGACCACTGAGGCGTCTCAGATTAATGAGTCAATACTATTATCTTTTAAATCCTATTAAAATAAATACGATGAAGCATCACTGCAGGTTCTGACAACACTGACCAACATGGATTGGAGAGTAATTCCAGGGGTTGTTTTTTTTACTTCAGATGTTTTTGCTTCAGACTCCTTCCTTTCCCAATCATATAATCAGCAACTAGTATATTCCACGCAAAAGACAACTCGTTCACGAATAGCTCCTTGTCTCCAGTTCTCACTTCCTGATAACTGTTAGGGTTGTCAGCCCAGTGTTGGCAACTGGTGGGAGCTGTCAGGTGGTAGAGTCATAAAAACTGATCCAGAGGGGTTAGCCGTGTTAGTCTATAGTAGCAAAATAGTAAAAGAGTCCAGTAGCATCTTTAAGACTAACCAACTTATTTGTAGCATAAGCTTCTGAGAGCCACAGCTCTCTTGGTCAGATGCATGCATCTGATGAAGAGAGATGTGGCTCTCGAAAGTTTGTACTACAAATAAGTTGGTTAGTCTTAAAGGTGCTACTGGACTCTTTACTATAGAAACTGACGTTGCTCTGGTGCCATGATGTCACTTCGAGAACAAATCTGGAATTCATGTCATTGCATTGGGAAGATGCTGTAGGATTTCCTGAACCTCCATGGTAGTTATAGTGGCTGTGCTATTGATGTGCAATTGCTGTGCTGCTGTTGGAGTACCATTGCTGTGCTATTGATGTATTTTTATGTTCTGAAGATTTCCTTGGCTGATTTCTATATGTTAAGAGGCTGTTTGGCATTAGAGGCCTTTGCTCCTTTGTCAGGGTTCAAATATCTAAAGGTGCTCAAGAGGTAAGCCAATACAAAAATTCAAGCAGTTAATCAAAATACAATAGTCACATTCATAACTCTCAATCAAATATAGTACACAGTCAATATGATTGATATTTCTGGCAAATGTCCCAGGTAAGTCCAAGGTAAACAGAGAAGAGGCTGGATGAATACTTTTCAGAGATGCTTTAGGCTGATCCTGCACTGGGCAGGGGGTTGGACTAGATGGTCTGTATGGCCCCTTCCAACTCTATGATTCTATGATTCTATGATTCTAAGTGAATTTGGTGAAGGCAATCTTACTGCGCTGCAATTGCAAAGCTTGGGACAGTCTGGGGTCCATTGTGCATCTCTGTTAAAAAAGGAAAAAAGAAGAGTATTCTAATCGATATCTACTTACCTTGGATTTACCTGGGATATTTGCTGGACAGAAGCATAGTATAAAAAGACAGAGCCAGTGGAGATCTCTCCTGAGAGGGTTTGTCAATTTCCTCTTTGCCTCTTCCTAAACTCTGTCAATTTCACCTCTCCAGTCTAAAACTGTGGAATTGCAGTCAGAGGGCAGTGGGGAATGGAAATGGGCTGGAGCTGCCTTCCAGAGCCAGGCTTGGACTTGGAGAGGTTATAATGGGCTGAAGTTTCCCTTCTGGCATTTCACAGCCCCTTCACACAGCTCCAGTGTATAGCAAAGCCTTTGCCGTGCTGCCAGTTCTGTCTTTTTAAACTACCCTTCCCAGCTAACATTGCATCTCCCGACACACGTTCTCCACATGTCAGATGTCTCGTGTAGAGAGACTCTTAGAAGGGGGCTTAAGTTTACAGTGTGAGAACTGAGGTTTTATGGAACCATCACGAAACTACACTTCCCATCAGCCTTTGCAGGAACCCCCAATTCCCTGCTATGAAACCTGTCTACATTTGTTGTATAGACTAGGCCCTGAGGTACTGACAACCGCTGCTTTTTGAAAGAGGAGGATACCCATTTACAGCATGATGTGCCAAAATTAGAAGAATTGAACTCAGCTTGTTCAAATTGGCAGTGATTGTGCCCGGGAGTCATATCGAACCCTTGCTTTATAACCATATTGTTTGTTTGTTTTTAAACCCATTCAATAGTTTTGAATACCAGTCTGGACAACGTCATCAAATTGATTACTCTGACAGCTTTAGCTGTGTCAGACTTGAAGGTCAGTGGAGGCCGGCAAGGAGACACTGAAATGTGAAGCAATAAAAAGCTGTTTAGCTTTTCAAAAGAATTCTCTTGCAGGGTTTGTTGACCTGGGACAGTGTGTTCAGTTTGTAGAACGTGGTGTTGCTCAGTTAAATAATCTTTCCTTTGAGAAAGGAAATGTTTTCATTAAGATTTCTAATCCATCTCTAAAAGGCTGAGACCATTTCGAGGGATTTGTAGCAGTAGCGGCCTGGAGGACAGCTTAGAAAGGTTTCTGGATTAGCATTCTTTATGTGGTATTTATCTATTTAGATATTTATACCCTGCTTTTCACCCCTGTGGGCATCCAAAGCTGATTACAACATCATTCTCCCGTCCTCCGTTATGTACAGATCTTAGTTTGACATTCTAACCAATGATATGAAGACCAAAAATCAACAAATTGTGAACAAATATCGAGTGCTATCTATTTCTTTTCTCTTTATTCTTTCTTTTCCCCATACCAAACAGAAAAGCAAGGTCTTTTTCCATCGGTGGGCAATCCCTTTGCTTCTCTTCTTCTGGCAAAGAACCAGATTCTGCTCTGAAAAGTTCTCCCACCACATCTTCTCCTTCCATTTTGAGATCACGTTCCTTTCCGTCATTCCCCACACCCACTTCCCCTCTGGTCCTTCTCAGAACACATCAAAATAATATAAATAATGCATTAATAAATGCAATGGTTAGGATTAAAGCTTCTTTCCTGGAACCACAATTATACTGATTGAATCCCTGCTGTTCCAAACTGCAACTGCTGCTTTCTATGGCTACATTTCGTACACGCACTGAATGAACTGCAGTTTACTAACCAAGCTTAGAATATGATATGAAATCCCATGTGCACTCAAGCACAGAAATGAAATGTAGAATTCCACAGCTTAAGAATTTCAGGAAAAGGACAATGAAGCCAATGTTAGGCTCTCAGTCCCATTGGTTTCACTGGGAGATGTACTCGTGTGCATAACTGTTCAGTTGAAATCAATGCACTTTAGAGGTGTTTGCCCTGACTTGGATAGCCCAAGATAGCCTGATCTCATCAGATCTCAGAAGCTAAGCAGGGCCAGCCTTGGTTAGTAATTGGATGGGAGACCTCCACCAAAGACCAGGGTTGCAGAGGCATGCAATGGCAAACAATCTCTGTTAGTCTCTTGCCATGAAAACCCCACCGGTGTGTGTGTGTGTCACCATAAGTCAACTATGACTTGAGGGCAGGATTTCATTTCATTAGATGTGTTTAACTTTGACTGGTCTGTGGCAAGATATAGATATCCCCAAATGTTTAGGATGTATATGATAGCTTTTAAGTTCTCTGGATAATGCCTGATGAAACTGATGAGTAGTTAATCTCAATTTAAAATCTGAAACTGGATTTTCCCTCTTTGTGCCTTCTAAAAATTGGGTGTGGTGGTAGCTAGACATAAGCACGAAATGGAAAAATCCCAAAACAAGAGTTTCGTGTTTTGTCACAATCCACGAATTGTGAATCACAAAACTTCACGAAATTTACACGTTTGCTGAAACAATTAATTCGTTTTGTGATTAATCAGAACCAGGGGCATTTTAACGGCCTCCTTCATACCCAGAGATGCCAAATTCGCAGGGAGACTTCAGCTGATTCTCTTCCACCCACCATCCCAGTTTGCAATACATTGATCAGGAAAGTCAACGGGAAGGGTGGGAAGGGAAGTGCTGCCAGAGTGCATGACTGAAATGGGGACCAGGAGTTGCTGGATCAGAGGAGGATGAAGGACCAGCAGTGGTGTGGAGCTGGGCTGGGAAGATGGAGTGAGGGGTGGAAGGCAGGCAGGGACAGTCCCAAGAGTTTGGGATGTGGAGGATGAGCTGGATGTTTCTCCAAACCCCCGCCATTCATCCTGAGAACAGGAGTTCTGTGGTTGGCTGACAGACCTGCCTAACAGAGTTTGGAGGGGTAAGATTGGTGTGCCCATGACTACAGAAGGCCCACCTCTTTGGTTGCCTAGGGGAATGACCCCCCCCCCAGCTCCTGGTTGTATAGGGCAGAATGGAAGCTCTCCAGATGGCTAGGAGAGCTGCCAATCAAGAATAAGTGGGCTATGATTGGGGTTTCCAACAGCAACAAAAGGTCTGGGCCCATTGTTGCCTAGGGAATCAATAGATCAGAGCCAGCCTGTCTGTAATTACGAATTGTTCACGAAGCTAACAAAACAGGCCAAAAAGTCATGAACTTTGTGATAATTTCGTGATAACCATGGCCCCACAAAATGTGGTTTTGTGACACACGAAACGGCTTGTTTCATGATGAAATTTGCTTCATATTCTGATTCGTGCCCATGTCTAATGGTAGCTCCCTGTGTAACTGTCAGATCTGAGCTGCAAGTTCTTCTTTCATCTCATTTGCATGGTGCCTGGTTTGAATTGGGACCATGGAGAAGAGCTTCTCCCCCCGCCAGCCATTTTTTCAACCCGAATTGGCTCTCTGAAAGTGGTATTTGGCCCACTGCAGAAACAGACATGTATCTCAAACCCATGCCATATATTCTGTGAATATACAATTTTTGCACTCCCATCTTAAGCAAATTTTGCACTCCTACCTTGAGCATGTCCCAAATTCTAGCAGCTAGTTGTCACCAGCCACGGAAGGCCGTTCAGCAAGAACATTATTTTAGCAAAACCTTAAAAGACCTTGAGAGAAGATCATTCGGCAACACAAGAAGATGTTGTTAACATATTAAAAAAGGATCTTGACGTGACCATAAAAATCTGGGGGGTTTCAGGCCCTGACTGCTCCCTGTGGGCCAGCAAAGTGATAACATCTCATGCGAAGAATTCTACCACTTCAAAAATAAACCTGCAAATCAAACCTTTTTCTGTTTCTGACCCCTGAGGAAATAAGGCAGGAAAGTGAGTGTTTAACATTTGGCATTCCAATGGGCTTGGTTGAATGCGATCAACAGAACAGGCAGACCAGCAATCAAAGTTCCATGCATATTGTGTCGATGCAAGCATCATTTTTGAATGATAAAGCGTACCAGTGATTTATTCCAAAGACGTCCTCATTTCATAAATATTTCCATGAAAGCTCAGAAAGCTTAATTATACGGCAATTTCCCCTTGTGCCCCTCCTCCCTTCCTGGGAGCGTTAGAATTATAACAAGCTTCCCTTTCCATTGCTCAGCAGTCTGGTGATTTCTGATCATGCCTCTAATTGCTCAGAAGTAGAGCCTGCTCTCCTTTTAAATGATTGCTAAATGATTCAGGAATCATATTTATTCAGAGCAATTGTTCCACTGATCTTTGCAAGCAGTGTGTGTGTGTGTGTGGGGAGGGGGAGACCACGCTGCACACAAAACGGAGAAACGTAATTCGTTTTTGCAAATGGAACTTCTGAGTCCTGCTGTGGTTCTTCCCCGAATAAAATGTGTACCTCCTGTAATTATGTCATTGGGTCATTTTAAAAATTTTCTTCAAAGAAAACGGTGCTAATTACTGTGAGATTGCACAAGTGGTTAGTTAGAAATAACAGTTGCCTGCCTGGAAGGGAGAGCTGGTGGAGGAGGCGGCCGGTAATTGGGAAAGCTCCGGGGAATGTGCAGTTTAAACTTCTCCGAATGAGAACTGTGGATCCAATCAATATTTAAGGGCCATGCCATGACCTTCTTTTCCCCCAGCAAGTTTCACCAGCAACTCAGCGAACCCAAAGGTGGCAATATGACCCCCCCCCTTTCCCCTTCTTTACTAGGTCTTTGTTGTGCAGATTGATTGGGGAATTCTTTTCAGAGCTTTAAAAAATATTAAAACTATTTCACTTCCTAGTTTCTTTGTTGAACTATAAACAGAATTATAGATGATCGTCCTGTTCTTGGCCTTGAAAATGTCTTGTTGACAGTAGCCTGGCTAAAACGCTGAAGTTGCAATGTGGTAAAGTCTCTGTAAGTTACCAAGAGGAAGAGGCCAGACATATGTTGCTGGTGGTTGGATGGGTCTAATGAGTGGAGCTGTGCCATTGTTATTTATTTTATCATTCCTTTACTTAAAATATTTGCAGCCTCTGCTCTCCACACTATTATGCTGGAGACGAATATTGTTTATATGTGAGCTCAATGCGTGTCCCTCCCTTAGGAGTTTGCAATCTAAAATCGGAAATGAGGAAGAGAACAGGGGAAGGGGACAAAAGTGAGAGTGAGGATAAATGGGGGAAGAAGAAACATTTGTTCGGTTCAGCATAACTTCAGTTAATAGGGTTGTCAGCCTCTAGGTGGAGGCTGGAGATCTCCTGGAATTACAACTGATCTTCAGCTGGCACAGATCAATTACCCTGGAGACAACGGGTCCTTTACAGGATGCACTGTATGGCACTATACCCCGCCGAGGTCCCTCCTTCCTGAAACCCCACCCTCTCCAGACTCTGCCCCCAAATATCCAGATATTTCCCAAGAGTGAGTTGGCAACCCTGCTTCAGTAGGGGATGGAGTCTAAGGGATCATGCCAAAAGTTCTACAGAAAAGGTTGGTTTTGAGGAGGGATCTAAAGGGAGTCTTCTTGAGCAATTAGGTCAGCACTGAATATCGCTTGTAGGTTTCCCCTTTTATATCTGTAGGCGAACAGGCCCACGGGCCTTTGTTCCCCAAAGGAAAACTGAACACTTCAGAGAAGGGGCCTGGAATACTCTGGCAGTCTACCGGCATTGCTCACTCTAGGAAGCCTGGACAAGATAGCTCTACTTGCCCTCTCCCTAAATACACTGTTTCAACCATAACCTTGTCCTCTGCTCTATTCCATTTCTCTCTTGCACATTTGGATGGAAGCAGAAGGCAGGTGGCTGAAGCTGTTTGGAGCAGCCCTTTTGATTTATCCTTTGCCCCACTGCTAGGACCAGTGTCTGCTAGGACCAGAGTTAGCCACTCTGAGAAAGTAAACAAGGTACGTGACTGATGACTGCTGTTCCTCCTGCCAACTTCCCCCACAGCTTCGGCATCTGAGCAAGTTCAGAGGGTGGCTGAATCGCCCTTAAAAGGATCAATCTTATCATTGCCACACAATGAAAATGAGCAGCAGTAGCAGCTGTCATTGCAATATCAGGTTGCCAGTCAGCCAGCAGGGGCGGGGGATTCACTGCCCCCATTGTTAACCAGTGTGGTGGTCTCCTTGTGAGTTTGGGGAATTAGTGTGCAAGAAGAGGCAGAGAAAGGTGAGTAACAGCAGGATTCTCCACCGAATTATCCCAGATCCCTCCCCCAAGAAGATTCTCAAAATGACTAGGCAGGGGTTTCAAATAAAATGGTTTTAATTGAAGGGGAAGCAAGCAGTCAAACAAGAACATAGGCCCCACACATACAAATTTCCTAGGGAAAGCAGTGAGGAGGTTGGATAGAGTTTCAGGGAACAGGCGATAGTGACCATCTAGAAGAGCAGAGTTGTCCGCGGAGCAAAAGCAGCTTGAGCGACGAGCACTTTAGCAGGAAGTCTCAGATGGGATCTGAAGGTGTAAGCATGTGGATCTCAGGAAGTACACATACACTGAACGGGACTGGGGTAGTCCAATTATACTGTGGAATGTACCCCGGGGCAGGATGGCATCTTCTGCTCCAAAACAATGACTTAATGGTTATCTCTGGAGCGAGACAAAGAAATGGAGGAACTTTGATTAAGCTCTCCTGGCAGAATTACAGTTATCAGCAATAATTGATGACTGGATGAGAGTGGCTATCAGTGCCCTGATTAGTCTTGAATAGGGAAGAAGAGGAAGGGAGATCAGACAGGTGTGCTCTGATTGAATCGGGGTTTTTCTCAAGTACCTCTGTTGTCTGGATTTCTACACATCTCCAGGGTGCGGAGGGCCGAAAAGCCAGCCTCCACTCAAGCCTTGCATTCCATTTCCCATCCAGGATCTGGCAACTTCTTCCTACCCAACCGGGCAGTTTTAAAACACAAGAGGAGGGGAACTTATGATACTCCATATCCATAAGTGCTCCCCAAAAACTGTAGGCTAGGGAAGACTATCACCATCTCCTGTTTCCTGTGCCACTCTGAGTGGAGAACTTTTTTTAAAATAATGGCTGATAGGCCTATGGCATGACATCACTTCCTGGGTAAAGCCGAAAGTGATGCCATGCCTCTTTAGGAATCACCATAAATTCTATGTTTTACAATAGGATTTCTGGCAATTCCTGGAGAGGCATGTTGTCATTTCTGGGTTTTGACATTAAGATGTTGCTGATGGCCATGCCATGTTCCCACCCCTGGTTACCCATTGGTTGCTGAGAGGAGCTGTGGGAGGTAGTGGCAAGCAACAAGAGGAAGGGGGGATCTGTTTGGTGGGGAAGCAGCTACAGCTGCCAAGAGAACCAGCTTGAGCTCGTTGGGGGATGGACTTCCTGTCTTGGAGGTAGTAAGCCTGAATGGGTCATGCACCGATTGCCAGGCCACCTTCAAGATAGGGTGACCAATGAGGAAACATTGGCTGCTCACCCCTAAGCTTGCAGGAGGAGAGCCAGAGAGAGGCGATAGACCCAGGCCACTTTACCAAACCATTTCTATCTCACTCTGAGAACACTGGGCATCCTTTTGAGTGAGCCAGGGCCATTGGATGAGTAGCGGGGGATGCCCCCTGCTTACCCCCCAAACCTCTTATCAGCTGCCCAACAATGAAGATCCCAGATGCTGGTCTTATTTCCCATTGCCCTTCTTTGTGGCTACAGCCCTACATGACGAAGTAACCCATATCCGTTTTAAAAGCTCTAAGTGGTGAGATGTTTAATAAGTAGGTTGATTTGTTTTGTATTGTTGCTATTTACAAATATTTCCTTCCTGGGTTAATTTCCTGCCGCATGCACTGTCTCCCTGATGTTCGGTTGATTCAAGGGCGCACTCTGCACTTCAACCAATGCGTGCCATGAAGACTCCTTCTAATTGCCCGCTGAGTTACTGCCAGCGTGACCCTGACAACAGTATTACTTCCTGCATCCCCTGCCTTGATGAACCATATATTTTTCTCTCGTGACAGGTTTATTCCTGTCTTGAAGAATTGTTTAAGAGCTATTTCATTGTATATTGCAAAGGTGTAATTGGATCGTAGCAGGTTTATTTCTTTAATAGGTTAGGCAATAATTATATGTCACCCTCTTAGTACCCGGGGCTTTTATTCTTTTTAACATGCTGATAGCTTTATCAGACAGCCAGTTAACAGCTTGGCTCCAAACACCCGTCTCCCACCATCTGAGGGAAGGAGAGATGTGTATGGATTTATTCCTTTGTCAAATTACTGAGCTAATATTTAAAATAGCAACAGTGGAGTGTTTATTAAAAATAGATAACTCAGCTGGGATGAAGGAATGCGGAACCCGCAGTCTTCTCCGTATGGATGTATTTACACTACAGGCTTTAACTGGTATAATGGTCATTCTTTTTCTCAAGGAACTCTGGGGGCTGTAGTTTTTAAAGAGGAGATTAGAGATTTCCAACAGAGAATTCATTGCCTCCTCACACATCTACAGCAAGATTTGAGTCTGGTGTCTGAAGAAGGAAGCTCTGCCTCAGTTCACACCCTGAATATCTTGTTGGTCTTCAAGGTGCCAGTGGACTCAAATCCTGCTGTTCTACTGCAGACCAACTTGGCTACCCACCTAAAACTATCCTCATTCATCTATAGTTCTCAGGAAGCCATTGACAAGTAAAATGGTATGTACATTTGTAGCCAAGATATGCTCTCGAGGGAAATAGTTCCATAACTGCATGTGTAGTGACCAGGAGGGCTTTTCAGTATAACTTAGTCGTGATTACTGATGGCCGACCTTCATGTTCAGAGAGTGATTCTACACACGTTGGATAATGCACTTCCAATCCTCTTTATAGATCATTTGGAATGGATTTTTTTGTGTGCGGAACAAAAAATCCACCTCAAATGATTGATAAAGTGCATTGAAAGTGCATTATCCAACGTGTGCGGAATCAGCCAGAGAAAGTACTTGGCACAGCCCTTCTTAGGCTGTACCCATAAGATGGTAAGACAAATATAAATGAATTTTAACTCCAACTCTTCTTGCGCCTTGGAATTCACATATGGATTAGCCATAATCCAAGAGAATGAACACTGATATAGTTTCAGAGAATACCTCTTCTTAGGCTTCCCCTACTTTTGATGCCTGATTAAGAGAAATCACCTCTCACAGAAAACTCATCCTTTTGGCAAAATTTGACATGAAGCTGGTTTTAATGCTATACCAGGAAGCTTAGTTGCTACTCCCTCCACCAATCAATCCTCGGGTGTAGAAATGATAATTTTGGCTTGCAAGGAGCAACTTTCTTACAAAAGATTACAAGCTCTCTAAACATTTGAAAAATATTCCTCCTCGATGGTTGTTGTGGATTTTCCGGGCTGTATAGCCATGGCCTTGGCATTGTCGTTCCTGACGTTTCGCCAACAGCTGTGGCTGGCATCTTCAGAGGTGTAGCACCAAAAGACAGAGATCTCTCAGTGTCACAGTGTGGAGAAGATGTTGGCAGGTAATTTATATCTACTCAGGAAGGTGGGTTTGGGCTGAGTCATCCTGTAAGAGTTTCCCAGGGAACACCCTGCTTCTCCACACTGTGTCACTGAGAGATCTCTGTCTTTTGGTGCTACACCTCTGAAGATGCCAGCCACAGCTGCTGTCGAAATGTCAGGAACTACAATGCCAAGACCACGGCTATACAGCCCGGAAAATCCACAACAACCATCGTTCTCCGGCCGTGAAAGCCTTTGACAATACATCAATATTCCTCCTCAGCCACAGGGGTTTTCTTATCCTCTTTTCAGCTTCCTTTCCCCCTTATGTGTCTCTCTCTGTTTTTTTCTTTCTTTTCAAAATACTCCTCAACCATGTCAATTGTGTTGGTGTTGCATGAAGAAGAAGACAGAGTGGAAGATGAATTATCTGGATATATAGACACTGTAAATGGACTTTCAATTTGCTGGAAATTGAGTGGTTATTTTGTAATGGGCTGGGCGGCTTGTTACGGGAAGATTAGCCTTCTTCCTTATTTTTGATGTGCATGAAAACTCAATTAACAATAATTCAGAGAGTGGAAGATTTGAGAAGAGTGCAGCTTAGTCAAGTCAAGGCTCTTTCGGGTCCAGCATCCTCTTTCCCACAGTAGCCTGCTATAACCTTTATGGAAACCCACA
Source organism: Eublepharis macularius (assembly GCF_028583425.1). Classification (NCBI taxonomy): domain Eukaryota; kingdom Metazoa; phylum Chordata; class Lepidosauria; order Squamata; family Eublepharidae; genus Eublepharis; species Eublepharis macularius. Next base: position 122,465,903 of record NC_072796.1, on the reverse strand, counting down.
ATCAGGACACAAAGGCAACAGCCTCCCTGTTGTTTGCATATCAACAACTGGCATTCAAAGGTACACTACCTCTGTACATGGAAGTTTCACTTGTTACCATGCCTAACAGCTATTGATATACCTATTCGATTGCCACCTTGGGGTCAGGTAGCAATTTCCCCCAGGGCAGTTTGGCTAGGGATCCTGATGATCTTTTAGAAAAGTGTCCAGTAGCACGTTTAAGACTAACCAACTTTACCGTAGCAAAAGCTTTCGAGAATCACAGTTCTCTTCATTAGATGCATCTGACGAAGAGAGCTGTGGCTCTCGAAGGCTTATGCTACAGTAAAGTTGGTTAGTATTAAAGGTGCTACTGGACTCTTTTCTATTTTGCTCCTACAGACTAACACGGCTAACTCCTTTGGATCTATGATGATCTTTTGCTTTCTGAGCATGGAGTAAGGGTCACTGTGTGTGTGTGTGTGGGGGGGTATTTGTGAATTTCCTGCACTGTGCAGGGGGCTGGACTAGATGACCCTAGAGGTACCTTCCAACCCTATGATTCTATCCTCCTTGCTCTTCAGAATGTGGATGTGGAGTCAGCATTTGAATTTTCCCCTTGTTAAAACTCCTCCCCACCATTGCACTTGGTTAATTTATTTCATTAGTCTAGTGCTCAATAAAGGGCAAACCCATGTTAGTTTCCTACCATTATTATTTTAGCCTTATGGTTTAGAGGCAAAAGCTATGCCGCTGTGGATTGTGTGCAGGATAGTATGCTAATGCCCTAAGATGTAGACATTCTGTGAATATGCTTTCATGCTGTCTCATTAACACCTATAAATATGGGGGCTTTTTTGTTGAAATCTTAATAAACCTGCCACACCAATTACATTCAATTCAATTAGATTTACAAGCCACACACTATCAAGCCGTGGCAGAAGATAAAGCAAGCTTGAGAAGTCCTTGGCTTTGGTGTAACCTGTTTTAATCAGCTCCAGGAGAAATAAACATATGCAAGTGAGCCCACAGATGACATGACAAATATTTTTTCGCAATGTCTAAGGGAATTAAAACATTTTAGTCATATGGTGCATTAGCCACATGTTTAAACATTTGCCTTTAGCTGAGTGAATGTGCAACTGGTGGAATGGGCTTAGTGAGCTGCCTGGATGATCTCTTAACTGCAGGAAGCTGCATATTTTCAGAGCATGATTGGGTGATAAAAGTGTCAGATCCCCCAAGTAGCCCAGAACAACCCATATTTATCTTCTGTATGTTGTCAAGCACTATTGGACGAGTTACAAGTGATCCTGAGGTTAGGGATTGGAATTGCTAGCTAAAGCTTTCAGTTCCTGCAGTCCAAACCAACCCAGCCACAGGGCTGCTAGAGACCTGCATGGCCAGGACTGAAGTTATTGAGCAAGCTAGAACATAGGAGGCTTAACGAGGACATGAGCCTGAAAAAAGAAGGATGGGCAAGATATGGCCATGGGAAATTAAGGCCAGACAGGCAGGAAACATTCCTTGTCAATTTCATCTCTCTTTTGACACTTCCTTTCTTTTCCTCTAAACTGAGAGTTGAACCACAGGATACGAATTACACGAGACTGAGCGAGTGTCAGGAGTCCTGTCTTACCCCCAAATGCCTGTGTCCAGCATTCTATCGATGAGCACGTGTCCTGGTCCAGGCACGCATTCAAAATTTTCTGCTCCAGTGTAGCCACGACGGCACATGTACATGGTCACGATCAGTAACTCGGCAATGTAGAGCGTCCTTATTTCCTGTATCTTCCACTTCCTATCTGTGCAAAGTGGAGATGCATGGTGGGATATCTTGGAGATACGTGGAGAAAACCAGTGCCACCACAAACACGGGTTCGATGGAGGTCCTGCACTCCTGGCGTGTGTAGTTGAAAACAACATTGGAACACATGTAAGTAAGTTTTCATGTCATTTGCGTGTAATTTGTATCGCATGGTTCAGCTCTTAGCCTTCTCTAGATGGCCAGTGTCTGTTACCATACACAAAATCTTGAATGGCTAGCAATCTTATTTGCTCTTCATGTTGTGCTTGTTTTGTAGCATAGCGGTTAAGTGGCTGGGCTGCAAATCAGCACTTCACTAGTTTGACTCCCACTACTGCCATGGGCTCTGCAGGTGGCCTTGGGTAAGCCATTCCTCTCAGCCCCAGCTCCCCAGCTGTAGTGTAGGGATAATAATGGCACTGACTTTGTCCACTGCTGTGAGTGTGGCAGTAATCTGTCCAGAAGGGTGGTATATAAGTGCATTGTTTATTTTTATTTATTTTCTATAAAAAGTGGTTGGCAGGGTTTTTTTTTCTATGCTTGGTCAGTCATCTTAGGCCTACAGAGCTTTTAGTTAGAGCCAGTTTGGTGTAGTGGCAGGACTCTAATCTGGAGAGCCAGGTTTGATTCCCCACTCCTCCGCTTGAAGCCAGCTGAGTGACCTTGGGTCAGTCACAGCTTCTAGGAGCTCTCTCAGCCCCACCCACCTCACAGGGTGATTGTTGTAGGGATAATAATAACACTTTGTAAACTGCTTTGAGCAGGCGTTAAGTTGTCCTGAAGGCTGGTATATAAATCAAATGTTGTTGTTACTATTATTGTTATTATAGTGCTGCATATTATATAGCAATGCGATCATTCAGATACACAATCCCCCTTGGTGCCACTGTGTGGACATCTGCCAAATTTTTCACTACTCTGCACTTGTGATGACTTGCTATTTTCCACATGTAGAAGCACAGAGTATAAACAGCCTTGCTTGCATTTTTTGCCTCCTTTGGATTGATCAGGTGCTGGGTGGGATCAGTTGTCCATATCCTCTCATCATTGGGAATTTTTTAAAAAAGCATATTACAACCTGAATTTGACTACTGCTCACGTTTGCCATTACAAAACACTTAGCACAAAATACATGCCGCGGGCATAACCTATTTTAAAATATAATGTTTGAATGCAATTTGGTTATTCAGTGAAGAGGTTTCTGCTTCGCTACAGATGGCTCATGAACCTCTTATTCTAATCACAGTGTACTGCGGCATTATATGTCGGGGACCTTGCGAACTACTCAGATTTCTGACGGCAGTGTTGATATGCATAAACGAGCATCACATTTGTGATGCCGGGTGGTCACGGATTCTACTGAAGATCTTCTCTTTTTTTTTAGAATTCTGAGTAAACATTTGTTAGGAGCATTATACGCACATACACACTCACCCTCCCAAAGTGAGCTTTGCTGTCACAGCAGACTTCTTTGTTTGATATAATCTAACTACTTATCTTGTTGGGTACACAGCCCAAGCATTAATTTTTTAGGTCTGGTACAAATTTACAAAATGCCTCTCCCACCCCGCAACACCACAATCCATCATCCCATAACCCATTCTCATGAACCACGGGGGGGAAAGTTCAATTTAATTATGAAATTACTCTTACATGTTCTACTTTCTGAAAAATGCCTGCTTTTGTAACATCTGTTTAATAATGATTAACACCGAGAGTCCTACAAGTTTCTTAGCTATTTTGTAACTTTTTGGGACCAGCATACCTATGGGACTGCCTCTCCCCATATGTCCCTTGGAGGGATCTTCATTCTGTGGACCAGCGGTTGCTGGTGATCCCCAACCTGAGGGACGTTTGCCTGGCCTCAACCAGGGCCAGAGTTTTCTTAGCCCTGGCACCAGCTTGGTGGAACACTCTTTTGGTTGAGATCCGGGCCCTGTGAGGCCTGTTCCAATTCCACAGGGCCTGTAAAATGGAGCTGTTCTGCCAGACCTTTGGCTAAGGCGATTCATCCCCCCTGACTGCCCATGACCTACCTGGGAATGATTTTAATCTGCCAGCAACCTTATGTTTTATTCAGCCTTAGACTGAAACTGATAGCAGACACCTTTTTATTTTGCGATTGATGATATTGATGGTTTTATTATTTTAATGTAAATTTTACCTGTATTTTGGTGTTGTGTGACCCACCCTGAGCCTGCTTGTGGGGAGGGCAGGATATAAGTCTAATAAATGAAATGAAGACGGGATTATCTTGTCAATGTCTTAAAAAAAAATTCTAATGGACCACTTCTGATTTCATAGCATCACTGAGCCCCAAAGCTGCATAGAGATATTTGAGGGAGGGAACTCGGCATGGCTGGGATATCATAGAGTTCCCCCTCTGCAGCTGCCATTGTCTCCAGGGAAAATGATCGGTGGAGTCTAGAGATCAGCAGTAATTCCTGGTGAACTGCAACCCCCCCTCCCCAGAGAATAACAAAAACAACAACAACAACAAAAACAACAACATTAGATTTATATACCGCCCTTCAGGACAACTTAATGCCCACTCAGAGCGGTTTACAAAGTATGTCATTATTATCCCCACAACAAAACACCCTGTGAGGTGGGATTGGTAACCCTGTTTTTACCGCACTTTTCTCCCCCATGGATACCCACATACGAGCGGCTTACCACTTTCTCCTCCTCTCCATTTTATCCTCACAACTGAAGTTCCATCTTAAGGCTGGCAAGTAGTGAGACACCTACCTGCGGGTGACATTGCTGTTGGTGCAGTGATACCACCTTCAGTGTGAACTGGAAGTGATGTTGTCATGTAGGGGCAATGCTCTAGCATTTGCCCCAAACACTATGGTTTAACTGTAGAGATTTGGGGGGACTGCTAAAGTATAGCCTGATGCAATGGCCTCACTTCCAGGTCATGCTAGAAGTGATGACATCATCATCATCATCATCATCATCATCATCATCATCATCATCAATCATTTGATTTATATACCACCCTTCAGGACAACTTAATGCCCACTCAGAGCAGTTTACAAAATATGTTATTATTATCCCCACAACAATCACCCTGTGAGGTGGGTGGGGCTGAGAGAGCTCCTAGAAGCTGTGACTGACCCAAGGTCACCCAGCTGGCTTCAAGTGGAGGAGTGGGGAATCAAACCAGGTTCTCCAGATTAGAGTCCCGCACTCTTAACCACTACACCAAACTGGCTCTCATGGCATTGGTGTGATGCCAATTGACCCCCCACTTCTCCCAGTATTTTCTTCCCTCCACCCTGTGAATTAGGTTAGGCTGAGAGTGTGTGACTGCTCCAAGGTCTCCGAGTGAGCTTCCATGGCAAATGGGAATTTAATCCGAAGTCTCCCTGAATAGTAGCAGGTTTCCAGGGTCTCAGGCAGAGGAGGCCCTTTTCCAGCATTGGCTGCTAGTGTTTCTTTTTAGGTGAACCTGCTTAGAGTTAGAACTTGACATCTTTGTCACATAAAGTACATTGTCTGCCACTGAGCCACACCCCCTCCTTAAAGATGCTCTTCTGCTTTCAGAAGGACTGTTCTTCTCATGGAAGGGGCGTTTAATACATTTCACTCAAGCATTGCAGAAAAAAAGTCAAATTACATGCCAAGATCACTTGCTTGTGTATCACCTTGGGGAAGCATGAGATCCTACCTGCTAGCATTGCATGAACTCTTGGGCTGTTGCTTGTGGTGATTTGGCTTGTTGGGTCCAACCCACTGCTTCTTTGCTTCCCGTTGCAAGGCATTATCTCTTCCCAAGATGTTGAACTTGGATGGTTTCCAGTGATAACATGGTGGCGTCAAGAAGAGCTTCATGGTCTAGAGATCTCTAAGGTTAGAATGACCTAAGCTTAAGTCTGGAGCAAAACTGGTGAAGGAAGGGAAGAGGAGAATTGGTGAGCCAAGGATCAAGAGAGAAGAACAAGGGAATGAGGTGAAGTGTTAGAATCAATACTAATTGTTGGCATTTGGATAGCTTTTTTGAAGGTTCAGAACACATTATGTACATTACTTCCAATGCCCCTTGCAGATACCTTATAAGCTAGGTTCAGTCCTTACATTTATGTCCACCTTTCTAAATAATAGTGGTGTTGGTGGTAGCCATTAAATCATAGTTGACTTACGGCAACCCCTGCTGGAGTTTTCAAGGCGAGAAACTAACAGAGGTAGTTTTTCATTGGCTGCCTCTGCAACCCATCTTTGGTCTCCCATCCAATTACTAACCAAGGCCAACACTGCTTACTTTCTGAGATCTGATGAGAACAAGTCTGATAAAACTTGCGTATTATCTTTGGAACTAGAATATACAGGAGTAGACAATTTATCCAGAAAGTTATTGCCAACATTTTGCTGTTTTGGCAACATTAGAGTCCTTGTTTTGTTTTTTTTAAATTACATTTGTTTAGTTGTATTTCTTCAATGGCTCAACATTTTTTTTTAAACAAAGGCACTATAGAAGTTCTTCTTTATTTTGATTAATCCCAGCAAGCTGTTTTGGGACCACAGGGAGCCAGAGTCCAGAATATGAGAGGAAGAAAGATTCTTTTTCAACACACCCTAAAATATTTACTGTCTGCCGGTGACAACATTATGAGTGATTTGTGAATATTATTCTGACGGCTCAGTGTCCGAGGACACATTTTATCTTACGTAAGCGATCGGCAAAGGAGTATATCAAAGCCCCCTCCAAAAATAAAGTACTCTTATAGACTATATTTGAAAGAAATGAGTAATGCTTAGAGGTATCTATCTAAGCTAGAAAAATCCTCCCCTCCCCCTCTTTTTGTTGAGTTTTCCCTTCAGAGTCAGAACTCTCAAGAAAATTCAGATATTTCCTTCTCAGATGGGTTTCCACCAATTCAGGTTAACTTTTTTTGAGTGCTACTATAATGTGATTAACAGCACAATCCTAATGAAATGTATTTGCTCAGAAGTAAATTCCTGCTGAGTTAAATGAAACTTGGCTCCCTAGTAAGTGTGTTTAGGATTGTAATTCTAGAGACTGAGGGTCAAACCACATGAGACAAAATACACTTGAATTACACTCGAATTACACTAAAATACACTCGAATTACAAAATACACTTGAATTACCTGTGTAATTCGAGTGTATTTTGTCTTGTGTGGTGAGACCCTGAGGTAAGTATCAGGTAAGTCCCTTCTTCAAATCTCACCTCTACCATGAATGTAATAAGTTTTCCATTGGTGCCTCAATTCCCACCCTCCCCTACAATTTTGAGAAGGTGTATCATTAAAGTGAAGAGCCCTGTGGGCAGAGTGGTAAGCGACAGTACTGCAGCCCAAGCTCTGCTCACAACCTGAGTTCGATTCTGGCGGAAGCCGGGTTCAAGTAGCCAGCTCAAGGTGGACTCAGCCTTCCATCCTTCCGAGGTCAGTTAAATGAGTACCTAGTTTCCTGGGGGTAAAGTGTAGATGACTGAGGAAGGCAATGGCAAACCACCCCGTAAAAAGCCTGCCAAGAAAACGTCGTGATGTGACGCCCCCCCATGGGTCAGTAATGACTTGGTGCTTGCACTTTATCATTAGAGCATTTAACGGGGGGTAGGGGTGGGGGGAAGCAGGGAGCAAATGAGGTGGAAGTGGAGTAGGAATCTGTTTAAGAGATAGTGGGTGGAAGGTGGAAGTCAAAATCCACCAGCTGAGATGATCAACAGCCCTGTTGTTTTCAGCCACTTTTTGCACATGCAGTTGGTGGGATCCAAAGAGGCACATATTAGTTTCTGCCATACATACTGGGGCTTTTTAAAAAATCTTACCTCTGCCTAAAAACCTCAAAGATCAGGGGACTCATCAGTGCAGTGCTCAGCGGCATTCTGTAGGAGAAAGACCAAATAGGAAGGTTTCTTTGGATGTAAAATGATCTCTCACGTGGAGGTTGGTTGGTCCCTTGTTAAATGAAATAGTAACCTTTAAGTAACCTTTAAGACTAACCACTTTATTGTAGACATAAGCTTTCGAGAGCCACAGCTCTCTTCATCAGATGCATGCATTTCCCATGCCCAATGGCTGCCCTGGTCAAGCAGATTTTTGATGGATATTGGATTCTATCCAGATGAGATACTGGGTTCAGAGCAGGGCCACAGTGCAGAGAGGGAGGTTTACATTTCCCCCAAGGAAAGTTTTGCCACCCTCAATGTCCCATGTTAGGGGGAAATATAAGCCACATATAGGTATGTTTCCCCTACAGGTGCAAATAATAGCTCTGGGGCCTGTTTACAGTTGGAAAAATAGATGCCCGTTCTTCCATTCTCCATAGCCCTGCTCCAAATTGTGACTTCTATTTAGCAATAAAATATATGTTGGGATCCCAGTTACGGACCTTCCAGTTTGACCCTAGAAAGAAGGGTGTGCATTCTGTGGGCCATGATGTCTGCTTCCCTGCAGCTTCAGATCTCAGAGCAAAAATGTTCATACCTCTCCAGCCAAGATGGCAAGATACTGAGAATGTAGTTGTCTCTAGAATGGGGTGGCTGACAGATGGGGCGAACCTTGTTTTCATAGCCAAGGGACCTACGTAATTTGGTAGTTAGATTTATTTATTTAGATAACCTTATTTCTTCTTCCCCAGCCTCTGAAGATGCCCCAATATGGACATAGTGAGGACCATGAATATTGAGGACTTTAAAAGGAGGTTAGACAGGTCCATGTAGGAGAGTTCCATCAACAGCTACTAGCCATGGTGAGTGACGGGAATCTCTGAAACCCATTGTTAGAAGGCCACATCTTCTATACCCTGGCTGATTCTGCACACCTTGGATAATGCACTTTCAATGCACTTTATCAATTGTTTGAGGTGGATTTTTTGTTCCACACACAAAAAAAATCCATTCCAAATGATCTATAAAGAGGATTGGAAGTGCATTATCCAACATGTGCAGAATCACTCCCTGTTTGATGGCTCTCAAGAACCCCTGGTTGGTCACTGTGTGAAATAGTATGGTGGGCTACATGGACCACTGGTCGGATCCAGAAGGGCTCTTCTTATGTTCTTAATATCACCCACCCCAAATGTAAATCAGCACTAAAAAGACCTGTGTTCTGACCAGCGAAAGGGAACCACAGGATCCAACCCCTTTTCTCCATCTCTTGACTTCAGAAGAGCAGAATATTTGTTTGGCTTTCCTGTTGTTCAAAGACTGTACTGTAATAAGCCTGGGAGCTGAAGATTAGGAAGGAGAAGATAATAATATTATGACATCCAGTACTTAATTGTAAGAAGAGGTTAATGCTTCTCTCAAGACATTTCTCCAGCCCATGTGCACTCTTTCCCTTCAAGCCCTTAATAGAATGTAGAGGTATAAAGTTAAGGTTTTTTCCCCAGTGTACAACTGCACATGTCCCTTTGGCCATCAAAATTCACAACGTGTGTATTTCCCCCCCCCCCCCATTCCAGACTCCCTTTGACCTTTCAAAAAATGTGAATCATGTTCACAGGTTATAAATTCCACTCGTATATATATCAATATCTACACCAGGTATTCTTCTATATTTGACCAGTCTCTGTACCATGCATCTGATGAAGAGAACTTGATTCTCGAAAGCTTATGCTACAATAAAATTGGTTAGTCTTAAAGGTGCTACTGGACTCTTTTTGATTTTGCTACCACAGACTAACACGGCTAACTCCTCTGCATCTACACCAGGTATGAGCAACTAAAAATTATGCACTTTTAAGTCCCATATGCACTTTTAAGTCCCATATGCACTTTTAAGTCCCATTGGTTTGAATGAAAGGGAGTTCGGCACGTATTTATGTCTCCAATGAGCGGGATTGCATCTAAAGCAATTGCTCATACTGTCAGTGCCAAGGATCGCCTCATCAGGCAGGTGCTGGGACCCCACGAAGGACTGCTGAGTGTCAGGGCATGAGACCCGGGTAACAATCTTTCTGAGTGGCACTCTCATCCAGCCTTCTCAGCTCATGTCAGTGGATCTTTAAGCTACGTATGTGTGGGCAGGTTTGGAGCATAAAAATGTTGGTGACTGAAGCCTTCTTGGTATCTGGCCTCAGTCCAGAGTGACACACGTACATGCAGCAGTAGATCCCATGCACTGAGAGCTCTGTCCAGCAGACACACACTCAGAAGACTGCCCATGTTCTTGGCTCTGTCTTAGGGAAGATCCTGGATTCTGGAGCATTGACATCCATTCAAACAGCAGCCATATTCACACCAAGATTTGTGTAACCCGTTAGGGCATCTGCATGCCTCCTGTGTAGCAAAGTCATGGATTTGAATGGGTTAACAGTGCATTTTGAGGAACTCACTCTATGATCCAGCTCATACATTTAACAAATCCATCAGGCTTACATGCCTATGGAGTGTCCATTTACATAAAGGGTGGACAGAAACTCATGAAGGTGCCTTATAATGAGTTAGACCATTGGTCCAGCAGCTCTCCCGGGGCATTCAGAGTCACTCTACACAAGATGCCTGGGCACCTGTCCATCAAGTGCTGGGAGACACAATGTTGGCCGGGAAGTGCAGTTTTAGAGGACAGAACCAGCAGAGATCACTCCAGAGGGGATGGATTCTCTCACAGCCCTCCACCCCCTCTGGCGTGCCGGACTGCCTCCTCTGCCAGAGCATTTGCCTTGCCCCCCTTGATGTTTAAAACTTTGAATTATATGAGCCTTGGCAAAGGCTCCAAAAGGGGACACAATTGGGCTTGTCAGAGTCAGCGGAGGGCTGTGAGAGAATCTGTCCCCTCCGGAGTGATCTCTGCTGGCTCTGTCATTTAAAACTATGCTTCTCGGCTAACGTTGCATCTCCCAAAACATGAAGAACATGTGTCAAAAGTATTGTGTTGAGAGACTCTCAGACAGAGGTCTTTCACATCAACTGCAACCGGATCCCTTTCTCTGGAGATTTATTCATTTACTCATTTAGACACTTATAACTCACTTTTCTCTGCTATGGAGATCCAAAGTGTCTTAGTGTTCTCTCCTCTTCCGTTTTATCTTCACAACAATCCTCTAAGGTCAATTGATCTGAGAGCGACTGATTGGCTCAACAAGCTTCCAAGGCACAGCGTGAATCCCAGATCCTAGCCTAACTGCTACTCGACACTGGAGATGTGAAGGATAGAACCTGGGATCTTCCGCCTGCAAGGCAGATGCTCTAGCACTGTGCCACAGCCCTTCCCTGATCCCCATGTTCCTCTGCCATGGAAAACAGATTACCTGCCAGATGTGAACTCTTCCTAGCGGTGTCAGGTTTTATGCAATTCTTGCTTGCCTTGATAGCCCAATAATTTGTGAACGAAATAGTTAATAATACTTTTTGGATCTCCGGTATCATTAGGGATAGTATAAAAAGGTTTGTACGAGAGAGCAGGCAGAAACCCGCTGCCAAGTACCTCAGTCTGCAGTGACACACATCCACCACAGACGTCCATCAATTTATTGTGTACTGTCATTAAAAAGAGAGCGGGGGAGGGGGGAGCTTGCAGGAGATTAAAAAGAAAAAACCCTCCATTGCAAAGGAAGCGTCTTAACTCCCGCATAAAATGGCGCTCTCTTTCATTTTCATTTAACCCTATTTATCATCATTTGTGTTGGAATATCTTTAGAGCCTCTGTCCTGTAATTAATTGTACAGTTTCAGGGAAATTACTGCCATGCCATTGGGGACTCATCGTTCATATGAATGCCTTCCTAAGCTTTTAATCATCTTCCTGCTTGACAGCTTCCTCCTTGACACTGCCAGGGCTTTTTTTCAGGGGGAACGCGGGGGAACGGAGTTCCGGAACCTCTTGAAAATGATCACATGGCTGGTGGCCCCGCCCCCTGATCTCCAGACAGAGGGGAGTTGAGATTGCCCTCCGCGCCACTCAGCAGCGTGGAGGGCAATCTAAACTCCCCTCTGTCTGGAGATCGGGGGGCCGGGGCCACCAGCCATGTGACCATTTTCTCTGAGGGCAACCCACTGAATTCCACCACCTCTTTTCCCAGAAAAAAAGCCCTGGGCACTGCAGTTACAACCTCACTAGAATGAAAGGCAGGTTCTAGTTCACCCAAATGCATACGAGATGGTCTCTATGGCACTGGACTGTGCCACTTCAGACTGCTGGGGGGGGGGAGAGGAGGCAGGGAATGCTGCGTGCTTGAATGCTACTTAGAGTTGGCAGGCCTAGAGAAAAAATCCTGCCCCTTTAATAGAAGGTTAATATGTGGAAATGGAGAATTGAAGCTTGGGCATGGAGCTAAAGAACATACCTGGTAAATAACATCCCATCATATTAAACCTCTCTTAAAGAGACAGGACATTTCATTTTCTCTCTGTGGAAGTGGCAGCTCTAGACATATTGCTTTCTACATGAAGGGATGAAAAAAAAATCAAGCAGCATTAGAGTTGCCAACCATCTGGAGAAAGAATGTCCTGTCTGTTTAATAGAGGTTAACGTGTGGAAATGGGCAGTTGAAGCTTTTCGTAGTATTGGGCTAAATAACATCACTTGGTAAATAATGTGCAATTAAACGTCTGTTAAGGAGGTAATTTTAGGTGGGAAGTCGTGTTGGTTTGCAGTAAAACAGCAGGATTTGAGTCCAGTGGCACCTTAGAAACTAACAAGAGCTGGTGCTGTAGCATGGTGGTTAAGTGGTTGGGCTGCAAGTTAGCACTCTGCTGGTTTGATTTAGAGATGGGCATGAATCGAATTACGACCCAAAAAAATGCACAAACCAGGCCGGTTTGTGGTTCATGAACCAGTGGTTCATGGAAGCTTGTTTCCACGAACTTCCATGAACTGGTCTAGTGGTTCGTTTGGGTCATAAAGGGCCCAGGGAAATGGCCATATAAACTTTTCCTGTGGTTTACAAGTGATAGGTCCCTTTAAACTATCAGATGGCAGGCGGTGAGGGGGGGTCCCCCCTTTAAACTGTCAAATGCCCCTTTCCCTGCCACTGCTAAGCTGCCAGAAAGGGGCATTTAAACCTCATGAACCACGAAACACGAATTGGTTCGTAAACTTGCCCCAGTTCGTGCCAGTTCCTGGTTCCTGGTTCATGAAAATCCACGAACCATGAACGTCATGGTTCAGTTTTTTTGTGGTTTGTGCCCATCTCTAAACTGGACTGCCATGAATTCAGCAGGTGGCCTTGGATAGCCACTCCTCTCTGCTTCAGGTCCCCAGCTGTATTGTGGAGATAATAGTAATACTGACTTTGTTTATTGCTCTGAATGACCACTAATATGTCCAGAAGGGTAATATATAAGCACACTATTTTAGTTGTTGTTATTATTTTTAAGGTATGAGCTTTTGAAAGTCAGAACTTCCTTTTTCAGATACTCTCAAAAGCTTATATCCTGGAAATCTTGTTGGTCTCTAACACCACTGGACTCAAATCCTACAGCTCTGTTAAGGAGGTAAGATATTTGTTTCTCCAGATTGTTGGTACCTTAGGTAGGTACCCAGGAATAATTTTTATCATGGCAGTTTGTGTAAACTCAACGCTTGGATTACAAATCAATGATATCAACAGTGCTGCAAATTTTACTTGGTTTACTCAGCAGATTAGTTAATGAAAACTTTTGTTAGCTTTATTATATAGGCCAATTTTAATCAGCATATGCAAATTTTAATATTTGTGTTAGGGTTGCCAACTCCAGGAATGGAAATACCTGGAGCTTGAGAGGTGGAGCTTGGAGAGAGTGGGGTTTGGGGAGGGGTTGGAGCTCAGCAGTTATAAAATCCCACAGAGTTCACTGTGAAAGCATCCATTTTCTCCAGGGGAAGTGATCTCTGGCATGTTAATTCCAGGAGATCTCCAGCTACCACCTGTAGGTTGGCAACTCTACTGGTTGCAAGTTAGCACATCCTTTGTTAGGTTTGGAGCATCTTTTGCTTCTGTTGTTATTGTAATAGGTAATGAAAAAAGGATATATTAAATATGTATAATCAGGGCTTTTTTTCTGGGAAAAGAGGTGGTGGAACTCAGTGGGTTGCCCTCGGAGAAAATGGTCACATGGCTGGTGGCCCCACCCCCCGATCTCCAGACAGAGGGGAGTTGAGATTGCCCTCCGCGCCAGCGATCAGGGGGCGGGGCCAATTTTAATTGTTTTGATGTAATGTTTTAATGTTTTTATAATGTTTTTATTGTTTTAAGCTGTTGTTAAACCGCTCTGAGCCCGTCTGACGGGGAGGGCGGTCTAGAAATGTGATTAAATAAATAAATAAATAAACAATCTCACGACTTCTCCCACATCTCAAAAAAGCATGTGTATAATTGACCAATTGTTCTGTTAAAGGCAGCTAAAAACCGCCTGAAATATTCTTTAATTTGTAGTCTTCTCCGGAAGATTCATTGAAGAAGTAAAGGGAAAGAAACAAATAGCTATGGAAAATTAAGTACAATGTACAATGTAAAGGGAAAAGCAGCATTGTGTAGTGGTCAGAGTGTCGGACAAGGAATGGGGAGAACTAGGTTCATATCCCCACTCTGATATGGAAGCTCACTGGGTGACCTTCGGCCAGTCACAGGCGAGCCTACCTCACAGGGCAGTTGTGAGGATAAAATGGAGGACAGGAGAATTTTGTAAGCCACCTTGTGTCTCCATTGGGGAGAAAGGTGGGGTATAAATGAAATAATCAAACAAATATAGGGAATTATTTCACACACACACTTTTTACAAATAATTCTTGGGGTTTTAACAAGATATAGCAGAAGTAGACTAATCAACTTAAAGAGTCCATTGTGCTTTAGACCACGCTATGTCGTGCAAAGTATTGTTTATGATTACTGGCTGGCTATTACTTTATTAGACTAATGGGTCAGAATGGTCAGTGGATGTTTGCTCAAGAATTGTTAGGAAAGAACTCTAACCCTTTGGGACTAACCGATTTATTGCGGCATATATCTTCATGGGCTAAACCATTCATTCATTCGTTTGTTCGTTCATTGTTATTTATAGTTATTAATATTATAAAAAATATTGTACGTGCTCTTTCATCCCAAGGAAACCAAACCCAGAAAGCCAAGGCTCAGAGACAGGGCATCTGTTTGACATGAAGAAGGTCCCAAGTTCTGTCCTTCACATCTTCAGTTAAAAGGACTGAGCAGTGAGTGATGTGAAAGACCTTTCTCTGTTGAGACCCTGGAGAACCCCTGCCAGTCTAAGTAGACAACTTGACCTTGATGGATGAATGGTGTGTGTGTGTGTGTGTGTGTGTGTGTGTGTGTGAGAGAGAGAGAGAGAGAGAGAGAGAGGATGTTTCAGCAAGTGGAGAGCATGTAACTCTATGGAGCACAGCATATTTTTCTTTACTCTCCTGATTCTTTAAAGCTTGTATCATCTTAACACACACACACACACAATTCCCCTGATGAAAGACCATCTGTAGCCTTCAACATGTTGTGCTTTTTGAGCTGATTTGTCTGGTTTATTTTTTTAAAAAACTTGAAATAAATCTATTTCTATAGTCTTTTACAGACTGTTCTTGTGCTGTGTTTGTTTTGGGATCTTCCCTCTTGCTAGATTATATTTAGTCTTCGGGAGGGCCTGAAGCCCACAAATGACACATATTGAGAACATTAATTTCTCTTTCCCACTGGAGTATGTGAGGGAAGAGAAGTGCCCCGGCCCTTGGGATAAAATGCACTACGCAGATACACTCAAGATTCCATTTAGCATTATTTGATATATGGTGAAATACTGTAATTTAATTTAGCAGCAGGTTCTAAGAAGATTACCCATGCTAGCAAAATTGTTTCAAAACAACAATGTTAACAGGATACTGTAAATTATTTTGTGCTCAGCTGTCGCAGGTGGTGTCATAGTCATTTTTCAATATTTAATTAAAAGTAAAACTACAACACCTTAAAATTCAAGGCCCTTCAAGGAAATTAATTGGCTACAGAGACCAGCTGTTGAAGAAGTTTGGGTGTGGGCTCCATGAACTTATCAGGCTTGGTTTGGTCTATCTTGTAGGAATTAACTCTGAAGAACTGACAATTTATATGTTGTCACAGATTTTGAAACAAGGATGCCTTTGGTTGTCTTGCCTAGATCACAGCCTTGTTTTTTAAAATTATTGTCAAATCTATGATCCATGTGGTTGCCATCTCCTCATTGGGAAATTTCTGGAGATTTGGGGCAGATCCTAGGGAGGCACCTCAGTGTGGTACAATACCATAGAGTCCACCTTCCAAAAGAGCCATTTTCTCTGGGGAACTGATCTGCATCCTCTGGAGATCAGCTGTGATTCCAGGATATCTCCAGTTCCCACCTGGAGTATGGCAACCCAGAGCACCCTGACAGCCTGCCGCACCAAACTGTACCCCCCCCCCAGTCACGTGGCACCTGGAAGACTTCCAGATTTATTGTGGCACAAGTTGTCAAAGAAAGGTTGTCAGAGGGGAAGTAGGAATTGTAATATTAGTGCCCGGTTACTTTCATATAGAATATTTTTTTGTAACCAGTGAGGTCAAAATAACATCAAATGCAAGGGACAGTAACAGTTCCGTGACATTTCTATGCAGAGCCCAAAGGTATACAAAAAAGACCAAAGCATCCTATGTGCAAGTAGCAGTTGTTCTGATAATACTGTTCTGCTTGCTATGCTATCCTAACTTAAATGACATGGGAAAGCAATGCAGAGTACTTACGAAGTCCGAACTGAATAGAATATAAATGGATGAAAAGTCGAGTTCAGCAATTTCATACTGAAGTTTACCTTTGACATCTTTTTGTTGAGGCATGGGACTTTGGGCCAAACCTGTGTTACATTTTTTAACGTGTTGGGCTTGAGTTCCCTGGACCCAATTTGCTTTCTCAGCAGTTGTACTGAAGCTGCAGAGGAAGGCGTTTTTGAAGTCCCTGGAAGCCCATTTGGACTCAGGACTATAGCATCAGGGAGGCTTCTTCCAAGCCAAAATGGCAGGGGGAGGGGAATAATTTGCCCATATGGAGCAACAACTGTATGGAATAGTCGGCGTGGAACTCCAAAGACAGGCAAATTACTGTTCCCTCCTCTACTTCAGCTCCACGCATGTGAATACATGAAGTTTCTTTCTGCTGAGTCAGACCATTAGCCTATCAAGTTCAGTAAAATCTATGCAAGCTGATAACCTGCACGAGAGGTGGACACAAGCCGAAATACGAACCAAAGTTCATCACGAACTGGGCCAGTTCATGGTTTGCAAACTGAAGGTTCGTGGGAGCTCATTTCTCACGAACCGTGATGAATTTTAGCCCAGTTCGTTTGGTTCCCGTTTCGGTTCATCACTGCAGACAGCCTGGCACCAACCAATCAGTTTCCTAGGGAGGATGAGCTCTCTGCAGACCTTTTGCTGGACCAGAAGTGACATTTTCACGAACCAAACAAACTGGTTTGCAAACAGGCAAGTTTGTGAAAGTTTGCGGTTTGTGTTTTGTGAAATGCTATGAACCACGAACTGCTCGGTTTGGAATTTTCCTAGTTCGTGCCCATCTCTATTCTGCACCAAGGGTCTGCTCCTGCGTGGTATGATATTTGCTTCCTGTCAGAGACCCCGTGCTTGTTGGCCACGTGGAGGGAATGGCTTGTGATATGTGCACGACTTCCCTTTGATTTGCTGGCATCTCAGGTCAAACAGATAGTATGCAAACAGATAGTATTGCATTATCCAGTCTTACTGAAGCTATGCTGGCCTGGTCACTGCCTGCTGGGTCTTCCAGCTAAGCTGCCTTGAGTTCTATGACAGAACCAAGGCAGGAAACAGAGAAACAAGAGGTGACAGTGAGACGCGTATGTGTACCTTGAGCAACAATGCCTGCACTGCACAACCTCCTGCTCACCATAAAAAAGCTATTGCTTGCCTCCAGCCTGGTTACTCAACTGAGATGGCAACATTATTCACATGCAGATGACATTTCAGGAAAGCTCTGCTAAACTGGCAGCACAAGGCTACTGCACTTTTGACGGGCTATCACTAACATGAGTAAGCCTGGCGCCTGATCATGCTTGATCACATTTGTTGTGGAACAACTGCTAACTGCTGGCTGGATCGTCTCCCGGGGATCCTCCCAGCTGCACGCTTCTCCGTAGCCCACCTGGAATGATGCTATGGCACGCAAAAGCCGCTAGAGCAGAAACAAGTTCAGGGCTTGCCATCGGAATGCTAAGCAGCCTCCTCCTCGTGCACATCTGGTCCTCTGGTAGGTAACACCGTCCCCGAGCAGAACATCTTCTTCCACGTACCTTCTGCTAAATTTAATGATTTATTTAGCAGCTTTTTGCACACCGGCTTATGCCAGAACTGTAATAGAATTCTGCACCAGGCTCTTTCTCTGTGTCACCAGATGTTCACAATTTTTGCTCCCTTCCAGCGGCAGAGATTTGTTGCAAATGAGAAGACGGAGAATTACCATAATGGGTTCCATGTTTTTTTTTATTTTTTTCCTACAATGGAGAGAGGAACCAGTATCTAGGTTGCTGTGATCAGGTCCCGTGACAACAGCATTGCCCTTCCCCCCTCCCCCTAGCCACCTACTACATGTGCATCCTTGGGCATGTCTCATAATGCACGTTTTCAAAGGCAAAAAATGACACCTTTATTCATAGCGTGGTATAGCAGCTAAGAGCAGTTACCAAAGGAATCTTTTGGTCTGGTGAGGCTACCAGCGCCACTAGAACAATGTCTACACATCCCTTGCCATGAATAACCATTCCAGTTGGAGCTGCCTAGAAACTACTATTAACAAGAGTTTAAAGAAACATGTATCTTGTGTGAGGATCTAGTAAGAACTCCAAGAGTTGAACTCTTCATGAGGTCATTGGTCAGGAGGATCCCTGGGAAAAAAATAGAACCCCCCCCAACATTTACTTAAGAACCGCCCCCCCCCACACACAAATTAAACAGCTAGATTTCCACATTCCTCACCCCTCTCCATACTTCACTTGCTTCTGATGGATGATTGTCCGATTGACTTTCTGGTTTCCTTGTGATGTTTATACCTGGGCCGTTTCCACTCTGCCCTATTTTAACACATTTCTCCTGCCTCGAAGCTGTGTCTTGCCTACTCGCTTTGAGAACTCACCGTACACATACAGCGCCCACAGGCGTGATTTGTGCATTTGTGTCTCGCTTCCTGAAGTCCATATGCCACATAAAATGTGCCTTTCTTTGAAGGGGTTCTCCTGTGTTAATGTCACAATGTCGACATGAGCACATGGTCTGAGAGTGGCCACACATGCTCAACAAAACCCACTCGACTGTTATGTTCCCACTCAAAACTGACTGTATCCATTAATGCATGTGAAAGAAGTAAAGGAATAGCGCTGTTGCACCATTCTCAATTTTTTAAAAAAAGATTGGGGATGGCATTCTGCTCGCCAAAAAGGCAGCATAGAAATAGGTGATAATTGATGTAGAAATTATGGAATAGGGTTTCCCGTGCTGTCTCCATTAACAAGGTCAGGATCTGAGTGCAGTGGTACTTTATCTGTTTTTCATAGTAACAGCACAAGAAAAGTTGATTTAAAGGGGGGAAATTCACGAGTGGTTGTTAACTCACCCACCAAATGCAGGGTGGATTGCAGTTAAGAAGGAGAAAAAGCACGAGAGGAGGAGTGGTTGGATATGTGTGGGTGGTCTCTTCCCAAGCGCTTCGAAGCATATTCAGGCATTCCAAGAGACGTGCAAAAAACCAGCATCCCAAAAGAAGAACCAGTCCGAGTGCATACTCAGAAGAAGCACATTTAGTTAGTTGCATTTATACTCCTTCCTCCAAGGAGTTCACTGTGATATACATAGAAGGATAAAATGGGAACATTCTTACAGGCAGATGCACACGAGATGCACATGGTTGTCTAACAGTGACATGTGGATCAATGAGAATAACATGGCAGAATTCCGATGGTGCACCTATACGATAAGGACATGTGGAAACAGCTCTGGTTGACTCAAAGTGCCTTGTAGCCAATGCCAGGGGCTACTCAGCTTGAACCTGACCAAATGATGGGTATCATCACACTTGGAGTTGATAAGGGATAAACTTACACCCATTGCTGGTACTGCTGGCTGAAGGGCCCCTGAAGTGCCAGCTTGTAGTACCAGAAGGGCCGCTCATCCTGGCTTGCTCTTGGGCAACTTTAACATCCCTGTCCACACCTGGCTGGGATTTGTGGCAGCTCATTGAGTCTGGTCCTTAGACCTCTGTGAAGCCCTAGGGAGTAAACTGTAGTTGATCCAGCCAGCTTTTCTGCTGGTGCAAAAAGGAGCAAGGAGTCCCCTTTGCATCTCCAAAAGCTGTGGCTGGAGATCATGGGACCTGCCATGAGGGATGGGGGCTGTAGTGAGGAGGGGAATTGGGCAGGAGTGAAAAAGCTGGCTGGACCTCCTCCCAAATGTTGCATTTGGGCTTTTTGTTGACTGCACCAGCAAGGGGCAAAGTCAAGCATAACAAACTTATTTAGACTGTAAGCCACCTACCAGAGCCCTGTTCATTTTGAAATTTTGTATGGTGACTCAGGCCGTTTCCACATGTCTTTAAAGGGATGGCCCACTCACCAAACGCTGCTGGCTTTTCTCCTTCACTCCACACGTCTCTGATTTCAAAATGGTAGCAGGCTGTTTGGCTTCCCTTTTCTGAGAACACACTTTCCCGCGGTCCCCGAAAAGGCGCTGACAAAACAAAAGCCAAACAGCCTGCTTCCATTTTGAAATTGGAGACATGTGGAGTGAAGGGGGAAAGCCAGCAGCGTTCGGTGAGTGGGCCATCCCTTTAAAGATGTTTGGAAATGGCCTCACATTGAGTCAGACTACTATGAAGTTCTGTACCATACCCAGATTGGCAGTGGCTCGCCAGGGGCTCAGGTGGGATCTTTCACCTCACCTCCTGCCTGATCCTTCTAACTGGAGATGCCAGCAATTGAACCTGGGATCTTCTGTATGCCAAGCCACCTTGTCAGGAGGTCTATGAAGCTTTCTCCAGTCTTGATGTCTTTCGAGTCACCTCCTACCTCATCCAGTGAGTGTAAAGGTTGAGTGTTGGATTAGGATCTGGGAGGCCCAGGTTCGAATCTTCACTCTGCCATGGAAGCTTGCTGGTTGGCCTTGGGCCAGTCGCACACACTCAGCCTAACCTACCTCACAGGGTTGTTGTGAAGATAAACTAGACAAGGAGAGAGTATTGTAAGCTGTTTTGGGTCCCCACTGGGGAGAAAGGTAAGGTATAAAGGAAGTTAATAATAATAATAACCATTTCAACTGGATTAAACCCAAGTCCTTCTGCACACAAAGCAGAAGCTCTTACCACCAAGCCATAGCCCCTCCTGTTGCACTTAACTATGCTCAGATGTTTAATAATATTATGATTATTAATGTTGTTGTTATTTCCAAGTGCTAGAGCACACACAGGCTGCTGTCACCCACACAAACCCAGTAGCAGGAAGAAACGTTCTGAAGAATCTATAGACCTCCTGCTAGGGAAACTTTGTATGTTACGATTCTGTGTGTGTGTGTGTGTGTGTGTAGCTGTGCTAAGAATTTGTGTAGGATTGCTAGCTGCACTTAAATGTGTGAAGTGAGAGGCATCAACATTCATATATAGCTGGAAGCGACAGCTTTGTCACAGAAGCCTCTTTGCCTAACCTCAGGTGTTTAGACGCTGGCTGTAGTTATGTAGGACTAAGTTGGAACATTTTGTATGTTACAAAGGAAACTCCCTTCATTATTTATGTGTTCTAAAGGCTCAGTCGTAGAGGAGGCAGCACATCGCCTCTTACTCAAAGACCTGCAAAACCCAGGAATCAGATCTGCTTACACTTTTATTCCTGGCCATTTGACCTCTTTCCTCCATTTTCTTTCATCAGCTCAACGCGTGGCAGAGAGTGCACTTTTGAAGAAAAATAAGATTCAGTGAAATTAAAGCCTCATTTTGGTGGTCGTGGTGGTGGTGAAATCTCAAACCAACAAGATTACCACTTCGTAAAGTGTTTTTAAAATGGGGTAATTTATTTGCGGAAAAGGTTTGCTTTTTGTCCTTGGAGACTTAGTGGAGGGCAGGAGGACACGTATACATATTTTGTGGGGCTAAGAGGAGGGGGAGGAGACTTTGCGCCTTTATGATGGGAAAATAAACAGTACTTGCTTAAATTCGTTTTTCTGCTTCCATCGAGTGACCAGACAAAAATCCCCAAAGTGTCTTGCATGTACAGGCTGATTAATAATAAACAGAATATGTCACATTAGCAAAAATATATAAACCCCAGCTGCATACTTTCCACAGAGCACTGAAGATGTTGTCAGCATATTAGTAATCATATTTTACAGCTTAAACAAGTAAAGCAAAAAAAAAAGATATTTTTCTCTGGGAAGCTGAGAAACTGAAAGTTAATTCTTAAGAGGAGATTAAAAGGCCTATCTCAAGTATTTTAGTGGAATCCATTTCAATAAAAATTATGTGTGTGTGTTGTGTTATGTGCCGTCAAGTCGTTTCCAACCTATGGCGACCCTATGAATGAAATACCTCCAAAACGTTCTATCTCTAACAGACCTACTCAGATGCTGCAAACTGGAGGACGTGGCTTCTTTTATTGAGTCAAGCCACCTCATTTTGGGTCTTCCTCTTTTCCTGCTGCCTTCCGCTTTTCCTAGCATTATTGACTTTTCCAGAGAATCTTGTCTTCTCATGATGTGACCAAAGTACGATAGCTTTAGTCTTGTCATTTTAGCTTCTAAGGAGAATTCTGGCTTGATTTGATCCAGTACCCACTTATTTGTCTTTTTGGCTGTCCATGGTATCTGCAAAACTCTCCTCCAGCACCACAATTCAAATGAATCATTTTTTTCCTGTCAGCTTT
This sequence comes from Eublepharis macularius, assembly GCF_028583425.1. Lineage (NCBI taxonomy): Eukaryota > Metazoa > Chordata > Lepidosauria > Squamata > Eublepharidae > Eublepharis > Eublepharis macularius. Next base: position 122,443,290 of record NC_072796.1, on the reverse strand, counting down.
CTTTACCGTCCAACTTTCACATCCATACATGGCAATGGGGAATACCATAGTTTGGGTTATCTTGATATTGGTTCCCAGAGAAACATCTTTATCTTTAAGGATCTTATCTAGCTCCCTCAAAGCTGCTCTTCCAAGTCTCAATGTTCTTCTGATTTCTTCATTGCAGTCTTCCTGTTGGTTGATGATTGAGCCAAGGAATAGAAAATCTCGAACAACTTCAATTTCCTCATTGTCAACTTTAAAATTGTGTAGTTCCTCGGTAGTCATTACTTTTGTCTTCTTGATGTTCAGTTGTAATCCTGCTTCGGCGCTTTAGGTTACTTCAAAGATTTATTTCCACAAACAACAACTTATGAGGTGAGGGTCCCATACTTGTCTTATCTGAACTTCAAAGGTAGTCCATGGCAGATCTCGAATGGAGGCTAGTGGCATCAATGCTGTGAACACAAACTTCTCCTCATAGCTAGGCAGTTATGGGAGCCAGTGTGGTGTAGTGGTTAAGAGAGGCAGGACTCTAATCTGGAGAACTAAGATTGATTCCCCACTCCTCTGTTTGAAGCCACCTGGGCGACCTTGGGTCAGTCACAGCTTCTCAGAGCTCTCTCAGCCCCACTCACCTCATAGAGTGATTGTGGTGGTGGGGATAATAACAACATTGAGCCAACCACTCTCTCTCAGTCTAACCTCCCTCATGGGATATCATGGCTCTGAGTGTGACATTAAGTTGTCCTGAAGGGCGGTAATATAAATCGAATGTTATTATTATTATATGATTAATTTGATTCACCTTTAAAATTATTTATTTATATTTTCAAGTAAGAAGTAAGCAAAACAAAAATAGTGATATATTTTTTTTAAAGCCAACTCAAACCCTTCTCTACATTGGAGGCCAAATCATGAAGCCACAGGCCTGGTCCACATAGGAAAAGAGAGAACCATTAAGGGTACCCTGAGCTCTATAGAGGAAGCACAGGATTACAATGCACTAAATAAGAAACTAGGTAAGGGGGACAATGAGCTGGCAGAGACCAAGATGGGACTACACCACTTCAGACAATGGGCAGAACAGCCTGTTTGGGAATGGTCCCAGGGCTCATTTCATGGGGGAAGGCACAGGAATGCAGTTCCGGTAGTTCCCCAAAGAGGTCACATGTCAGGTGGCTCCGCCCACCTAACTCTCGTCCATTTGGGGCCCGTTTTGGCCTGGATTGGGTCTGAAATGGCCTGGATCGGGCCTCTGACGGGTGCTGGATCACTCTCCTGCTCTTCAGTGGCCTGATCCTGACCATTTGGGGGCCCTTTTCAGCCCTTTTCAGCCCCTTTTTGCCATTTTGGGCCCAATTTTGGCCCTGAATGGCCAGGATTGGGTCCAAAACAGCCAGGATAGGTGATGTCAGGGGGTGTGGCATATGCAAATCAGTTATACTAATGACACACTTCCAGCGATGGCAAGAGGCGTGGCATATGCTAGTGAGTTATGCTAATGTTCTTCCAGCTCTTTTTCTATGAAATGACCCCTGAATGGTCCTATATGTTAACTGCTGAAAGCAGAAAAACAGCACAACAAGCAAGGGAAGTGAGGGAAAATCTTTCTTCCTGCTGTGCTGGTTTTCTATCTGCTTTATTTGATGCAAAAGTATAGTCTATGTGTGAATCTAACACAAGCAGTTTCAAGTGGTGTAGTCCATTCTATACCCTCAGCATCCTGCAGCCACAATACGTTCATGCTTACATTCGAGGAAAAGAGGAATCAGGGCCATTCACTATTCATTTTAAATATTTCCAATCTGCTGAAGCACTCAAAGTGGGTTAGGCTAACATATTTACAAGTATAATGAAGACACCCCACAACATGTTAATAACATAATATAATAATAACATTTGCTTTATATACCGCCCTTCAGGACAACTTAATGTCCACTCAGAGTGGTTTACCAAGTGTGTTATTATTATCCTCACAACAATCACCCTGTGAGGTGGGTGGGGCTGAGAGAGCTCCGAGAAGCTGTGACTGACCCAAAGTCACCCAGATGCTTCAAGCAGAGGAGTGGGGAATCAAACCCGACATGTTCGCCTTCATAACACAGGACTGTCAGAAACAACATTCCATCTTCATAAAAATGTCTAGTTTAAGCATAGTAGGGGAGCCTTACAGGAGGCAAAGATGAAATTAACAAACCCTCTGAGGAGTGATCTCTGCCTGCTCTGTCTTTTAAAACTATGCTTCCCAGCTAACATTGTGTCTCCCTTCACTTGAGCATCCTTGTGTAAGACATCTTGTGTAGAGAGACTCAGAAAAGGCTCGAGTGCAAGCATACTCCATGTTAGGGTTGCCAGCTTCAGGTTGGAAAATTCCTGGAGATCTGGGGGGTGAAACCTGGAGAAACCTGGAGAAATTGGGAGGATTTGGGGAGGGAAAGGACCTTGGCATGGCATAATTCCATAGCGTCTACCCCCCAAAGTACCCATTTTCTCCAGGTGAACTGATCTCTGTGGCCTGGAGACCAGTTGTAATTCCGGGAGATCTCCAGCCACTACCTGGAGACTGGCAATCCTACTCCATATTCACCTAAAGATAGCACTCTCAAAAGGCCTTGCTCAGATGAGTGGAGCTGTCAAAGAGGAGAATGGTGAGAGAGGCATCCCTGCGGATCTGTAAGTCCCAGGGCACGAAGGGCTTTATGGGTAATAACCAACGTTGTGAATTAAATTCACAAACGAATCGGCTATACAAAACGCTCATCGCTTGGGTTATTTTGTTGCATTTATAGCTGTTTCCCTTGAGTTGCGTGAGCCACTGTGAGAATCCAGTTAGAACAACCCACCAATTCTCCCTCTCAGGGGAAGAGCATAGTTTAAAAACTGGCACGCAAGGGTGCATATTTTCACAAAGATTCCCCCGGCCCCAGTCTGCTTCAAGGCGGAGGGGTATGACAAAGGGAAGCAAGTCTGTTCTGTGGCCTCTCAAAGGCATTTCACTAACAAGCTGGCAGCCTCTTTATCTTTCTCCCCCATCTCCCTTGCATGGAATGAAGGCTATGTGCCCTGGATCTGGTGGCTGGACGTGGTGGGAGGTGCATGAGGCTTGGGAGATGAGACAGCAGGGCTGCAGGCCAAGCTGAACGAACGGCCTGTCAACCATCATCTCTGCCTCAGTCCTGACACACACACTGTGACTTGCTAAGATCACACGCCCCAGCAAATGGTGAACTGGATGCAGCCGATTCCAACTAATAATTAGCGGTTGCGCTCCTCCACCCCCTCCAGAGCAGCATGTGGTCAATGTCTCTCTGCCTCCAAGAGACGTTTTGTGCTATAGAGGGAGGGGAGAGATTATGTTAGAGATGAAAAGCACAACACAGAGAGAGATTGAAATGTACCAGACGTCAGTGCCTTCGCAAAGCATTCGCCCTGCCCTCTTCTCTTCACTTACACAGCAGGGTAAACATCCCAAATATGCATGACGGCTGAGAAGTCCCCTTCGTTCCATTCCCATTAGCATTCTCCCAGGCTAGAGAGCATTAGATCATCGTTCTCTGCATCCCACCAAATCTGTACTGAGCTATACCTAGAAGGCAGCAAAAGGATACTAACCCCCGAAAGTTTTACAGCAGAACCACAAGTGACAAAAGGCACAGATTGGACACTTGTCAGCTTCCCTCAAGTTTTGATGGGAAATGTAGGCAGCTGGTGGAATGTTGGACAAGTGACAGTTGAAAAGTCCATTGGACAGCAGTCAGAGAGCAAAGCTGCGAGACCAGGATGCCTACATTTCCCATCAAAACTTGAGGGAAGCTGACAAGTGTCCAATCTGTGCCTTTTGTCACTTGTGGTTCTGCTCTCATGTAGGTAGCCGTGTTGGTCTGCAGAACAGCAGGATTAAAGTCTTAGAGACCAACAAGATTTTCAGGATAGAAGCTTTTGGCAGTCAAAGCTCAGAAGAAGGGAGCGCTGACTCTCAAAAGTTCATACTCTGAAAATCTTGTCAGTCTCTTAGAGCCAAGCTACAAGTGACGCTTTACACAGGTTGGACACTTATCAGCTCCCCTCAAGTTTTGATGGGAAATGCAGGCATCCTGGTTTTACAGCTTGGCTCTCCATTACAGCTGCAAGACCAGGATGCCTACATTTCCCATCAAAACTTGAGGGAAGCTGACAAGTGTCCAACCTGTGTCAGGCGTCACTTGTAGCTTGGCTCTAAGGTGCCACTGGACTCCAACCCCTGAAAGTTTATGCAGTGGTGAATTGAGCATCTTGTGACCAATAGGCTACATACATTGTGACCAATAGACACATATATAGTAGAGATAAACTCTCTCTCTACACGTTGCGAATTACCTGGGGACACTCAAATGCAGGATTTTATATGTGGTCCTCAATTCATGTACAGGCTGTTCTCGCTCAGCACGTGTGCATGCCGCTTTCACAGCATCTCCTTTTGTGATTTCATCTTCAAGTGCGGAGCACAATTTCAGCTTGGTTTTTGCAGTGAGAAACCATATTGTAGGCTCCTTTGACTTGCATTTCTTTAAGGTGTAAGAAAGTGTCAAGATCTTCAGTTCAATGAATGGCTGTGGGAGGTGGGGAAAATGGGGGATTTGGCAACAGCCTGGTATACTTTTAGCAGTTGAGGAGGAGCTGATATTGAACACATGAATGTATTCACGTGGAGCAAACTGAAGTTTGACTGTGGAGAGAGTGCTTGGAAAGTAGGAGGGGGGGACACGTGAAATGAGGTTCACTTGAGTGTCCTTAGGTACTTCGAAATGCGTAGAGAGACTGAGGGCCAAGCTAGAAGTGACAAATTACAGTGCAAGTGGAGCACAAGTGAACAGGGAGGAATACACGTGAGTCTGTTCACTTGCCATTCAAGTGTCATTCGTCGCTTCTAGCTTGACCCTGAAAGTTGCTGTCCTTCAGCATCCATGGCTGAAATCATACAAGATTAGCCCATCATGATGACAGGCAGGGCTTTTTTTCAGTGGGAACACGGTGGAATGGAGTTCCGGCACCTCTTAAAAATGGTCACATGGCCGGTGGCCCCGCCCCCTGATCTCCAGACGGAGGGAAGTTTAGATTGCCCTCCGCGCCGCATGGCAATCTAAACGCCCCTCTGTCTGGAGATCAGGGGGTGGGGCCACCGGCCATGTGACCATTTTCGCCGAGGGTGATTTAAACTTTAAAAAACTCCTCCCTTGTTCCATCTGACCCAAAGTGATGTCATTGTGTGGTCCTGAGTTCCACCACCTCTTTTCCCAGAAAAAAAGCCCTGACGACAGGTAGCTTTTACTGGTAGAAGAAAAGTGAAAGAAAGTAGTTGAAATAAAGTAGAGAAGGCAGCCAAGCTGAAAGAAAGTACAGAACACAGAAAGGGAATCTGTTTATTTGTTTATATTCTGCTTGTCCTCCCAATGAGGACCTAGAGCAGCTTACATTATTCTACTGTCCTCCATTTTATCCTCACAGCAACAACCTTGTCAGGTAGGTTAGGCTGAGAGAGCAATGAGCCCAAGGTGACCCAAGCAAGTTTCCATGACAGAGCAGGGATTCAAACCCAGGTCTCCCAGATATTAGTTCAGTGATCTTTAAGTACTACATTATGCTGGCAATAGTCTTGTTAGCCTATTTTGGCAAAAATAAACAGGGGTCTTGCAGCAGTTTAAAGATTTTTCTAGCAGAAGTTTTCAGGGATTTGAACCCACTTCATCAGATGTACATAGTGGGCCCTTGTTAGGCAGACATTTATATACAATGTTATGAAGAAAAAATATTGTCAACAGTGGAGTCAGAAGAAGGCCATGAAATTCTAGAAGTGCAAGGTGAGATGTAATTATGTAAAATTTGAATGTAAAGGAGAAAAATACTGAGACCATTCAGAATAGCAGTAATTGGACACCCATTAAGAAATGTGTAATTTAAAAAGAAGAACAGTTTCAAGGAGTAACCACTGGGGTGTGAAACACATAAACAGGATCCATTCCATTGGAGCAGTACCATTCACCTGCCCTGAATGCTATTACAGCAGAACCTAAAAGTGAAATCCTATGTAGAGTTACTCCTTAGACTTTTACTCCTAAATAAATAAATAAATAATAAACTTGAATGAGATCAGGCACAACTCAAGTCAGTTCTGCATCTGCCAGAAGCTGACACCCTAAAAATCTTGTTGGTCTGCAGAGTGCCACAGGACTCAAATCATGCTGTTCTACTGCAGACCAGCACGGCTACCCATATAAAACTGCCTTTCAGTTTCATGAGGATAGTTTAGGTGGGTAGCCATGTTGATCTGCAGTAGAACAGCAGGATTTGAGTCCAGTGGCACCTTAGAGACCAGCAAGATTTTCAGAGCGTAAGCTTTCAAGGGTCAGAGTTCCCATCTTATGTTGGTGTTTGAAGAAGAGAGCTCTGATTCTCGAAAGCTTACACCCTGAAAATCTTGCTGATCTTTAAAGTGCCACTGGACTCAAATTCTGCTGTTTGACTGCAGATCAACATGAGTACATGCCTGAAGCTTTTATTAAGGTTTCTAGTCTGATAGGCTAATGACTGACAAGCAAAATGTTGAAGGACAGCAAAATATTGTAGATCCAGTGGAGATAGCCGTGTTAGTCTGTAGTAGCAAAATAGTAAAGAGTCCAGTAGTAAAGAGTCCACCTTTAAGACTAACCAACTTTACTGTAGAATAAGATTTCGAGAGCCACAGCTCTCTTCGTCAGGGTCCTTGTCACACAAAATGGTATCCATGTAGACTGAGAGGATTGTATGTAGCATGATCTTTCATTACTTTCTTTACTTAGGGTTGGATTAACCTCCATGCATCTGATGTAGAGACCTGTGGTTCTCGCAAAATATTGTGGAGGGTTACTTGAAAATGATGTATGTAGTTGCGAATAGAGATGAGCACGAACAGCAATACGAACAAAAAAAAGCCACAAACAGCCCAATCAGCTGTTCACGAACAAGCTGTTCGTGAGGCCTCATTCTAAACAAACAGATGGCCGTTGCAAGCCTCGTTTGTTGCTGTTCGTTGCTGTTCGTCAAGCCAGACAGTCTGGCACCTGCAATCAATTCCCTTGGCAACTTAGGCAGGGATTGTCTGAACTCTGTCTGAACTCCTGCTGTTGCCCTGGAAACCCCAGTCTAAGCCCAATTTAGCTTGATAGGCAGGTCTTCCTTTCAAGTGTGGAGCTTCAAATTTGTTACAAGGGAGCAAAGACCATGGGGGAGGGGGGACTCCCAGCTCTGGCTAGTCTTTGCAGACAGTGGAGAGGGAGAGAGACAGCTGCTGTTGGCATTTTGATAGAGAGTTAGAATTTGGAGTTAGAATTTTCTTTGTGTGTGGTGGGATAGGGATCTACCACTTCAGGTTCCAGGGCTGCTGCCAAGCTCTGGGACCAAGCTATTATTTACTATTGGTACCTTTCCTGGTGCCTGCTCAGGTCAGGTTTCTGGGAGTGGTGTGGTCGGGATCTTGACCAAACTTGGATGATGGCTGGAGGAGAGCCTGCTGCCCCCCACGAACATCTAACCACGAACATGTTTATGAACAGGGCCATGTTTGTGGTTGTTTGTGAGTCCCTGTTCGGGGATGGCAACAAACAACGAACATCATGTTCATGTTTTCCTGTTCGTGCCCATGTCTACTTGTGAAATGGAGACACCAATGCACTGAGATGGGTTTCCAGTAATCACAAGTACCAGAGTCCTTCTCCTCTGCCTGTCTCCCAAGTGCCACACTCATTGCAACCTTATTTGCAGTTCAGATTTTTGTTTTCATTTTCAATCCAGCCATCCAAATTTTGATACCAAGGAGGAGGGAATGAATTTTAAAAATCGTATTAAATGTATCCTCTTACCCTAGAGTACATTGCAGTTTCTTCTAGTGCATGCCTATATCTGAATCAGGCTTCATCAGGGATTTTTTTTAAAAAAAGATTGTGAAATGCAGGATATTGAATTGTGTCTTTCAATAAAGAGCAACTGGTGGTGCAATGAGATGAAGCAGTTAGTGTCATAAATCATGGAAGCTTAACAAGGGCATCTGCTCTTTGCCCCTTCTGAGTTTTGTACAAAAACATCACAGCGCTATGTCACCACTGGAGAGCACAACAGTGTACAAAGCCTCCACATCTGACATTTTGTTAACAGCAGGGTACATGTCCAATGATGCAAAATGCTAATTGTGCCAAGGGTTATTGATTCGCATGTTTTATCACAGGTGTTTGTTGTCATTGGTGTCAGCCTTCTCATGCCATAATGAGCACCTCGCCGAATGGTTCACATTCTTCTTTCATCCAAGTATGTTGGACCTCAACAGAATTGTTAGTTGTCTATGATTCCATTCATAGAGAATTCTGTAAAAAAAACTATGTATTTCGATTCTTGGGTGCTTTCTTTTTAAACAGTAAGTATATAGCCTGGGAGGAAATGAAAATACTTTTGAAGATGCTCAAGCTATTTAAATGAGGAAGATTCTATCCTTAATGTTACGATTTTAGCACTCCAACTTTGCCTAATGGGAAAGTACATAATTCATGATCTGCATGGCTGCCATTTTGTGAACAGGGAAATGTATGTAATTTCCAACAATAACAGCAACAACAACAATATTTAATGTATATATCACCCTTCAGGACAACTTAATGCTGCACTCAGGGCCAAGCTACAAGTGACGAATGACACTTGAATGGCAAGTGGATTGAGTGGAGGGCAAGTGAACAGGGAGAAATACACTTGCCGTTCAAGTGTCATTCGTCACTTGTAGCTTGGCCAGCAGAGCAGGTTACCAAATGTATTATTATTATCCTCACAACAATCACCTTGTGAGGTAGTTGGAGCTGAGAGAGAGCTCTCAGAGAGGTGTGACTGACCGAGGTCACCCAACTGGCTTCAAGTGGAGGAGTGAGGAATCAAACCCAGTTCTCCATATTAGAGTCCAGTTGGTCTTCTTAACCACTAAACCAAACTGTCTCTCAGTTTTGGTATGTGTGAATGCATACCCTCAAAAATCTGTTTTTTTAATTGCGTGTACCAAAGCTGGGAAATACTTCCTTGTCACACAAAATGGCAGCCATGTAGACAGAGAGGATTGTGTGTAACATGCTCTTTCATTACTTTCTTTACTTAGGATTGGATTACCCAAATTGTAACAACTGAATGACAGAGTGACAGGGCCTGTGTAGGTAAGTCTTCAGAATCGATGACTTTTTAATGGGCACAGAGCTGGCAGAAACGGGCAGGTGAAACTTTTCCCAGCATGAAGACTCAGTAACGTTTGTAATATTTATGGTATTACCACATCTGTATTGAGCTCTTCTTCCAAGAAGCTTGTGTGAGAGCACCAGGGATTATTTGTTTAAAATATTTACAGCACATTCCACTCCTTCCTCAAATGTATCCTGTTTAGGCTGAGAGACAGCAACCAAGGCCACTAAGCTTCAGGGATGCGTGAGGATCTGAAAACTGGTCTCCTCAGTCTTACATATCTGTGATATCACATATGCTTTTCCTCCCAGCTTATTATGTAGCTGTTGAAAGTGTAGCTGCTTTCAACCCTGTCTGATCACATTCCCTTTCTCATCTAACTGCATGGTCGTTCCTCTCTTCTTGACATGATATTGCCCTTAGCAGGAAGATGCCAAACTCTCCACACACAAAAAAAATCCATATCAGAAAATTGTCTGCTCTCTATATTTTTTGCAGAGAAAGGTGCTGCTTTCAACCTCCGGTACTTCCAGCCAAAAAGATCCTGGCTTGGATACTAAATTGCCATTCCATTGGCTCAACAGTCGTGCCTCTGAGGGAACGGCATTTCCATTTGTGGAGGGGAGGGGGGAATGTGATTTTGCCTATTTTCCCCTCCAGTGGGAGAATCCCATTTTGATCCCAGTGTTCATGGAGGTCCGCTAACTTGCAGAGGACAGAAGGATACAATGAGAGGGAGAAGTGGAAAACTGCCTTCCTCAAGTGCAACTGTGCTCACACTCTTTAGGATCCAAGTTGTTGTAGGATCCAAGCTCACCTCCAAGCCCCTTTTCCTGGTAAGTCAGAAAGGTGATCTTTATGCTGTGGATGTATGAGACGTTACTTCCTTCAAGCGTTTGCCACAGAGCCAACCCAGGCTCGTGCAGACACACAGCAGCCTTTGGAAAATGGCTTGCATAAAAAAGGAGAGCCCAAAGAGGCAAATAAAACTACCCCTAGGGAGTGGAGAGCTCTTGCCTTTCCTCCAAGCTCCCCCCCCTTGCATGCAAAAAATACGTGTGGAGAGAATTTCCTGTTTCATCTGCTCCACATGGAGGTATTTTGTGCACCCGAGACAGCAGAAACAGGAGAACTGTCCCCCTCTCACTGTTTTTGCACTGGAGGGAAAAGCTTGGGAGAAAGGCAGGAACTCTCCCTTCCCCTGGCAGTAGCTTTCTGAGCCCATTTGAGCTCTCCTTTTTTAATGCAAGCCACTCCCCAGAGCTGCTATTGTGTCCATGCAAGCTAGGGTTGCCAGTTTCGTATATCCTCCTGGTGGAAGGGGGGACCTGGCACTTCCCTTGGGTTTGTCACGTGCTTCATCTTTATGCATGTGTGCTTTGGTACTTGCGTGATGACTTCTGGAAATGGCATCATCACATGGGCCACGGGACCTCTCCTGCACTCTGCGTGGGGCCAGTTCAGCCTGTTTGGGTCCCAAATCAGCCCAAAATGAAGTGCAGGAACACTCCTGTGGTGGGTGACCTCAAGGAGGGGCTTGCTGCCTCCCACCAATCGCTGCCGAATCTTCGGGCAACGGGGCAAACCCCTAGGAATTTGCTCGCCATTGGCAGGCATCTGAGAGCCCTAGTGCAAGCCCAGATTGGCTCTGTGGAGAACTCATGAAGGAAGTAACATTTAGAATAACCCAAGCTGTAGTGAAAAGATTCCGTCAATAGGCAGTGACAAGAAACCAGTAGCTGGTAGCATCTAGTGCAATGGTAGTGAGCAAGGAAGCAGGGAGTGGAGATCAAAAATGGATCGATGGATGGTGTAACAGATTGCAGAGTAAAAGTCAAGATCCACAGGCTCTAGGAGAAGCAGATGTTGCTCTGATAAGAGGCAGAATTCAACAGAACCTCATATCCTGAAAAGGGCAGTACACTGGCTTGACACTTTCTCACTAAGAGCCGAACCACATGATACAAATTACACATGAATGACACGAAAATGCACTTACACGTGTTCCAACATTGTTTTCAACTACACGCGCCAGGAATGCAGGACCTCCATCAAACCCATGTTTGTAGTGGCACGGGTTTTCTCCAAGTTCCTCCAAGACGCGGGAAGGATATCCCATCATGCATCTGCACTTTGCACATAGACGTGAGTGCCATCTACCTACAGTTCTGAGAGCACGGTGGAGTAAGCTGCAGATAGGAAGCGGAAGATCCAGGAAAAAAGGACACTCTGCATTGTCAACTTATGGGTTGCGACTGTGAACACACACCGTCGTGGCCACACCAGAGCATAACACTAAGAATCCATGCCTGGACCAGAACACGTGCTTATTAAGAGAATGCTGGACACAGGCATTTGGGGTAAGAAGGGACTCCTGACACTCGCTCGGTCTCGTGTAATTCGTATCGTGTGGTTCGGCTCTGAGTGCATCTTCTGATGGTCTTTGACAGTGTTCTGACGCAGATTTCAGAATGTCCACCTAAACTATCTTAGATCCTGCCATTGTCCTCTTCTTGAAGGAGGTGTGTGGTTTGTTCCCGCTTACACAGTTTGGTTCAAGCTTGGACTTGTGCTCTCTCTAAAGCTGCCTCCTCCTGACATTTTAGGTGGGTAGCCCTGTTGGTCTGCAGTAGAACAACAGAATTTGAATCCAGCGGCACCTTAGAGACCAACAAGATTTTCAGAGCGTAAGTTTTCGGGAGTCAGAGCTCCCTTCTTAGAAAAACTTGTTGGCCTCTAAGCTGCCAATGGGCTCAAATTCTGCAGTCCTCCTGATATGTTTTAGCAGAGGTCCTATTGGCCTCTGTAGGCTCAGGCTCCTGAGCTTTCCCAGGCAGCATGGAGCCATTGTTATCCCTTTGTTATCGATTACATTTTTATCCTGCCCTTCCTCCAAGGTGCTGATGGGATGCTGTCATTCACTCGATCTTTACAATAATCCTGCATGCTTAGACTGAGCGAGAAAGATAGGTTTGAGGTCAGTCAAGGAGCTGTGCAGTTAGTCAGGGATTTGATCCTCACTTTCTCCTTATCGTAGCAGATAGGTGGTCTCCTCTTCGCATTAATGCTGAGTCTCCCCTCGAAGTCATTATTAGCCAGCTGTGATCTGCAGTTGTTCTTTGCAGAAGATAAACTGGCAAAGATTTTGCAAATCATCTGAGCACTGTAAGTGTAAAATGTCAAGTTTTTGGTGAAGAATTGGGTGTGCACATGTCATATAAGGCACAGAATGAACATCCTGGAAATTATAGTGTAGTTAGAATGACCCTGGAGGCCCCTTCCAGCCACATGAATCTAAACAGAACCATTGATTGATGGTTCTTTCGAGAACAGTCAGAAAATGAACACATCAGCAATGCTGACCTCCCTACCAATATGTAACGTTCACTGCAGACTTGCTATCGGTGTCGAAAAAAATTTCCTGCATGTATGGTTCTCAACAACTCTTAACCCCAGTGAATCCATTTTAACTGGAACACTAGAACACACGTCTCTTCTGTGAGGCTCTCTCTCTCTCTGCCAAATTTACTCCCCTCCCCCAAATTTATTCCCCAAGAGTGTTTCATATTAAAGCGGTTAGAAAAAATAGGTTGCATATTTGTTTTTAAAAAATGGCTGGCAAACTCCAATTCCTCTGACTGAGGGAGGGACAGGGAAGAGAAGGCAGTGGAGCCATTGACCAATCGCACAACTCATAATATAGCTAACAATAGGGCTTTTTTCTGGGAAAAGAGGTGGTGGAACTCAGTGGGTTGCCCTCAGAGAAAATGGTCACAGGCCCCACCCCCTGATCTCAACAGAGGGGAGTTTAGATTGCCCAGTCTAAACTTCCCTCTGTCTGGAGATCAGGGGGCGGGACCACCAGCCATGTGACCATTTTCTAGAGGTTCCAGAACTCCGTTCCTCTGCGTTCCAACTGAAAAAAAGCCCTGGCTAACAATATATTCATAGTTATATTGAGGGCAATAAGTATGTTATAACTCCATTGGGGTGCAGGGAAGGCACAGAATGGGTAGTGTGTGAAGTGTCCTTAGAATACCAAATGTTAGGGTTGCCAACTCTAGTGTGGGAAATTCCTGGAGATTGGAGGGGGGATCCTGGAGAGGGTGGGGCTTGGGGAGGGAAGGAATATTAATGGGGTAAAATACTATTGAATCCCCAATCCACCACAGCCATTTTTTTCAGGGGAATTGATTTCTGCAGTGTGTAGATAGAGTTGCCAGCCTCCAAGTGGTAGCTGGAGATCTCCTGGAATTATAACTGATCTCCAGGCAAAAGAGACCAGTTCACCCGGAGAAAATGGCTGCTCAAAAGGGTGAATTCTATTGCCTTATATCCCAAGGAGGCCCCTCCCCTCTCAAACCCCACCCACTCCAGTCTCCACTCCCCCAAATCTCCCAGAATTTTCCAACCTGGACCTGGCAACCTTATGTGGAGATCAGTTGTAATTCTGGGAGGTCTCCAGATCCCACCTGGAGGTTGGCAAATCTAACCAATGCCCATTAAAAAAATCAAAGCTTGATTCCTAACCTCCCACTCATTTCTTATACTTGTGGAAGAGGGGGGAGGCAATTTTTCTGATTTCCCCTTCCAGGACCCCACTTCATCCTTCTTGGAGGGTGGGGGTCCACAGTTTGGAGGGTCAAAGAAGTCTGCAGATGCAGTGAAATCAAAAAGAGTCCAGTAGCACCTTTAAGACTAACCAATTTTATTGTAGCATAAGCTTTCGAGAATCACAGTTCTCTTCGTCAGATGCCTGATACAGAGACTGGTCAAACACAGAAGAGCAGGAGAGGGAAGAGGCAATTAGGGGGGGAGGGGGAGGGAGCAATCAAAACATTCCTTTGCTAGTATATGTAAACATCTCCTTTTGGTGTGCGTATCAGTTGGCTTCAAAGGAGTTTGCCCTGTTAGTTTGTAGAAGCCAAACAGCTAGACCATCCAATTCCAATGCAGTATAGGCCTTCGATAACCACAGCTCTCCCTGCCAGATGCATCTGACAAAGAGATCTGTGGTTCCCAAAAGCCCACGCCAGGTACCACTGAGCTCCCCCAGACCCCACCTCTGTAAAGGAAATCTGTTACCTGTGGTAATGTGCAGTGAAATATTCATACTGCCTAAGATCTAAACCCAAGTTTCTAGTCTTTCTGGTTGGGAAGATATAGAAGCTAGTTTAAAATATTCAGTTCTTGGGAATTGTGTTCTGTAGCACTGCCTTTCTCATAATTAGCACAACTAGAATAAATTATACAGAAATTTTCCAAATTAAAAAAAAATACAGGTGTCTCCAATTCTCCTAGGATATATAGGTTGCCGAATACTGTTTCTTGTTCAGAATTCATTTTGCCAAGGTAAAGAATTTATATCGTGTTTAAGTACACACGATTAAGGATCTATTTAACTGGCAGTGACTGATCCAAAAGAAATCTGGGGAGCACGGTGGATAGCTTGATGAACATGTTCACTCGCAGTGCAATCCTTTGGTGAGTTAACTCTAGTCTAAGCCCATAGGACTTAGACTAGAGAAACTCTCCATAGGATTGCACAGTCAAAGTATGGCAGAAGTGGGAAAATGTAAATGTGACACTAGGGATTGTTAGAAAAAGGGCTGAAATATCATAGTGCCTTTGCATAGATCAAAGGTATGGCTGCATTTGGAATGCTGTGTACTGCTGTAGTAACAGCGTCTAGAAAAGGGTATCATAGAACTGGAAAATGTAAGAGAAAGGGCAAGCAAAATCATCAAGGGGTTAGAGCATTTTCCCTTGGGAAAGGCTAGGGAGTTGAAAGAGGTTGGTGTTTAGAGGAAAAGCAACTGTGGGGGATGGCACGGTAGGTATTTATAAAATTATGCATGGATGGAGCAAGTGGATAAAGGGTGCTTTCTCTCTCCCATAATACTAGAACTCACGGACACACAATCAAGTTGATGAGCAATAGGATGATGGGCAATAGATGGGCAAAAGAATGTGCTTCCTCATGCAAAGAGTAATTGACTTGTGGAACTCACCGCTACAGGATGTAGTGATAGGCTTTAACAGGACAGTAGATAAATTCTTGGAGAACAGGACCCTCAAAAGCTATTTGCCATAATGACTATATGGAACCTCTGCTTTAGAAGCAGAAGCCCCCTATATATCAGTGCTGCGAGCCAGTGGCGGGGTTCTACTTGTAGATCTTCTGAGGGCATCTGGTTGGACACAGTCTTATACAGGATGCTGGACTAGATGGACCATTGTTTTGATTCGGCACAGCTGCTGTTATGTTTTATGTCTGCAGATTACAATCCACATGTGATTTTTTAAAATATAGGTCCGCTGAAGGCACTGTAGACTTACTTGCAGTCAGGCTGCCAGTCTAATTTTTTTTTTTAAACCCAAGGAAAGCCCAGAGCTACAGGATGAAATAAGGGACATTCATTATGTTAAAAGAGCAATAATGGTTGAAATAGAAGCCAATCTCATAACATTAGGAGAATCCCACACCTCTGCTTGCAGCTTGAAATACCTTGTCTGAAACAGATAGGTTGGGTGGCAGGTTGAGCTCAGCTTTTTTTTTTTTACACAGGAAAAAGAAAACAGGATTTTTTTTTTTTGCCTCTCTCCTTCCATTCCTAAGGAAGGCTCATGCATCTGTCAGTTTGGTGTGCATATAAGGCTAGGGGGAAAAAAACAGCAGCTAAATGAAAATGAACCCCCAAGGTCTGATCAGCGGCAGATTTACTTCTTGCAGACCTGGTCTCCGTTTTTAAAATTGGCACAGGGGTCTCAGCATGCCCATTTTATTGATTGGATTAAAGGGAGAGGGGAGAAAGAGAAGGCTGGTCTGTTCAAAGGTATAATTGAGTTGTGTTTGCGGGTTTGACAAGAGCCAAAGACATTTTTTCCCTATTGGATTATTGTGGGAGAAGGTAATGTAGAGGTGAGCAGTTTGTATCGGCCTCTGAGTTTAGAACTGGCAGTGCTGAACAATGGAGTACCTAATGCTACTGTTGCAAAAGAAGGCATGGGGGGGTACTTGTGGTGTATGTGTGTGTGTGAATGTTCAGCAGCCAGTTGTACTACTTGGAGAAAAGGTTAGGAGAGACTTCCTAATTTGCTGGCAAATATTGATAAACCCAGTGCTCCCTTGGCCCTGATCTGGGCTAACTGCTGATGGGAAAATATTATACAAGACAAAGTCTGAACACATCTACTAGAGATATTGCTTTCTTCTGGGGTGAATCCACACGCCCTTGGCGTGTCCTGGCGTTGTGCTAAATGTTCGCTAAACACCCGGAAGCATAGCGTCTTTCTAGCGCTATTTCTGAATTGCGCTAGAAAGACGCTATGCTTCCAGGTGTTTAGCAAACATTTAGTGCAACGCTGGGATGCGCCAAGGGCGTATGGATTTGCCCCTGGTTTAAAGAACATTCCATAGCGGGAAGGCAGCAGGGTATAACTGGATCCCATTGGATCTCAGAAACTAAGCAAGGTCAGCCCTGGTCAGTATTTGGGTGGGTGACCACCAAGAAAGAAGAGTTACTCTGCAAAGCAATGTCAAACCACCTCTGCTCCTTGATTGCCTTGAAAACCCCTTGGTGGGGTCATCAAAAGATGATTGTGACTTGATGGCGCACCTGCTGATTTCAACAGGTCCAACTGCCTGTTTTCTGACTTGATGGCGCACCTGCTGATTTCAACAGGTCCAACTGTATAGGAACCTTCCACTGATGTGAGAAGCATGGAAAATTGTCTTAGGTGAAGGCTCCTTAAACCAGAGGAAAGCATCAAGGATAGCTGAATAGGTCCTTGAGATTCAGCCCAAAATCAAGGGGAGCAGCATCAACAGTAACATCAGTGGAGAGAGGACATTGTACACTATTGTCCTCTAGAGTTACCAGTTGACTGGAAAACAGCGACCTGGGGCTGATTGTATGCCTTTTAACAGCCATCAGACCTGCTGAAATCTGCAGGTGAAGCTTTTCATAGCATGGAGAACAATATTATCACCCACTAAAGTCAACATATGAAGTTGTGGTTAAAGGCACCAGAGAAAGAAGCATTTAAAAAGTGAAATGTTGAAAGCAACATTTTTCTTGCCGCTTGCAAGTGGCAAGAAAAGTGTTGCTCTTTCCCCGAAGCTAAAGAGCTGGATGCCTTGGGCTGTACACAGGAGGAAACAGGATCCGGGGGTGGGGCCACCAGACATGTGATTACTTTCAAGAGGTGCCGAAATGCCGTTCCACAGCATTCCGGCTGAAAAAAAGCCCTGGGTGTATATAGCTAGAAATATAGGGGAACTCATGCTGGGTTTGACCAATAAGATAATATATCTTTGCACATAGAAGCAGAGCTAGCCTGGCCCCTCAGCGAGACATGTCAAGAAGGGAGTCTGGAGGCCTAGAATAGAACAACCTTGGAGAGGCTCATGAAACAGAGGAGTAACACAATTGTATGGCCTTGTATAAATTAGAAGAGCAGTCAAACCCACATCAATAAATACTATAAGTTGAGGCCAAGGTGCAGAGAGTATCTGAGAATGACAGGAATGTTGAAGTTGAAGATATAATTAAAGGATGGGTGGTTGAGGGTCAAAAGATATTAATTAGTATGAGAAACTTGTAATCACTAATTTTACAGAATTTGTTAAGATAAAATGTAGCAAGAAAGAACTATTTTCATATACTTTAAGAAGATGTTTCAAATATAGATAACCTTATCTAGTGTTTGAAGTTTTATAAGGTAATTAGTTAGCCAAGAATGTAAGTCCTTCTGAAGAGAGACAGCTAGTCAGAGACATTTCCACAAGCCCGTATGGGCACAGCCCACCCACGGAATTCTGGTGACTTTTCCCCAGGGTTCTACACGTCACAGTTCGCAAAATGTTTGCAGGCTGTTTTCCTACCTTTTTTTCAGTGTTTTTTCTGGGACCGCACTTTCCCTGGTATTTTCTTTTGCCGCAGGTTGACGGAGAGCTTCTTCTGCTTTCTTGGGCATGTGAATGGTTAAAGCACTCTGAGGAATCCTCCTGTCACTGCCCAGCTCCTTTTCCGAAGCTCTCAGGATGCAATCACACATGTGCAGAGTAAAAAAAAATTGAAAGGGAGGTGGGCGAAAGTGCCCGACCTCCGCTCCCAAACCACTTCTTCTAAGAACTGTGGAGGCTCTCCTGAGACATCAAAACGCAAGGTAAGTGCTTTTGGGGAGTGTGTGGACACGAATTCCTGACACGAATTCCCTAAAGTGATCCAGGCAACGGTCATCTCTAGGTTAGATTACTGTAATTCGCTCTACGCAGGCTTACCCTTGAGCCTGACCCGAAGATTACAGCTGGTGCAAAATGCAGCGGCGCGCATCATTACACCAATATTGCGTGAGCTGCATTTGTTGTCAGTGGAGTATCGGATCAGGTTCAAGGTCTTGGTATTGACCTATAAGGCCCTGTGCGGACTGGGGCCAGCATACCTGAGGGACTGTCTCTCCCCGTATATTCCCCAAAGGACCCTCTGATCAGGAGAAAAGAAATTATCAGTCCCTGGCTCCAAGGAGGCCCGCCTGGCCTCAACTAGAGCCAGAGCTTTCTCAGTCCTGGCTCCTACCTGGTGGAACGCTCTGCCTACCGAGACCAGGGCCCAGAAGGATCTACTATCTTTCTGCCGGGCCAGTAAGACAGAGTTGTTTCACCAGGATTATGGCTGAGGCTGGGCCTCCACTGGCTGGAGGATACAACATCTACTCCCCTCCCTATGAGAGCTGCCCACCACTGTTCTTAAGCTGCTGCTATGTTCAACTGTACTGTTGCACTATTTGTAATTAAATGTATTGCCGCCATCAAGAAAAAGAGTGATGGTTGAGAGATCTCGGTGCTACACCTCTGAAGATGCCAGTCACAGCTGCTGGCGAAACATCAGGAACTACAATGCCAAGACCACGGCTATACAGCCCGGAAAATCCACAACCATCGTTCTCCGGCCGTGAAAGCCTTCGACAAGAAAAAGAGTGCTGCTATTTTTTTATAGTTTTGTACAATGCTTTTAAATGTTTTATATGGAATGTTTTAAATGTTTTAATTGATGTTATCCGCCCTGAGCCTGCTTGCGGGGAGGGCAGAATACAAATACGATAAAATAAATAAATAAAATAACTTTGGTTCTCACACAAAATCGTGCCAGGAAGACACTGTTGTTCCGGGAGCTTTGCGTGATGTTGCGTGGCTGGTAAGAAGTGTGAAAATGGCCAAAGGCTTCACTAATGCGACAGCATCCCTCATATATGATGCCCTCAAAGCAGCTTCCACACAAAGACTTCCACACAATTGGTTACAAAAATAGGATTGGCCTTTGGAGAGAACCTCAGCTGGCAGTGGCTGCTCTTTATTCCAGATCTTTTGTGGTTCACTGACCGTTGTCGGTCTCAGTTGGCAGAAAACTCACCTGGCATGTTGCATGCTGGGACGCACCCCAATGGGTTTTGAGCAAAACTGTGCAAAGTTCCAAATTCTAGCCATCCCGAACAATTCAGGCGACCTCTTGCCAAGGACAGGAAGCCGCCAAGGCCCGCACTAAAAAAAGCAGCTGCTGCCATGTTTATTGGGTTTCACTGCTAACAGAGCCTGAGAACCACAGATGGAGTATCCTAAACCCTACTAGCAAAATTCTAATCATATGCGGACGAGTTTAGCTGCACTGGAACTTGTATTTACAGCCTTTGTTTCCAGGCTGGCAGCCTTCATGCCTTTTAGCTGTGGTTGGCTACTAAGCATGAAAATAGGCTGGAGATGAGAAAGGGATTGGGGTAATGGCTGCTGATATCACTAAGACTCTGCTGAAGGCTTGCCAAGCTCCAGGCAGGGCCTGGAGATCACCCAAAATTAGAACTGTTTTCCAGACCACAGAGATCAGTTCCTCTGGAGAAAATGGGCTGTAAGGCATTATACCCTGAGGTCTCTCCCCAGGCTCCACTCTCACATCTTCAGCAATCTCCCATCCCAGAGTTGGCAACCCTACACTGCTGGGTCCCTAAATCAGAGGAAAACAGTGACAGCCTCGTATGCTGTTCCTGGGGAGATTGGTCATTCGAAGGCTCTTTCCGAAACACAGGTTGCCCAAATGTAATGGATTCCCTTCCTTTCCCTGCAGTGCCACCTGAACTCGGAAGCAATTTTTGTTCGGAGGGCGGCTGGGCAGGCCTGAGGACATTGGGAACGTTCCTGTTGAAGAGATTTGAATAGCTGTTGGGTGGATATCCATGGCTGTATCCTTTATTGGTCCTTCACAAAGGGTCCTACTCCCCCTTCCTTTTGCAAACATTTGTGCCCTTAAAAAAAATCTTTAGAGATCAATATGCTGTTTGAAGGATATTTTCCATTCTGGCAGAGGGCATCGAAAATTGGTATTATGTGACATCTACTGACTAATGGAGAGTATCACAGTTTCACTTTGCATGGATCTCTGTGTCCAAGTATGTTTTTAGAGAATAAAAGGATACCTTGCAGGAATAGGAATGAGTAAGGTAACAAAATGCTGGCATTCCCCACTCCTCATCTGCTTATTTGTTATGTGTACTTAATATACTTAAAAGCGGGTGGTTTAGCACCACCCAGTTCCAATAGCTTTCATTTATTCATGGTTACAGGAAGGCTGCGAACATTATAGTCAGAGCAAGGCAATATCCCAAAGGTTATGCTTCTAAGACAGTATCATACTGCCAGCAGGTCTGGAGACAGCAGTTCAACTGCACCACCTGGAGCGGCACTGCTTTGAGCATATTAGGTTGGGTTTTTTTCCTCCACACCATTTTAAAGTGTGTGCTGATGCCATTTCCATTTAAAGAATGGACGCTTGATTTTTGGAATTAATGTGGTTGGGAGCTGAATTTCAGGATATAGCTGGAGAGCACGTGACCTGGCCACCTTAGGGGAGACAAACGGGTCTGGTCGGTGCCTCAGTGGGAGACCTCCTGGGAAGACAAGCCCATGTACACCATGGTGATAGAAAGCTATACATGAAAAAAATCTTTATTAGGGCTATAATATAATTATTGTAATAATCATCAGAAAAGGCCGTAAATGAAATAAATCATTATTACTTCAGTTGCACGAGAGTTACTGGGGCAAAAGAGCTGCGAGGTGGCTAGGGTAATATTTACTTTGGCCGTTTCCGCACGTCTTACCTGCCTGCGGAACATCATGCGAAAGACCCGGAAGACAGCACCTTCTCGCACGAAATTGCACCAGGAAGATGCTGTTATCCAGGAGTTTTGTGCAAAACTCCTGGCACGATTTTGCGAGAGAAGACGCTGTCTTCCGGGTCTTTTGCGCGATGTTCTGCGGGCAAGTAAGACATGCGCAAACGGCCTTGATTTTGCTCTTCATGGCCTCTTTTGTCAGATGTCTTACAAAATTATTTCCCCTTCTCCATTTTATCCTCATAGCAATATCCCTGTGAGATAGGTTGAGATAAGAGAGAATACATGGCCTAAAATCACTCAGCAGGCTTCCATTGCAGAGTGGAGATTCAAATCTGGGCCTTCCCAGCTCCTCATCCAACCCTCCAACCAGTACAACTCACTCGGGTTGCCAACTCCAGGTTGGGAAATTCCTGGAGACTTGGGATGGAGTCTGGGGAAGGTGCAGTTTGAGGAGGGGAGGGACCTCAGAGGGGTATAATGCCATACGGTCCACTTTTCAAAGCATCCATTTTCTTCAGGGGAACTGATCTCTGCACTCTGGAGATCAGTTGTGATTCCAGAAGATCTCCAGGCCCCACTAGAGGTTGGCAACCCTCAACCACACTGGTTCACTAGAACTTTCTTGCTCAGTAGCCTTAAGGCAGTCATTTTCTGCCAGCCTTAGGTCCCCAGCTGCAAGGTGGAGATTATGGCTTCTATCCTACCACTCTGCCCAGACAATTCTGGAAACTTTCTCCCTCCCAAGGAGCTATTCTGGCTCCTCTGGCTAGAGGAAGGCTTCCAACTTGCCTGAGAAGAGGGGTAGGACACTAGCCAGCAGGGCTTTTTTTCTGGGAAAAGAGGTGGTGGAACTCAGTGGGTTGCCCTCGGAGAAAATGGTCACATGGCTGGTGGCCCCACCCCCTGATCTCCAGACAGATCTCCGCTCAGCGGCGCGGAGGGCAATCTAAACTCCCCTCTGTCTGGAGATCAGGGGGCGGGGCCACCAGCCATGTGACCATTTTCAAGAGGTTCTGGAACTCCTTTTCCCCGCGTTCCCCCTGAAAAAAAGCCCTGCTAGCCAGTTATATTATGCTATCTTGCAGTATTTTTCATTACAAGATACTGTGCGTGATGTGCTGTGAGCATTTGAGAGCTCTATGAATACAGAGGACTGTTGTAATGCTACATCACATTAAAACGAATGCAGAAGAAAACATCTTTACTCACCTGCTGGGGTCTTTAATTCCACTGCAATCTGATCATCTCTTATGGTTTAAACATCAACTAGGCCAACTCAAAGGTGAACATATAGAGCCCGTAATGTTATACACCTGAGAAGAGTGTGATAGCCTAAAATGGAACTCCCGATTCCGCACATACAATCCTCCAGGCTGCCAAATGTTACACCCACAGTATGTGAAGTGAAGAAAAGTGACTAAAGGCTGGTTTTCTTCTGGCAGAGGGGTTTGGCAGACTGACACAAATTAGAAAGCTGCTGTGGGCAGATTTGTTCCTGATATTTTTTGATTTTTATGCAAATCAGGCAGAAGCAGAATGCCAAACGATCTCTGCCTGTGACTGACAGCGTTGACAATCCCACATTGCAATGACATCTGGGAAGGGGGGGAATAGAAAACCTTCCTTTCCTTTAATAGAAAGACAGGACTAAAATGGTACTCAACAGGAATCATCTCATCATATCTGGGCAGAATCTGTCAGTTCAAAAAGACACATAGGCTGGTATTTTCTACTAATGAGATATTTAGACAGGTAGATCTTCCTCCTCCAGTTCAGCCACGCTCAGACTTCTGGGAGAGAATTCTGGGTAATGGAGTCAGCCCAGCATTCCCATCCTTCTACAACTGCTTCTGCCTTTCAATCTAACTACATGTTATGTTTTCCTTGCATTCTGCCAGGGTCTGAACAATCAGACATAGGGTTGCTAGTGCTGCCTCGGCAAAAGCCAGGAGATTTTGAGGATGGTGTCTGGGTGTGTGTAAGTGATACACCACTTCTGAGTGACTCTCTAGGAATTTCCCCAACCTCTACAGTAATTCCTAGAGCATCTGGTTTGCCAGGTTCCTGCTGATGGCGGGGGATCCCCCACCACCAGTGGGCGCTTCTCTCTGCTGGTCAGCTGGGTGGCAGGAGAAAAATGGCAAGAAATGGGGGGGGGGCTGGCAGCATCTTGATGTGCTGACAGCAGTCCCCATGCACCCAGAAGTGATAGTGATGTTGCACTGGGGACGCTCTAGCATTTGGGCCAAATTCTATGATTAAACCATAGAGTTTCGCCCAAATACTAGTACACGTCTATGGCAATGTGCTGACATCACTACTGGGCACTCAGGGAGTGGCACCAGTGTGTTGCCAATGATGTCATTTCATTAATTGCAAGTCCCTCCCCCACACCTGGGTAAGTATCTCGCTGGTTGCCAACCAACCCTAGTCATTATGCCTGTTTTTTCTCTCACTCAGCCCCAATCCTTCCACTCAAGGGTGGAGGATTGGGGCTGAGAGTAGGTGTTTACCTACTGTGGGAGGGCAAATGGAAAATCTAATCAAACATGCACTGCAGATTCCATGCTGAGAACTTAGGTTTCAAACATGTAAGGAACATAGCTTGTAAGTAAAGGAGGCTGAAGCCCCACCTGCTCCCACTACACAGTTTTCCAAACCTGAAATGGCCCAGGGAAGCCACTATTTGCCTTCTGGGGGGAAATTCCATGCAACCAATCAGCATGTGAAGTTTTGTTCAATGGGGGCAAGTACTAGCTCCCTAGGACCATTTCAGGCCAGGAAACTTGTGTGTGTGTGTGTGTGGGTGGGTGGGTGGGTGGGTGTGGGTGGGGCGGGGGAACTTAAAAATCCTCTCCCTATGCTTGCTTGGGAAGTTACAGCACTGAACTTGCAATACATGTTTGATCACATGGACCCAAGCAGAACAAGGAAAATGCAACATGCTTTTAGGCAACTTAAAAGTGGTTTGGAACTTTAATGTCAATATAGCAACAGGCAAGTAAGTCTAAATATTCTTTGTTAGCTGAAAGTAATAGCAATAGGGAAAACTGTATAGATTACCTAGGAAAAGGAGGGAATGTGTAATTATTTAGGCTTTGTTAATTATTTAACAAAACTTAGAGACAGGCAATAGCATTTTTTTCCTGCAAAGATTAAGTTAATTTGAAAGTAGGTTTGCTGTTCATGGTGTCTTTCAGGCAAAATAGGCTTTGCAGGTTTTTGTTTTGTCACAAATTTGCAAAACCAATTTGACCAGAGTTGGAACAAAAGAAATGTATGCACAAATGGGAACCAATGACAATCATTTTCAGTTCTCTATCTCCAGCCAAAGACATGTCAATCATCACATTTACATTAGTTTTCAACTGGCATTTACTTTCACTGCTGCCACACCAAACAAACCAGTCCTCCTGGTAATAAATCTACCACTCCCTTTTAACAAGAAAGAAAAATGATGGTATTCAGTCCCAAAGGCAGTTCTTGTGAAGGATAGAAATTGCTTGGGAAAAAATACCCGATAATTCAGAAATAGGGTAATTATTACGAAGAAGGGGCAGAATTTTTGTCTGCTCATGCAACAATATCTATGCATACAGTGGTCCAAAACAAAAGAAAAAACAGCACAATAAAAGCCTGAAGGGCAGAAATATGATGATGTGAAAAGTTATGCAGCATTTTGTGTGTGAGCGACCCCATCTTGGGGGAGGATTAACACCAGTTTATTATTTTTGAAACGGATAGCTTGCTTTTCCTCTGTACTAACATACATGCCGCTATGTGCAAGAATGTTTGAGACTGTTTAAAAAGGCACATTCATTTGAGAGCTGGCTCTTCCCAGAGGCCAGGATCTCGGTTTTCTACTGCAAAAACACAGCAGGATGTCATTAGAATCAAATTTCGGGGCCAAATCTCCAACGACGTCACCCCTGTGACTTCTCGCCCCGGTGTCTCAATTAGCAGTGGATGCTTCAACCACTTTTGCTGCCAGACGCAGCCTTCGATGTCACAAAGTCAATGGCAAAGTCTGGTGATTCTGTATCGATCAAGCTGGAGGCTTTTGCAAATGTGGGAAAGATCATTTCAGGTCTTGAACGTGATCCAGCGCTGACAGCTTGCAAACACGTGTCAGCCGGGACCTCAACAAACAAGGGTCTAGCTTGACACTCTTGGATATATAACAACAGGGACAAAAGTTCAGACATCTCCATATAAAAGGGGCTCTGCGCTTTGTTAACACTTCGCTGGTCTTTCTAAGCCAAGGGGCTGCTTTGGTTTCTTAGTGAACGAGGATGCTTTTTGCTGTCCCGTTCCTCTGTTTGGCATGCACGTGCCCCCAGCCCTGTGGCCACTCATCATCTTTTCAGTGTAATTTTTTTTAGCCTTTGTGAAGAGCGGGCTTGTATTATTTCAATGTAGCATGGCTTCAGAAAGCCTGCAAGCAAAGCCTCCAGCTGAGAGGAGCTAGACAGGGGCTCCTGCTGGCCCCACGTCTGAGCAGAACTAAAGGGCCTGTATGACCTTTGGACTGAATAAGATTTTTCTTTACACTGGCAAAACTTTCTATCTACATTCCTCATGCTCAGGGCACGGCTTGGAACGTCCCAGGTGGTAAAATGCACGGCTGTTGGAGATGAACAGAGCGTTGATGCCAACTTTTGAATAATGTGAAAAGGATGCCAGAAATGACAAGGGGACCAGTGAGAATCAGTTTTGCCCCCTTCGCCCGGGGCAGAGATATATTTGGCGCAAATGAACTTACCCGTAGAGGATAACTAACTCCCGTAGTAGTACCACAATGAGGGTCTTTAAAGGTGGTGTTTTGCTGGAGGGCTGTTAAAGAAAAGACTAGTGGTCAGAGAGGGGGAAAGTCTTTTACTTCTACTGAGTTAGACCACTGATCTATTAAGGACAGTTAGACGTACCAGCTTACCTATGGCAGCAACTCTCTGCTTCTGCTGCTCCAGCCCTCAACCTCGCTCAACGAGATGGCGGGAACAAAACTGGGGAGGCGAGAACGTTGTATAATGCTATGACATCACTTCTGGATAGTAATGTCACAGCATGACGCACCATTGTTCCTCCCAGTATTCACCTCCCAAATGCTCTTGGCTGGCAACCTCTCCAAGCATTGCCTACTCTGACTGGCAGCTTCGATGGACACAGAGCTTGTGGAGGCCCCTAGCAAAGCCATTTCATCTGCTCATGTCTCCAACTTGAATTTCACCAACTGAGTAAGGAACGCCAGCCCAACTATCTTCTAAGGGTCCCTCATACTAAGCTGTCCCCAAATGATGGTCATCCATAAGAGCTCCGATACAGTTCTCCGTATGTTATTACTTGATTATATTTACAAGAATATACAGCCCATCCTGGAAAACGATGCCGCTCTCTCACAAGCCCTGGGTGGAAGACCTCTCCTTGCCTACAGACAGTCATCCAACCTTAAATGACTTCTCACTAACAATCATGAACCGGCTAACAGAGTCACCAATACAGGAACCAGACCCTGCAACAGACCCAGATGTCAACTCTGCCACATATCTACCCAGAAAATAGGATCTCAGGTCCCAATGGCATCAACTGCACAATCGCTGGCTCTTACAGCTGCTCATCCTCCAACGTGATATATGCCCTCATGTGCCAACAATGCCCATCTGATTTGTACATAGGACAAACCAGGCAACCTTAGCACAAAAGAATAAATGGGCACAAAACTGACATCAAAAATGGCAATATCCTGAAACCAGTAGGAGAACACTTTAATCTACCAGGACATTCCACCAAGGACTTAAAAGTCACCATAGTTCGACAGAAACGTTTCAAAAACAAAATCCCACAGGAAGCTACTGAAGTGGAATTCATATGTATATTTGACTCAGTCAGACTTGGATTGAATAGAGACTCTGGATCGTTATCTCATTACCAGAAGTAACTGATTTCAGGCATTCCATTCAGAGTCAGCAATGGAGGAAGGGGTCACACCCAACCTGGATTGTG
This sequence comes from Eublepharis macularius, assembly GCF_028583425.1. Classification (NCBI taxonomy): domain Eukaryota; kingdom Metazoa; phylum Chordata; class Lepidosauria; order Squamata; family Eublepharidae; genus Eublepharis; species Eublepharis macularius. The sequence continues at coordinate 122,415,915 of NC_072796.1, read as the reverse complement.
CACTCCATCTCTTTCATGACTTTTGTAACTAATTTGCATTTACATGGCCCCCGCTCCCTGCAACTTCTCCCCCCTCCCCTCAACACCTATATATCTCTGGCCAGTTTCTTCATACCCTCCATGCATCTGATGAAGAGAGCTGTGGTTCTCAAAAGCTTATGCTATAACAAAGTGGGTTGGTCTTAAAGGTGTTACTGTACTCTTTACTGTTTTGCTACAGCAGACTAACACGGATAACTCCTCTGGATCTTATTTACAAGAATGGCTTTCTCCCTTACCAACCTGTTTGCTTCTTAAGATCATGGTCAGCCCTATGAGCCCCGTTCTCCAGAAAGAAGATGGATTGTCATAGAAGGAGCATCTTTTTCTGTGCTGGTATCTATGGAACCTCCTTCCTGCTGCATTTCTTTAACATATACCCTTCTTTTGCATTTTGGATACCAGGACAGATCTTTAAAAAAAAATCTCTAGGCATCCCACTATATAAAAGGCTAACTGTGTCCCAGACAACTCACTTCCTACCCTCCTGTGCCTCCAGAGGGCGCTGGCGTGGAGGGAAGCCTGGAAGTGACAGCCTGTCCTTCCAGAGGGCACACCGCAGCAGGAAGCCCAGGCCAAGATCAGGAGCAGAGCAGGTGGCCATGCCGGTCGCCCACCTTCACCCAGCTAGGATCAGGAGCAGAGCAGGTGGCAAGGCCCACCCCCCGCCTTCACCCAGCTCGAATCAGAAGCACAATAGGTGGCAATGCCTTCCCCCTCACATTCACACAGCTGGGATCAGGAGTGGAGAAAGTGGCAATGCCCGCCCTCCATCTTCACCCAGCTGGGATGAGGAACAGAGCAGGTGGCAAGGCCCACCCCAGCCTTTACCCAGCTGTGATCAGCAGTGGAGCAGGTGGCAATATCTGTCTCCACCTTCACCCAGCAAGGATCAGGAGCAGAGCAGGTGGCAATGCCTGCCCCCCCCTGCTGTCACCCAGCTGGGATCAGGAACAGAGCAGGTGGCAATGCCTGTCCCCACCTTCACCCAGCTGTGATCAGCAGCAGAGCAGGTGGCATTGCCCACTCTCCACTTTCACCCAGCTGCGATCAGCAGCAGAGCAGGTGATAATGCCTTCCCTCTGACTTCACCCAGCTGGGATCAGGAGTGGATCAGTTGGCAATGCCCACTCTGCCATCACCCGGCCTGGATGAAGCACTGAGCAGGAGGCAATGCCCGCTCCCCCTTCAACCTGCCAGAATCAGTAGCAGAGCAGGCGGCTATGCCCACCCCCCTTCACCCAGCTGGGATCAGATGTGGAGCAGGCAGCAATGCCTGTCCCCCTTCACCTGGATGGAATCAGGCACAGGGCAGGAAACAATGCCTGCTCCCCCTTCACCTGGCCAGAAGCAGGAGCGGAGCAGGTGGCAATGCCCATTCCCCCTTCACCCGGCAGGGATTAGGCGTGGAACAGGTGACAATGCCTGCTGCCTGCCTTCACCCAGCCGGGATCAGTCACAGAGTAGGGGGCAATGTCCGCCTGCATGCCTTCCCCTTTCTAGAGCCCGTTGTATTTTTTCCCCACAACAGGCTTTGTTACTAGTTTTGTAATAAGCAGCATTTTTACCTGGCTCTATTAATCCTCATTCTTAACTGTTTAATTGATTTTATCTGCTGCAGGTTCCTTTTTGACAGCTGCTATGATTATCTTTTTAACAACTTAACATCATTTTGATTATTTATTAGAAAGACTGGTAAATTTCATAATTGCTTTTAGGCTTGGGGTGTTACTGATTCTTTCTATTGGGTTAGATCGTACAGGTCTATTCTGCTGATGGTTGTGCTTGCGATTAGTGTAAAGACCCTTCTGGGGATTCAATGAGCATCTCTCGTGTCAGCAGAAAGCCCCACTCGCTGTAAAGAAGCATAACCAAAAGTGGAATGAGTCTGTAGGAACCAACCAAACGTTACAGATTTTGTAAAGCGCTTTGGATACGAGGCTGTCTAAACATGCATGCTTGGGTGGGGGGCAGGCTCTGTTTGTTTTTTCATTATTAAAAATTGCCCAGGACATTGTTAGGCTAATAATACAGAGATTTTGTGTGATATAAAACACAAAGTGGCAACAGGCTATTGTACAACAGGCAGCTCCGATACTCATGGAAATTACTGTCTGCCAAGCTTGTACCGTACCATTATTTAGTCCCCAAAAGAAAGTAATTTCAAAATCTACATGCACAAAGTGCTAAAGGCTGGCTCTACAGAAGAAATGAATTTGAGACACAATGAGATGGATAGCTTTGTTGTGGTGACAGTGAAATTAATAGCGCCGGAGTCAAACGGCAAAATCCATTTGAGATTTTAAAAATTAAACTGCGCAACGTTGACAGCGTTCTAGTGACCATCATCAGAGTTAATTTCTACCTTGCAACGACTCCGCGGATCCGACTTGACAATGATGTGCATTACGGAATTCTCTGGAAAGGTTGTTAATTACTTTGGATTTAGACTTCTTCCTTGTCCTTTGAGCCAACATTAACTTTTAACAGATGTTGTTAGTCTTGAAAGGGCAAATATTAGTCATTCTGGCTGAAGCCAGGATACCATGTGGAGAAGCACTCCCAGAAGGGGGAGAACATAAGAGCAAGCCTGCTGAATCAGGCCAGTGAACCATCTAGCCCGGATCCTGTATCACACAGTGGCCAACCAATTGCCCTGCAGGGCCAACAAAACGCGTACAGAATCCAAGGCCTTCCCTTTATGATATTTAGAGGTTTGCTGCCTCTGTATATGGACGATCCCTTCAGTCTGCATGGCTAGTAGTAATTGATGGACCAATTCTTGGGGATCCCAGATGCCCACCGGTAGTGATTACATCACTTCCTGCACTTCCCACACATGCAAAGAGAACCCTACGCAAGACACGAGGTAAGTGCCTGGTTCCCCACCTGCTCCCCCACCCCTGCTGGAAGGGTATAGGGACCTGGCACCCCTACCTATCCTACATGAATCTGCTGAATTCCTTCTTAAAGACATCAGTGCTCGTGGTAACTTATCACTACATCCATTGGCAGTGAATGCCACAATTTAATTACTCGCTGGGTCTGCCTTTTTATCAGGTTCCAACCTGGGAAAGAGGAAGCTGCCCCTCCCTGTTGGCACAAGGCCAACAGTCTAGGGTTGCTAGCCTCCAGGTGGTGGCTGGAGATCTCCTGGAATTACAACTGATCTCCAGACAACAAAGATCCGTTCTCTGGGAGAAAGGGGCTGCTTTGATGGGCAGACTCCCTCCCCAAACCCTGCCCTCTCCAGGCTCCGCCCCCAAATCTCCAGGAATTTCCCAACCCAGAAGTGGCAACCCTAGCCCACATGCAGCTCTTGGGGCCCTCTTCCCCCACAGTCTCCCTGGTACAAGCTGAGACATCTACCCACTGTAATGCACCAGCCCTCTTCACTTTGTCCTAACCCATTGCTGCAAAAAAAGCACGGACGACAGCAGAGTCCAAAGAAGAGATGGCTGCCAAGATCGTTAGATGTAGCCCAGAGCAACTTGGTTTCCCTTCTTTTTCCTTCAGTGTTTTAATGCTGGAGTCGCACAGGAATGCAATGCCGAAAACCATTGCCTTGGCAGAGCCCAGCTGTTTGACCTCTTTCTACATCAGAGGCAGGGTGAGATCTGTTACCGACAACTCCCGTTCTCCCTCCACCCCACCCACAATGCCACTGAGATCCTTTAAGTCCAACTTCATAAGTAGCAACAGGCCAAAGCAAATTCTGAACTCAAAGGAACAGGCAAAGAAACTTCTTCACTTTCTTTTGGTGGTAACCTTAAAAATGTATCGTTCCACATTACCTCCTTCCGGGGGAGCTGCTAAGTGGCTTGGTTTCCTTTGGATGAGAGCTACTGGAGTCTTATGGTGTCTTGGTAACACTGGCTTTATTTACAAATATACAAGTGGAGGACATAGAAAAGCAAAAAGGGCAGCCCATACCAGAGCCACACAGACAAAAAAGCTGCATTTGAAATCATGTTAAACTGACGTGATGCACCAACCTAGTGAAGCTCCTGTCTTCGCCCCCCACCCCAAATGCAATGAAAGAATCCTGGTTTAAAACAAACTCTAGTCACACATGACACCTGAATGTCCAGGTTTAGCGGAGTTAGTTCTCCTCCTGCCAACAAACCAGGATTCTAAACTCTGGTTTAATGCAGCTTTAGAACCCCAGTTTGTATGACCTATCAAAGCTAGGAGGAAGTCATGCACACAGAGCCAATTAAAAGGACAGCTGAGAGCCAAGCTACAAGTGACGCCTTACACAGGTTGGACACTTGTCAGCTTACCTCAAGTTTTGATGGGAAATGTAGGCGTCCTGGTTTTACAGCTTGGCTCTCCATTACAGCTGCAAGACCAGGATGCCTACATTTCCCATCAAAACTTGAGGGGAGCTGACAAGTGTCCAACCTGTGTCAGGCGTAACTTGTAGCTTGGCTCTCAGAGGGAAGAAACAAGCTTGGAAAAGAGAGAAACAGGTAGCTGGAAAATGGCTGAAATGTCTTAGTGCTGTCGGTCTCTTGCTCTTTCTTTGCATTTAGATGCTGCATTAAGCCAATGCAGTTTGCCCAGCTTATGCACACACAGGCATCCTCCTCTCTCACCCACAGCACAGTGACAGACTCCTGGCTTAAAACAGAATTTGGAGCCCAACTGCCCATATGTAACTATAGTTAGTTCCTGACCACAAACTGGGATTTTTAAGCCTGAATTAAACCATGGTTTAGAACCTGTTTTTTGGGGGGAGGGGGGCACTAACTCCAATTAACTCTGGATCACCATACCAAGTAATTTTGGACTTGTGGGTCACCATTCCAGAATGGTTGGAAACTGGTCTATAGCACAATGAGAAGGCCATTTTCTAACTAGGGTTGCTAAGCTCCCTTACCCTTCTAGCAGGAGGGGGGACATGGAAATCACTTTTTGCAACCCCTTCTGGGAGTGACGTTCATCGTGTCCGTGGGGAGCGCGCCCACTGCGTGCTGGCCTGGGAGGTTTTTGCCTCCTGAGCCCATTCCCTGAGGCCTTCCCCGCCACCAGCCAGGTGAGTGGCAGTGGGGGGCAGAGACTGGGAGCGGGGACTGGTAGCCCTACTTCTAACAGCACCTGCTGAGAAAGTCATTGAAGTGGATTAACTTTCTTTGTTGGTCCAAGGCCACAACCCCAGTCCCTTTAGCCCAAGCCCTTCAGGCTACAAACGCCCAACAGTAATTTTTAAAACTGTGATAACATGACTTAAAATGCCTTCATAAAACCATACTAAATAACAGTACACTAACTTGGGCCATGATGTCTAGAGTCCTGTCCAGAAGCCCATCAGAGCATAGCTAGAGCTCTGGATCAAAGCAGCCTTGGAATTGAGTTATATACTCTAACAGATCCAGAGGAGTTAGCCGTGTTAGTCTGTAGTAGCAAAATCAAAAAGAGTCCAGTAGCACCTTTAAGACTAACCAATTTTATTATAGCATAAGCTTTCGAGAATCAAGTTCTCTTCATCAGATGCCTGATCAAAACTGGGCAGATACAGAAGAGAAAGAGAGGAAAGAAGAAGGCATAAATCACAATAGGACAGAATGCAATTAGCATGGAGGCTATCAAAACATTCCTTTGCTTGGAAATGTAAACATCGGTGTGCAGTCAGTTTGCTGTATTAGTTTGTAGCAGTGAAGGTATCCAATTCCTATGTAGTATAAGCCTTCGGTAACCACAGCTCTCCCTGCCAGCTGCATCTGACAAAGAGAACTGTGGTCCCCGAAAGCCCACACCAGGCGTCACTGGGCTCCCCCAGATCACGCCTCTGTAAAGAGAATCTGTTACCTGTGATAATGTGATAACCATTCATAGTCTCTATTCAGTCCCAGCTTGACAGAGTCAAATTTGCATATGAATTCCAATTCAGCAGCCTCCCGTTGGATTTTGTTTTTGAAAGGTTTCTGTTGAACCACAGCGACCTTTAAGTCTTTGGTGGAATGTCCTGGTAGATTGAAGTGTTCTCCCACTGGTTTTTGGACGTTTCCATTTCTAATGTCAGATGTGTGTCCATTTATTCTTTTGCGTAGAGGTTGGCTGGTTTGTCCAATGTACAGAGCAGAAGGACATTGTTGGCACATGAGGGCATATATCAGATTGGAGGATGAGCAGCTGTAAGAGCCAGAGACAGTGTAGTTGATGCCATTGGGTCCTGTAATTGTATTCCCTGGGTAGATATAGGGGCAGAGCTGGCATCTGGGTCTGTTGCAGGGCCTGGTACCTGTGCTGGTGACTCTGCTGGCCGATTCATGATTGTAAGTGAGAAGTCGTTTAAGATTGGGGGGCTGTCTGTAGGCAAGGAAAGGTCTTCCACCCAGGGCTTCTGAGAGAGAGGTATCATTTTCCAGGATGGGTTGTAGCTCACTGATGATACGTTGGATGGATTTGAGCTGGGAGCTATAGGTGACAACCAGTGGTGTTCTGTTGTTAGTTCCTTTAGGTTTGTCCTGGAGCAGACTGTTTCTGGGTACTAGTCTGGCCCTGTTGATTTGTTTCTTCACTTCATTTGGTGGGTACTGTAGTCTCAAAAATGCTTGTTGTAAATCTCTTAAGTGTGAGTCTCGGTCGAGAGCATTGGAGCAGATACGGTTGTAACGTAAGGCTTGGCTGTAGACAATAGATCGAGTGGTATGTTTAGGGTGGAAGCTGGAGGCATGTAGATATGAGTATCGGTCTGTTGGTTTCCGGTATAAGGTGGTATTTATTCGTCCATTATGTAGTTGTACAGTGGTGTCCAGGAAGTGTACCTGTTGTGTAGAGTGGTCCAGGCTTAGGTTGATAGTAGGGTGAAATTTATTGAAGTCCTGATGAAATCTCTCAAGGGCTTCCTTCCCATGGGTCCAAATGATGAAGATGTCATCCAGGAATCTTAAGTATAGTAGTGGTTCCAGTGGATGGGAGCTGAGGAAGCGTTGCTCTAAGTCCGCCATGAATACGTTAGCATATTGTGGTGCCATGCGTGTGCCCATGGCTGTGCCATTAACCTGTAGATATAAGTTGTCACCAAATTCGAAGTAATTGTGAGTGAGTACGAAGTGACAAAGTTCAGTGGCGAGGTTTGCTGTGGTTTTGTCCTGGACTCCTGGATGATATTCCGTATGGCTTGCAATCCATCTGCATGTGGGATATTGGTGTACAAGGCCTCCACATCCATGGTTGCTAGGATGGTGTCATCTGGTAGGTTGTCAATGGACTGTATTTTCCTGAGGAAGTCAGTGGTGTCCCGTAAATAGCTGGGTGTGCTGGTGGCATAGGGCCTGAGGATAGAGTCCATGTATCCCGAGACTCCTACTGTGATGGTGCATTTTCCTGCAACAATTGGGCGTCCTGGGTTACCCGCTTTGTGGATTTTGGGTAGTAGGTAGAATCTTCCTGGTCGTGGTTCCTGGGGTGTGTCCGTATGGATGCATTCTTGTATGTCCATGGGGAGTGTTTTTAATATTTTATTGAGTTCCCTTTTGTATTGTTCAGTGGGGTCAGAAGGTAGTATTTTATAGAATGTTGTGTTGGAGAGTTGTCTTTCTGCTTCTTGTATATAATTTTGTTTGTCCATGATGACAACTGCTCCGCCTTTGTCAGCTTCCTTGATTACGATGCCAGAATTATTTTGGAGGCTGTTTATGGCCTCTCTTTCTCCACGGCTGAGGTTCTGCTTTAGGTGTTGTTGTTTGTCAATTATCTCAGCCTGAGCACGTCTACGGAAGCATTCAATGTAAAAGTCCAATGAGGAGTTACGGCCCTCAGGGGGTGTCCATGTGGAATTCTTTTTCTTGGAGTTTTGTAACTCCTCTTTTTTCTTGGAGTTTTTTCATCATTTGGACCCATGGGAAGGAAGCCCTTGAGAGATTTCATCAGGACTTCAATAACTTTCACCCTACTATCAACCTAAGCCTGGACCACTCTACACAACAGGTACACTTCCTGGACACCACTGTACAACTACATAATGGACGAATAAATACCACCTTATACCGGAAACCAACAGACCGATACTCATATCTACATGCCTCCAGCTTCCACCCTAAACATACCACTCGATCTATTGTCTACAGCCAAGCCTTACGTTACAACCGTATCTGCTCCAATGCTCTCGACCGAGACTCACACTTAAGAGATTTACAACAAGCATTTTTGAGACTACAGTACCTACCAAATGAAGTGAAGAAACAAATCAACAGGGCCAGACTAGTACCCAGAAACAGTCTGCTCCAGGACAAACCTAAAGGAACTAACAACAGAACACCACTGGTTGTCACCTATAGCTCCCAGCTCAAATCCATCCAACGTATCATCAGTGAGCTACAACCCATCCTGGAAAATGATACCTCTCTCTCAGAAGTCCTGGGTGGAAGACCTTTCCTTGCCTACAGACAGCCCCCCAATCTTAAACGACTTCTCACTTACAATCATGAATCGGCCAGCAGAGTCACCAGCACAGGTACCAGGCCCTGCAACAGACCCAGATGCCAGCTCTGCCCCTATATCTACCCAGGGAATACAATTACAGGACCCAATGGCATCAACTACACTGTCTCTGGCTCTTACAGCTGCTCATCCTCCAATCTGATATATGCCCTCATGTGCCAACAATGTCCTTCTGCTCTGTACATTGGACAAACCAGCCAACCTCTACGCAAAAGAATAAATGGACACACATCTGACATTAGAAATGGAAACGTCCAAAAACCAGTGGGAGAACACTTCAATCTACCAGGACATTCCACCAAAGACTTAAAGGTCGCTGTGGTTCAACAGAAACCTTTCAAAAACAAAATCCAACGGGAGGCTGCTGAATTGGAATTCATATGCAAATTTGACTCTGTCAAGCTGGGACTGAATAGAGACTATGAATGGTTATCACATTATCACAGGTAACAGATTCTCTTTACAGAGGCGTGATCTGGGGGAGCCCAGTGACGCCTGGTGTGGGCTTTCGGGGACCACAGTTCTCTTTGTCAGATGCAGCTGGCAGGGAGAGCTGTGGTTACCGAAGGCTTATACTACATAGGAATTGGATACCTTCACTGCTACAAACTAATACAGCAAACTGACTGCACACCGATGTTTACATTTCCAAGCAAAGGAATGTTTTGATAGCCTCCATGCTAATTGCATTCTGTCCTATTGTGATTTATGCCTTCTTCTTTCCTCTCTTTCTCTTCTGTATCTGCCCAGTTTTGATCAGGCATCTGATGAAGAGAACTTGATTCTCGAAAGCTTATGCTATAATAAAATTGGTTAGTCTTAAAGGTGCTACTGGACTCTTTTTGATTTTGATACTCTTAACAGGAAGACATTGGGATGGATGCAATGAACCCAAAGCTGTATTCTGCTCAGAGAACACGTCTTTCCTGCTTTCACCACCACCCTGAATGCTCCAAATAGCAGTTCCCGGGCAGGGAGCTCGCAGACAGTCAGGAAGCTGCAATTAATAGGAGAAAGCAGCAGAATTCGTCCCCTACCCTCCCACCCCCGAAAGTAAATAGACATGCCTTTCGATTCATGCAAGAGCTTGTTTGGATCCAACTTCTCTGAGGCCCTTGTGCGAGCATATCCTGTTAGTATTTAAAACATAAATGACTTTGTGGAAATTTACTGGCTGTTTCCCTTTGTCTAGTAAGATCTGTGCCTTATGAATAAGCAAATGAAATCAAATTCTGCTCCCAGTTATATTGCTATAAATCCAAAAAACTGCAGTTGACTGCAGCGGAGCTACTGTTTTATTAAAGGTCCAGAGTTATGCCCTAGGTGATTTCTTTCTCATAACCTTTGTTTTTTTGGTTAGACATAATTGCACAACTTCATGCACATTTACCTAACAGCAAGTTCAACTAAAGGCACAGGGACTTACTCTGGAGTAAATGTGCATAGGATTGAGCTGTAAGTTACCTAATGGCAATTTTGAAATGCCATTTATTTTCTGCTGCCATTTCATCACTTCCCTCATTGCTTGGGATTGTATAAAATTAGTTGTCCGTGGGTTTGTTTACGAATTTCCATAGCACTGTGAGGCATACGATCCAGACAGTTTGATTTGTATGTACTTACTCTTGTTGCAAATAGAAGGGAGAAAAAAAATCTTCCAACCCATTGCCTATTTTTAACACTTCAAGAAATGTCTTGGCTGCCAGTTTTCCCCAGTTGCAAAGAAAGAAAGAAAGAAAGAAAGAAAGAAAGAAAGAAAGAAAGAAAGAAAGAAAGAAAGAAAGAAAGAAAGAAAGAACCGACCGACGTAATCTCAATTTCTTAATTATTTTATTACTGGACCTGCACCAACACAAATCCAAGAGTTTGATTGATCTAGACTCAGAGAATTGTGGCAGAAGAGATATCAGCCCATGTGACACTTCTCCCCCACCTCCCAAGGTTTAACCTGCCAGCGGAGTTATGGAACACATTCTCCTCAGAAGTCCAACTGTGCTCCTCCTTGGCCTCTTTTGGAAGCAGGGGAAGTCCTTTTTTGCTCTGCTGGATCTTTAGGAATTAGGTTGGAGATCTTTACTGGTCCTTTTAATGCAGTTTCAACTTATTTTATACTGTTAATCAATGTGGGTTTATTTATAGTTTTAAATTGTTATAAACCACTTTGCAAACAGTTTCACGTTTGAGAGGTAATCTGGAAATTCCATGTTAAAATTAGATTATCTTCAGCCACATTTATCCCAGAAACAAAAGCCTATAATGTGTCATATCCTTCTCTGCTCCCGTTTGGTGAAACTGAACCATACAATGAAGACTCAACCACTGGACCTGCATCTGTGATCAAAGCCAATCCTTGTAAACTGTAACTAATGAAATGCTGCTGAGGTTGTGTCATTGACTCGCAGCTACTACTATACACTTGTGCGCATGAGCTAAGAAACAAAGATCCAAGACCTTTTAGCTGCTGTTTTGTGTAAATGACATTAAAAATATACACGAATGCCTTCTGATGAACTGTATGAAGGATTTTGAGCTCAAAGCCAATGCCTGAGCTCTTTTGCTCCTGACCTGGATAGCCCAGGCTAGCCCTAGCTCATCAGCTTTCAGAAGCTAAGGAGGGTCAGCCCTGTTTAGCACTTCAATAGGAGACCACCAAGGAAACCCAGGGTTGCTACACAGAGGCAGACAATGGGAAATCACCTCTGTTGCTTTCTTGCCCACATTTATTTATTTATTTATTTATTTATTTATTTATTTATTTATAGTCTGCCTTTCTCACTTAGACTCAAGGCAGATTACAAGGTGTGAGATTAGTACAGTCAATATCAAGGACATTTCCATAAACAATGCCATAGGGTTAATAAATACAAGTTTACAAAGACACAGCATTAGCAAGAATCCAATACAGAGTTGAAGAAATGCTGAAACAGCACATAAGCAATTCTAGGGCTGACATTAGACAACAGGAAGCACAGGTAGTATATAGGAGTACATATTTAAAGCAACAGATAGTACGTAAGGCAACATAAGTGGTGCAGTCTATGGTCCGTAACTCATTTGTGAAGCCTAGAGAATCTTATGCGGTTGCTATAAGTTAGCCGAGACTTGGTGGCTCTTTACACACATACAAGACTTTTTGACCCATAGTGGCTATGGGGGACTCCAGGGAGACAGACATACCATGACCTAATGCATCAAAGCCAGTAGGTTAAATGTGCCAGAGAGGGTAAGGTTCAAATCCTCATTCATTCATTCAGTTTATTGGCTGGCCCTGGCAAATCGTTTCCTCTCAGTGTAATTTCATGGGGCTGTTGCAAAGATCAAATGGTATAACTAGGGCCACGTACGTTACCTTCTACTTGGATGGAGGATGTGATCAAAATGTAATAAAGACAACAAAGTCTGTTCCAGAGGGTTCATAGGAGTAGAAAGAATCTGGAGATTGTTTAATGCAAGTCCAAGGCAGGATCATCTATATTCAAACACGCCTAGCATCTTTGCTCAGATCATATAGATAATACATCAGAAGCTGGTGCAGTGCAGAAATGCCTGGAAGGAGGGAAGAATGCTCACTAAAAAGAAAGCCAGATGGTTCCGTGCCCAGATCACCGAGTTCCATGTCCAAATGGAAAGCCAGAAGCTTAAGGTTACCAGCCACAGCTGCAGGGCTATTTCTTTTTAGCTAGAAATCAAAACCTGCCCTCCATACTGAGAGATTGTATCTCTGTAATAAATATCCTGAACTTCCAGTGTACTGTAATCTTGGTACTTCTAGCACATGCAAAATAAGATCTTAGGATGCATGTGAATCCAATCAGACCCACACATGTGAACTATCTCCAACATGGAAGTGAACAGGCATCTCCTGTTTTGTGTCAAAGACGTGGGTGACTTCTGGTCCAGCTACCCATCTTGATCTATTGCCAGTCCCTGAGACAGCATTTTTCTCACCATCTTTAACAGGAAAGTATCTCCATCTATTCCAGGCACTGAAGCATTTGTCTCACTTGCATCTGTAGCATCCTGCAATAGGCATCCTTCAGTGCACTTCAACTGCCTTGATTTAACCATCTATTTTTAAAATATGCCTTTGGATTACTTTAGGTTCAGAAACAAAAGATCTGCACCATTTGATAACAAAAGCGGCAGGAAAATATACAGAACTGGTGTAGGAAAGAAGTCTCCTCTGCCTTGAAAATGGCCCAGTGTGTTCTGAGTACTTTTCTCCAAGGACATTTCCCAACACAGCAGATCTTGCCATCCTGTTGAGACATTGAGGCAGAAGTAGGTATCAGGGGATATGCCTTGGACTGGTTTAAATCGTTCCTCATGAAATGGACTCAAAGAGTTTCTATTGGAGACCAGCTGTCTTCAGAGAGGGCATTCACTGGCAGGGTTCCACAGGAAACTCTTATCTCCCATATTATTCAACATCTGTGTAAAGCCTTTAGGAGAAATCATTCATAGCTATGGAACTGGATGTCATCAATATGTGGATAACACCCAACCATCTCTCTCTCTATCCAAATCCCTGGGTGATACAGTAGAAGTTTTGAATCACTGCCTGACAGCTGTGGTCAAGTGGCTGAAAGCAAACAAACTGAAACTGAGCACAGATGAGGCTGACATGATGATGGTTGGGAAGCTGGTTATACTAGTATAACCCTGGGTTATACTAGTTATCCAGTATAACCCTGGATCCAGCACTGTTGCTAGAGAAGCAAGTTAATGCAGCTACAAGGTATGTTTTCTTCAAACTCATTCTATCCCAGAAAAGGGCCCCTACCTTGACATGGCTGATCTGGCCACCTGGATCCATGCCATGGTAACATTGAGACTAGACTACTGTAATGCACACTACATAGGTAGCCCCTCAAAATCAACTTGGAGACCTACCAAAATGCAGTAAGTATGCTCCTACTGGGCAGTTTCGGTCTTGTTCAATACGTCAGGTTAAATTGCCTATGTTTTGTTTCAGAATTGTTTGTTCTGTATAGGATTTCCGCTTGCTTTTTCAAACTTCTGCACTCCATACCCTACTGCATTGTTCGTTGAATGTCCCAGCTGTTGATCATCTTGACTTGTGTAATCCACCTCGAGTCTCAGTGAGAAAGGTGGAATATAAATAAATAAAAATAAATGAAAAGTACATTCAGGAAGAACAGAGTCTTGGGACAGGATCATTTATATTTAAATACCCTAGATATCTTTACTTATAACACAGAATAACAGATTTATTGTGCCATAAACTATAGTGGACCAAGGCATACTTTGTCGAAGTTTATGCCATAGTAAATCCATTTGTTTTTAAGGATAATGAGAATCTTCGTTGCAACAGGGTAATACAGCAACCCCAATGATATTTGTTACCAGCGGCTCAGTGGAAAATAGAAAATGACATTTTTTCTTCTGAGAGTTGAACAAGGGAATACCTTTGGAAAGGAGAACTGCAAGATTTGAGTTCAGAGGCACCTTAGAGACCAACAAGATTTTCAGGGTATAAGCTTTTGAGTCAAAGCTCCCTTCTTCAGATACTTTTGATTCTAGAAAGGTCATACCCTGAAAATCTTGTTGGTCTCTAAGGTGCCACTGGACTCAACACTTGCTGTTCTACTGCAGACCAACACGACTATCTACCTGAAACTACCCTTGGAAAGAGTTATGAAGCTCAAAAACAAGCCATCTTTGAAAACAGAATTGGTCTTCAACAGCACACTTCAGTAATCTGTTTCAGAGTCTTAGACCATTTCATTCAATACAGTGGATATTTAAACAAGCAAAGCGATGCTTTGGCTTTACAGTATAGTAGTCGAAAGACCAGGATGAAAATTTTCAGCTCAGCTCAAGTTGAACATGAAGCATACTGTGCTGGGTCCAAAGGCCCCTCTCTCAGAGCCAATCTTTCCTGCTTCTGCCTTCCAGTTGCATTCCGCCCACCCTACCCTCATGTTCACTCGAAGCCCCTCCCCGCCCCCCAAAAAACAGCATGGTATGCAGTATGGGCATCTGCCATGAGAATCAAGAATCTTTGAAAATGCTCCCCCCTCCCCCGCCCCCCAAGCAGAAGCGTCTTTCTGTTTGGGGACTCCGGATCCTACGGACGGTCCCTTTCCACAGTGAGGTTTCTGGTTTTTCTTAAAGCTGGCCTGGTATGAAACAATTTCCATACTGAAAAAATTTATAAGCTTCAAATTATCAACATCTTTTAAATCAAAATATAACAAATGGATTTCAAATATTGCATCCAACACCACTCATTTTTACACATATAAGCTGTGTGTAGGTTTAAATATATATATTTATTTTTTAAAAAAACAAGCATATGGAATAGTCAGTGGAAGGGGGGAAAAAAGAATTCTTGAAAAATACATTTCTTCCCGATAGATAAAAAAAAAATCAACTGTCACAATGAGAAAAAATAAAAACATATTTCAGTTTCTCATTGCCAACATGGCATTGATGTCCCAAATGAGATTCCGTAATTGATCCATAATTTGTTTCAGCTGCTGATTCTTCTGTTTCAGTTTCTGTGGAAAGAAAAGTTTGTCAACATTGGTATATTTGCTCAGTCTATGTATTCTGAATTTTAATCAGGAAAATGGCACTGTGCAGGGCAGCACAGAACTCTGCTATGCAGAGCTATGGCAGCAGATGATTAAGGGAGAATAATCACAATTCAATGTCATGAGAGTTCAGGACACAGAATAGGAGTAGAAGACAGTCTGTTGTGATGGCCAGAGTGTTGGTCTAGTGTTGGGGGACCTAGGTTCAAACCCCCAGTTTGCCATGGAAGCTGGCTGAGCAACCTTGCACAGGTCACACACATTCAGCCTAAACAACCTCACAGGGTTGGTGTGATGATGGTATGGAGGGAAGGAGAACGGTGTAAGCTGCTTTGGGTCTGCACAGCGGAGAAGTAAATTAATACTCTCTTTCTGATCCGTCTTTCACTGAAATTTGTTCTCCCAGCGGCAAATGGCACAACATGGCTTGCATATCTCTGATCTGATCAAGATTCCCTGTCCGTGTTAGTAAGCATATCTCGATTCCGGAGAAACAGACAAACTGATGTGAATCTAACACGCTTTAGGCAAGAAGGATATTCAAGAATTTGAAAGATTACTAGTGGTAGGTGGGGCAATGGGGAAAGAGCTGTGCCAGCTCCCCAAATAGCTTTGCCAATACATCCCAAGCGTGATTTATGGCTGAAACCAATCCCCTTGAGTGAAAATGCCTCACCATGTTGAATTCTATTAAGTTTCGGGAGGTCCACAAATAAATCTTGAGATAAAAGCAGAAAGCTCATATATTCAGGCTCTAGTCACCAACAGTTTTACTGATAACACAAACAACTAAAAATTTGCATTTACTCATTAATATCTGCATCTATCATATATGGACTCAGGGGTTTATTACAAAAACTTAAACAACATAGTACCTGACAAAAACCTGGCAAAAAAAATTAACCACAATCAGCCAAGCAAGACTTACGGGCACCCTTCTTCTTGTAAGGTTGCCAGTGAACAGTAACACAAAACAAACCTAATGCCGCTGTGATTACAGGAATAAGTCATACCAACGATCTGTACTGCTGTGAATTAAAAGTGTTGCCACAGAGCTGTGTTTTAACATGGCCATGAAATGGTATCAAAGACCTTCTCAGTATTGCCAAAACCAGGAATTATTCCTTGGCCTCTGCCACCGCTATGACTGAGTTGTAGAGTAAGGACTGAAGCGTTTGCAATTTTCTTTCTCACAGTGTGATGTCACTTAGGTCTTTCTGCATAAAAAAATGTAATCCCCCCCCCCCGGCCATTTTATATTGGCCCCAAATTAATGGTGTTCAGTTTGGTTGGCTTGCGCAGCACTTTGCCTCCTAGGTTAGCAAGCTCAGTTTGGATTTGTGTTAGAAGACAGAGCCAGGCCAATTCGGGCACATTTGACACAATGAATGGACTTCCTGAGGAGCGACGCTTCAGATTTTACTGCTACACACTGTATAACTTTCCCTCTAAACTGCCCCACGGGACTTGCTTTGGGCTGTGAAAAGAATTCGGCACCATGCAGTGACTTTTAAACCTCCCAGCTTCCAGCGCTCTTTATTTTTTTTCCTGAGCACTTGACATAGTTCACAATGCGAAGGAAACGCTTCTGTGACGTACTCCGCAACTGTAGCTGACTTGCTGGCTATTCTACATGGGATGTATTTAAAACCAATTCTCTATATTGTAATGAAAACAAAATATCACTTCTTTTTTTTTCAAAAGCAAGCCTAAAATCCTTGGTGCACAAGTTGGTTGGGAGAATAACATGGCCACCTTTGCTTTGCTACACGACAAGTATGTATACCAAAGACCTCAGAAGCAAATGGCCCTTATAAGCTCCCAAATACAAATCATCAGTGGGATGGCTTGGAAGACTTCTTGCTTGCTTCGAACATCCTGAGACACTCTGATTTCAGCAGAGGAGTAAAGACTGTAATGACTTTATTCCCCACAGAGCAAGGCGTAGGACCGCACAAATGTTATTTAGCCAATGTAGTGTTAAGCAGGGGTTTGCAATTCGGGTTTCCAATTTAGAATAAATACTTGAATCGGACCCAATTTGTAAAGATTTGGGATTTCCGAATCGGGCCCAGCATTGGGGGCCCAAATCGGGAAACCAGAATCAAAGCTTTCAGAAGCAATTTGGATTGCCTCAGAAAGCTATGGGGTGTTTTAAACCTCACACCCTTGCTCCAGATGATTGGTGGGCTCCACCAGTCATCTGGAGCAAGGGCAGGGATTTAAAGTTTAAAGTGCCACCCACACCGCTTTAAGTTTGCACCCTTGCTCCAGCTGACTGGAGTGCCTTCCTGAAGGAAATGTCCTCCAATGGAAAAGCCACTTGAACTGGACAAAGACTCCTTAGGCTAGAGGAAGGCTCTTTGTAGGATGGTTGAATCCACACCACTATAAATAAATCGAATGTTCAGAGCAATTCAGCTAATACCTATATTCACAACATAAAAGATGATAATAATATAATAATAACATTCAATTTATATACTGCCCTTCAGGACAACTTAATGCCACACTCAGAGCAGTTTACAAAGTGTGCTATTATTATCGTCCTCGTGACAATCACCCTGTGAGGTGGGTGGGGCTGAGGGAGCTCTGAGAGAGCTGTGACTAGCCCAAGATCACCCAGCAGGCTTCAAGTGGAGGAGTGGGGAATCAAACCGGGTTCTCCAGATTAGAGTCCCGCACTATTAACCACTACACCAAACTGGCTCTCTCAATCAACAGGGCTTTAAAGAGTACCAACCCTAAATGACACAGATTTCTATGGGTGCATTCAGATGTAACAAGCAAATTCTGGTTTCTCCTGGTGGGAATAACCTTGGTTTATATGTGGGCACATATACTTCTTTCCCTATCCTCCTGTTATGCATGAAGCCAACATTGCAGACTTCCCAGATAGCACTAACTGCAATTTGTTGCGTGAGGCAGAAGATTTTCTAAGCCACAAAGTCTTCAACTTCAGCTCTGAGCTCAAGCGGGGAGGAAGAGGAAAGAAGGGTGCGCACACAGCCAGGAACAAACTAGGCACATTCTTGTCAAGAACAAACTGCAGCTTGTTTGTGATGTCCGAAAACAGCATCTTATGTTTCTCTTTGTCTCCATAAACCCCCTGAGGATTTGCATATAAGCCAATGGAAGCCAAGCAGCATAAAGTGTAGTAAAGTCAACTTGGGTACGTTTAGAAACCTAGGATATAAATATTGTAATCAAATAAATAAAAAAGTAAGAGCAACGTCGGGATTTAAGAATTTGCTTCCACATGCCTAATTAAGCAGGAGAAGTTTCCTGAACGTGGCTGCAGCAAGCTGTAGCTTTTTTAAAAAATTAAAAAAGAAAACTTCTTTTGGCAGAAGAAACTGACACATTTTAATTATTCAGATGATGACAGCACATCTCGGTAGGCCTTTCAGATTTATTTTCAGATTAT
This sequence comes from Eublepharis macularius, assembly GCF_028583425.1. Taxonomy (NCBI): domain Eukaryota; kingdom Metazoa; phylum Chordata; class Lepidosauria; order Squamata; family Eublepharidae; genus Eublepharis; species Eublepharis macularius. The sequence goes on along the minus strand of NC_072796.1, from coordinate 122,397,441 downwards.
AAATAGAGGGGGGGGTAGGATTTGCCTCAGCTAGCACTGTGAAACCACCCCACTCTCTGAGAAAAAGAAGAAAAAAAATCAATATTTCTGTCCGTCATCAACACCAGAACAGCACGGCTGATAGTGAATGGGACAATAAAGATGTATAGCATTTTCAGATGCAACTGAACCAGTCATAAGCCAATGTAAAGGATTTTTTCAGGTTATGGAATAGGCATTCTCTCTCTCTCTCTCTCGCACACACACACACACACACACACACACACACACACACACACACACACACACACACACACACAAGTCTGGCATTCTGAAAAACCATTGCCTTTGCTGTGCCACCTGCTGCCTCGGTGATCTGGATTCCAGCTAAGTTAATGCATTTCACTGTGTAGTTGGATTGGGCCCCTTCATTGGTGGAAAAGCACAAATTAAATACTGAGCCGGAAACTGTAAGTACAGTCCACTCCACTCATACCATGTTTCTAATTGACAAAAGCTGGACTTTCCCCATAACAAAGAGCAATACTGAGATTTCTGCCCATCAACAGATCTGTTTCTAAATCATGCCACAGAGGATAGCACTGATACAGCCACAAAAGAGAGACAGGGAGATACCACTCCAAGCCTGAAGGAAGCCACAGGGTTACAGAAAAATCTGAAATCTTTAAAAAAAAAATCAGGGGATTAAAACTCCCCAAAGTAACATAAGCAACAGCTGTAGCTTTAAGAAAAGAATTCCTTCTGAACTCTCAGCAGCTGTTGGAGGTTGCTAGGCAACCACAACAATAGCGCCAAGCCTTCTATAAAGCGATGGGGGGGAGTGGATGGGGGGGGGCAAAACATCCCTGAAAAAAGGTCCGCCGTTCCATCATGTCCCCTGATAAAAGAGTACTCACTGGGCACAGGCCCACAATAATTACAAATTACGGGTCACTATGGTTATTAATCAGCTATACAATTCTAACCTCAATAGCACTGAATATGGAAAGGAGACAGAAATCTGAGCAGGACAAAGCAGTTGTGTGGAATCTCAAGAAAGAGAAAAACGAGTGGGAAAGTGTATTTCATCCATTCCAAAAGAGAAAATGTATTACAGGAGGGTTTCCATTTGAAAAACTGAAAAGCCTGAAAGGGGAGGAAGGCAGTGATATTTTCCCCAGATTTTTCCACTTTTGTTCTGGGCCTTAATATCTCAAATTATGCCCCTCACAACAGGAGTTACAAAAAATGCCAGTGGGTTGTGTACCTGACTCACTGTTAGATTACTGTCTCGCGCTTCACATGGAATTCCCCTGGATGACAGGATGCTACTAGTACAGTAAGAATACAAGGGGGTTTGGATCTCACTGGGTGGGAAGGCAATGTTTCCGCATGATATAACTTCAGTGTGCTAAAACTGTGGACTGGATACAACCAGCTTTTATGCTGTGAAAGGGAGGGTCCTCTTTGGCCACTAAAAAAGCTGTGTTTGGGATCTATATGGACAAAAGGCATGTGGGATGGGGCAGTAGTAGAGAGGGGAATAGGGTGAGGTGGAGTGACAATTGTTGGATCCAAACCTGTATATAATCTTCAATGTATAGCAAATGTGTGTGTCATATGTCTCTTTTTACGAAACATGTTAAGAATGTACATAAGCCATAACATGAAGAAAACATGTGTGTTAGACAATTCTCAAGTGCTAGGACCACTTCTGACCAGCATTCTAGTCTCAGTTCTGACCTACTGAGCCCCAAACAGCTTGGGCTCTCCATAACTAGAGACTATCAGTACAATCCTTTCCTGAGAGTAAGCCCCACTGAACAGACCTGAATAGGATTCTGAATAGGCCTCCTTAGGATTGCTCCATGTGTGCCAAGAAAACATAAGCTTTTCTTAAATTCAGGAGTACAGCATGTCCTTCCCATGACACCAAAAATGTATTTAAAGATGACAAGAATGTCTTGATGTGTACAAGAAGAGGGTTGGTCCCCCCTCTCTCCCCCACTGGATAGATAATAGAAAGAAGCACCTTTTTTGCAATGTTTCCAAGCCAGCCATGAAAGACTGCAAATGAAGGGAGTAATTTTATAGATGAAGCACAAGGTTATTTTATGTCTAAGTCAAAAGATGAAAGTATATATTTATTATCTTTGGAGTTTGTTGTAAGAATTTTCATCTATGCCTCTTGCATATGATTATAGTCAGGTTAAATTCAAGCTAGTGAAAATCGTTACAAGGTTTCTTCTGTATACATTAATATTGATTGATTGCCAGACTCTAGAAAATTCAAACCTGTCCTTAAAAATTATTACTTTTTTAAAAAAACAGGAGATTATAATGTCTTTAAAAGTGCAAAGAATGGGGGGTTTGTAGTGAAGCTTCAAGGAACAAATCGCAGTGCAGTCATACTACTGCACTAACTCTCTCTTTGCTTAAGGAAGAAGTTAGGCTCCATCATAAACATTTATGAAATTCCTTTTACAAGATCACACCAAGGAGGATGATAAACAAATTAGCATTCAGCTACAACAACAAGGGCAAAAACATGCCATAAAGCTATCAATAAACCCCATGAAAAACAGACAGTGAAGCATATTAACGGTTAAAGACTGCATATAACTGTGCATAAATTCATGTTATATTAAATCTTCCTCCATATATGATGCTATACCATCAGATTAGAGAAAATGGGGGGAAATGACAGTTGCTTTTCTTTAAAATTAACAGGCTGCAGCCTCCCCCCCCCCCCCCCCACCTTCCTTTGCTGGGCTCAGGCCCGCTGCCTGCATGGAAAGGCTTTCCTAACATCCTTTTCCTCGCTAATTGGCAGTGACAGAAGCTGAAAATGTCAAAAACTTTTTTTAAAGTGGAGCTTCATTTTTTCCAAGTTCACCGTAATTATTTAAATAGCTCTAAATACAGAAGTGAGCCCTTTGGGCACCTTAAAAAAAAGCATTTTATTGTGGCATAAGGTTTTGTACCTACTTCATAAGATCCTTGGTTTGTTCTCTGCTGGAAGATTTTTTATATATATTTGTTCATGATTGTTCTATTGAAAACTAATTTGAACTATCAGTTCAACCTTTGATTCGAAAACGTCCCAGGCTGTACCTCTGGTATCGCATGGCCTTTTGCCCCCATTATTTACAGCTTTCCTTTCCTTTTATATGCAGTATACCTGCCAACTAAGAATAACAGCTTCCATGCATCAGATAAATGGGCTCTAGTCCATGAAAGCTTATGCCAGGCTGCCACCACAAATCTGTCTTTTAAGATGCTACCAGTCACCTCCTCCTCTGTTTTCGCTGTCACTGACTGGCACTGCCATCCTAAGGAGAGTTACTCGCTTCTCTCCACTAGAAGGATACAACTCTGCTTACGATGATACTGTAACTCAGCTTCCCCCTCACAAATAGAAGAGGCCTACTGAAATAATGTGTTTTAAACGTTTCTATCTCAACACACTCAGCCCACCATGAACGGGGCTTGAAGAGCAGACGTTCCTGCTGGATTCTCCCCACAGGCCTTTTGCCCGCGTTTCTTCACCATCTTTCTTATTGTATAAGGCCCTTGCACAGTCTTCCTTCTGCATCTGCTGTTGCAAGCTGAAGGATAAGTTGCGCAAATAGGCAGCTCAATGCGTTATCCTGTCAAGCAATCTGGATCCTCATAATAAATGCTAATCTGTCAGCTGTATTCACTTGGATGGTAATTTGCAATTGTAAACTCACACTGAAGCAGAAAATTTGATTCCATCTTTAGCATAAAGGACACATTTCCCCCTGAAAGTCTGACAAAAAGGCATACGTGCTTATCCTTACTGCAGACTCAACTGTGTTTTGTAAGATGTATTTTGATGTTCAAGAATGGTGTTTATTTTATTACCACTATGGCCCCAAACCTCCATTCAGCCATTAAGTTTCAAGTTATAATATGATCCAACCCATTTCAAACATGACCTGCCATGTTCAGGCCTGAGTGGGTGCCGTTGAAATAAAGCCTGACTCAAGACTGCCCTCAAAATCCCATTAGGGTGTCTGGGACTGGAACCAGGAACCTCATAGCCTGTGGCTGGAACCTAACTAAGTGAGCTACCAAGCAGTGTATGTGCTTAGGTAGGCAGGTAGATTGAGGGTTTTATGGCACAGAAGCCTCCAAATACACTGTGCCAAACATGAGAATACATTTCCTCCTCTAAGTTTCCATTGTGTTTATACACCAAAATATATCTGTCAAATCTCATCAATTCCCAAGGCCTCAGGACTCAAGATTTGTTTTAATCTGTAAGCTGCCTTGAGCCAAAGGAAAAGTCAGGGTGTATATGCTTTAATAAATAAACAAATAAAAACAAAAGCTTTCTTCAAATACAGAAAGCAACAGGAACATGCATCATCAGCTACTGCAAACAGTAGGCAGTTGGAAACCTCTGGATTAGCCACCCCTGCAGGGTCAAAGAACAATACTGTCTGTCACCTGAGCTTCAAGCTGTGACTGAACTCAAGGGTCCTGGGCTAATGAACCCACCCTTCCAGCCTAAGCTTGTGCTCACAGCCCTGGCTTTGTATTCACACAGAGTTTGGACCTTATTCACAAGATATGTCTTTGGTCTTCCAGGGACCTGTGTAAGCAACTTACACTCTAACCGTTAGTTCTTAAACCTACTAACAATCAACTGTATTAATCATCACTTTGAAGAAGCATACATAAATGCTCTTCCCATAGTAATCTTTCTTCAGCCTCCAGATGCTAAATGGAAGTATTATATAGAGGAATGAGAATCTCGGGAAGCTACAGGTTAGGCCATAGGCATAACTGGGGCTGCTGGAGCCACCTTAGCAACAGCCAGGTATTTATTTATTTATTTTATTTTTTCAATTTATATACCGCCCATCCCCAGGGGCTCTGGGCGGTGAACAGTTAAAATCGATAAAAACAAGAACTAAAATTAATATACAAATAATAAAACAAATTAACAAAGTGCAGTGGTGGGGAGAACCACTGGTAATGGAAAAGAGTCCAGTGGCACCTTTAAGACTAACCAACTTTACTGTAGCATAAGCTTTCGAGAATCACAGTTCTCTTCGTCAGATGCAACTTAAAGGTGCTACTGGACTCTTTTCTATTTTGCTACTACAGACTAACACGGCTAACTCCTCTGGATCTACGAGCCAGATCATGCTCATCTAAGAACTCTTCCATAATAATCAGACCACATGGTCAGAATATAAGAATCACTGAAATTTCTTCAAAGGAAAAAAATGCAAGGCATAAAGCCAAACAGTTGGAGCAAAGAAATAAGGATGTACAACAACTTACACTAAAGGACAGCTTCAATAACAGTTACTGATGTCTTATAAACTTGGGCTCACTTGTTAAAGAAAGGTAATGCATAAATAAATATAATTTTGAAATAATGTTGTATGGGAATCAAAGGCATATTTTACTCTGTCCAAGTACACTCTATAGAGCTACATCAGCTGCAAGTCACTACCTTGTTCACTTCCATGATCTCCCTTCTCTCTTCGCTAGCAAAGTGGAGTTGACTGGCTGCTCCTCGGTCATCGTGCTTGGAGCCATCCTCTTCAACATAAGGAATGAGTTGCTACAAATGGGAACAAAGCTTTTTATAGAAAACATACTGCTGGCTGCTGGCAGAATGAGGAGAGAAAAGCAAGTTTCACATGTCCTTTAAAAAAAAAAAAGGCTGCCACAAAACAAACGTATGGAACTCCAATGCTTAAACTGCACAGTTAACTGTTTTCAGATGTTTCTCTTCTGCAAATGGATAATTATTCCTTAAAACTTTATGTACTTCATTATCTAGGTATAAAGTTATAATATGGGGAATGTAAAAGCACTTTGGTTAGAGCAAGGAACAAAAGAAAACAGTCCTCACTACGGGTGGAACTACAAATCATATAATTTTACAGTATTTTGGCCTTTTTTAATACAGTGCAGTTGCGGGAAGGAACTATGATTTAAAGGGGAGGGAGTCGTTTCTTAACCCTTTCCCCTTTCTGAAAAATCACTTTTCCTTCTTTGCTTTCATCTGCCAGGGAAAACTTGCCATGTACCCATAAAGTTTCCCCAGTGGGGCCAAATGTATACTTTTGGCAGGAAAGCAAAGCAAGGAGGAGGATTAAAGAGTGCCACCACACCATTCTTCTCCTGTAAATGGCAACTCCAGCAGCTGCATTATATAAAATAAAGCTGATAATAAAGGACTGCAAAACTACATACAATAGCCATCCTATACCTTTGCGCATTATGGAAATATAAAGCACAATTCCAAACATTTACCTTTTCAGGAAGTACTTCTCTCCCACTTACCTCTATGGGAATAGGATCAAGCCCGGCACAGTTTTCATTGCATTTGTCGTATACTAATCTCAGTTTCCTAAAAAGTATTGAGAGTTGACGGAGGTGCTCTTGCAGCTTTCCTAATCTGTCTTGATATGTGCCCGTATGATAGGTGACACCATTTGGAAGCTGGAGAAGTCACACATTTTAAAAAAGAAAGAAAGGAAGATACAATATCATTCATCCATTCTCCTAAATAAAATATTATTGAAAAATTACATTCCAAATGCATCTTTCAGCTTTAAACTTTCCTGGGGATGTGTAGCAAACACACACTTGCTATTAATGCTAGTTGGAAAAATTGCATTCAGTCAGTCAGCAACCTTTTATTGGCATTCAATAAAACAGTATTCAGTAGTTATTTAGTTTCACATCTCTCTTTTCTGAATTACAAAATTTGTTTAAGAGATAAAAGCACAGTAAGATATAGCTGTTAAAAGATATAGCTTTAAATGTTACCAAATTATCTGAAAGCAGCGTTGTGGCTTTCTGCTTAACCTGCCTTGGACCTTTATTGCAGCTCCTTCTTGCGTTACCTTCTTTTACCTCAGGAGGTCCTGGTCACAACCAACACTCCCCCCCCCCCCCCCCGGAGCTTCAGATGTTTTCTACTTTACCCAGATTTTTTCCCCTTCAACAACACCTTCCCTTGGGAGTTTGAATCTCTCCACTAACACCACCTGTGGTGTTTTGCCCCCATTTGTGACTTATATATAGCTTCCTCCTTGACTTCCTCAGTGTTTCCAAAAGGCTTTCACTGCTACCAAAAGCTTTCACCTTAGAACTCTTCAGTTTAACTGATATTATAGGAAGGCTTAGTTATAGATGGCAGTATGACACAATGGTCAGCATGTGGGGGTGGCTGTGAGGTAAAAAAAGGGATCTGATATTCCAGATGAAACAGGCATTGTGCTTAACCAGAAGCACAATTTATTTATAAATATTTATAAAGCATGATGGTCGCAGAGAACTGATAAACATATTTTCTCAATCAATAGACACTAATAAAATGATTACTATCATGTGGGGGTTCGTGAAATTTTTGATGTTTAAAAGGTGTCTTCATACTCAAACAGATTGCAAACCACTGCTCCGTGAGGTATGTGGAATCTACTCAATTGACAACTACAGTTAGGGTTACCATGGCCCCTCACCCCCCAGGTGGGAGGCGGGAGACCTGGCACTTACCTTTGTAGAGGTCTTTCCACGTGTGCTATGCACACACACTCTTAGGCTACATCATGACGTCACTTCTGGGAAGTGACATCATCGTGCACAGCCTTGTGCTACCCCTGGGAGTGCTCCTGCGGTCCGCAGCAGGCCAATTTTAGCCTGTTTGGGGCCAAATTGGCCCCTTTTGTGGCCTAAATTGGCTCCCTGTGAACTGCAGGAGCTATCTAGGGCCCTCCCGGCAGTGCTCCTCCACTCTACAGTGGGCCAAATCAGATCCGTTTGGGGCCAAAATCAGCTCGCTGCAAAGCATGAGAGCACTCCTGGAATGGCACAACAGGCCCTGGGGTGCTCCCGCACTTTGCAGCAGGCCAGGAGCTACGTTCCCCTGCCTTTCCCCCCACCGGCCAGATAAGCGGGGGCAGGGGGTAGAGGGTGGGAGCGGGGGATCCCCCACACCCAGCAGGGGACTGGCAACCATAACTACAGTACAAATACTGACTTCTTTTGTGCACGGCCAAATCAATCCATCATTTTATGAAATCATTCAATCATTTTAGAGATTTATACCCTGTTGTATTAATATATGGCCTGACTGGGATAGGCCAGGAGAGCCTGATCTCATCAGATCTCAGAAGCTAAGCAGGGTTGGCCTTGGTTAGTAATTGGATGAGAGGCCTCCAACAAAGGCTAACATTGCAGAGATAGGCAATGGCAAACCACCTCTGTTAGTCTCTTGCCATGAAAACCCCACCAGGGGTTGCTATAAGTCAACTATGACTTGAGGGCCTGATTTCATTTTTCATTGACATATATTCCATTTTACCCTCACAACAACCCTGAGAGGCTGGTTACGTTGAGTGTGTGGTTGGCCCAAGGTCACCCAGTAAGCTTCCAGGGAAGAACTGGGATTTGGATCTGGGCCTCACAGATCCTAGTATGACAACTTTAATCGCTACACCACACTGACTCTCAATATTATTACTATTAGATAACCATAACAATAAAAAATAATGGCACTTGCAGTTCCACTCTGTGCTAAATAGACATTTGATTAACTATTGATTTTTATATTTTCCATCACAGGCTACCCTTTTACCTCCTTCCCAGAAGGTGCAACTGGACACCAGTTCTACCCAGCATCACTAATCTTTTCAAGCCTGCCTGGCATTCAATGCAGGTTGATCCTAAAATATCACATGGCTTTGATTTCTGCACATGTCAAAAAGCATACTGAAACAAGCATAAAATCAACAGGTCCAGTTAAAACCACAGTTACACTTCAAGGAGCGCAAACAAAATTTCCCAGCTGAGAGAAATTAACCAAAAGTTTGGGTAAATAAAACATCGTAGCCAGGAATCTTTAAAAAGGAATTAAAAGTCTGTAAATTTGGTGCCAGGAGAACAACCCTCAGGAGGTATTCCCAAGCGTTGGCATTACAGCCAAAATGACCTTGCCCGGTGCTAAGAATGTCATGCTTAGACCTGTCTTCTAAGTAAATCCTACTGAATTCAGTTGGGATTTATTCCCATGTTTAGGATCAGGCTATTATATGTAAATAAATTCCACTGAATAATGAATTTGTCTCCAAAGAAATATTCTTAGAATAACTGTGTCAAAATGCCACACACACACACACCCCTCGAAAAACAGATGAAAGTAAACCAGATAATTCATTCTCTTACACATGCTCATTTTTTAAAAAAATTGTAGGAACTCTGGTGCTAACATCATCATTTTTGATTTGGAGGGTAATGGTGAGGGGTAACTTGTTTGAGTTGTTTCTACGAATTTGCATTGCAAAAACAGGATCAAAGAAACTACCAGATGTCATGGCATGTAAGAAACACTGGAAGAGAATTAAACATATTTCAGAACACTCATTCCATAATAACTTCATTACTTATATCTGGTTCAATGAGCAGGTTTATCTTGGAGTGGCTAAATACAGTTTCTCTTTTTTAATACAGGATAATCACTAACTATTCACAAACAATCCATCTAGTCACAGTAAAAAAACCCACAATCTCTTGTCTATCCTCATTAAAGTATGCACTTTTTCACATACTGCAGCTTTTTACAACTTCGCCAGTAGAAAAAGTAAATGTTACAAATAATGGAGTCCTACGCGCATTTATGAAGGCATAGGCTTCTACTGAACTCAGTAGTACTTACTTCTGAATAAACCTGGTTAGGACTGGGTTGTACAGCAGCAAAACTATCCAAAATTACTTGGAAATAATTCCTATTAACTCTATGAAGCCTATTTTTCTTATAGCCCAAGATACGGCTATAAGAGAATTTTAGGAGAGTTAGGATAACAGCCTGAAGCAGGGTGGAGTTTTTTGGTAAAAGAGAAAGATAGTTTTAGTCTTTATGTAGGGAAACTCACTGTCAACATTCAAAAGTGCATCAAATTCATCCCAAAGTTGGTGGAATTTCTGGAAAAGTGTCATAGACCTGGCCATGTGGCTCCATGCCACAGTAACCTTGGGGGTCTACATAAGACTGCTTTTGAAAACAAATCAAAAACTTCAGTTGTGACATAATACTGCGGCATGATTACTATCTATCAGAAGCTAGGCAGCACGTGTATATCACATCTATTCTGCAGTTGCTTCATTGCTTACCATCTAGTCCCCCAATTCAGTTCAAGGTAATTACCTATAAACTCCTTCATGTCTTCGGATTCACGTATCTGCAGGATTATCTTTTATCATCATCACTCACTTATATATTGCTCTTCTAGACAAATTAGTACCCCACTCAGAACAGAGACAAAGTCAGTGTATTATTATCCCCACAATACAGCTGGGGAGCTGGGGCTGAGAGAGTGGATTACCCAAGCCCACCTGCAGAGCTCATAGCAATAGTGGGATTCAAACCAGCACACTGCAAGACATGTATTTTCACCTTTGCAATGGGGATTCCTCCACCTTTGACTTTCCCTACAACTTCTGGCCTTAGGCATGTTTTTATGCTAGGTGGACTGTTTTGACAACTTCCAAGCTTAGGGGGTGCTTTATTAAGACTCCATATTCTGAATGTTATTGCTGTTGTGCATCTTAGCTTATTCTGTGACTGATGGATGCCACTCAGAGACCTCTGGATTGTACCTATCTTGAGTAAGTATCAGCTGCCTCTTGAATCTCATGTGATTTCTTTTCTGCTGACAAATACTGACCCAGAAAAAACAACAACAACAACATTCAATTTATATACCGCCCTTCAGGACAACTTAATGCCCACTCAGAGTGGTTTACAAAGTATGTTACTATTATCCCCACAACAAAACACCCTGTGAGATGGGTGGGGCTGAGAGAGCTTCAGAGAACTCTGACTAGCCCAAGGTCGCCCAGCTGGCTTCAAGTGGAGGAGTGGGGAATCAAACCCGGCTCTCCAGATTAGAGTCCCACGATCTAATGAACTCTGTGGCCACATTCTTTGCACTTGTGGTTTCTTTAAGCCATTATAGTTAATTAATTTTAATCCATAAAGTTTGTTTTAATGTTTGTTTTGTACTCTACATTTGTAACTGTATTTTTTGTTTTGCTCAAGATCTTTGGTTAGAGGTGTAATAATAAAGGTACTTTAAAAAAACCCATCTCTCTTCTGTGAGAAAGGAAGAGTATAGATGAATAGAGCAAGATTTGGGTTCAGTAGCCCCTCAGAGACCAACTAGATTTCCAGGATATGAGCTTTCACAAGTCAGAGCTCCCTTCGTCAGATACATACATACTTCATCAGATAAATACTTTCCCTCAATTTTATGAATATTGTCAAATGCAACACAGATCACAACTTTAAACTACTATCACTGAATCACCGTCTTCACAAATTAAACTAACCTGAACACTGCTAGAGTACAATCATAAATGATAACCATTTCACATTTCCAAAGAGTAATTTCAATAGCAAGATTCCTATTGATTTCCATGGTACCAATACTGGCAATCCTGCTACACTAAAGAATCACAGAATTAGAAAGAGCCCAAGACAACTTAGTACTTATCTCCCACCTATCTCCTTCTAGCAGATTTAGGTAAGTTATCAATCAGCCTTTTAAAAATTTAAAGGGCATTTCTAAGCAGTGTTAACACTGTTCTTACTCCATTCAGTAGGCTAAAAAAGGTGCTTAAGAGGGCACTGTTTGTTACTTCTTAGCTACTTCGTTATCGACACAGAAACAACTTTTCTTTATTTGTAGTATTTACCTATTGCTTCTAAGCCATGCATACAAGCAAGTCCCATAGAGATCAGTGAATTTCTTTTCATATAAATATGTTAAAAATCCAGGCTTTTGTGAGATCTTTTTCCTTCTAATTTTTCCCCTCAATTATGCACAAACTGGGGTCCCCAGGTCCCCTTACCCTCCTGGGGAGGGGGGAACCCAGCACTCACCTTCTCTTTGCTCCTTGTGCTTGTGCGATGATGTTACTTCTGGTGACGGCACTTCCAGGAAGTGACATCATTGTGCAGGCATGGAAGTATGCACACCCTTTGCAGTGGGCCAATCTGGGCACCCATTTGGGGCTTAAATTGGCCTACTGCTGCCCTCATTTGGGCACCTATTTAGGGCCTAAACTGGCCTGCTGTGAAACACAGAAGTGCTCCTGAGGTGGCACAATGATGTCACTCCTGGGAGTGACATTGTCGCGCTGCCCCAAGAGTGTGCCCAGAAGGTCTGTTCCCATTCCTTCTCCCCACCAGCCAGGTAAGTGAAGGGGGGTGGGGTGGAGCAGGGATCCCTCACACCCACTGGGGGAGCCTAGCACAAACAATATTATTTTGAAACTATGGCAATATATTTCTTAAGATGCTGTTTAAACTACAGCTTAAAATATACATTTTAAAAGTTACTTTGAAGAGAACTGCAGTATTTTTTAAAGAAAAAGAACACTTAAATTTTGGATTTTTAAATACTCTCCGTATAGCCATTGGAAACTGGAAAGTATTTACATTAAAAAATTCACAGTAACCAGAGTGGAATAAAAACAAAACAAAAGAATCATACGATTATTTGTATAAATTATTGTCAAATTATTGTAAAAAACCTGGAAAGTTGTACAAAACCATCAACTAATGATTGGTGTAGGTAGTTAAGAGATATCACAATCATATGAAGGTTAGCTGTTATTACCAAGTTCATCTAAATCAAGAAAGAGTAAGTGAGGAAATTTATATGGGAACAAAAATTGCCCTAGAGAACAGAGGAGAAAACTACTATGAACTCAGGATGTCATGTAATCTGAGTTATAGGTTTATATATGCAACTGGTTTATTTAGTTTATAATATATGTCGGCATTGATTTCAATAATGCTTGTATTTCTGCTTCGCCTTTTAAAAAAAAATTAAGTATTTCAGAAACACATATATCAAAATTGTTGGTCATCAGGCTATCTTAAAGAAAGTTTATCTCTTTTCCAAGTGGAAATTTCTTTCTACATCATCTTAAAGCTCTTCTGTTTCCTACTGTATCCTTTTTTAGGGATTAATCCAAGAAACACCACAGGAAATGAACACAGTATTAAGGGGGGAGGTATTGTTCCTGCTGATGCTTACCTGCATATTTCTCAGTAACTGAAATATTTCCATGGTGCGAAATACAATATCCTGCACAGTCTCTTGTCCAATGCGACAGAGAGAAGCAGTGTTCACTTCGCGAGCAGCTTGAGACTGGGGGCCGGAAAATGGTCCAGGGGCTATTCCTGCCCCTGCTAGAGGAGGAGTGGACATGGTTGAAATCTGATGTACTCTGTAGGATTAAGCTGTACAAAAAGAGGAAAACAAGTCTCAGAAAATGGGTATGTGTTGGGCGGAAACAGAAGGGTATGTTTAACTACAACTGTTCTTTTCCCCACCCACACGTTCAAACAAAACAAATTACTATACCAGTATGTTCCAGTTGTACACACTGAATCTAAACCAGCTTTGATTCCTCCAAATACAAGTTCTCAGTTGAACTCTGAATTTAAGTTTTAGTTGCCTTACTATACATCTGTCATCATATTGGAATGTCTTACTTGTTCACTTGAGCCACGCAAATGCACTTATTGGATGCACGTGTATACTGTGCAACCTTCCTAGGAGGTTATTTTTACAAAGCTCATACTTTGCTCCTTCCTCACCCCCACCCCCAAGCAATCTGAATCACCTTGGATGCATCTGCTTTTAGCAGCAGCTCACTAATAACCAATGGCTATGGAGCCCGACATTTGACATGAAGCTTAGCAGGGCTATAGAGCATTCTTTAAACACGCTACTTTATTGAAGATCTGAAACTGATTCATGAGGTTAATCATCAAATTCTGTCTAGCCTTTCCGGTAGACGGAAAAACAGCTAGCTTTTGAAAGCCCACTTAAAGTACACGTATTTTTTTCGAGCCTATTTTAAATGCAGAGAATTTAATGAAAGCATGAAATGGGCTCCCATGAACCATCTAACTCTGAAGCTTCCCAGTTCGCTCACCCACTACTGACATCCTTGGGCTCCATTAATTGTGCCATTTTTTGGAGGACAAGGAGCAGAGCCAAAATCTACATGGTGGATGATGAACTGGAGCCCAAATCCAACTGCTAATGATGGGATGTGGAGACATTTTAAGCATCACATAAGCATGGCTTTGTTTATCAAGCATAAATGGAGAAACAGATAAAAGTTCTTAGTTGTGTTTTTTTGTTTGTTTGCACACATCTGAAATGATATGCAAAGGGGAGCACTACAATAATTTCACCTGCTTTAGGGGCAACACACAGAGAAGAGGCTGAAGATGAGAGAGGTATTAAGCAGCCCAACACGCATAAGACTTTGCAGGCTTATTTTTCTGTTTTTCTCTCATCCCAAGTACAAGATCACAGTCTTCTTCATATCAATGAATCCAAAGTTATTCACATTCTATTGGCCATCCTCATAAATGAACTGAAAACAAGTGGGAGGGAAACGCACACCTTGGGATAACAAGGAGATGGCCAAAAGCCAGGAAGGGGTAATCAGTCTTGAATATACTACACATGTCACATTCACTTATGCCCTCCTAGCTAGCTTTTGCCACCTAAAATAAACAGTACCGCTCCTTACATCTGGTTGGAAACCAGCCAAGTTGATGGGGTGGATCTGGAAGCTGGATTTGTAAATCTGTCTGGAAGCACCCAATGACGTGAACTTTTGTTCTGCACACACTCAGGGGCACTGTTGCTCATTTTAAAGCATTTAGACAGGAAGTAGGGTTGCCAGCCTCCACATAGTAGCTGGAGATCTCCCGGAATTACAACTGGTCTCCAGGCCACAGAGATCAATTCACCTGGAGAAAATGGCTACTTTGGGGGGTGGACTCTATGAAATTATGCCATGCCAAGGTCCTTTCCCTCCCCAAACCCCACTTTCTCTAGGTTTCACGCCCCCAGATCTCCAGGAATTTCCCAACTTGGAGCTGGCAACCCTAACAGGAAGCCTGTGGGAAAGCACTATTTCCTTTTGTTTATGAGAGCAGCTAGGTTTTATATTACATTTTTATAGCATTTTCAGTGCAATCCTAAGCAGAGTTACTCCAGTCCAAGCCCATTGAAATCAACCGGCACACACTAGAGTAATTTTGCTTAGGACTGCACTGTTTATTTCTTATAACACCTGGAGAAAAATGCAAGAATTTATAGGCCCGGGGTGTGTGCGTGCGTGACTTCGGCTCAAAAGAAGGCATCTTCCAGGGACATTACAGCCTCGGGAGAGAATGCTGAAAACTATCAACTAGCTAGCAACTCTGAACGGAGCAAAAAAAGAAAAAGCTCTTCTGCTCCGCGAATGCGCGACTTACGCGAGCTTGAAAGTTGGGGGAAGGGGAGCGAAGGAGCAGACGCCAGCCCGCCGTTGCCCAGGAGACCGAATCTCCACACGCAGAAGAGGAAACCGGAAACCGGAACTAGCGTTGTGGGAGGGAAAACCATAGAGATGCGGAGGAGAGAGCGGCAAAGATACAATAAAGGAGAGCGGAGAGGGGCGGGGCTTAGGAAAGGGCGGGGACAAGGAGCCTAGGTGAGGGATTGGCAGAAAAGCGTTGGGGGGGGGGTGAAACGGTTACCGTAGCAAGGAAGCTCCACCCCCAGCGTGAAGTTAAGCGGCGGGGGAAGCTTCGTTTGATTAAAGCCGGTGTCGTGTAGTGGCTGGAATAATGGCCCAGGGTGGTTGTGAGGAAAAACTGGAAGAGAATTATGTAAACTGCTTTGGGTTTACATCATTGGGGGAGCTGGGTAGAAATGAAGTTAAATAAGAAATCATTTCTGTCTATCAAATATCTCATCACATGCGCAGATGGTTCTCTCTTTCTTCCTCCTCTTTATGTATTTATTTTCCTTCAACTATACCCCACTTTTCGCCCCAATGGTGATCCCAAGTGGCTTCCAACATTCTCCACTTCTACTGTTTATCCTCACAACAACCCTGGGAGGTAGGTCAGGCTGAGAGTATGCAGCTGACCCGAGATCACCCAGCAAGCTTCTATAGCAGAGTAGGGATTTGGACCTGGGTTGCCCACATCCTAGTCCAATACCCAAATCATTACACCGCGCTCACCCTAACAACAACCCTGTAAAGTAGCTTTGGCTGACCAGAGAAAGCCAGATTTCCCCACTCCTATCATTCATTCATTTATTTAATGTTTCTCATTGAAACACATATAAACTACAATGCTTATTATTTCTATACATCAGTCTGTTCATAAAGCAGAACAGCAGGACCTGCCAAAAAAAAGAATATAGCGCTCTTCCTAAAATGAACGTCCAGGTGTTTAAGGAAACAAGCAAGCAAGAAGAGAGGAGGGGGGAGAACAAGAGAGATCTCTTTTCTCATGTAATCATGAAGACAGCCAAGCAGGCAAAATTTTAACGGGCTTGCTAGAATGTCATCATTGCCAGCGGTGATATACGCTGGGGTAGAACTTGAAAAAAGAAAACCTGTGTTTTCTGACTTGGTACGTAATGGGATGGACCCCCTCTCCCTGCCCCTGCACAGTTCCTTTCTAAGGAAAGATAGTCTACATACGCTCCAAGAAGTTGCAGCCTTTTGGCACTGTGCTTTAGATACTTTGGATTCTTTGAGTGGGGGAAGACATTTTGCAGCTCTCAGGCTGAGACGTAACAACTTTTGTAAATCAAAATTAATAATCCCCTCAAAGTCCAGGTGACAGTTGCTTTATCTCAATGTCTTCTTTAAAAGTTCTGTCATTATTCAAGGAGACTGGAAGCAGATGAAATTATATCTTTTTTTATTGGACTGGTGAAGCACATGAAACCTTTTTGAGTTTCACAGATTTCCTCCAGCAGTTGTCTGTGTGCTTTGAGCCCATAGGGTAATTCCTGAGATGTAATCTAATTAATTGTGGTGTTTTTAAGAAAGTGGCCAGGTGCAGACTGATGCTGGTCTTTTCTATTATGCCCTGAATGTCTTTCTCTTCTCTCTCCCTGCAGTGTGCTGTTCCAGCCTGTGGGAGCGCTCCCAGCCGCCCTTTGACCCCATACAATGACATCACATCCCGGAAGTGATGTCATTGCACAAGCCAGGAGCACGCACATGCACACAGATCCCGGAGCGAAGCAAGATAGGTACCAGGCTCCCAATCTCCCGCTGGGGGAGTCAAGGGACCTGGTGGCAACCCTACACAGGATTCAATGACCATTGTTAATATGTTTAGGATCGCAACCCTAGAACATTTTATTAATATGGTGTTATAAAATTAAATCTGTGCATAATGTACTAGAGCAGGGGTGGGCAAATTGCGGCCTGTGGGCCACATGCGGCCCGCTACAGAGTTTTTTGTGGCCCGCCAAGACAGTCAGAAAAATGCAGCTATAGATGATATGAAATTAGCACAATAAATAAATTGAATAAAACTACCACTATTTTATTTAATTTATATTTATTGATTTTTATGATACAATTTATACCTTTTCTGAAATGCAAAGTTAACTAATGAATGCAATCATTTTAAAAGGTGCGGCCCTCCGCTAACCTCCGCTCCCACAAAGTGGCCCCCGAGCCAAAACAATTGCCCACCCCTGTACTAGAGTAACAGTGTGATCCTAAAAACACTACGTGGGGACTAGCCCCCATTCAGTGGACTTGAGGTGGATTCACCTGTGTAGGTGATGTGAAAGACCTCTGCCAAAAACCCTGGAGAGCTGCTTTCAGTCTAAGAAGACAATCAGGGCTTTTTTTCAGCTGGAACGCAGTGGAATGGAGTTCCAGCACCTCTTGAAAATGGTCACATGGCTGGTGGCCCCGCCCCAGGATCTCCAGACAGAGGGGAGTTTAGATTGCCCTCCACGCCACTCAGCGGCTGAGCAGCGCGGAGGGCAATCTAAACTCCCCTCTGTCTGGAGATCAGGGGGCGGGGCCACCAGCCATGTGACCATTTTCTCCCAGGGCAACCCACTAAGTTCCACCACCTCTTTTCCCAGAAAAAAAGCCCTGAAGACAATACTGACCTTGATAGACCGGGTCTGATTCAGCATAAAGTAGCTTCATATCTTCCTGTGTGTATCCTGAGTAGACCTATTCAGTAGTTATTTATTTAGCAATTATTCTACACAACAACAAAGTTAATTATACAGCCAACAGACCTTGCAGTAATACAATTGTTAAAATATAGCACTTGTACATGTTTGATTAACAGAGTTCTTTCAACATTCAGGACCTTGTTCCAGTGGCAGCGCTGAAAAGGGGCCACTTTTCCAGTGATATGTACCTTCTCCCCATCAAGAACCAAAGGGAACATAGCCAAGGATGGAGCAATTACATCATTTCTGAGACATTATTATTAGTGGTTGGTTCCTCCTCAGACACCACCTCCAAATATCCAGGAACTTTCCAAGCCAGAGTTGGCCACGGAAGCTCACTGAATAACCTTGGGTCAGTCACTTTCTCTCAGCCAGACCTACCTCACAGGGCTGTTGTGAGGATAAAATGGAGAAGAGGAGACTGTTATAAGTCGCTTTGGGTCCCCACCAGGGAGGCAATAAATGAAGTAAATAAGTAAATCAAATAAATCTTTAACTCTGTTATAGTAATTATGGAACAGCAGCACATGGGATACAGTCTGTCTCACTCCTGTATCATGAGGACAATGCTGATTTTGAAAGGGATATGCTGACAGCTCTCAAGGATTGCTAATGGCACAATGCTACCATGTGCTAATGTCAAAAATTCTCCTGCATTTTGGTTCACTTAAGGTTTTTAAGTAGCTTGCGCTTAAGTACTGGGAAGTTTAGATCCAAGGTTAAAGTTGGGTGTGCCACAGCATGAGTAGGCCTGCTTAGGATTGCTATCTAAACCCGGTCTGTGTGTGATCTGGGCTCATCAAACCTGACACAACTCACCAGCCCAAGTGTTCTGGCTTGCAAAGCCTATCATGGCCATCCCAGGCAGGCAGCAACAAAAACAGGTGGGTTATCAGTCTCCCAGGAGGCCACCAACCAGATCAGGGAGAAAAAATGATTCAGGATATTCTAGGTACCAATAGAAGTGCCTGGTGTTATAGTGAAAACAATTATGTCCATATGGTGGTGGGGGGATGTCATCAATTTACTTCCTTTCTGGTACTGAGGCTGATAAGAATCACGGATCCCGTTTCCACAATTAGTATCACACTCAGGACATTTTTTCTAGTGATTCTGACATCGGCTGCTTGAGAGGCCAGATGGGGGCATTTATATACCAGTGACTTTTTCCCAAGTAGCATCTCAAGATCAAAGTACAGGACTAGAGTAGCGACGCTGTATAAAAGCCGATGGAACGTGCATTCTTCTGTATGAAATGCATAATGCTTGTAACTGTGGTTACGAATCAAAAGTCTGGAGCTTGGTATACAGTCTTACTTAAAAGGGGGAAAAGATGAAAGCAGTCAGAGAGCATTTATGGATGAAAACTGTATAAATTTACCGCTGGATTTAGCTTTTATAGTAGATAACTTTGCCCTCTTCTTTCCTCAAATGTAAAAACACAGCCACAATATTATGTAGAGTTATGCCTGCCTCTACATAGGATTGGGCTATGTGCTCAGGGCTAAAATGGATGTGACACTGGGAGTTAGGGTTGCCAGCTCCAGGCTGGAGATTTGGGGTGGTGGAGCCTGGGGAGGGCAGGATTTGGGGAGCGGAAGGGCCTCAGCAGGGTTTAATGCTATAGAGACCACCTTCCAAGGCAGCCCTTTTCTCCAGGGGAACTGATCTCTGTCACCTGGAGATCAGTTGTAATTCCAGGAGGTCTCCAGCCACCTCTTGGAGGATGGGAACCCTACCAGGAGTCTTGTGAATATGGTTCTAAACATTGTCTAAAAGGTAGGTGCATGGGTGGAGTTAAGCCTCCTTCCCAAGCCCTTTCCATATCTGAAACAGCTCTGTGGAGCTGCTGCTTAGCAGGTCAGGAAAATGGCCTGGGGGAAAGGGTTAACCCTCCCTTCTGCTTTTGCCCTGATCAGGGTCCCACATGTGGCTTTTTGGCGGAAAGAATGCATGCAGAATATCATCAGTGGAATTCCCATCATCAGATCTCATTTGGCCCTTGGTGTGTCCTCCTTGTGGCACAGTGGACATAAATGGAAACTGGAGACCTTTTCAGATGTTCAGTGTGGATGGACTGATTGCCCACGTGTGCGCTTGGGGAGCTGGTTGACAACAGCAAGCCATGCTCTCAACCTGCATACGTTCAGTGGAATGTACATACAGAGTTGTAAGCATATCTGCCTGCAGTTGGGCATGTATGCTGTCTCTAGGATCAGGAACTCTGAAAAAAGCAGAATGCTTAGAGGGAAATGTAGCGCTGTTTTCACATGCGCTCCGGGAGATCGTGCAAACTCATGGCATGAAGCGTATTCCTAGCATGATCTCCTGGCACAATCCCCTTTAATGGCCCGATGACATCAGAAAAAGGGCCATTAAATGGGATCATGTCGGGAAATCGCGCTAGGAAGACATTTTTATGCCATGAGTTTCGCGTGATGTTCTGGGCACGTGGCTGTGTGAAAATGGCCGTATACTTGTATAGTACAAATGCATATGTATATATTCCAACGAACTCATGTAAGTTGAAAGTGGAATGCGGTTCTGATTCGTTTTCGTTTTCTCAGCCATGTCGGACGCTCCTCTCCGCGGGTCCGGGAGGAAGTGCCCGAGCCCCCTGACCGGGCGGCTGATCTGCAAGGATTAGCCCCCAGGACTCCCAGTTAGGGAGGCAGGGTCCGGGACGCTGCGGGAAGAACCCCCCAAAATCTATGCGGGGGGGGGAATTGCCCGTTTGTCCCCATGGAGGCCGGCAGAGGTGCGCGGCGCCTTGAGTGCCGCCGGGCAACGAGAAACGGCAAATAAAAGAAACAGGCGGAAGCCTGCAAACAAGCGAATCCCTTCTGTTCTACAAGCGTTTGTGAAGGAGTGGTGGATCTGAAGAAGACTCGCTCTTCCCCTTCGGTGAGTTCCAGAATTTGGCTGGCGCCCCCCCCCCTAAAATGGCTGCAAAGAAGCAAAGTCCCGCTCTGGGTAAGTCAATCTCGGCTACCTTGCAGAAGGGAGAGTCGCTCGAAGAATTGGTGCGCAGGGCGGTGGTGGAAGCCATAAAACCCTTTGTTGACAAGCTGAACGAAACTGATCAAAGGATGGGCTTAATTGAAAGCGAAGTGAAAACCATTAAGGAAGCAGCGGGGGGAGCAGAGAAGTCTGCTCTGGAAAGTGCGTCACTTGTGAAGGCTACGAAAAAAGAGCTGAAGTTGGTGGAGAACCAGCTGATCGGGCTACAGGTGGAACGAACGCAGACAATTTTGCGTCTCCAAAACGTGAAAGAGGAGGAAAATGAGGATCTGTGGGGTTTGGTCTCGGAACTACTGGCGACACACGCGAGGACAACTAAAGAAGAGGTTAAAAGCGCCATTTTGGAGGTCCATCGGGCTTCTTCAAAATATGCAATAAAGCGACAGCTGCCTCGCGAGATCATCATTGACTTTTCATTTAAAAAGATTCGGGACACTATCCTATATAACTCATACAATGCGGATTTGGACTTTATGGGCAATAAGGTCAAGATTTTGAAGGACGTTCCATTTCTAGTCCGGAAAAGACGTTTTAAGTACAAAAAGTTCGTAGCTCTTCTGAGGGACCGCGGAATAAAGTACAAATGGTTACTTCCGGAAGGAATATGGTTTGGACATAAAGATCAAGCCTATAAGATATTATCAGAAGATCAACTAAGGGATTTTGAGGAGAAAAACCCGGAATTCCAGTGCACCAAGCAGGAAGAAAGGGAGAAGTCTGAGGGCGGGGGGAGGAGACGAGCACCGCAGTTGCGGCTGCTCAGAGAGAATTGCGTCCGGGACCCAGAAGGGGGAGGAAAGTTTAATTAGAATTTGGAATGTGTATTCTGTATGATTAACCACTCCATCATTATCTTACTAAGCTTTTTTTTATTATGGCAGTATGAAGGGAAAACATTGAAGTGTAGTGTTGATTGTAGGTTATCCTCCCTTTTTTTTCCCTATTCTCCCCGCCCCTTTCCCTTTTCTCCATCTTTTCCCGTCCCCTGTGATAGTCTTGTGTAGTGTTTTGTATACTGAAAAATAAAAAATTATTAAAAAAAAAAAAGAAAGTGGAATGCGGTTCTGCAGTCTTGCTAGAGTTGCCAACCTCCAAATGGGGCCTGGAGATCTCTCAGATTTGCAACTGATCTTCAGACCACAGATCGGGTCCCCTGGAGAAACTGGCTGCTTTTCGGAGTGGACTCTGTGGCATTATACCCTGCTGAGTTCCCTCTCCTCCCCAAACCCCATCCTCCCCAAATGTCCAGGAATTCTCAATGGAAGGTTGGCAAAGATAAATCCTACTCCCATCTCTTCCCCACCTCGTCATTTTCATTCTATCTGCAATGTACATCTGAAGAGTTTTGAAGCTCCAATTGAAATTATTAGGGCAGGCAGGGAAATGGGTGCCTGTGTAATCCCAGCTATGTAAGAGAGGAGGGCTACACATACTGTAAATCCTCAGTACACATATAAACATATGCAGCTTCCTTACAGTGTCAAAGCCATGTTCCGTTTAGCTCTGTGTCATCTCCTCTGAATGGCAGAACTCTTCAAGGCCACAGGCAGAAGTTTTGTTCTCAGCCCTTCTCCCCTGAGATCCGTTTAACTGCTGAAGATTGAACCACAGACCTTCTGCATGCAAAGCAGACCCTTTGCCATGAGATACGGACACTTCCTTTCCTCCTCCAACAAAACCAGCCTGTAACGGCTACTCTGGACATCCTGCTCCTTGGAGAAAGAGAGAGCACGGCAAGCACTATATTATCTGGACGTATTTGCTCTGATCTGGAGAGCGGAGAGTTTTTGTGCATGCGGGAATGGCTGCTCAGCTCATTTCAGCAGAGAGGCAGGTTTGGCTGGCAAGGCTGTTTTCATGCAGGGAGCGATTTTCTCTGTTGAAGGGAAACGAGGCTTCCATATGTATGTGCTCACTGGAACTCCTGTGCCTACAGAACATAGGATCAAGGCCCTGCCTAGCATCGTGTCTGATCAACTTCCCTCACCAGCTCACCTGTTTATCCAAGCCTCTGACTGACAAAGAGTTTGCACAGCTTCTCATCTGGATAGATAATGACTGCGCTCCCCCCCCGCCCCCGCAGGGTATTTCTTTAGCTTGCCCTGACCTGGATGGCCCAGGCTAGCCTGATCATCAGATCCTAGGAGCTAAGCAGCGTCAACCCTGGTTAATACTTGGATGAAAGACCACCAAGGAAGTCCAGGGGTGCTATGTAGAGGCAGGCAATGGCAAACCACCTTTTTTGTGTCTCCTTAAAATCCCTACAGGGCTGCCCTCAATCGCCTGTGACTTGATGGCACTTCCTACCACATTTCCTTAGCTAAGAAGCAGCGCATACAATAGTGAATAATCATGTTTTCTACAACAGACAAACAGAAGACCAAGTATCAAATAAACTTAATTCCAGTTATCACAACATGGGCTATATAAAATGCAGTTCAGTTGGTTATTTTCTTCCCTGCTATTTTTAATAGGTCAAGATGCAGCTGGAAGCATTAATTTGTTCTTTTATTCATTAATTACAGATTGGGAATAGATTTTAAATCAAATTCTATTCAGAGCTTCCCCCGTACAAAGATTTAAGTGCTGATTACATCACAGGTATGGTTAGGACGATTTTCAAAACTTGTAAGCAGGGCTTTTTTTCAGGTGGAACGGAGTTCCGGAACCTCTTGAAAATGGTCACATGGCTGGTGGCCCCGCCCCCTGATCGCCAGACAGAGGGGAGTTTAGATTGCCCTCCAGCGGAGGGCAATCTAAACTCCCCTCTGTCTGGCGATCAGGGGGCAGGGCCACCAGCCATGTGGCCATTTTCTCCGAGAGCAACCCACTGAGTTCCACCACCTCTTTTCCCAGAAAAAAACCCTGCTTGTAAGTATCGGGGGTGGCTAGTATCACAAACACAAACCCACAATCCACAAATGTTTAGAAGTATGTCTGAACAAGCGTGAGATCAGACTCCTTGACCAGACTAGCCCAGTATAGCTTATTCAGACAAGGGACAGTTATTTCAGGACTCAAGAGGAGGCTATTCTCCACCCAGCTATCTGAGATACTTTTTTTAAAAAAAAAAGGACAGGAAATCCTTGCCAGGGCTGGATTTTTGCCAGCATAAGCAATTAAAAACTGTTGTTCTCTCCCCCCCCCCCTGCCACCAGTTAATCTAATTAACAAATGTAGCCCTGCCTCATTTGGGATTTCTTCACAGGCAAGTCACAACTGAGACACTGGAAGTGACGGACCGTGCGGATCTAGTGTTACACCCTTCTCAATCCCCTTAGAAGGGGTAACTCTGTTTAGGATGGCACTGAGTTTCTCAGTGCGTGGCAACATTCAAGGGGTGTCTAACAAGACACACAAAGTTTCCAAATACGTGTGGATTCTTGCATATCACAAATACAGCCATGGGCCTGTGAGAAGCGAGGGTGATGGTGGTGATGGTGGGGTGGAACTAGACAGTGGTTGGCTGTGCTCGGTAAGGTCTGAAGCCTTCTTCTGGTGTAAGGAGCCGTCTTCTGACGGGCAAGGCTTGTACCCTCCTTAGACTGGAGGAAGGTGTCAAACGTGGCTAAGCAAAGTGGTGGGCTATGGGCCAGTACTTCATGAGGCCCAGTGGATGATCAGGAAGACCTGTTGGATAGATTCAGACGTTTGGCAGGGCAGGAGACCTGAGAGGGTGAGCTCTAGGGTTGCCAGCCTCCAGGTGGGGCCTAGAGAGAACTGATCTCCAGACTACAGAGATCAGTTCCCCTGGAGAAAATGGCTGCTCTGGTGGGTGGACTGTATGGTATTACACCCAGCTGAGGTGCCTCCCCTCCCCAGCCTCCACCCTAGGGCTACCAGGTCCCTCCTGGCAACTGGTGGGAGGTGGGTGGTGGTGGGTATTTATCCATGTATGTGCATCTATGGCCCTGGTTAATGATGTCACTTCTGCCGCAACCCAGAAGTGACACATCATGCCAGGGCTGATTCTGTAGTGCTTGGCTAAAACAGCCTCCTACTGCCGATCAGCTGTCAATTGGTGGACAAAGGTATAAATTACCAGGACACTGCCCTCCATTGGCAGCCACCTGGCAAGCCTATTCCTCCCCCAACTTTCCAAGAATTTTTCTACCTACAGTTGGCTACCCTAGTGAGATTTGAGTATCTGGGGTCTAAGATCTCTTTAGGAAGCAGAAGATCAGAGAGTTGAGAGGAAAGGGTAGTCTTTGGGGTAGCACAGCTGCAAAGTTCCATCTCAGAGGACTTGTCTTTTCATGTCAGTGTCTTCTAACATTGCTGCAGTCAGAACAGGGATGCTAGACCGTTGCCTGGTATTCCCCAGGGAACCTGGGAGAGGGACAAGGGGGCAAATGTGACATTGTACGGTGCCTCAATGTCACATCTGGCCAAAAACCCAAATGTGACCTCAGTACATCAGTCGGTGCTTTGGACACTATTTTTCCGGCATGTCAGCTGACATGCTGATGTCATGTCTGGGTTTGGGGCCAGGTGTGACATTGATACGTTGAGCAATGTCATTTCCTCCCACCACCATTTCCTCCACCAGCCTGAACACAAGGGTGAGTGGGAGAACTCCTACCAGAAAGGTGGAAAGAGCATACCTGACTCAGGGGTTAGGGCCTGCAACAAAGAGCTAGACAATTCATTTGGCCACTGCCCTAGACCCTGTTTTCTCATGATCTGGGGTGGCGTGGTGGTACGCCTCCCCAAATAACCTCTCTCAGTCCCTGGCCTCAGCCTGCTACCTTCTTTGGCAACCCGCTTCCTAGACTCTTCTGGGAGTCAGTGGGCAGAGATTTCACCCACTGGGAAATGAGGCGGAATCCCTGACACTGGCGGATTCCGCACACGTTGGATAATGCACTTTCAATGCACTTTATCAATCGTTTGAGGTGGATTTTTTGTTCCGCACATGAAAAAATCCATTCCAAGTGATCTATAAAGAGGATTGGAAGTGCATTATCCAATGTGTGCAGAATCACTCAAAGTAGGATCTATGAAACAAAGGGCATGTGACACACAGTTTTAACTAGTTTTTGAAGACGCATAACCACATACCACACGAGAGGCTGGAATAATGACAAGCAGTATACTATGAATATTCTATATACGAACCACACAGCACTAATCTCTTGCTATTCATGAAGCATAGAGCTGAAGGGAGGGACAGCGGAAGGGGGAAGAGCCAAACTGTTGAACAGCACATTGTCAGTGCTGCACGCCACAGCCATTTGCGGCAGAGCTGACAGATCAGATAAAAGTTTCATATCCATTTCCGATGCGACATGAACAGGAGCTTAAAGTCTGTCAGCTCAAGCTGGGTGATGTGGCTGGGAAATTTGACATTGCTGCAATTTCGCACGTTCTGTCAGTGTCGGGAGCAGCACTTTTCCACAGAATGGAAATGGCAATTAGCGATCCGAGATCAAAACCCATTCGGAGGCCAAGAAGCAAAAATATTAGGAAAGTGAGAGATACAGTACAGTGTTATTGTAGGTTGGAAGCGTAGGAACACTTGCGCTTCTCTCAGAGCCCTGATTTTCTCTCATCACTGAATGCTAAGCCATGCCTGGCCCAGATCTCCTGATATTTTCATATTTTTTCATATTTTTTCATATTTCATGTTTTCATATATTCTGATTTCATTTTTTCCCAATTTAGTGATGATCCAGTGTTTGCCAATGAAGTGATTAAATAAACGAGTCTTACCCAGCTCTCATGGCCCATTTCTCCTCATGTGTAGCACCTTGCATCGTTTATTCATTTGTAATTTAAAACAAGCAGCATCTTGAGAAGTTTTTCTGTCCTCTCTCAGTGGGCAGCATTCATCATAGGAGAGGCAGGGTAAATCACTTTTTTCTCATGTTCATAATTTATTGACTTGCTTTGGAATATGAATGCCAGTGGGCCAGTGGCTCGGTGGCAAAGCATCTGCTTGGCATGCAAAAGGTCCCAGGTTCTATCCCCAGCATTTCCAGTTGAAAGGGTCGGTGATGGTAGGCGATATGGAAGATGGGAGGCCCTGGTAGGCTGCAGCTGGCAACCTCCAGGAGAAACTTGGGTGGGGGGATGACTTAGCATGCCAGCATTGTCCCAGCATGCTGATGTAACAGCTATGAGGTCATTGGTTTGTTCCAGTAGGGTGGAGTCAGTAGCTAGAGCCAGGCCACTGAGGAAGAAGCTGGTTGCTGGGGAGCTGAATAATAATATGCTTATTGCCTTGAATAAGGTAATAAGAAATGTTGTATGTGAACAATATGACTAAGAGTGGTGTTTGTGTATTGTGTTTGGTTGGTGTTACTGGGATTGTATTATTTTTGCAGGGCTGTAATTCCCCAAGAAGAGAAGCCGGGGTTCCAGTTGCTTCAAATTGGAAAGATTGTGAAAAAGGACTCTCTCACTTGGTGAGATCCGACAAGTTGAACTGTTTACCTTTTCAAAGACATTGTTGGCTGAAAGTTTCCGTATGGTTGCACTTATGAGTTTAGTTAAAGGGAAAAAAATAGTTGTATTTATTGTTAAATGGTTTTAAATGATTTTTCTTAACTTACAATTGTGTGACAGTTTGCTTCCTAAGCCCCATAGAACCCATATGAAGAGAAGTTACACCGACATCGCTTCCAGTAAAAAAAAAAGTGATTTCTTTCAACACTTTACCATGTACAAAGACTCTATAGTTTTACATAGTGTTTTAGTGAATGCTAGAGCGCCCCTTATGTCACTTCCAGTTTTAACCAGAAGTGACATCAGCATGGCAGCACAACGTTGCTGTGCACTCCATCCCGCTCCATTTCCTCTCAGGTGCTAGCAGGCAAAAATCCAGGATACTGGGAGTCCTTCTGCTATAGCAGGAGGCCTGGTATTCCTGGGCCATGGAGACTGCTGCTCGTCAGAGTAGACAAAATTGAACTTGATTGACTAATGGTCAGAATCAGTAGAAGACCACCGCATGTGTTCATTCATAGGATTATAATGGACAGTCATTTCCCCTGACCTGGATAGCTCAGGCAAGCCTGATCTTGTCAAATCTTGGAAGCTAAGCAGGGTTGGCCTTGGTTAGTAATTGGGTGGGAGACCTCCAACAAAGACTAGGGGTGCAGAAGCAGGCCATGGCAAACCACCTCTGTTAGTCTCTTGCCCTGAAAACCCCACCATGGGTCGCTATAAGCTATGACTTGAAGGCCCTCTTTACCACCAGTGCGTCATCTAAGACCAGCTACGTTTTGAGTGTATCTGTTTCCTCGCTCTTCAGCTGGCATTCATCAGTTGGTCACATTCGTTGTGTTGGTACATGCTCAGAACTTACTGGATTCAACTGCAGTTCCCAGAGGGCACTGCAAAAATGTTCAAAGGATTTGTGATCCAATTTAGCATACTAAATTAACACAGACATGCAGGTCACATGATCCCCAGATTAGCCTTTTTGGTGGTCAAAGGGGACGCCCCCCTCCCTTTTTTACCACCAGAAAAAGGGATTCAACCTATTTGCCATGAGTACAGATGTACACCGGACCAAAGAAGCCATGATC
Source organism: Eublepharis macularius (assembly GCF_028583425.1). Lineage (NCBI taxonomy): Eukaryota > Metazoa > Chordata > Lepidosauria > Squamata > Eublepharidae > Eublepharis > Eublepharis macularius. Next base: position 122,368,826 of record NC_072796.1, on the reverse strand, counting down.
TTTCTCTTCTTCTTTTTCTGTATCCTGAATTCAAGATCAGGAGTTGGTACCCTTCGGAGCAAGAACATGCTGTGCAGCAGACAGTCTTAGCAGGACAGGCTCTCTCATCTGTAACTTTGCAAAGAATTTTATCTCCATTTCCTGGTGCTCCCGGAGTAACTTTAGTTTCTACTGTGTGATCTCTAGAAACACAGCGCTTTTATCCTTACCTGTGTTATATTTCATTGGTGCAGATGCTAAATTACTGTAACATGAAAAGGCATATATAAATATAGAATTAAAAGGATACACACAAACACGCACACACCCAGCATATCTGCAAAATCCTTTTTAAAGCTTTTATCGAATCAAAGTTTTGCTCTTGAAAGCAAGCTGGAGGGTAAAAGTCTATGTCCTGCTACTGCTTTTACAGTTGAGATAAAAAGATTTTTTAATTTTATCTGGAATGCTTAAAGTTCATTGAGACGGTATGTGTCTCACGTGTCTGTAAAGTGATCCTTCAAAGCTGAAAAAAAAACCCTGCCCCATTTTATACATGTATCACTTCTTTGGAAGACAAGAGATTTCTAACAAGATAAATTAGGAAAAACAAATAGAAGGGTGGCAGTACTGGAAAGGTTAATTTTGAAGGTATCAAAACTACAAGCATAATGTTTGTAAAGATAAGATAGGTGTGATAGAGAAAAATGGAAAATGAAATGTGTTATTTTTCTTTTTTTCTTAATTTTTTGTTCTTTTCTTTTTCTCTCTTTTAATTTTTTTTCTTTTCTCTGCCCTTTTTATTAAGCTTTTAATCCTATCAATAAAATAAAAAGTATTTTAAAAAAGGAAATCCAGAGATGCTCAGCTGGTTGACTTGATGGAAAGGCTCCAGGGGTCTCACGTAGAGCAGAACTACAAGTGACAAAAGGCACAGGTTGGACACTTGTCAGCTTCCCTCAAGTTTTGGTGGGAAATGTAGGCAGCTCGGCGGAATGTTGGACAAGTGACAGTTGAAAAGTCCATTGGACAGCAGTCGGAGAGCCAAGCTGCAAGACCAGGATGCCTACATTTCCCATCAAAACTTGAGGGAAGCTGACAAGTGTCCAACCTGTGCCTTTTGTCACTTGTAGTTCCGCTCGTAGGGGTTCTTGCAGTGTAGCCCAGATAGATGCCTTATTTCTGACCAACTAAGGCAACCACGGGCATTGCCAGCTTGGTATGTACTGTTCTGCAGTGCCACCGCTGTGGATGGAGAGAGGGAATACTGCAGCTTTCAAACTCAGTAGGGTCAGATGTCGAACAGCCAGGAAACTCCCAGCCGGTCTCGTACACTTGCTGTCCCAGCCTGCCTCCTGCCTTTCTGATTTATAGAAGTCGAACTGCTAAGAAGCTTGCCCACCTGCCTGCCAAGGGATCACCATTGACCGCCAGGCACACAAGTATAATGGGGCAGGATCAAGGAGACAATGAAGAGAGCAGCAGCTAATTATGTTCAAGGTGATCCTGTGCCATAAAGCAACATTTGGGCTTCGATGTCTATCTCCCACCCCTTTACATTCTTCTAGGAATGTCTTATTGACAGATAAACGTGGGGGTACTCGCAATGCTATTTCCAGAACTACAAGAAGAGACTTAGCTGCCAAGGGCATGCGAAGGGGATCTGTTGCCTCTTGTTGTGTCTGATGACTAATAACTGGAGTCTTGGGAGAGAATTAACAGCTTAGCCAAAGGCGCCCAAGGACAACAACTGCTGTCCAAAGGTCAAGTCAGTGTTTTTACTAATTTGGGACTACATTGCAAAGCCACTTCCTTAACACTGATCGGAAGACAAGGACATTCGGACATTGTGTGTGATTTATCCCTTGTTTATCTGACAGTGTCCAGTTTTGTGCTGGGAGAAATAACAATGTCTCAGCATGGCTTCAGTCTACCCCCAAATGCATTTTTTTTCTGTGTGTGTTTGGGTGACCTCTGCCTCTGCGGTGCACCAAAGTTTACACCTCACGGGTGTTTCTCTGTCTGTCTGTTTTCCTCTACGCCAGTTCCCATGGTTCCATCGCTCAACAGCCTCAAGAAAAGGCATCCAGAATCAGGTTATCAGTTCTGAGTGGTTCCCATTGATTCGTAGAGGAGAAAGGAAAGAGGCTTCCAAGTCAGCCCCATGTATAGCCCCATGTATAGGAACCTAATCGGGAGGTGATTCTTGAATATTCATTTCTCACCAGGAAGAGTGGACACTTACCATTTAAAGGGAAAATCAGCTGGACTCACATACCACATACACAAGGAGAATTTTACTGATAACACTTGAGCGTAAATATTGAACACGGATGTTGCCAGTGTAGTGCTTAGTGCAGTGTTGCACACTAGATCCACTCTCACAATTACTATCGACCAACATAAACACATCAGTTTCCATCTTTGCAAAGTCCTGCTGGGTCAGAGTCGATTTCAGAGGAGGTCTGATCACCCTTTCAGTTCATTTGCATGGATCTGGGGGCAGGCTGGGTACATTTTGGTATTGACATAGAATTTTCCTGGAATTACAATTGTCCCCCCAAATTACAGAAATGAATTCCCCTGGAGAAAATGGCTGCTTTGGGAGGTAGACGTCATGACATTATCTGCCACTGAGGTCCCTCCCTTCTCCAAACCCCGCCCTCTCCAGGCTCCACCCCTAAATCTCCAGGAATTTCCCATCCTAAAGTTGCAGTGTCAACCCTACAACATGCACCATTAAGCTATCCAGTATCTCAGTGATAGATTATAAATTCTTTCTTTCTTTCTTTCTTTCTTTCTTTCTTTCTTTCTTTCTTTCTTTCTTTCTTTCTTTCTTTCTTTCTTTCTTTCTTTCTTTCTTTCTTTCTTTCTTTCTTTCTTTCTTTCTTTCTTTCTTTCTTTCTTTCTGGAGTTGCACAAAACTTTAAGTCAGGAAGCAAAAAAGGAATCCTGAGGAATAAAATCTGCTAAAATGAAAAATGATACAGCCTGAGAAAAAGATTTAGGACTGGGGTGGAGGGGGGAAAATCTATAAAGTCAATGATGATTCAGAAGTGCTGAAAAAGCTGCTGAGCCTACCAGTTCTGATGGTGATAGATTGGGCCTTTGGCAGTATGCATCACCAAGCTGGTTGTCTGAATTCCTATTCCTTCTGCCTCCTGCTTTTTCACTGAAATTGCCTGTCAGTGGTAGGCGCCTTGGAAAAGGAGATGGAACCCTTCAGCCCTGGCCAGACCTTCATAAAAGAGAGCCAGGCGGGCAGGGTAAGCATTTTACCAGATCCATTTGTTAAAATGCATTAGAAGCTTCTTTGTGGTTGATTCATTTTGTCCCAAGGCCATCAGAGACCAAACTCTCTTCTCCACCCCACCCCACCCCACCTCCAGTGCAATTTACAACAAGCGCTAAAAACCAGCCAAGACTTCTTTCTGGCTCCAGAGCTGGAAGGATCTGGCATTGGTGACGTCTTTTTACAGTGCAATCTTATCCAGTTATTCTGGTTGAAGCCCAATAATTTCAATGAATCATTAGTTCCTCCTTTTCAGATGTTACATTTATGCATACTGGCATAGTTTCAGGTAGGTAGCTGGGTTGGTCTGCAGTACAAGAGCAGCATTTGAGTCCAGTGGCACCTTAGAGACCACCAAGATTTTCAGAGTGTAAGCTTTTGAGAGTCAAAGCTGAAGAAGGGTATTTGAAGAAGGAAGCTTTGAGTCTCAAAAGCTTAGACCCTAAAAATCTTGGTAGTCTCTAAGGTGCCACTGGACTCAAAGCGTACATACGGGGGGGACTCCCAACTGCATGTTGATCTATCCAGCATGTGCGGTTGCCATGTTGTCTGAACAGAAGCAATGCATTTATTTTGCTTTTTTATTTTAAAAATATTAATTATGCTAAATGTAGATAAATCCTAAATGGCATCGTACCAAAAGGTGATTCTTCTGTATGTCGTACGAATAGCTCTTCTAAGTCAGTGCTTATTGTGAAGTGACATGTGCCTCTTCTCAGGCCAAAAGAGAACATGCTCTTTTCCTTGGGAAACAGCGTTTATTCATGTGGAAATTTCATTAATAACCTAAAATTCTAAAAGTCTAAATTCACAGCCAAATGAGGGGATAAAGTTCTGAGATGGCTGAATGAACAGTACAACAGTACAACCCCAGATTCCAGGTGGGGGAACGTAAGCTGGGGGATTTTTAACTTGCAGACCTTTTTTAAAAATGTGAGGGTGCCTTAAAAAATTGACAAAAAGCGTGTATTGCAGATCTCTTGCTACCATAATAATGGTCTTCATCACACCTTGGCTCACTCAAAGCTAATTTTTCTAGAGTTGCTTCTATGGATGGAAGTGTAAAAATAAATAAACGTGATGCATAAATTTGGAACTCTGGCTCTCATACAGAATCAGATTTTTTTAGCTTACTCATCTCTGATTTAGAGGGCTATGGCTCTGTGACCCCTCTTGAGATTTACATATTTCAGTCCATCTCCCACTTGACCTCGGCCGTCTTCAACACATCTAGAACTCCAGTTCTTGGGTTTTTTTTAAAGGAGCAAATTCTTTCTCACAAGAATCTGTCACTGCTTTCTAGTCAGAAAACGTTGTTTTGGTGGTTCTCCGAAGACAATCATATTTGTTTATGTCATGTATTATACTTTTATCCTGCACAAAAGGAATATAGGGTGGTATGCATGGTTAACATAAGAATACAAGGAAAAGACCTGTTGGATCATCTAGTCCAGCATCCTGTTTCATACAGAGTCCAGCCAGCTGCCCAACTCTGCCTAGAGCAGGGTTCCCCAACACGGTGCCCAGGGGCACCATGATGCCCTCTAGTGACTCCCCTGGTGCTCACAGGCTTTTCAGGAAGTGGACAGGGCCATTGAAAGGAAAGGTTTGTTACTGGCTGCCCTCATTCTAACGAAATGGTCTTCTACTCTTGCAATAGCAGTTACAGCCACTGGAGGATCGGGAAGACTGGTCAGTACCTGGGCTTTCCTTAGTCAATGTGTCATTCAAGCGTTCCTTCTTTATATTTCGTTTCTCTTCCGCCTTTCTTTTCATGTGTTCAGCAAGGTTGCCCTGCAATTCTTTTACAAAGCAAGGAGGGAGATGCTGCATTTGGTTCCTCCCCCCTCAGCAGCTATTTTGGGTTTGGCTCCGCCTCCTGAAACCGCCATTTTGAAAGTGGCACTCACCACCCCCAGTCAAAATTCCAAAGGTGCCCACAGTCTCAAAAAGGCAGGAGACCTCTGCCCTAGAAGCTAAAGCCTTGTCTTGATGTTGCCTCCTAGCAATGGATTTTGTATGCTTACTTCCTCCAAATGTGAATGGTTCCTTGTCCAGCCCAATTTTATTCTCACAGTAGTCCTTAAGAGGTAAGGCAGGCTGAGACACAGTTGACTGGCTTAACATCGCACAGTAAAATTCTTAGCTGTATGAGATTGGAATACAGCTTTCTATACCCAGGTCTAACACTCTATCCCAATGATACTCGCAGTGGTTCTGGAGCCACATGTGACATAACACATGGCTTTTCTGAGCACCATTCCTCAATGCAGAATTCATGCCTTATTTCAGGAAAGTGGGCAAGGCCATTGCCCGGGAGGCTTTTGATTGGCAGGTAGTTTGGAGAGGGTTTGGAGGATGAGTAAGCCTCACAGAGCCCTGTGCCTGGGATGGAAGTAAAGAGCCCACCCTCTCCAATAACCCCCCACTCTTCTCTGCATCTTCCACACTCTCACCCCAGCACATGGGTAGCTGTCAGAAGGAAGAGAGAAAGCCAACCACAGAGAAGAGAGGGTAGGGCAGCCATGGTTTCAGGAAAAGAGCAAGCTGGCCTCAGAGGGCTAGTGCTGGATTTATTCCCCCTTTTCCACAGCCAGCTTGCTCTCTTCCAGAAACCATGGCAGTCTCACTCTCTTGCCGGAGCTGCTGTGCTTCATGCTGAGGAGAGAGTGAGAAGGTAGGGAGGGATGCTCCAGATACGCAAGGGCTGGCTACAGTTCAACAGTAGCAGAGAGAGACAACCTGACCTGTTCAGAAGTAATTGAAAAGGTTAGAATTGTATATTTAATAGTAATTGCTATACCTTACATTAATGTGTCTGTTTGGTGGGGTGGTGCACAGAGCATACAGTAGCCATGCGTCTTTTTGGGTTGATGGTAAATGGCAATGTGCCATAGAGTGAGTACCACCACATACCTAATATAGAACCCCGACTCTCTCTAGCTGTGTCAGGTCAGGCTAACCTTAATGAAAGGATCCTTCACAGTAATCAGGAAGCAATACATAGATGTGTATGTTGTTGGAACAGAAGTGACTCAGCATACCTGGAGGCTAGGGGGCGCTATTTCACCCTTTACCTTAGGAGCAGACTATTTATTTGTGTGGAGCCTCTCTTTATCTGATCTGGAAGCTTCTGGCTCCTTCTCTTTCTATGCCCTTTGTTCTCTCTCTCTTGCTGATCTTGCAAGAAGCAAGGCGGTTCTGCAGAGCTATCCGGTACAAGCTTGCAAGAGGCACACCTTTGCTCTCATACAGCCACTCATGTGCAGCTGGACTAAGTGGCCACTTGTAATAGGGAACAGTGCTACTTAGATTAAGGTTTCTATTTTTCTTCTGCTGCTACAAAAATCTAAGTGAATGTGAATCAACTTCAATAAAAGTAAGTTTTATCTGTTGCAATCTATTGTCTTAAATAGTGTTTCACCCCACACAATTCCACATTTTTCTGACTGTGCAGTTTTGCTGGATTAACTAACAAATACTCTCTATTTATGTGTGAGTATGTATGTACAGTGTAGGTACAGTGTTCACCTATCTAAACTTGCTCTATTTTCTCTGCAAAAATGGGAAACCTCCTGCTACTAAATTTGATGCCAAAGGCCCATGATCAACACCTGCAGTTTTTTTAAAGACAAAAGAAGCTGAAAGGGGGATTCAGATTCAAATGCTGTGTTTATGGAGTGGAGTGAGATGCCTGGATTAACCTTTTCTCTCCTGCAACATTTACCAATGCAAATCTCCCCTTCTCTGAGCTGCAATTCACAGACCAACATCTACTTCAGTAATTCTGTAGCTGTTTGCGAGCATGCAAGTTCTACGTAGCATCAGGCAATATATTGGAGCACATAGTCTGCTTCAGTTTAAGGCATATATTAACAGTTACAATAGTGATCTCATTTAATGTGCTGCAGGCACAGCAGCCATGAAATGTCTTAGCAATTTCTGTTTTGTGCAAGCCAAGCCTCAGTGGTCATCTAGTGATGGTCAATTCATTCATTCGTTTGTTAGTTCGTTTGTTCGTATGTTTGTTTGTTCGTTTGTTCGTTCGTTTGTTCGTTCGTTTGTTCGTTCATTCAAGTAACCTCTTATCTCACTCTTCTCTCAAATGGGGAGAAAACTATGGGGCAGAAACATTGGTAGATATAAGACTGCCATATTCCTGCTCTCCAAGTCCAGGTGGTTCAATTTGTGCTAACGGTTTGCTAATTATGCTGATGAAGCACATTCATTGTTGCATCGTTTCCCACTTGCTTTGTATCTGAGAGCCAAGCTACAAGTGACGCCTGACACAGGTTGGACGCTTGTCAGCTTCCCTCAAGTTTTGATGGGAAATGTAGGCATCCTGGTCTTGCAGCTGTAATGGAGAGCCAAGCTGTAAAACCAGAATGCCTACATTTCCCATCAAACCTTGAGGGAAGCTGACAAGTGTCCAACCTGTGTCAGGCGTCACTTGTAGCTTGGCTCTCATTCTGGCAGCTACTACCAAAAGATGGTCCCTGGTAGCCTTGGATAAAAGGAACCAACCACAAACAAGCTTCTGTGGATCTGAAAAATATTTATGCTTTATTTATTTAGCGTAATTTTTTATCCCACCCTTCCCCGGGTGAGCTCAGAAAGACACACACAGTTCTCTCTTCTCCATTTTATCCTGACAACAGCAACTCTTTAAGGTGAGATAGGCTGAATGTGTCACCTAATGAAGCAAGCAGGGATTTGCACCAGTCTGGCACTTCAACTGCTACACCACAGTAGCTTTATATGAGCTTAAGGATACTGCACCCCTTCTGCTTATGATTCTACAAAGCACACAACAAGCATGTGAGAAAGATTTTCAGGTGGGTAGTGGGAAGCAATCTCTAAGATCACTTGCCACAAATTACAGCTGTTAGACTCACCACGAGCCAACCAGCCATTAGGTTTACCAACCAGCAGCTGGCAGTGGCACCTGACAGGAGATTGGGTAGAGGAGATAAGGGGGTGCCTTCATGTTGATAGCATGACGTCATTTCCAGGTTGAACCAGAAAATGACATCACATTACTCTAGAATTCAGTGGAAACTCTATGGGTTTACCATACAGTTTCTGCTGAATCCTAGAGAGGCATGAAATCATTTCTGGGTTTGCCCCAGAAATGATGTCATGCATGTTGACATGAAAGTGATTTTCGCCTTATTTCCTCCCCTGTCAATCTACTGAGTAGCAACAGGGGTCTAGGGGCTACTGATGGGAGACCTGGCAACCCTATCAGCCATAACTCTTTACTGATTACAGATCATTCATACAGCTTTCTATTTCAGCTGTGGCCAGTTTCTGTATTCTTTGGGATTATACTATTTTCTGGACAATGGCTGGAGGAGTATTTTTCCTGTTTTTCCAAGTCCCCATCTCAATCCCTTCCCCTCTCATCAGAAGGCAAGATCCATTATTGTCAACAAATAGCAATTAAAAAACTCATGCAGATATATAACATTACATGCAAATCAAGACATTTACATGTAAAGACATGCACAAAGCCATGTTGCAAACAAAGTTCAAAGGGGAGGTTTGGCATTTTAGTGTTTCTTGAAATAGTTTCTAATTTTGGTTGTTGGGGGTTTTCCGGGCTGTCTTGCCGTGGTCTTGGCATTGTAGTTCCTGACGTTTCGCCAGCAGCTGTGGCTGGCATCTTCAGAGGTGTAGCACCAAAAGACAGAGATCTCTCAGTGTCACAGTGTGGAAAAGATGTAGGTCATTTGTTTCTAATTTTCTTTTGAATATCCCAGCTATCAAAAGCCTGATTCCGTTGCCTCTAGGGTCAGATCTGTCTCGCGGGCCACAAGTGAGCCATCACCGTTTTATCAAACATGTATAGAATTTTGGAAGAACGACTCGGAGGAATGAGGAAGGGGAGTAAAATAAGCTTAGCATATTTGTTCAACGCTGTCATTTGGCATCGAAGTGCACTTTCCCTTCTCCTTCAACAAAAAGAACAGATGATCTAAATCTGGCTCCGACGACACATTGACAAAACAACGAGATCAGTTCCAGCACACGAGAGCATTGCCGAATTCAGATATTCTTTGCAGCCAGGGTAGGGTTCGCTTGTGACAACCTGCTATTTTGCTTCTGATTGTCCAGATTCCATCTTTATCTGCCAACAGTTCTTCCTCCCCCATCAGGCATTTAGATATTCATTGCTGGAGGGGGCACATTCCATAGTGCTTTCGCAGGCCTTCTCTAAAGGATGCATCCCTCCTGAATACCGTCTCTCTCCGTCTCCCTTTGCACCCCACTATCTTCAAAGGGCTCTAACAAAGGATGCTTTTGAAGGCAAAGAGAGGCCTGGAAACTTAAGTATTCCTTCCTTTGATCCCTTGAACTAGATTGCAAGTATATTCCTATTGCATCCGTTCCCTCCTTTTTTAAAAAAAATGTAGTGTCAGTACTTGATTTCTGGAAAGGGATTTTCTCTTGAGTTTTGCAGATATGGGGAGAGTGGCTCAATAACCTTTCATTAATCTTCCTCATCTGTTTTACTTTACCCTGTAGAGTTAGAGTTTTAATTGGGGGTGGTGGATTTATTGCCGCATCAGTGAAAGATATTTGTGTTCCTAAATGCTGAATATTTTGGAAACAATGAGCTACTTTCAGCAACATGAAACAACAACAACAACAACAACATGATTATATTCCACCCTTCTGGACAGATTAGTGCCCACTCAGAGCAGTGAACAAAGTCAGTGTTGTTATTATCCCCACAATACAACTGGGGAACTGGGGCAGTGATGAGTGGCTTACCCGATGCTCATGGCAGTTGTGGGAGTCAAACCAGCGGAGCCGTGATTCACAACCTGACCACTTAACCACTATGCTACAGCACAGTCTTCCCTCTGAGTTCGATCTACATTGAAACGGGTTGAAAATGTGGTCCCCGCTATGGCAGCAGCAGCAAGCAATACAGGAATGGGAAGGAAAGACATCCACATGCCCTGTTGTTGCTTGGTGCTGCCCCCCCCACTTCCTACCCTACTCCTCCCCTCTACGTAAAACATCTTACATGGAGATGCTCAAGTGACTATGGGTGATCGTATATTCAAGTATACTGTGCCTCCCTAGCGGTGCACGTGTATCCACAATGGGGAGAACACGTGTAAGATCTTTCAGTTGATCCTACTTGTGTAAGAGTCTCTCTACATAAGACATCTTACATGGGGATGCTCAAGTGACTTACCTTCTGTGTGGTCTTATACTCAAGTGGATTCTGTCTCCCTAACAGTGCAGGTGTATCGACAATGGGAGAACAAGTGTAAGATCTTTCACTTGAGCATCCCCGTGTAGGATGTCTTGTGTAGAGAGACTCTCTGTCCAAAAGCGCAGATGAGACAGTTTTTTTGGTGCCCCCCTTCTGACCCCCCCCTTGCCCTGACTTTTTCTTATTCTACTGAGCTGGAAGGATGCAACATGGCTCAGTGGGGAAAGAGGGGGAAATCCCTTTAAAGGGCTAAGGAGAAAATGCAAGCTGCCCTGCATCAATTTGAAAGTGGGGCTTAGCTCTACCACTTCCCTGTTGTGGCTAGATGCCCCGTAGTTTTTCCTTTGAGTGGGAAAAATTGAAGTTTTATTTTGTCTGGCTAATAAGGGGGAAAACACAGGATCCAAAGGAGTTATGAGTAGAGATGGGCACAAGCCGGGAAAAAACCAAACCATGTGGTTCGTGGTTCGTCAAATTTCACGAATCACGAATTTTCACGAACCTGCCCCTGGTTCACTTCCGGGTGAGCAGAAGGTCACTTACGGGCCATCACTTCCGGGTCAGCAGAAAGTCACATGGGCCAGCAGAAAGTCACTTCTGGATCAGCAGAAGGTCTGCAGGAAGTCCATCCCCTGTTGCCCAGGAAACAGATTGATTGGCACCAGGCTGTCTGCAGTGACGAACCAAAAACCAAACCAAACGAACCAGCCTTAAAGTTCGTGGTGGTTTGTCAGAAATGGGATCTGACGAACTGTGGTTCACAAACCACGAACCAGCCTGGTTCATACTTAATTTTGGTTTGGATTTCAGTTCATGCCCATCTCTAGTCGTGAGTATGCTCCTGCTTACTGTGGGGGCTTCCCCCTGCCTGTGTGTGTTATGTGCTGTCAAGTCGCCTCTGACCTATGGCAACCCTATGAATGAAAGACCTCCAACACGTCCTATCTTTAACAGACTTGCTCAGATCTTGCAAACTGGAGGATGTGTGGCTTCTTTATGGAATCATGCCCCTGCGTGAATGCAGCCCAAGTATGCATAGCGCTGGCTTTGGCTGGAAGAGCTTTAAAATCTCCCCAGCTGCTCACATCAATTCTTCAGAGATCCTTACCTTTCATTATGTGACACGCACTTATGAGATGGACAACTACGTACAGTCTCGTGGGGACAGCTCAGTCTTGGTCCGTTGCGCCCAGCTTGGCTCGCTGCTCGCTTTCCCTTGCATCTGATATATCTCAGACAACCTAACGACGGCCCAGATGGGTGCCAAGATTATGTCTTTGCCTGGTTAATCCATCCAGAAGAGGATTGACAGATACCAGAGGCTTTCTGTTGCTTTTAAAAAAATTCTTTGTAACAGAAGTAAGATGTCATTTATCTTCATGTGTATGGCAGCAAAGAAAGCAAAAGTTGGGAGCCCCATGCAAATCCTTCTTCTTCCTAAGGCAATGGGGGGAAAGATGTACCCAGCAAGGGGCTGAACTCCCCCTTTGTTTTGCCCTGACCGTAGTTTCCGCTGTACTTAATCAAGAGAGTCATCACAGAACAGTAAATCTGACACCCTACCTTTTAACGGGCAATGCAGGGGTCAAACCTGGAACTCTCTGCATGTTCTACCACTGAGCCACAGGACCTCTTGGAGGCCACAAATCCTCACCAGCAAGGCAAACTTGCTCCATTCCTCCTTCCCTTCAGCCCACTACATTCAAGGCTTTACTAATGGGAGCAGCAACCCCATTCTTTTCACACAAAAGATGGGCGGACACCCCAACGCTCATAATATAGGTTGATAAGTGTTTGAAGCTGGCATACGCCAAGTTAGATTGCTGGTCCAAGAAGTTCAGTATCGTCTGACTGGCAGTGAGTGTCCAGGGTCTGAGGCCTGGAGAGACCTTTTTCAAGAGCTGCTACCTGAAACCTTTTAAGTGGAAAGAAACAAAGCCGCAGAAAGGGGCTTGCACGGGTAATTGCAGCTAACCAGTAGACACCTACTCCCCGCAAAATAGATCCAAAGTCTTTTTACAATTTACAGTGCAAGCACTAAATTATAAATAAGTGAACATAAATGAATTACAATTCCAATTAATCACATACTCAGCCACCGGTACACACAAAGATATTAGCTATTTGTCACCGGAAATATTCGTTCATAGGTCTACTGGTTAGCTGCCTTTTAAGTGGAGGCAAATGTGGGTGGTTGAACAATCTTCTTTGTTGAGGCATCTCAACTGCATCCTTGGAACAACCAAGGAAGTTGCACAGTTCCAAATGAAAATGCTCCCTTTTGCTTATCAAAGGAGGGGGTTTTCATGCATTTTTTTAAAAAATAGAATCCTCTACCTCACCTAAAGAGGATTCCGTTTCATTCTGCTGCATGTATAGATTAGACCTGATTCTGCAAAGTGGTTTTCTAAAGAAAAGAACAAAGCACTCCCTGTGACTTCTTTGAAATACTATGTTTCTATTTTTAAAAATCCTCCATTTTATATTTTGCATTCTTGAGCCATTTTTGTTTTACGTTCCACTCCCTGTACATTCCCACCCCTTACTTTTTGTTATTTTTAATGAAGCCGTATAGCTTGTACATCTTCTGGTTTTCATTCTTTTATTCCCCCCCCCCCTTTAAAAAAAAGCCTGGCTGCTGATTTGAGTGCTTTTTGTGAATTTGAATGCCAGAGCCCAGTTTCATTGCCCCTTCTAGACAACTTGCAATTCAATAATAAAGCCAATGTCAAAACCAACATATTTGGGCATAATAAAACAGAAGAGATAAAATTTTATGACCCAAAGCAACAAAAGCAGCAAAGTCTTGAAATCAAGTTAGTTCAGCTTCCCATATATCTTGATTGAGAAAGACAGTGATTTTAACATCATAATATTACATTTATCGGGTCCCTTCCCCCTTCCGTCTGAGACTGAAACCATCCATTATGGAGCTATTCTACCTTTCTGGTAGTGTTTGATAGTGTAAGTCGTGTTCAAAGGCAGCTTTGTAATTTGCATGTTTCTAAAGCCAATTAACTTGAGATTCCTTATGGGATATTAGTATAATCCTCAGTGTTAGGGAAGGATCAATATATAATTTTCCAGATATTTATGTAGAATACCGCTGGCCTAAGGAGTGGCATTCTTTCTGTCTTGCCGTCTGCATTGCCCGCAACAATAAGATTCTAGCGCCATCTGGTGTTCAAAATACTAACCAAATAAAATCTAATCGAAATTTCCAAAGTGCAAGGCTGAAACCAGGACCCACATTAGCCCGACATTTGTTTATACGCAGGAGGAAGATCACAGGGACAGTTCCCACTTCCCACCCAACCACATGAATGACTGCCACACATAGTAGGAAATGTGCATAGCAAGCTAGAAGCATAGACCTGTCACATGCATGTAAATGTGAATCATATGATTGTTACATTAGAAAAATGTGGTGTGCTGATAATTTGTGGGGCTAATTACACACAAGCAATGCTCATGACCTGGGTTCGATCCTGGTGGAAGCTGGGTTCAGGTAGCCGGCTCAAGGTTGACTCAGCCTTCCATCCTTCTGAGGCTGGTAAAATGAGCACCCAGTTTCCTGGGGGTAAAGTGTAGATAACTGGGGAAAGCAATGGCAAACCACCCCGTAACAAAAAGTCTGCCAAGAAAACATCGTGATGCGACGTCCCCCCATGGGTCAGTAATGACTCGGTGCTTGCACAGGGGACTACCTTTACCTTTAATTATACATATGCTTGAACTAATGCATTGGGTATGCAAGATCCATACAGCAATCCTGATTCCTTCTCCACAAATAGAAAGGAACATTCACCAGACCCTGTATAGTGTAGAAACTAGGGTGCTAGAACAGGATCTGGGAAACTCAGGTTCACAGCTCCACTCCGCCATGGAAGCTCGTAGGTGACCTTGGGCAAGTCTCTCTAACATATCTCACAAGGCTGTTGTTACAAGAATGGGAGGAGGGGAGAATAATATTTTAACTGCTTAGGTTCCTCTTTGGAGGTAAAAGCAGAGTATAAATAAATATGAGCACAGGACTTTTATGTTAACTGTAAGATAAACACATAGGGAAGGTTGAAGATCATATGGCGGACAAACCTGCTCAGATCATAGCTTACCCTTTGGGATACTGGTGAGTGGAGAACACTAGATTCACACACCTGGAAAAGTGTTTCAGTCTCTTGTTTTGTGGGGTAATTTTTAAGTATCAGATTTATTCTTGCGGGGGGGGGGGCAGGGCTAGGGTTGCCAGCTTCAAGTTGGGAAATTCCTGGAGATCTGGGGGGTGAAACCTGGAGAAAGTGGGGTTTGGGGAGGGAAAGGACCTTGGCATGGTATAATTCCATAGAGTCCACCCCCAAAAGTAGCCATTTTCTCCAGGGCCGATTCCAGATGACTAACCTTAAGGCGTTTCATGCCGCCCTCTTCCGGACTCGCGCGAGGAAACACGAAATTTTGCATTTTCCCCGTCGAGATCCAGAAGAGGGCGGCATGAAACGCCTTAAGGTTAGTCATCTGGAATCGGCCCAGGTGAACTGATATCTGTAGACCATGCGTCCTCCCCAGTCTAGGAGACTGGGGAGGCCGGATTTCAGGAGGGGAGGGACCTCAGCTGGGTATAATGCCTTAGAGCCCACTTTTCAAGGCAGCCATTTTATCTAGGAGCAAGATCCAGGTCCAATATAGGGTTGCTCCTTCCCGCTACCTTCCCAGTGGGAGGGGGCCCTGGCACTTAACTCATGCTTCGTGTGCACAATCCCGGGGCATTGCACAATGATGTCATTTTCGGGAGTGATCACATCACCCCGGCCTCGTGAGTGTTCCTGTGCTGTGTGCAGGGCCAATTTGGACCATTTGGGGCCAGATTTGGCCCCAAACAAAGCATGGGGAGGACTTCCACGGCCAGTGCGATGACAACATCCCCGGAAGTGATGTCATTGCGCCCCCTCCAGGAGCACACGCACCCTGCGGAAAAGGGGGCAAATTGCTGGAAGTTTGCCCACCATCATTGGGCACATGGGAACTTTAGTCCAATAACACCTTAAAGACCAACTAAAGAAGGGAGCTTTGACTCTCAAAAGAGCATATCCTGGAAATGCAGTTGGTCTTTAAGGTGCTGTTGGACCCCGATCTTGTTCTTTGATTGCAGACCCACCTGGAACTATTTTGTCCAGGGGAACTGATCTCTGTTGCCTGGGGGTCAGTTGTAATTCCAGGAGATCTCCAGCCACCAGCTGGCAGTTGGCAACCCTTTGGTCAGCCTGGCATCCTTCCTGGCCCCTGGACAGTGGGAGGCATCAAAAGGGGCTGAGCCCCAGCCCTGGACAGAGCTGTCTTCCCCCAAGGCTTTCCTCTCCCTCCAGGGACCATGAAAATCAGCCATCCAAGGCCACTGCAGCTGTTTCCCATTCTTCTGGGATTTCTGGCAGCTGTGGCTCCCTGTGGGGGCCATGCCCCTAGGCCAGGCTGGTTGGTGCAGGCAACTGCACTGGCTGGGCCACTCGTCTCCCTGTGTCACTGCCTTCCTAGCCCTGACCTTGCTCGCCCCAGCTGGGGCTCAGGCTTCAAGGGCACAGGAGCTGTTCCTGTAGGGTTGCCAACTCCGAGTTGGGAAATTCCTGGAGATCCGGGGGGAGAAACCTGGATAAAGTGGGGTTTGGGGAGGGAAAGGACCTTGGCATGGCATAATTCCATAGAGTCCACCCCCAAAAGTTGTCATTTTCTCCAGGTGAACTGATCTCTGTGGCTTGGAGACTACTTGTAATTCCGGGAGATCTCCAGCCATTACCTGGAGGCTGGCAACCCTATGCTCCTGCCAGCCCAAGGGCTCGGAGAGCAAGGTGGCTCCCCCTTATGACAATCCAGTAAATTCTGTATCCTTTAGTTCAGTTCCTGTTCTGCATGCAGAACTAAATGCATGGAAGACCTTAGCTAAATCTAGGACTTTCTTGTGTGTTATCATCACTTCCTTTGTTTCTCGGCAGTTTGGGTAGCATATTCTTATATTTTCATATTGCCGCCTCACTGGATCCTCGTTCCCCTCCGCCCAAGGCAACAGCAAGTAATGAATTCTAGGATATTTTTGTTTTATAGTTCTAGCGAGATCTGTAGAAAAGCAAAAGGCTGAAGAAAGAAAAGTTGGAGGGTGAAATCAAATTACTTGGCCTAGGTGAAAGCAAGACTGAGAAACAGAATATACTAGACGGGCAGGGAGGTAATTGAGAGCAAGGGAGATCACGGCATAGGAGTCAGCGATGCCCCAGGTAGAAGAAAGGAAAACGGAAAAAATGGCAAATGCTGAAATGAATGTAGGAGTGAACCTGGAATTTAATTAAGAGTGCAATCCTAAACAGGGTTACTCCCTTCTAAGCCCTTTCATTTCAATGTGCTTGCAAGGGTGTAACTTGGCTTAGGAACGCATTGTAAGGTACGCTGTGAATTTTCATCGTTTCTTTTCCGTATTTTTTTTTAAAGGCTGTTGTTTGAAGTTCACAGTTCAGATCGGAGAGCATTTTTCTATTATGCATTTATTGCAGTTTTTGATTTACTTTGTTTGGTGCTATTAATTGACTGGTTCACTTGATGGGGTAATCGGCCACCCTCATTTAGAAGAAAATTATGGAGGTGAAAACTAATCAGAGCTAAAGCAATTTTAAAATTGATGGAACCAAATGAATTTGTACAGATTTCTTCCTCGGGAAAATTACAACATTACCCCCTCCCTCCTCTGCAAAGTTATTATAGAATTAGGTCTCTAGGGAAGAAAAGTTCAAGCCATTTTGATGATAGCAGTTAGAAATATAGTCAAGAGCCAATGATGAGTAATCTGTAAGGTTACAGGAGAAGAGAAACTAGGGGTGCCAGGTCCCCTTGCCCTCCCGTCACGAGGAGGGACCAGCACTCACCTTCGTGTTGCCCTAAGAGTGCTCCTTGCACAGGTATAGGAGCACACGTGTGCTTTGCAGCAGGCAGATTTGGGCCCCAAAGAAGCCTGATTCAGTTTCCTTAGGGCCCAAATCAGCCTGCTGCGAAGCACGGAAGTGCTCCCAGGACAGCGTGATAATGTCACTCCCAAGAGTGACATTTTCCCGCACACGTTGGATAATGCACTTTCAATGCACTTTATCAATCGTTTGAGGTGGATTTTTTGTTCCGCACACAAAAAAATCCGTTCCAAATGATCTATAAAGAGGATTGGAAGTGCATTGTCCAACGTGTGCGGAATCACTCGTTGTCGCACCGCCCTCAGGAGTGCACCTGGGAGGCCTGTTCCCCCGCCTCCCCCCACCGTCCAGGTGAGTGGGGGGGGGGGACGGAGGGTGGGAGCAGGGGATCCCCTGCCCCCACTGGGGGACCTGGAACCCCTAAGAGAAACAGTGTCTGGGCTACTTATGCCTGGTCTACACCTGAGGTGGTAGAACGGGCTATACCATTTCAAGATGCCAGTACAGAGGTCACATGCCTAATATTCCTTCATGTAGGAACTTCCTGCAAATAAAAATGGAGCACCTCAGGGAGAAAAGTTCTAGTCTGGTTCTTCACATATGCTTAGTGTTGCCAGGTTCAGGTGGGGGAAATTCCTGGATTTGGGGGGTGGAACCTGGAGACGGCAAGGTTTGAGGAGGAGAGGGGCCTCAGTGCAGTACTGTGGCACAGTGGTTAAGTGGTTCAGCTGCGAATCAACACTCTGCTGGTTTGAATCCCACTCCTGCCATGAGCTCAGTAGGTGGCCTTGGGTAAGCCACTCCTCTCAGCCCCAGCTCCCCAGCTCTATTGTGGGGATAATAATAACACTGACTTGTTCACCACTCTGGGTGAGGCGCTAATCTAGAAGAGCGGTATATAAGCGCAGTTGTTATTATTATAGTGCCATAGAGTTCACCCTTCAGAGCAGGCTTTTTCTCCAGGGGAACTGGTCTCTGTTGCCTGGAGTTCAGTTGTAATTCCAGGAGATCTCCAGCTATTACCTAGAGGCTGGCAACCCTACATGTGCTGGTTCCCATTTACAGGGAACAATTAGTGTTTGGAAATTTGGGGGAAAAGCTAATCTTGAGTCCTTAATCGGAAGTGATACGGTCCATTCT
The DNA here is from genome assembly GCF_028583425.1 of Eublepharis macularius. Taxonomy (NCBI): domain Eukaryota; kingdom Metazoa; phylum Chordata; class Lepidosauria; order Squamata; family Eublepharidae; genus Eublepharis; species Eublepharis macularius. Next base: position 122,350,243 of record NC_072796.1, on the reverse strand, counting down.
GCCATCGAAGCACCATTACCCCATTACCACTTCATTCTGCTGTATGCCTGACTAGATTTTAGTTGAAAAGCAATGTGGACTATGCAGAAGGGGAAACTCCTGGATTTATTTACTTTATTTATAGTCCACCTTTCTCCCTGAGACTCAAGGAGGATTACAGTAAGAATACACGCAAGCCACAATTACCCCATAGAGATCATACATAGTGCCCGTATGAAGTAACAGTTACTCCACAGGGCTTATAGTAGAATGTGAGCATGGCAGGTCACCTGCTAAGCAGGGGCGGTTTTTGTGATTCGGGGGCCCCGGGGGAAAGTCCAGGATGAGAAAAAAGAGCGGGTGGGGCATGGGCCTTTCCATCATAGGCCCTGAGTCAGATTGCCCGTTACCCATTATCTTAGATCACCCCTGCAGCTAAATCAGCAAGATTTTGCCTGATGTGGTAGTCAGAAGTACAATGCTTGCCAGCATCCAGCCAGCTGCTTCCTCAAGCAACCCCTGAGCTGGTTAATGTTGCTGCCGCTCCTGTTTCTGGCCGCTTGGCACAGTAAATCGAAAGCCAGAAAATGAGACCTGTGCTGTAAGATCCACACTCCCCAAATGGCACTCTTGGTCTGGTAAGAAATAGTACCCAATCTTGCGTTTTCTCTCCAAAGATGACAGGTTCTGTGTTATCAAGGAAGGCATAGAAGAATCCCAGGGCTCAGTTTTCCAGAAAGCCCAGCTATGGTTGAGAACAGGAGAAGCAATTCTTGCTTGCAGAATCAGACTCAAGGAGCAGCAGTATGAAAAGTACAACTTACTGTTGTACTGTTGTACTTCAGAGAGGAAGCTTAGTGGTGGGACTGGAGGAAGAACTTGTGATGGTCCCTGGACCACCACCTCTCATCCCACCATCCCAATTAGATTACTTTACTCTTCAAGATTCCCCATCCCACAGAACAGGCCCTTTTATACCACCATGGGTCAGAGGCAGCCTGGCTGCTGCTTTCCTCAACTTCTCCTCAGTGTGACCCGGAGCGTCTCTCACCATCTCCATGCTCCGTTTCCTTCTCGCAACAGCCTCTGTTGAGCCCTTGCAGCAGCTTCCCTAGACACAGCTTCAGAAGTTGTGTGTGAAATGGCCTCCTCCTGTCTCCTCTCCCCTCCCCCTTGTGCTTCCAACCCAGGAAGGACCATGCCCAGTAGTGTGGATAGCTGCAGGAGGCATGATGATGTCACTTCCAGAAGTGACATCATTGCATTGGGGCCAGGAGTACCACCACCCCTTTCTCCTATGTCCAGTATTTTTTCAGATACCATCTGGAAAACCTATGCCTCTGCCACCTACTGTCTCCCACACCCCTGCTGGTTGCCCAGGGCAACCTAGCAACACTGAGAGTGTAACTACAAGTGACTTTCTTCTCATGGAGAACACTAGATTTTTCTCGCAAGGTTACCCAGGAAGTGAAGTCCAACTGGTCCTTCCCCTCTCTGTTAGAATCTCTGCCTGAAGAGCCACAAGAGGGCTTCGTTTGGGGGCGGGCAGCTGCTACTTTCTCCCAGGGCGTCCAGCGGGCTGCCTGCTCCCAGGGAGCTGCTCTGGAGAAAGTGGCTGCATCAGTGAAGCTTCAGCCGCAGCGACAGTGGAAGGATCTGCTGCAGATTGTGATGTCATTGTGCAGACTGCAGGCCACCCTGGGAGCACTCTTGAACTCCACAGCGGCCTGGATTGGGCATGATCTGGGCTGAATCAGGCCCAGATCAGACTGCTGCGGAGCACAAGAGTGCTGCTGTGCTCTGCAGTGGCCCACTGTGCTCTGCAGTGTGAAAGGTGCAGGAGTGGGCATCCTGGGCATGCTTCAGAGGCGGTGTGACAATATCACTCCTGTCCTGGGAGTGACATCATCGTGCCTCCCTGAGAGGTCAGCTGTGCTTCACTGCAGGCTTATTTTTGCCCCTAAACAGGCCCGTTTTAGCCCATTTGAGGCCAAAATTGACCCTCAGTGCAGTGCCCCCATGCTTGCACAATGATGTCACAAAGTGTGCACATGAGGAGGATCATGTAAAGGCCAGAAAGGTAAGCACCGGTTCCCCCGCCTCCCACCAGGAGGCTAGCGGGACCTGGTAACTCTAATTTGGGGTGGAAGACCAGGTGACCATGGTTTTAAACACATCAAAAACACTGATGTAATACACTTTCATTGATAAAAATGGTTTCCCCTTTCTGTGAGTTTTCATGGGGCTCTGTGAATACAGGTGAAAGTGCTCACGTATCCACAGTGATGGGCATGCCCATCTAGGAACCGCTGCCACACTGAGGGTGAAGCTACAAGTGACGAATGACACTTGAACGGCAAGTGTATTTCTCCCTGTTCACTTGCGCTCCACTCAATCCACTTGCCGTTCAAGTGTCATTCGTCACTTGTAGCTTGGCCCTCAGAGCGGGCCTTAGGATATAGTCATCTATGAATGTCTACCTGGTTGAGGTTGAGGCACGAGTTAGCTCCTTTGCCGGTCTCTTGTTGGGGGGAATTGAAAACGCCCTCGTCCCGGTTTTCCCCACTGACATGCTTTCTATTCGTCTGCCAGACCCCACCTCATCGAATGTATTGATGGGGCTGAGTGATACAGGTTGCTGCCTGAATAATATGTTGTTAATGTGATTTTATTGTTGAATATATTTATATGATGCAATTCGCTCTGAGTTCGCTTGCGAGGAGAGCGGACTATAAATAAAATAAAATAAAATAACACCAGGGCTTTTTTTCAGCTGGAACGTGGTGGAACGGAGTTCCGGAACCTCTTGAAAATGGTCACATGATCGCTGAGTGGAGCGGCGCGGAGAGCAATCTAAACTCCCCTCTGTCTGGAGATCAGGGGGCGGGGCCACCAGCCATGTGACCATTTTCTCCCAGGGCAACCCACTGAGTTCCACCACCTCTTTCTCCCGAAAAAACAATCTGAATAACACTATGGTGATATCACACTCTACACAGTTCCCAGTTATGTGAGTTTACTGTCCCAAGAAGTAAAGAAACTGAGTTGAGTGGGAGGGCGAGGAATGGTATCAAAGAAGCAGCTGATAAGGATGAATGAACAGGCTTGTAAACAAGTGAAGGTTCAAAGAATATTCCAGCCCCTCCCCAAACATTAGTTTCATGCCTGAAACCAAATAGGTAAACATTCTATGCAGCCCTAGAGTAATACTTTGCACATGAGAAGAGCAAGAAAATCTTCTTTCCCTAGGACTCAAAACTTCTTGTCTTCCTTGGGACACGAAAGTTATCTCAAGGGATATTCATGTCACCAAAGGAAGAAGGCAGAAAAAATATTTTACCGCCGTGTGAAAGACACTCTGCAGAGATAAAGTATGTAGTAGATACATTATACACACACCACTCCTGGAACGGCAGGATAGATTCTGTCATATGTCAAAGTAGCTTTGTTCCACAGGTCAGATAAGAAATGTTTGTGAGATGAAAAAGCTGGCTCCGAGGTAGCATGCAAAATCTGAGTTATGAAACATTTGACAGAAGAAAAACGCCCCGATGTCACGAAATGTTATTCAAACAGCAAGGGGGGGAGAGCATTCCTATGAAACACAGATGATTACATTTCATGCCTTGCAATCAATTTTTCTTGTCTTACAGCAACCTTGAAGAAGAAAGTCAGAGGCTAGGAAAGAAAAGCCGAGTGAACAGCCCCATAAATATAACCCACTGCATCTTCTTACTGGAGAGGCCTTCTCAAACCATGAGACAAGCAGATCAAGAGAGAACAAGATGGGTAGCTGTGTTAGTCTGTCTGCAGCAGTGGAAAAGAGCAGGAGTCCAGTAGCACCTATAACATTAACAAAATTAATGGTAGGATATGAGCTTGTGTGAGCCATAGCTCACTTTTTCAGATGAGAGAGAGACTGAAGGAAGGAAGAAAGGAGGTTCCTTGAGAGTATCAGGGCCAAGCTACAAGTGACGAATGACACTTGAACAGCAAGTGAACAGACTCACATGTATTCCTCCCTGTTCACTTGCGCTCCACTTGCACTCCACTTGATCACATGTGGAGCGCAAGTGAACAGGGAGGAGTACATGGGCCAAGCTAGAAGTGACGAATGACACTTGAACGGCAAATGAACAGACTCACATGTATTCTTCCCTGTTCACTTGCGCTCCACTTGCACTCCACGTGATCACATGTGGAGCGCAAGTGGAGCACAAGTGAACAGGGAGGAGTACATGGGCCAAGCTACAAGTGACAAATGACACTTGAACAGCAAATGAACTCACATGTATTCCTCCCTGTTCACTTGCACTCCACTTGGACGTAGTGATCAAGTGGAGTGCAAGTGGAGCACAAGTGAACAGGGAGGAATACATGTGAGTCTGTTCACTTGCCGTTCAAGTGTCATTCGTCACTTCTAGCTTGGCCTTCAGTCTACACATCAAAGGGATTACATCAGATAGAGCAGTATAGTGTGTCTTCCTCTCTATCTCTATAACTCTATTGTAACCTCCCTCTGTAACCTGAGACCAGGAAAAAGGGACAGCGTACAAGTCCTTCACTTCTTACATCTTTGACCGATATCTGTTAACTGTTAGGGAAATCTGTTATGACCCCAAATTCTCTTACCTTCCAAATATTTTGCACTTCTCTGTTCCCATTCTTTGCACATGACAAAATCAACTCAAGAGATTCCATGTTCAGACACAGTGTACCTTTTATTACCAAGAGCTAGCAAGAGGAAACACGGTATGACTATCACTTTCCTGCTCTCACTATAAACTTCCACAGGTGGTACTGGTGACCAGGAGAATACTGAGCCACTGGGTCATTAATTTGACCCACATTAGCAAAATCCTTATATTCTTTCAACAACGACATAAGATTTCATGGCAGCTGTAAACATCACATACTGGTTAAGACAAAAGTCAGATGCAGAATATATAACAGCAAGTTTTTGCTGCAGAATATTACCCCTCTCCATCTCCTTACTTATACTTTATACCCAACATTTTATATTCAACATTATACTCAATATTTTATGTTCGACATTTTGAAATATTATTTTTCTAATTGGTCTGCTTCCATAATAACTATTCTTAATTTTTCTTTATTACCGGCTACATTGTCTAAAAGGTCTTTCCATTTTTCCTGAAATTTAAGATTGGTCTATTACGCATATAGGAAGTTAATTTAACCATAGATGCAGATTCACACCATTTGTTCATCCACCCAGCCACATCTGGACAAGCATCTGCCTTCCCTTTTGTTGCGTATGCTACCCTCCCTGCCATCACCATATATTTAAAAAGTTCACTGTGTTCTTTTGTAATATTACTAGGTAAGATTCTGTAGCCCAAATGTGCTGTTGTATATTCTGTTTATGTTTATGTGTATTCTGTTTATGTTTTAATATTATTATTGACTTTTTTTCTTTAATAAACTTTTAATTGAGGCGGGGCAGAGACAAAAGTTGGATGATGGACGTCGTAACTGTGTAAGACCTATGGTCTGGCACCATCCAGTTTTTCTACTGGGGTTAAAGAAAGGAGAGAGTCCCTTTTGACCACCAAAAAGGCTATGCCAGAGATCATGGGATCTCCACTGACAAAAGTCATATTATTGAGGGCATAATAAGGAGGGGAATTAGGTGAGATTGAACAAAAATGTTGGCTGGATCCAACCAAACGTTGCAAAATAAGAGTCCAGTGGCACCTTGAAGTCTAACACCATTAATTCCAGCATAAGCTTTCACGAGTTCACTTCCTCAAATGCACTGAAGTCTACAGCCATAAGGTTGATGCTTTTACATTCTATGTTATATATAGAAATCTGCTGATGGATCAAACTCCCTGCCCAGCTTCAGTGGAACTGAGCCCTAAGAAGGGTAGCACTCTGACTCTCCATTTGCTCTAGTGGAGGGCTCCCAGAGAGCCCAAAGACTGCTGACTGCCACGGGCCTTCGAACTGTCAGATACCTCCAAGAAACCTCTGTGTGAAGGAACACGGTGGAGACCAGAAGATATACCCTAGGGTCACTCAATCTAGGGCATCAGCTGGGGGACACTTACCCTTGGGGAAAGAAGTTTGGGCACCCAGCAGGCAGAGCCTAAGGTTGGGCCTGAGATCTCTGAGGTCCTTGGTGAGCCAAAGGCCACCCCTTCCATCGACATGATATGTCTAATTTCCTTCTTGTCACTTCCTTCTTCCCTGCTTGTCAACTGCTAGAAAAATGCCTGGCATGATAGCAGACTGAGGACAAAGGAATGTGTCACATACACTGTGCACAGGATCCTTGTCAGTGAAGATCACGTTGCCTGGGTAAAGGCAAATGCCGGAATATAGAGTTACCGTCAGACTACCACCAAGATATGAAAGCGCCTCTGTACTTTAGAACATGAAAAATGCCTTCCAAAATGCCCTGTTACAGAAAAAACGCTTCACCTTTTCCTGCAGTTTTCTGCTGTTAGTCAAGTTTCCAGCTGTGCGATGGGTTGCGTTATTAAAGCATTCTTTTCCGCTGAATAAAAACATAAAGCCAAAATGATCTTATTTGTACAAACAACATGCAACCGAGCACTTTATTTCCTTTCCCCCAGTTGCCCTTTGTATCGGTGCTTCATAATCTACTTTACTCGTATGCCAAACAACAGTCCCCAGATCCCAGAAGCAGCCAGGAAAAGACCTTCAAGAAGGTAAGGAGAAAAAAAATTATGTGCTGTTTTATAATTGATCCCTGAAGCTAAGGATGAGAATCCAGAGGGAAAAAATATTGTTGTGGCTATGAACCATAAAACATTTTGGATCAGAGGTGGGTTTTTTTAAAGCAAAGGGGGGAAAGGGGAAATATTTTTAAAAGGGGTTCTTTTTAGAATAGTAGCCTGGTTCCTGTGGAGTTTTGTACGTATGGTATATCTGAGTTTTCATAGCAAATGTTCTCCACTCAGAGCTGGTAAAGAATTTTGTTCTCTCCCTCCAACAAATGCTGTACATGCATAAAATTTATTACAGTCATTGACCAGTAAACAATTTGAAGGGAAGCAAGTAAATAACAATTAAGAAAACAGTGATGTTAAAACAGAATACGTCTCCATATAAACAGAGGTTTAAAATTTCAAATATTCTAAAAATTAAGTTAAAAAAATCAAAATTGAAGATACAATTAAAACCCATCTATACTTCTTTATCTCTCTCCTAATTCGGTAAGCTGACCATCCAAATTTGGCAACCATCCTGGTCAACTTTTGATTGTTTCCTGCCAACATAACTGACAAAAGAATTCTATTGTGACTTGGATTAGCATTAATAATAGGGATGATAAAAACAAATACTGTAGGAAAAATAATACCAATGTCTCAATCTATAGATCCTCCTGTACTCTTTTCATTATACATTCCCCATCTCTTAGAAGGGGCCAGATGTTTCAGGAAAACACTCCCAGTTTTGGTTTCCGTTGGATGAAAGAGATCACCAGAGACTTAGGATCTTTCCCCTAATATTAGCTATAATAATGTATAATATTTTCGAAGAGATAAGTAGAGCACAGAGCAGAGGCAAAATGGCACTCCTACAAAGCAGCAGCAGAGAGAGGAAGGAAGGAAGGAAGCAAGGAAGAGCTTGTATTATAAGGCCAGTCAGCAAAGATAAACAGGATTTTTGTGGCACCTTGAAGACTATTCTGGTTGGCATAAGCTGTGTGTACTACAGTCAACATCAGAATGAAATGAGACAGTGAACTATACCACTGTGTATGTATTATTATCTCATTGCTGTATTTATTATCCTGCTGTCAGTGCATTGCTTTTTTATGTCTGGAATACCAATTTTGTACATTGTTTAACATATCGTGTCTAATACTTTAATCTTTGTTTCAGATTTCTGTAATCCTAGTCCTATCACATTGCTTATTAGATATCGTATTGTATCGATTGCACAGACTTACAGTGTGTAATGAGTCTCAGGGAGAAAGGCAGCTCATAAATGAATGAATGAATGAATGAATGTGATGCATCCCTGCATATAGATATATAAAATTTGCAGAATATATACAATTTGTAAACAGTAAAGTCAAAAGGCCATGCAGTGCAAGAATATAAGATGAGATATCATGACGTAAAATTGAAATATAATGAAGAAATGAAGATCCAAGTCAGCCTTTCAGAGACAAAATAGACATTATATGTGACACAAATCGGGACGTGAGTGCCCAACCTGACTCGCTGCCACATAAACGAACTGGGGGACTTGCCTCGAAAGAGTTCCATTGCTCCGTTCAGCTCTGGAGCACCAGAAAGAGGGAGAAGGATCTTACAGTTTCCCTCCCACACCATTTTTGCTAGTGGAAACATTTGCAGGGGAAACACCGATTTGCCCCTCCCCCCATGACTGTTTCTGCTGGTGAAATTTTTCAGATCTCGGTTTTCTTGTCCAGATCCCACACTAAGCAATCATCTAAGTTTTCCTGACATGGCCAAGGAAATAACATGGGGGTTGCATTTAGGAACATCAGAGTTGCATCTAGAAAGAGTTACGCAGGTTCATCTTGGATGGTTTCTTTCCTTTACTTTTGTTTTCTGTACAGTCCAATGCACACTTGCAGTTTTTTATCTTTTCAGTTGCCTGGGCTCCTTCATTTCATTTCATTTCATTTCTAGCCTGCCCTCCCCACAAGCAGGCTCAGGGTGGGTTGCAATGGTTGAAGGATACAAAAATAACATCCCGGAGCCAAACAGAGTTTTATTTGTATTGTCCCACAACAACCCACAACCCACAACCCACAACAACCAGAGTTTTATTTCTTCCTAATCCTGAAACCCGTCAAACCAAATCGAACTTTTCGCAGCTACAATTCTTGTTAATGTCATTATTCAAAGTCATCCGAGATTTCTACACACAAACACACACACCCTGTTACTGTACAGGAATTATTAAAACAATTAAAATAGAACCTCTTCCCCACTCCCAGCAGAGGCCCTGGTGCTGAGTTGAATCCCGTGATTGTAATAGCGCCTCCTACTGCTTGGAGAAGGAGTTCTGTCCACATTTCCTTGAAGATCAAGCACAAGTCCTAAACAAAATGTGTTTTAGTGAAAAGTGTCTGTCTTTTCTCCTTTTGCTTCTCCAGCACTCGTTTTTGGCCAATCCAATTAGTGATTTGGTCCAAGCTAAGGATCTAAGTCCTGCCACATGTCATTATCCTAATGTATATCTGCAAGACCGGACAGGCCAATCCACTCAGGACAGCTGCCCCAAAGACCCCTTTCTGTCCATCCTTCCAGTCCCTTATGCAGGACACTCTATGCATCCGATGAAGTGAGTTCTGACTCAGAAAAGAGTGCATTTTGTTACTCTTTAAGGTGCCACTGGAGTCCAGTTTAATTATGCAGGGCAGGATAGCTAGTCGAAGTAGGTAGATTCTCACGTCTCATTGGGTCCATAAATTGTAGGCTTTTGGTTTCTTTCTCAGCTCTGGGGCCTAATCCCACCTGCTAAGGCATTCCTGGGGCAAAAAAAGGAATCTAGAAAAAATATCTCTTTCTGGTTTACAGACTTCTAGCTCTTCCTTCTGCGCTTTCTGTTCTGTGGGTGCACATATGGTAAAGAAATCGATAAGAAGATTTTCTTGCACGGATGTAAGCTATCGTTCATCCTCCTCCTTCGTGGCACTCACTCACAGCTTGGGCTGCACTTCCCCAAGCTTCACCTCCCACAGATTCTTTTCTTAGCATTTTTCCAACTCCTAGACATTCTATTTTTCATTTTTTATCACCACTGGCAGACTCTTAGATAAACAAAGCCTCTTGCTTTTCAGTGTCCGGACTGATAGCACAATCCTGGGGGGAAGGGAGGATAAAGCACTCAGAGAACCAGCCAGCTAATATGCTGGTGTATCTCAGAGATACGCCAGTGTATCTTAAAGATATGCCTAGCATAGCACCCTGTTGTGCTATGGTTGGCTGCTGGTGCAGCAATGACACAGACCCCAACCAGAACACCACCATCATAACCTTGGCTCCAGTGGGGGCATGGCCAAAGTTAGTTCCAATAGCTGCCCCAGCCTGGAAATGCCCCCTAGAACAGGCATACATTTACACCATCGAAAACTGCAGCTTATCCCATAGGCACCCATGCAATGCAAAAGGCACCCCCCCCCCACACACACACAAGGGCAATCTGCTCACAAGCCCCAGCATAGCACAGGATGCCTACTACAGCTGCAGACAATCACACCCCTTCCCCAGTGGTGGACAAACCTCCTCCCTTGTACCCAATCATAGACCCCTCCACATGGAACATAAACCTGAACCAAGATGGCCCATAGCTCAGATGGCAGAGCAGGTGGCACAGGACTACTGCTACCACCACCACCACCACCACCACCACCACCACCACTACTACTTAATTATTTATAATTATTAATTATGATTAATTATTAACCATTAATCATTAATAATGGCACACATACCCCTTTCAAGGAACTTGGTTCCTCTCAGTGCCGTTGCTTCCTCTTCACCAGACGTGTTGTGGGCGGAAATGAGACCAGTTCTACAGTGTTATTTATAATGGGGTTGGGGATTTTGGGCTTCTAGGGCAACTATGGGCCTATCTTAGCCCATAATAGGTCATCAGCAATACAGCTCCGGATGGCTGTGTGTCTCACTGTGTTGAGCGTTCTGTCCTTCTAGATGCAAAGGAGCTATGCTGCAACTTTGCCTTCTCTTTGGAGTCCCTCCTTCCTATCTCTTCTGGTCATTCTGATTTCCCCCCTGAAAGGAGCGTCATGTCACTGTTGCTAGGTGCCTGACAGAGACATATTGCTCCTGATCCAGCTGGATCAATGTCCAATCAGACTGATCCTGTCAGGACTCAGTGTGGCTCTAGGCACAAGGTGCTATATCATACTACGTCTGTTGCTACAAGATCCCTTCCCACCTTTGCATCCGCTCACCTTGTTTGAATCCAAAAGCATTTCGAAGCAGAAGAATCTTCCTGGCTAACTGTGCATTTGCTTTACAGCCAGACGTCTTCTTCCTTCCCATCCTCACTTACATCACACCCACACAGATCCCTTTCTCCCATGGCACTTGCTGCCACAAATCCAGATGCCCTCTACTTATCTATTTCATTTATTTGCCCTATGAGCAAACCGTTAATTTACGAGCAGCCAGGAGACATAAGAGCGATGTAATTGGAATTAAGGGTGTGAAAACCGCCCGTTAACTTTAATTAGGACCGAGCACATTAATCGATTAATTGGTGCGATGAACTGATTAATGGCTCGGCAGCAGATTAAAACTACAGCTGTGATTAATTGGAGCTGGCCATATGGGCTCGCCCACTTAGCACCTTAACAACACAAACGGTCTCCATCTAACTCGTGCAGCTTCACCCTGCCTGATAATGACTGTGGTCCAATGAAAAGATTTACAGATCGGTAAGGTCCATGGTCCAAGATCTTCCTTGGATGTTTTTCCACAGCAATTTCCACTCTCAAAGAGATAAGCCACAGATCCATTCAGCCATCTATCAGCCATTTCTTATCCAGCTTCTTTCCCATCTACTTCATGCTTTTATTGAAGTAGGATCTTTTTACATTTGTGCCACAAGAAAATTGTTGTTTTTTAAAGACTTTGAAGAACAGTTCCCTGTTTTAACTGCTCTTAAACCACCATGAATGTGGACGTAATGCAGTGAATGTTCTCTTGAACAAGCCCCACCGGAATGAATAAGAATTACTTGTGTGAATTGGAGGTTTTGTGCATCAAGATCTGACCTGAACTATGGTGCAGGAAAGGCTCATCAAGTCACCTGTGACGAATGGTGACTATGTTCCAGTTTCGAGGTGAAAGACATTTGGAGGTGGTTTGCCATTGCCCGTCTCTGTGTAGAAACCCCAGACTTCCTTGGTGGTCTCTCATTCAAGTACTAACCAGGGCCAGCTTCTGAGATCTGATGAGATTGAGCTAGCCTTGGCTATCCAGGCCAGGGCAACCTGAACAATACCCATTCATAAATAGTTGTTTTTTTGACAAAAAAAACTTATTCAGAGGGTCTCAGTAACTAAAACAGAAGTGTTCCCGAGACTTTGGGGAGGGTTCTACCATTATGACTGAACTTCTCATTCCTCCTTGAAGCAGACACCTTACCGAGACCATCTTGTAAATGGCCTAAGAGGCCTGGGCCCTGTGGACCAGCAGGGGCATTTTCTGCCACTTATTCCACTCCAGTTGATGTCAGGGGAGACTCTGCTTTGAAGTTAAGGGTTCACTCCTAAAGACAGTTTTCTGCAAATGACTAGCCTTGACTAGGGCCAGGACTTTTTGGCCTCGGCACTGGTTTGGTGGAACTCTCTCTCTGTTGAGACTAGACATGGGCACGAACAGAAAAAAATCGAACATGGTGTTCGGTGTTCGTTGCCATTCACAAACAACGAACAACAAACATTGACGAACATGACCTGTTCATGAACATGTTCGTTGTTCATGGGGGCCAGCAGGCTCTCCTCCAGCCATCAATATCCCTAGCACACCACTCCCAGAAACCCTACCTGAGCAGACAGCAGGAAAGGTGCCAGTAATAAATAATAACTTGGCCCAGAGCCTGGCAGCAGCTCTGGAACTTGGAGAGGTAGATCCCTATCCCACCACACACAAAGAAAATTCAAGCTCCAATGCACTCTCCCTGTCTCTCTCTCAACATGCCAACAGCAACTGTCTCTCCCTCACTGTCTGTAAAACCAGAGCTGGGAGCCCCCTGCCCCTCTGCTCTTTGCTTCCTTGTAACAAATTTGGAGCTCCACACTTGAAAGGAAGACCTGCCAATCAAGCTCAATTGGGCTTAGATTGGGGTTTCTAGGGCAACAGCAGGAGTTCAGACAGAGTTCAGGCAGTCCCTGCCTCTGGTTGCCAAGGGAATTGATTGCAGGTGCCAGACTGTCTGGCTTGAGGATAAGCAATGAACGAGACTTGCAACGACCACCTGTTCATTTAGAATGGGGCCACATGAACAGCTTGTTCGTGAACAGCAGATTGGGCTGTTCGTGGCTTTTTTTAGTTAGTATTGCTGTTCGTGCCCATCTCTAGTTGAGACTGGGGCCCTGCAGGACTTGTTAGAGTTCCACCGGACCTGCAATATGGAGATGTTCTGCCAGGGCTATAGTTGTGGTTGAGGCTGGGCGAATTGTCTGGTCGGCCTCCCTGCTGTGGCCTTCGGTCTGCCTGCTACTACCATGCTTGTAATCTGCCTGTTTTACCCCATGATATTTGGAAGGCTGGGGTGTATTGTTTGTGAATACTGAAAGCCGCATCTTGGATAATTTGGTTTTAACTTTTGTATTGAGATTATATTTTTTAAATCTTATTATGTACTGTATTTTTTATCAAATTGTATTATTATTATACTGTTGTGACCAGCCTTGAGCCTGCTTGTGGGGAAGGCGGGCAAAATCTAATAAATTAAATTAAATTACATGTTTAATATTTATTGTTCCTGTAATTTTATTAGTGTTTTATCATTCAGTTTCTTAGATTGTTGTATGATGCCTTGAATACCATGCTGTAGGAAAAGATTTTATAAATGAATTTAATAATGAATAATAATAATAATAACCAGTTTGAAGCCAGTTTTGTATAGTGGTTAAGAGCAGCAGGGCTCTAATCTGGAGAATTGGGTTTGATTTCACACTCCTCCACTTGAAGCCAGCTGGGTGAACTTGGGTCAGTCACAGCTTCTTGGGGCTCTCTCAGCCCCACTCACCTCACAGGGTGATTGCCGTGAGGGGATAATAATAACACACTTTATATGCTCTGAGTGGGTGTTAAATTGTCCTGAAGGGCAGTATATAAATCAATTGTTGTTGTCATTGTTGTTATTGTTAACTCCAGTAATAAGGAAAAATGATAAGAAAAGGTAGCAATTTGTTAATTTGGGGAGAAAGGCCAGGCCTCAGTGGTAGAATAACAAAGAAGAAAAGGAGGGTGAAGAGCCCCCACAAACTCAACCCAAACAAGCAACAATACAACCTAAAAAGTAAAATATATTCCAAGAAGATATTTATCATAATCTGTGTATTGACTTTTTAGCAATTTTTAACTTATGCATGTAGCCTGTCATTCAGGCCTTATATTTATAACTTGGTTTTAACCTATAATTTGTGCACATCCATAATAAATACCTTCTTGGAATATATTTTACATTTTAGCTTGTAACTTGATCCCTCTATTCCCCCCCCCTCAGTGGCAGAATATCTGCTTTGTCTACAGAAGGTTCCAGGTTCAATCCCTCACGTTTCTAATTAAGGAAAAGAATGAGGTTGTTGGTGACGCAGAAGAACCTTTGCCTGAGATAGCGGGAAGCCGCTGCTTGTCGGAATAGACGAACCTCAGCATAATACAGATTCATGTGTTCATGTATATGATTGAACACACTCAGGAGACCATATATCTCATACAGTGCGATCCTAAGCTGAGTTACACCCTTCTAAATCCATTCCAGTCAAGACCGTTCTGCAAATAACTCAAGCAAGCCAAAACAACTGTCACAGGGGACTGCCGTCATGCTCCTTGCTGTGTGACTAGCTGATCAAGAGCTGGGGGGGAGATTAATTCCTGACCCCTCGCTATGAGAATCAGCAAGACTCCAATTCTGATGCGCTTTTTCAACTAGGATCTTACTCCATGCCCTTACTCTGTGATATTTTTATGCATGCTGTTTGCTTGATCTCTCCTCCGTGAAGATGGCACTCATGAACTCTTACAGCTGGACGGAATTAGCACTCCAGTTAAAGTAATCATCAAGGAACAACTTTAAAAAGAATGGAGGGTGTTTTTCCTCATTTTGATAATTTATACTACATGTAGATGGAACAGAACCTCTTATGTAACCTTCTCTTCAAGAAAAACCATAACCTCCCTATTATGATTTGTTACTAATTACAAAGAAGAGGAAAAGAAGAATGAAGGATGAACTATATGAAAAATGTTCTGAAAATGCTAGATTGAAGTTCGGTAATGAGTAAAATAATAGGAGAAAAGATGAATGCTATAATGTACAGAATTTGAGGCTAGAGCTAATAAAATGCTCTGCTTGGCTTCTGTTTTGTAGACGCCTCATAAAATCAATTTATTACGGAGAACTAGATATATCCGTTTTATCGATTCTGGCCTTCACTTATTAAATAAAAATAACTGTCAACAGACAAAAAGAAGCCTCCCTCCTATTGGCATGGGAATCGGTTGTTATGGTTATATTTCTTTGTGCTAAATAGGATAGGAAATATATTTTTAAATCAATGGGCTCATGGAGATTCAGGGCCTGCAATTAGTTCTTGGTCATGATTTGCGCAGAAAAATGGTGTTTCTATAAAACCAAATACATTTGCTATGTTGAAATCCCTAAATCTTGGCTGCACCCTTGATTTTTGCTTCTTTTAGTGAAAAAATGATGGAATTATAGCACCGAATGCCACATAAAAATTGTCTATTCATATGTTACATCTGAGACTACAACATTTATCTGTTAATCAACGGAAATCTTTTTAGAACAATCAAAATGGTATCCCCAATTCAATAAGCAACAGTATTTTCTTTTAAATCATAACTTTTTAATTTCATTTGGCATACCCTCAGTGATCCCTTCTTTATGCTTGATATTTTAATTGTTTTAATTGTTTTAATTTTGTTTTTATTTCTTTGTATGTTTTTAAGCTCTAGTTCTAACTTTTTAAACAATGCATTTTGGTTAATTTTAATTGTTTTACGATGTGATTTTAGTATATACATTTTAATTTGTTAGCTGCCTTGGTTGCCCTTGTGAGGGCAGAATAATGGGATATAAATTTTGTTTTAAAAACTATATTTCATACAAGTGCTTACAAAAAGCACGTATTTTAAGAGGCATTTCCACCATCTCATTCCACCATGTGTGTGTAATGTGCTGTCAAGTCGTCTCCGACTAATGGCAACTCTATGAATGAAAGACCTCCAAAACATCCTATCATTAACAGACTTGCTCAGATCCTGCAAACTGGAGGACGTGGCTTCTTTTATTCATCTTGTTTTCATACAGAAGGAAATTTGAGAAGAGCCCTTCTTCCTTCTGTTGCTCACTGTAGAGAATGGCAAAGAGTCCAGTAGCACCTTTAAGACTAACCAACTTTATTGTAGCATAAGCTTTTGAGAGCCACAGCTCTCTTCGTCAGATGCATCTGATGCATAAATGCATAAACTCCAGGCATACTTTGCTTCTTCTTTGCCCCTCTTTTCTGGTTTTTCTGTTGCCACCGTAGCAATTGTCTGACAATTGCAGTGGTACACAGGTAGAGAGTACCCACCATATGAACATTATTATGCTATTATGGCTTCCCCACAAAGCCTGCTGGGGAAAAGTAAGAATGCAGAACACATATTCCTAGCCCAAACAAACATTGCTGCTTATTCACTTTGATCTTCATTTTTGTTTACACATCAAAGAAGTCATATTAGTAACCATTGCTGTCAGGTCATGCGTAAGGTGAATTTCTGGTTTGTGATTAATTGATTAAATTCAACACTAATGGAATATTTATGCAAATAGGGGGTTATATTTTTTTAATTCCCTGGAAAATTTTAATTACGGTATCTGTGTTGAATAATTATATATGTAATCATTACAATGACCTTGGCAATGATAACCAGTGGTGTGTAAACTTCCAGATTGGTCTTGCTCATTCTCTCTATGCCTCTTCACTTGTTTCTCAGAGTCTTGTGTCTCAGAGTCTCTCTACACAAGACATCTTACACAGGGACACTCAAGCAAAAGATCTTACCATTGTTCTCCCATTGTGGATACACATGCACCACTAGGGAATACACTTGAATATAAGACCACAGAGAATGTAAAGCACTTGAATCCCTGTGTAACAGTCTCTCTACACAAGACATCTGACATGGGGGTGCTCAAGTTTAGGGAGAAACAATGTTTGCTGGAAAGCATAGTTTTAAAAGACCCAGAGCCAACAGAGATCGCTCCTCAGAGGGTTTGTTAATTTCATTTGCGCTTTCCCAAAGGCTCTGTCAATTTCACCTCTCTACAGGAAGGTAGTTTAAAAAGAGAGCTGATAGAGATCGCTCCTCAGAGGGTTTATTAATTTTATCTTCACCTCCCAGAAGGGGAGATGAAATTGACAGAGCCTTAGAGGATGAGAAAAAACCCACAACGGAATGGTTTAAGGACCAACAATTCCTCAACAAGCCCCATGCAGCAAGCTAAACCACAGTGAAATGCTCATAAATTACTCAAAATTGCTCTCTTAATATTAAAGTGCTGGGTGCTTTATATTTCAATCATGAACAACAAGAATGCACAAGGCCAGTAACATAACCCCCCCCCCAAAGTTCGCAATCCCAGGAAGTCTTTCAAACAATTAGAACAGACTCTCTTCTTGTCCTGCAGCGGTTCGTGACGAAGTGTGTTCTGGAGACCAACTCCCCAGGGCAGGAGAATCCGCAGTTGAGACATCGAACTTACAGGGAGAATAACAGCCACCAAACGCTCAACAGGGCGCAAGTTGGTGCAAGCTAAACTCCTGTTTCAGAATCTCTTTTTCAAGAGCATTGAAGGACGGCAATTGTGCCTATTAACATAATCAAATGTACAACTTCCAAGGTTGTCAACTCCTCTCTGCCCAAATGGGAACCAGATACCAGTTTAAACATAGTAGAGGAGCCATAGAAGAGGCAAAGATGCAATTAACACACCCTCTGAGGAGTGAGCTCTGCCGGCTCTGTCCTTTTAAACTACCCTCCTGTAGAGAGGTGAAATTGACAGAGCCTTTGTGGAGGCAAAGGTGAAATTAACAAACCCTCTGAGAAGCGATCTCCGCCAGCTCTGGGTCTTTTAAAACCACTTCCCAGCTAACATTGCATCCCCCCTCACTTGAGCGTTCCTGTGTCAGATGTCTTGTGTAGAGAGACTCTAACCTGATTTGCTGCCTAGTGTATCTTGCTGCCTAGTGCTACAGCAAGTTTACTGGAAAACATGCTTGTATTTGTAAAAGAACATACGTGGGGTTCTTCTGGGACATTATCTCAATCGAGGTTTGTTTATTTCTTTATTGCTATGAAGCCAACAGCACACAGCTCATTTTTACAGTGTACTGTAACCAAACCCAAAATATATATATGGAGCCCCTCCTCAAAAGATCTTCAATGTACCAGTAAACTATTTTACAGTTATGCTATAAAGAACTGTGCATCTGGCTGATTTATTCTAGGGTGTTTTGAAAAGAAATGGCTGTCCGCTCCATCTGCCAGAATTACCATCCCTTTTGGAAATACTGTTGCATTTTTGCTGGAGAAAAGCATGACTGTGACTTCATTATAACTGAATTGCTTGCATTTCAGCCATCTCTCTATATATGGGGACATTGCCTACTTTCTAGTACCTGTAGCTGGTAAATAATATAATCCTAAACACACACACACACACACCATTCAATGGTGGAAATCCAAAACTGGCACATCGCTGATATATGGATGCTGCACCTCTGCTTGAAGATCTCCAGTTAGGGCATCCAGGACTAGAGATGAGCACAAACCAGAAAAAAACCGAACCATGCTGTTCATGGTTCTTCACGTTTCACGAACCACAAACTTTCATGAACCTGCCCCGGTTCACTAACTGTTTTGTTTGGTTCATGAAAATGTCACTTCCAGGCCAGCAAATTGCCACTTCTGGATCAGCAGAAGGTCACTTCCGGGTCAGCAGAAGGTCTGCTGAAAGCCCATCCCCTGTTGCCTAGGAAACTGATTGATCGGCGCCAAGCTGTCTGCAGTGACGAACTGAAAAATGAACCAAACAAACTGCCCTAAAGTTCGTGGCAGTTCATCAGAAATGGGCTCTGATGAACTGCTGGTTCGCAAACCATGAACGAGCCTGGTTCGTGACAAACTTTGGTTCGTATTTCGGTTCGTGCCCATCTCTATCCAGGACCAGCCTGACCATATAGGTAACATTGGCAGTCGCCTAGGGTAGCAGAGTTTGAGGGGCTCCAAAGAGCCCATGCTGACTACTCCTGTGATTTTGGCTGCACCACACTTCCAGTGCAGCCGCTCCCCCTCCTCATTCTGGCACCTGCAGCTATCCACCTAATGGCAGCAGAGCCATCATGAGGAGGAGAAAGTATTCTGCACTGGCAACTGACAGGAAGGCTGGGGGCAGGGGCAAGGGTGTGGGTGTATCATCTGCAATGTTGCCAGCATCACTGCCCAGAAGTGACAAATGGTAGCTCTAGGAATTGCTGGAAGCTAGTTTTCTGTGATTCCTAGACTGCCCTTTGTTACCTCCAAGGTTGTACCTGGAAGTGATGTAGCCATGCCACCAATGTAGCTGTTTTTGATTTTCTTTTACTCCCACTGCCACTCTGCCTGCAAGAATTACCTCTGCAAGCTGTCCCAGATTGGTATCATGATGTGACTGTGTCTGTTTTTCCTTCCTGTGCTTTTGGCTACATTGGGCTTCCAGCACAGCCACCCACCCTCACCAGGCTGGCTTCTCCAGCTCTGTGCCCAGCTGCACCGGACTGGATAGGACGGAGCACGGAACCCAATTGCCAACCCAACCTGAGAGGCAAATGGCAATCCAATGAGTGGTTTTTCTCTCAGCGGGGCCTTGTTTATGGACTGCTCTGCCCTGTTCATGTAGCACCTTCTATCTATTATTTATCCTGCCTTTCTTTTAAAAGAACAATTTCTGCCCACCCTCCTATCTTATCCTCACAACAACCCTGTCAAGTAGACTAGGCTGAAGAGAATGAGTAGTTCAGAGTCATGTAGGGTCACTCTAAACGTTACTTCCTTCACGAGTTTGCCCTGGAGCAACCCGGGCTTGTGTAGACACCTAGCAGCTCTGCGGAATGGGTTGCATTAAAAAAAGGAAGGCCCAAATAGGCTTGGAAAGCTGCTGCTTGTCTTTCACCCAAGCTTTTTTCCTCTTACAAAAACTGTGTGTGTGTGTGTGTGTGTGTGTGTGTAGGGGGGTTTCCCTTTTCTGCTGCTGCACGTGCACACAATACATCCTCATGCAGCATGTGGTGAACTCGTGAAGGAAGTAACATTTAGAGTAGAAGTGGGCACTATCCAAAAAAAAATACCGATCAAGCTGATCGTGGATCGGCGCTGGCAACGATCCTGAATTAACGACCCACACCGATCATCTCCCGTTTCTGATCCATGGATCATGGATTGTGGATCGTGGATCGTGGATCATGGAGGCAAAAGTGGAGGGGCGTCCCGCTGTTCCCAGCGATACAGGAACGGTGGCTGATGCCAGCGGCATCTGTGTTTGTGTTTGGCTGTCTGTGTTTGGCCGTCAGAGCTGCCTATCAGGGTTTGCAGGGATGAGATTGGAGTGCTCATGGCTACAGAACACCCCCTTCCCCCTCCCTCCCTTGGGTGTCTTCTCCCAGCTGGTGACTGCTTTGCTGCTCCGTGGTTGGAAGGAAGCCCTGCTGATCAAAGCAAGCTGGGCTTCCATTCAGGTTTCCAGGGCAACAGAAGGAGGGCAAACACAGCTCAGGCATTCCCCTGGCTCCGTTGCCAGGGGAATAGATTGCTGGCGCCTGAGTGTCTGGATTCCCGATTTGAGCACGATCGCCCCGATCAAGCCCCGATCCAGGCCCCCTCCCGACCGCTGGATAGTTGGCCATGCCCGAGCACGATCCGCCGGGTCCCGATCGCGCGATCGCCATTATCATGGTTTTTTCCCGATCATAATGCAGATCGTGCCCATCTCTAATTTAGAGTAAACCCCCCCCCCACACACACACACATACACTGAACATGATGTTAGAGTGCAAACTTGAACCCAGGTCCTGGAAGTTGCTAGCTCAGTACTCTAACCACTATACTACACTGACTCTTAAGGTCATTGCTGATATTTGGGGACTGAAATTATTCTAAGACAGGGACAGAGCATAAATGTCACAATCTAAATGAAACACCAGCAGCAGTAAGATAATGATTAATGTGATTATTATCTTGTTGCTGCAGGTGTTTTACTTTGATTACGATGCCTCTCTCACACATTCTCACACACTCGCACACTCTCTGTCACGCACATGTTGCTTCACTGTTCTTTGTAAGCTGCCTTGGACAAGATAAAAACGTTGGAAAGGCAGATTAAAAAGCTTTAATAAATAAATAGACTTAAAAAGATCTATTTCAGGTTTTTCTGCCTTGCTTGTAGTATCTGTAATGGGAAGTCCAGTTATTTGTTGACTCGTTGTCACCTTTAGATTAAGAAAGAATAATTGCCATCCTAAACCCTATAGCAATGAATAAAAAGGAAACAAGGGATGCTGGGAAAGGACACACTGTCTACATATTTCTGCTCAGGAGATAGGCTGATCCCTTGAATCACCTATATGTTTCCATATTTTTTAATTTTAAAAGAAGTTTTTCTATAAAAGAAAAGATATGACAATAGAAAGTGCATAATAAAGCTTATACAGGCAGTAGTTTAAATTAATTTGAGACTTATACTAACTTATACAAATAGTACCTTTGAAATTAAATTGTAACTGAAACAAGCACTACATTTAAAACTGAGTTAAATTGACAAAACTTAATTGTGTAATAAATCTCCTCCCTTCCCCTTAGTTACTTATACTTATGCAAAATTTAATATCAACTATTTTACAAATCATTCCCTGTGTTTCATCCTTTTATCTTCATACTAAGTTACCTTAATTAATATTAGTTCTGGCCTAAGTAATCAAAGAAATCACTCCATTTTCCCCCAAAATTCAACTATTGGTCTATTATGTACATAAGTAGTTAATTTGGCCATTGAGGCATATTTATGAACCTTATCTGTCCACTCTGACACTGCAGGAGAGGCATTAGCTGTCCATCCCGCTGCATATAGCACTCTAGCTGCTGTTGCCATGTAATGAAAGAAGTCTCTGTGCTCTTTTCTGAGATTCTTTGGTAGGATATTTAATAACATGTTTTTTGGATTCAGCTCAAATCTTTGTTTGAAAATCTTCTGCATCTCTTCATGTATCTTTATACAGTATTTTTGCGCTTTCTTACAAGTCCACCACAAATGATAAAACGTTGCATCCATGCACTGACATTTCCAGCATTTCCATTATAGCCCTTAGTAATTTTTGCCATGTCTTTAGAGGTGATGTACCATCTAAAAAACTTTTCATATCAATTTTCTCTTAGAAACTGACAGGCTGTACATTTTATATCCTTAGTCCATAGATTTTCCCATAGGTTCATCAGAATAGTTTCTCCAAAACTTTCCATCCATTTTATCATCCACACTTCCTTTTTATTTCCACGCCTTTTTCGCAACCGCGGTGCTGTTCAAGCAGGTATTCACTCACTTTCCCATTCCGCGTGTTCCCCGCCATCACTGCGCCACAATTGCACCTCCTTTCCGTACCACGTGATAATGGTGGAAATCTGTTTTTGCCCGGCCCTTTTTTTTTTTAAAAAAAGGGCTTTCATAGCGCATTTGCACAACAAAGAAAGGTCGGAATACCGGAAAACCTACTTTGTGAGCAACAGGGTTTCCGGAGAATGTTTTAATGTGACAAATTATTTTCAACAACCAGCCAATTGTTAGACAGTGGTCTGTGATGAGCAAAAAATGGGCCAATCAAAGTTGAGGGGGAGGGGACCTTGCCATTTCTTAAAAGTCAGAATATCGGTATAGCACAGAATTAACTTTTTTTTTTAAGGGAAGTGATGTGCGCCATCAACGTTGACAATGGAGGAGGGAACCGCCACTATAACGCTTTACTCAGTGGCATGGGGAGTACTGATTGCGCCACGAAGACGCACTGGGAGGGTGAATGCAATGATGCACAGCATGGTAGCGGAATGAACCCAACTGCCATGACTGCGCAAGATAAGCGGATGGTGAGTGCGTGTGGATTTGGCCCAGGTTTTGACTCGTTCCATTTCTGTGTGGTGTTGCAATCATATTTTGAAAATTTTCCCTAAGAGATGTTTCAGGTCTCCAGATATTAATAGTTCAAATTCAGTTTTTTCCCTTAATCTACAGCCTTGTTTAAGAAATTGTTCTTTTAGTCTTGATACCGCTTGGTGATGCATCAGCCATGGACTATTTCTACCTTGATCTTTAATTTCTTGCCAGGTTTTTATATTTCCTTTCTCCTCAATCATTGACTCATAGCTGAATTGTTCAATTCTGATGGCTGCGTCATAGTATGCATTTACTGGCGACATCAGTAGGGAGACCAGTGGGCACAGTCTGGTTTCTTCATTGAAACCATGTTTTAAGTTGTACATCTCTTAGTATGTGAGTCCCGTCCTGTTTTTGGACAGATTTCAGTGATTTCTTAAGCCATAGATAGTTGTGGATACCTTCTTTGGCATTCTCTGTCTCCAGTTCGATGGGTCTGCTACTTGGATTTATTTTATTTTATTTTATTTCATTTTTATTTTTATTTTATTTTTTGCTACTTGGATTTATAATCCAGTCTGTTATCCAAACTAGTGCCACTGCTTGGTAATATAACTTAAAGTTCGGTGCAGCTAGTCCTCCTCGTTTTTTGTCATCCTGTAATACTTTAAATCTTACCTTTGGTTTTTTTTCTTTTCCATATGAAATCATTTATTGCTTTCTGCCATTTATTAAAGTCTTTTGGTCTACGTGATTGGAATGATTTGAAGTAGAAAATTAAATTTTGGTAATATATTCATTTTCACGACAGATATTCTTCCTAGCCATGAAATTTTCAATTTATCCCATCTCTGCAAATCTTTGGTAATTTTTGTCCAGATATTTTGATAATTGTCCTTATAAAGATTATAAATTATCCTTATAAAGATTCTCATTTTGTGCTGATACATATATCCCTAGGTATTTTATCGGCTTTGTAGTAGTGGCATATTGTGTTATTTTTCCTATTTCTTCTTGTTCCTCTGCTGTTGTCGAAAGTAGCATTATCTTTGTTTCCTTTCTTTTCAGCTTGTATCCAGAATATTGTCCAAACTTTGATGTTTTTTCCATTACATAAATCAAGGAATTACATGGGTCCGTCACTGATACGTTTCCATTAATGCTTTTTCCCCCTCCTGGGGAATTTTCACTGATCACTGGCTTTTATGGAGTAGACAGCAGCTATCCACCCAGCCTGGTTCGAGCCCTAGGAACTGCCATGACAGTAAACGTCCATCTTAAGTTAGGACCAAATCGTACATTACATTGGGGGTGCATGATCTAGTGACATGGCATGTTCTTTAATGACCTTTCCCGCCTGCACCAGGGTTGCTAATGAACTCAATTTTAGAGCATCTCCAGTACTGAGTATGTTGCAACAATGATAGAGTTTCTTATTGCAGTCAGGTTGCATCTCTTCTTTCCTATGAATGTTTCTGTTCTTATCAAATATTGAACAGTTCCATGAAATAAGGAACCAGCAGCACCGTCTTCCCAATATGCTGTTATTAGGTTTGTTAAGGAAAAAAGATACCTGGTGGAACAGAATGGTATAGCCTGATCTTGTCAGATCTCTAAAGCTAAGTAGAGATGGGAGACCACCAATGAAGACTGGGGTTGCTGCAGAGGAAGGTAATGGCCAGGGCTCATTTCAAGAGGGAACACACAGGAACGCAGTTCCGGCAGTTCCCCAAAGTGGTCACATGTCAGGTGGCCCCGCCCACCTGACTCTCGGCCATTTTGGGCCCATTTTGGCCTGGATTGTGGCTGAAACGGCCCGGATCAGGCCTCTGACGGGTGGTGGATCACTGTCCCACTCATCAGTGGCCCGATCCTGACCATTTTGGGCCCCTTTTCAGCCATTTTCAGCTCCTTTTTGCCATTTTGGGCCCAATTTTGGCCCTGAATGGCCAGGATCGGGTCCAAAACAGCCAGAATAGGTGATGTCAGGGGGTGTGGCATATGTAAATCAGTTATACTAATGACACACTTCTGGTGATGGCAAGAGGTGTGGCATATGCTAATGAGTTATGCTAATGAGTTATGCTAATGAGTTCCTCCAGCTCTTTTTCTACAAAATGACCCCTGGTAATGGCAAAGCACGTCTGCTCTTCACTTGCCTTGAAAGCTCCTTACTAGTGTTGCTGTAATTTAGTTGTGGTTTGATGGCACACAGACAAGGAAAAGGATAGTGACAGTAATGAGGGAATTGTTATTGAGGAACAAAAGGAGAGGAAACTATTACTCCCCGACCCTAGCACCATGACCTTAATCTAAACTGGGCACTCTGGTAGCCGTTTTCTAAGATACAAGTACATATCAGGAGATTCAGTCTTAGATCTCCAAAGAAATGGGTAGTTTGGGCTTTATTGGTGACTGAGGATCCACACGTTGTTGGATGTGGTGTTCTTCTGCTATAGCAATAATATGCAATGTGATTTTCCTATACACAGGCCAATCCTATTGCGAATGACCGGTATGGTAGAACAATTTATTTATTTAATCACATTTCTAGACCACCCTCCTCATCAGACGGGCTCAGGGTGGTTTAACAACAATAGCGCAAAAGCCAACAATGTGTGTATACGCAAGTGTTTCATCCAAAAGATTTGCCTGTAGGCTTGAGGTGGGGAACAACTTCTGCCCTCCTCTTCATGAAGACATTTCCTTTTGGAATGGTAAAACTTAAGCTGGGGAGAACCCAGGAATTTACAGCTATTTCAAAACTCGGAAGTGTTTTTGTTTGTTTGTTTAAGACACATAATACTGTTAATATACCATCATAGATGTTAACTGCAATCAAGACATTACTGTGTTATTTACAGGAGCAATGTGGAATTGCTGACTTAGTAGCATTAGCTTGCTCTGCTACTCCCATCCCCCACCCCCCAGCAGTGAGTTTATGGAGGAAGCTGGATTTTAAAAGGGATTTTAATGTCTTTTTTTTAATGTTCTATGATTCTTTGTAAGCTGTCTTGAGAGCTTGTACAGAAATATCAGATAAACAAATTTTAATGAATGCATCACAGTGTTATCGACTTTCTGTGCAGCTGTATGCATCATTCCATTGCATTCACTTAGGTCTGCCAGGTTGCCTACTTTGATGGGTAACCTCCTGCCCTTTGCTCCTTGCCCCCACCACTACTTGAATGAGCAGAGAGAGTGAAAAGGGAGAAGGGAATGGCATAGCACAATGCCTCAATATCGCTTCTGTTTCAATACCTGCGAGTGACATCACCATGTCATGCAACGCTCTAGGAATTTCCCAGATCTCTATGGTTTTCAATGGGAAATGGTGCTGCAGCATTGCATGACACTGTTCATGCCCATCTCTATGACCCCCCCTCCCTTGTCCCACTGGACTGGCAACCCTATATTAACTGGTCCTGCATCCTTTGGCTTGCCTGTTTCGTGTTTTAAAAAGATCCCTAAACCCACTAGCCATTAGTTAA
The DNA here is from genome assembly GCF_028583425.1 of Eublepharis macularius. Taxonomy (NCBI): domain Eukaryota; kingdom Metazoa; phylum Chordata; class Lepidosauria; order Squamata; family Eublepharidae; genus Eublepharis; species Eublepharis macularius. The sequence goes on along the minus strand of NC_072796.1, from coordinate 122,323,853 downwards.
AGGAAAACAAAGGATGAAGAATCTGATAAAAAGGACATGCTACCCAAATATTTAATATTTTTATTCAGGGATTAGCATGGATGTTGCACCGCTTCTGGCACCACTGATCTTCTCAATGAATATGATCCAGGTCTTTAGAAATAAATATATTGCCTGTTTGCTCTGTTCCCTCTGTCCGATTAAAAGAAGTCCTTTAGGCAGCTTACATGATCCGAGAGAGCCAGGGTCAAATTCTCATTCTGCTAAGGAAGCTTACTGGGTAAACTAGCAAGTCACACGCTTTCAGCTTAACCTACCACACCGGGTTATCATCATCATCATCATCATCATCATCATCATCATCATCATCATCATCATCATCATCATCATCAACAACAACAACAACAACAACAACAACAACAACAACAACAACAGGGTGCTTACACCCTTCTGGAAAGAGTAGTGCCCACTCAGAGTGGTGAACAAAGTCAGTGTACAGCCCGGAAAACCCACAACAATCAAAGTCAATGTTATTCTTATCCTCACAATACAGCTGGGGCTGAGAAGAGTGGCTTATCTAAGGCCTCCTGCAGGGCTCATGGCAGTAGTGGGAGTCGAACTGGCAGAGTGCAGATTCATAGCCCAGCCACTTAACCACTATGCTACCGCAGCAGAGAGAAGAACATAGAACAACGTAAGCTGCTTTGGGTCCCCATTGAGGTGAAAGGCAAGGTAGAAATGAAGTAAATCAGCCTTTAATAAAATATTAAAATAGCCAAATGACAATGTATTTTCATGAAATGTATTATCAAGCAGCCTAAAACTAACAGAGAAATCTAGTTCCAGCAGTATACAATTAACAGATTACACATCTGGTTTAGGATCCAGGTATGTGAAGGAACTGCAGTTAGCTGAAGTGCCAGGTTTGGACATCACAATGTATTGCAGTTTGTAACAAACCAGGAAGTCTTTGACCTTGGTAGGACATGCAGGGGGTAGGAAGGAGGAGGAAGAGAATGCATAGGCATGAAGATTTACTGGCTCACCCTCAGCCCATGGGCCTCTGACCTATGGCGACCCTATGAAGGAAAGACCTCCCAAACATCCTATCATTCATTAACACACTTGCTCAGATCCTGCAAGCTGGAAGACATGGCTTCTTTTATTGATTCAAGCCATCTCATTTTAGGTCTTCCTCTTTTCCTACTGCCTTCCACTTTTCCTAGCATTATGGACCTTTCCAGAGAATCTCGTCTTCTCATGATGTAACCAAAGTATCATAGCCTCAGTTTTGTCGTTTTAAGAGACGCCTGTGCACCTGGGCATTCAGCTCACATCCTGCTTGTCCATCGTGAGCAGTGAAATGATTTTCCTGTGTGGCAGGAAGTTCAGGTTGTTCGTAGGTAATACAAACCTGGTCACTGGTTAACTTTCTGTACGTACACCAGCCTACCGATTACCACTTCCTTGCCAGGCTTGTCAATTGTTTAAATGAAGAATGAACAAAACAGTCTCTCTCTTTAAATGTCAAAAAGAGTCCAGTAGCACCTTTAAGACTAACCAATTTTATTGTAGCATAAGCTTTCAAGAATCACGTTCTCTTCGTCAAATGCATGCACCTGACGAAGAGAACGTGATTCTCGAAAGCTTATGCATGCATCCGACGAAGAGAACGTGATTCTCGAAAGCTTATGCATGCATCTGACGAAAAGAACGTGATTCTTGAAAGCTTATGCTACAATAAAATTGGTTAGTCTTAAAGATGCTACTGGACTCTTTTTGATTTTGCTACTACAGACTAACACGGCTAACTCCTCTGGATCTTTAAATGTCGTACTGTTTAGCATTCCTTTGTGTCTGATTAACATTAACGCCTACATTTCCCATCAAAACTTGAGGTAAGCTGACAAGTGTCCAACCTGTGTCAGGTGTCACTTGTAGCTTGGCGTGGCCTGTAAGCCCAATGTAAGCTATAAACTGGACATCTTTAAGGAAAAGCAGGGGAGAGCATAATAAATATAAATAAACTAGCATTTAGGCAAAACTCCATGGATTTTGATTTTCCAGTTCCTCTAGATGGCAGGCGTGCACCATTTTTTCAAAAATCCAAAGTTTAATTAGGCCACAAGCTGCAGATGTAGAATCCTTTTGTATGGCAACAGTAGAGAAAAGGAGCTCTGATTATTGCCTGGTCGAGTGACCTCTTCTGCCTCCAGATTTAATTGCTGCTGCTGTCCCTTGATTCCTTATCCCCCCTTGGATTATGCCAAAATTGGGTATGTGAGGTTAAAAACAAAAGAGTTATCTTTGGCTGCAGTTCTGCTTCCTTTCCTTTCTGCAAAATCCTGATGCTGCTTTCATTAAATCTAAAAGGCCGTTTCTACCTGAAGCTTATGAACTTTGAATATTCTCCTTGGAAAAAACGTCCTGCTCCTTGGCCCCTGGCAAGTTTGTCTAGTTTGGTTCCGTCTTGAAAAGCCATTTTTCAAATCTGGCAACTGTCCAAGCACCCGCAGCTCCTTTAGAACTTCAGTCAATCGCTTCACCACCTTTATTAGAATCATTGAGGCGACAAACATTTCAAGGGTCAGCGTTGATACAAAGGTGGTTTGTTTTTAAAGGTATTTGGAACTGCAAAACACTACAGGTCAAAGAGGCAGGTAAGGTCATTGTCTAGCTAAAGACCAAGGCCAGTTTTGAAGGTAATTGATTGGCAGGAGGCTGCAAAGGTTTACCAGCCTCCAGGTGGGGTCTGGAGTTTTCTTAGAATTACAATTGATATCCAGATCACAGAGAAAGAAATGGTAACTTTGGTGAGCGGACTCTATGATGTCACTTCCTCACTGAGCTCTTTTCCCTCCCCAAACTCTGTCCTCCCCAGCAAAAAACATGCAACCGGGAGCCATTGTAGAAAACACAATAAAAATCAAGCCAACCTCATAGAATCCACATTTTGTTTATACCTTTGAGGAAGAATTAGAAGGAACCATTCCCCACCGCTTCTTAACTGGTATCCTGGTATTTTTTCTTGTGTTGCCATATTACTGTAAACGGCCAATGATTGTCAGGCTGATTCCACACACATTGGATAATGCACTTCCAATCCTCTTTAGAGATCATTTGGAACTGAATTTTTCGTGTGTGAAACAAAAAATCCACTTCTAAATGATTGCTAAAGTGCATTGAAAGTGCATTATCCAACGTGTGCGGAATCAGCCTCAGATGCAATCTTTGGTTTCAAATTGGCAGGAGGGTCACATCTACTGGCGTGGTATACGAAACTGATGCTTTAGGTTGTTATTCTGCCACGAGTAACATTATCAAAATCTGTCCCAAATTCAGGACATAGTATGTATATGAAAAGAGAAAGCAAGCCTCAAAATGCAGATCCTTGTTACTCAACTATACCAAGCCATATTTGATACGTAGCCCAGCTTCCAAGAAGAGAAGTTCCATATAACTACATCACTATTGGCATTCTTCTCTATGTTAGTACTATGATACAACTCAATGTGAAAGAAATCTAACAGAATATACTAAATTTCTCTTCTATATATCCTTATATTGACAGTTATAAGCAACTCCTATAATATTTTTGCGTAGTTTCATGTGTATAAAGATTCAATGTTTCTGTATTGAGATTGTTACCCTACCTCCTTGTATTGTTAATATTCATGCAATAAAAAACTTAAAAAAGAAAAAAAATGCAGATCCTTGCAAAAGAATACAACTGCAAGCAAAGCCCTCAGTTCTGCCCTGTTCGTGGGTGTCTTGCAAACCTACGTGGATGATCTTTTATTTCATGGAGAAAATGTTATCATGTATACATCAGCTAATTCAAACATGAGGCTCGAATCAACCATTGATGGAGCGCAAAGCAACAGAGCTTTGGTACGCCAGGTCAGCATATACCAGAGCAAATAATAAAGCCAGAGCTTGGTGACCGCCAAGGGAGGAGGAGGTTGTCTGGTCTTCTGGTTCCCCCTTTACAAATGACTGCCATTACCTAGTTTCATAGTGCCCCCTAAAGGATATGAATTAGGGTATTGAAGGTATGGGGATCAGGAGAGAGGTGAAACATTAACAGAGGTAAAGTCATTTGACTCTTATGAATAATGAGTGGTGGTGAAGAGTGCCCTCAAGTCAGAGTTGACTTATAGCAACTCCTGGTGGGGATTTCATGGCAAGAGACTAACAGAGGTGGTATGCCATTGCCTGCCCCTGCCACCCTGGTCTTTGTTGGAGGTCTCCCATCTGATTACTAACCAAGACTGACCCTGCTTAGCTTCTTCTGAGATCTGATGAGTTCAGGCTCAACTGGGCTATCCAGGTCCGGGAATTAATAATAAGGGGACTGTCTTAATCAATGGATAAAGAAAGAAATTATAGAGGAGGGATCGGAAGCCATGAAAGTGCAGAAGGGAGCTATGCTTACCCCAAAGCCCTCAATATTGCAATCCAAGGAACAGGTTCCATGCTTGGCATCTTTGGCACTGCCAGGCATGGCCTGTCTGCAGTCAGCGTTCTGACACAGAAGAATCTATACATTTGTATAGATTCTCCTGCAGGGCCAGTATGTCCAGCCCAATCCGAATTCAGCAGTGTGGCCTTAAAGTTTCCCCTCCAAGGCTGCTTTTCTGGGAAAAGAGGTGGTGGAACTCAGTGGGTTGCCCTCAGAGAAAATGGTCACATGGCTGGTGGCCCCACCCCCTGATCTCCAGACAGAGGGGAGATTAGATTGCCCTCTGCGCCACAGTGCGGAGGGCAATCTAAACTTCCCTCTGTCTGGAGATCAGGGGGCGGGGCCACCAGCCATGTGACCATTTTCAAGAGGTGCCGGAACTCCGTTCCACTGCGTTCCAGCTGAAAAAAAAGCCCTGCTTTTGACCAATGATGTTAAAAGTTTGGATAAGGAGCCAAGCAGAAACATTAAAATGGATCCATCTTAGCACTTCTGGCAGCTTGACCAAATAGTGGAATGACTCGGTTTCTTTTGGTTTGCTTATAGATCACCATATGCCTGTCTTTCTCCTTCCTAGGAAGTAAAATTCAGACTTTTATTGCCCCATCCACAGACATGTTTGTATGTGTGTGTGTGTGTTCTAAGAGCAGAAGAGTACTTCTTAATTTGGAGAGGAATCCCTTAAGAGACAGAAACAGCGACGTCTCCATTTTCTTTGCAAATGTGACTATAACATTTTGGTCTATTGCCCAGATTTTTTAATAAGGGCCAAGCTACACATGACGAAAGACACTTGCCTGGCAAGTGGATTGAGTGGAGGGCAAGTGAACAGGGAGAAATACACTTGCCATTCAAGTGTCATTTGTCACGTGTAGCTTGGCCCTTAGTTTGTAGTAGCAAAATAGTAAAGAGTCCAGTAGCACCTTTAAGACTAACCAACTTTATTGTAGCATAAGCTTTCGAGAGCCGCAGCTCTCTTCGTCAGATGCATCTGATGAAGAGATCTGTGGCTCTTGAAAGCTTATGCTACAATAAAGTTGGGCAGTCTTAAAGGTGCTACTGGACTCTTTACCATTCTCATTTTGAAGATGTGGTTGTTCTCTCTAAGTGACACTTATTTTCAGATAAACCATGCACTATAAACAATATTGGTTCAAGACTTCCTTCTTTATTATCATTCACCATCACAGTGGATTGCATTATGCATCAGACTTGTGTGAGCCAGCCTTTACCGAGAAAGGCACTTTTAGGTCATCTTCTCATTTTAGTTTTCCCATTTGCTTTTCTCATGCACACAATGAAGCTTCTTCTTAACTGCCAGATCCACTGCCAGCTGGCAGATCATTAATTGAAGCTGTAACCCAGTATTTCTGTTACTGTTCTGGAAAATCAAGGTGATGATTCAAAACAGCGATTGCCGTGTATATTTTCAGCTTGGGAATTCCATTCTGCACATCCCTACAGGTGACTGGTCAAACACATATGAACGTTGACTTATACTGAGTAAGACCATTGGCTTTTCTAGGTCAGTATTGTCTACTCTGACTGGCAGCAGCTCTCCAGGTTCTAGGGTTGCCAGGTCTCCTCATCTTCTGGGTGGGTGGCAAGAGACCGGGCACTCACCGTTTGTGTGCGATTTTGGCCCATTTGGGGCTGAATCGGGCCTGTTTGGAGCCAACATTGGCCTACTGTGGCGCACAGCAGCGCTGCTGGGGTGGCCCGATGGGCCTTGGTGTGCTCCTGCACTTTGCAGCAGGTGGATTTTTGCCAGATGTGGCCCGCTGTGGAGCATGGGAGTGCTTCTGGGAGGGGCCTGAAGAGCTCCTATGCTTCACAGTGGGCCAATTTAGGCCCCAATTTAGGCCCAAACTGTGCCCCCAAACTGCAGCCCACTGTGGAGCATGGGTGCATGCCGTGCCATGCAGGAGTGCACCCTGGAAGACACGTTCCCCATCTCCCCCCCCCAGCAGCCAGGTAAGCAGGGGCAGAGGGTGGAGGGTGGGAGCAGGGGATTCCCTACCCCCAGCGGGGGACTGGCAACTCTACTAGGTTCCCAGGTCAAGGTCTTCCACGTCACCTCCTACCTGATCCTAGAGTAGCTGGGGATTCAACCTTGAACATTTTGCAGTCAAAGCAGATGCTCTACCCTGAACCGTAGCCCTTTCCCCTACCTCATATAGTTTGATATTTTTAGTTTAGCCACAAATAGTAGTTCAGAAAGAAACAAAATGACCATCCTTTCCTAATCGTTTGAGTTGTCATAGCTTTGATTTTCTCTTTCCCCCTACCCCTCCGGAAATTGTCTAATGCGTCTGTGTATTGCTATGTATTTTCCCCTCTGCATTATGTGGCAGTGAATTATGACAGAATCCCCCCCCCCCCTTTTCATCACAGCAGGATAGGGAGGGGAAAGCTCTGAGAGCAAAAATAAGGACGCTCCATTCATCCCTAATTGAGCATCTTGCAAGAATCAAGTGTTGCCTCTTTTGTGGAGTGTAAATATCAGGTTTTTAGCCTGCAAAAGGCCAAATACTATGTCTTGAAAGCGACCTTCAGATTAAATAACTGTACGGGAACTGACAGGATATTTCTCTTGGAACAAGGACAAATCCATGTCTTAATCATATTTTTATTTCCTCTTGTCATAAAGTGGATGCCCTGTAGGACAATATTTTCCTCTTGCCCTTCATTTGTGATTTATTAGATTAAAGATATGAGCAGGGAGTGTATTCATGTAGCCTCTGTTCTTATGAATCTCTGCCACATACAAACTACCTTCAGCACTCACCCATCTTTGAGCCATTCTATTTTCTGAGTTTTTTCACAGAAGCCGCGAGAAAGGAAGCACAAGAGAACTGAACTTCCTTTTTTCTGGTTTCCAGGTCTCATCCAATGGAGGTAGATGCACAGGTCAGGAAGGCACTCAGCACAATTGATGGGCAATGGCTCAGAACAGCCAAAAGGAAATACTTCTTTACTCAATGAGTAGTTAAATTGTGGAATTCATTGCCACTGGAGGAAGTGACAGGCAGCCTCAAGCATAGATAGCTTTAAATGGGGGTTAGACAGATACATGGAAGATAGGTCTATCAGTGGCCACTAGGCATGATGACTAAAGGGAACCCCCACATACAGAGGCAGTTTACCTCTGAATACCAGTGCCAGGAGGCAAAATCAGCTTCAGCCTCTATGCCCTGTCATTGACCCTCCAGAGTAACTGGTTGGCCACTGTGTGAGACGGGCCATTTTCACACGTCTTATCAGCCACGCAAAATTGCACAAAACTCCCAGAATGGACCGAAGCCCGACTTACCGGGCTGAGGCGTTGCGGCCGGCGGCGCGGTGGGGAAGGAACGGCAGCTGGTGCCCGGCTTCCTCTTCCCGGCAGGCTCGGGTGGGCGGCCAATCGGTTTGAATCCTGGCCGCCCAACCAGAGCTGCCGGGGGGGTGGCTGCTGGGGGGGCGGGGCCAACCGCCGGACCTGGAGGGAGAGGTTTTCCCTCTGGTCCGGTGGCTTGGTACTTAAGCCCGCCCGGCCCCGCCGCCCGGCAGTCTGCGCCGGGACGCGAACCCCACCCTCCACTCCCTGTTTTGCTGTTTTCTCTTGTCACAACTTTTGCGGGTAGCATTGGATCGGATCTCTATCTGGGGACCAGGGCCACGGCTTTGGTACCCTGTTCAGGGGATTCCCATATGGAATCTTGGGAGTGAGGTGAGGGGCAGACCCATCCGGGGGGTCGCCAAGGTGCCCACTCCCAGGTGGCAGGGGAATCAGGCAGGGGTTCACACCCAGCTGATCCCCCGTTAATGTCACTCCTCGGTGCCCCCCCCTTCAGCGGGGGTCCTGTAGGGGGGGAGGGTTCTATGGCTGGCAGGCGGGCCAGCCTTTGCTCGGGATCCGATCCATATGCTGGCCAATGCTCCTTTGTTTGTTTTCTGTTCTCAATAAAGTTGTGGCCTGTTTTACTCCACCCCTTGCATGGATCTGAGTTCTTTAGCGCGCCGTCCTCCCCGCCGGGCCTCAGCATAGGCTGCAACAATGGCGTCTTCCTGGTGTGATTTCCCGTCATGACTATGGTTTCTGGTGCGGTGCCACAAACTGGGGTCATGACGGGAAATCGTGCCAGGAAGACGCCATTGTTCCGGGAGTTTTGCATGATTTTGCATGGCTGGTAAGACGTGTGGAAACAGCCAGGATGTTGGACTCAATGTTCAAATGTTCTGAGCCAGCAGAGCTCTTCTTTTGTCCCCCATGGATTCTCTCAGACCCTGGCTTGACTCTAACAGCTATTCCACACTAGTTCTCATGACTCTAAAATGTGTGGGCCCAAAGCCTTTTATGATTCAGACATTTATAGTTTTTACACTATTTTGTAAGATACTTGTTTATAGGCCTTCATGATATAACAAGCACCAACCTTTTTCATGTGACAATTGTGTGACAACATCTGCTGTTTGACCTGCAGTATTTATATTCCTTATGTTTGTCTTACACAAACTTATCCAATCCATTAGAGATCTTGGAATAATCTGAAATAAGTCAGACACAGAAACAGACGTCCACTGACGTTACACCACTGCAGGCCCGAACTCCCGAGCTCAAGCGATCCGCCGGCCTCAGCCTCCCATGGTTAGGCCCAGCTAATCTGAAATAATATATCAACTGAAGCCCACTTGGTGGGCTGATGCCTGGTGGATGAAGATAAAATGAGGAAGAAAGAACCATGGCTGCTGTTCAGAGCCCTTGGAAGGAAGGGCAGGATATACATGTGTGAGGTAAATAAACAGAAAACCGTACGGTTGGCTTAGATCAAGGCCAAGTTTTTAACTGAGAGACCTCTCACCTCCACCTTGTGGTCATTTTCTCATTAATTCTTGAGCCACCCAAAGACCACTGAAGGCCCAAACTTTATGCTATGGGGAGACGTATTGACATCATCAGCCAGTCTGTCAGTCTATGGAAGACAGGATACATTGAAGGTGACTCCCCACCCTTGCAGCAAGAAATCCAAGCTCTCTTGAGTAAATGGGTGTTTATTGAGATATCACAGGTTTCTTCATACATGGGTCCATAGGTTACACAGAAGCAAGTTTAAGGCGTCTGGCTGTACAAAGGGCTCTTGTTAAGAATGACGCAATGAGTACAAGATACAGTATATCAACCCGTTCACATGTTCCCCCGACCCCTCCGGTTCTCCCAGCCGAAGCGGGATGGAAGGAGCTGTTCCAAGGCTGCTGTGGCGAGCCATCCGAGATAAGGGCTCGCTCATCCTGGAATCTGTAAAGCAACAGGGAGCAGGTGCAAGAGGCTATTGCAACATATCATCAACTGAATAACAGTGGGCAACAGACATGACACTGTCTCTAGTCATGTGAAGTTGGGAAAAAAGTATAACATTACATTTAGCACTTTGTCTCCCGCAAGCAAAAGGTAATGAAGTGAGACTAATGAAATAGCATTATAAGGAGATGTGGGGGGATACAGTTATTTATTTGTGTACTTCATTTATACTCAGGCATTCTCCCCAAAGCAGTTTACATTGCTCTACCCTCTTCCATTTTATCCTGTGAGTAGGGTTACTAACCTCTAGGTAGGGCATGGAATACTCTTAGAAATACAATTGATCTTCAGATAACAGAGATCAGTACCGTTGATAGGAATTGCAAGTTTGGAGGATAGAAACTGGCATTATTAACCCTTCCCTAAACTCCTCCCTCCACAGACAACCCTTTCCCCAAATCTCCAGCAATTTCCCAAGCTTAAGTCAGCTGCCGTACATGTGAGATATGTCAGGTTGAGAGTGTTTGACTGGCCAAAGTTCACCCGTGGCAGAGTAGGGATTCAAACCTGGATCTCCTAAATCCTAGTTTAGCGACCTTCTTCAGAAGTGAGCTGTGGCTCACAAAAGCTCATACCCTACGACAAATGTTATTAGTCTTATAGGTGCTACTGGACTCTTGCTCGTTTCTACTGCGACAGACAGACTAACACGGCTACCCATCTTGCTCTGGGTCCTAGGCCGTCATCACACGGGCTTTTATTTAGCGCTAAAATGGTGCTATTTCCTGGCAAACACCCACCTTATTCCAACACTGTAGCGATTTTCTCTCTTCTGCTTTGTGCTTGATAGTCGCGCTATTTTGTGCCTCAGTGTGAATGCCTCACATCGATGTATTTCGCCTCGCAACATCCTATGCCCTCCTTTCAATCCCAGAATCCATTGCTTCCTGCGACTCCCCTTTTTAAAATTTTATTATGTCCTTATAATGCCATAACGCCATAACACAATGCAAACTTTCTGCTGAAGTAAAAATGACTCAATCATGGCAGACAGGGAGTTTTCTGCAGGCAAAGGGCTATTTATATAATTTCAAAGTTGGAAAAAGAAAAGGGTCGTAATGTTTTGCTCTAACGGAATGTTTATATGCTGTTATTCCGTTATAGCGGAATTAAATGCCAGAATAATAAAAAAGGGGGAGGAGCTGCTTCTGTGCGGTTAGAGAGAACAGAACAGAGTGCTTCGGTGTGGACAACTGGTGGCGCGAAGAGCCGTTAGGTGACCCAAAGAAACGTTACTGTGCCGATAACAGGTAGGACGCTATATGCTGTAAATTTAACGGAAGAGATGCCCGTGTGACGACGGCCCTAGTCTGGCACTCTAAACGCTACACCACATGGGCTGGTGATGCCACGGCCCTCCTTGTGCTCTGTAGTCTGAGATTCAGTTTTCAACCTTAGGATTTGCTTCTTGAGCCTAAGCAGACTTGCACCCTTCTAAGCCCTCTTGGTGCCCCCACCTGCAGAGGTGAGGTAGAAGTCAACTCTAGGCAGGGCGTTATCAGGGATAGCACCTTGTCTTTGGAATGCCCTGCCCCTTAAGGGTCACCTGGCACTTCCCTTACTGTCTTTTAGGTGCCAGACCAACTCACAGTTGATAGCTTTCTCCAGTATTCTCCACGTGACCTAGCCAGACACAGAGGGCAGCTTCACACATGATTTTGCCATCGGGCGGACAGACGGAGGGAGGGAGGGAGGGAGGGAGGGAGGGACGGACCGACCGACCGACCGACCGACCGACCGACCGACCGACCGACCGACCGACAGACAGACAGACAGACAGACAGACAGACAGACAGACAGACAGACAGACAGACAGACAGACAGACAGACAGACAGACAGACAGACAGACAGACAGACAGACAGACAGACCGACCGACCGACCGACCGACCGACCGACCGACCGACCGACCGACCGACCGACCGACCGACCGACCGACCGACAGACAGACAGACAGACAGACAGACAGACAGACAGACATAGTATTTTTTCTTTTACAGAAGGTATATCCATACAGGAATAATATATGGATATATCTTTGGTCTGATCTTGAAATGCACTCTTGTGTTATATGGGGAAAGACAGGGCTTTTTTTCAGCGGGAACACGGTGGAACGGAGTTCTGGCACCTCTTGAAAATGGTCACATGGCTGGTGGCCCCGCCCCCTGATCTCCAGACAGAGGAGAGTTTAGATTGCCCTCCACACCATGTGGCACAGAGGGCAATCTAAACTCCCCTCTGTCTGGAGATCAGGGGGCGGGACCACCAGCCATGTGACCATTGGGCAACCGTCTGAGTTCCACCACCTCTTTTCCCAGAAAAAAAGCCCTGGGGAAAGATATTTGCCCGGTAGCAGATGGCAAAGAAGAGAGGTCGGGTCTCACTGCAGGAGTTGTGTGTACGGTATACGGTATGGAGCTAGTAAATTGACCGAGCAATGGCAAGCAGAATTGCACCCTTCTGAATCCATGGAAGTCAGTGGGCCCAGAAGGACGTAAGTCTGCATGGAGTTGAACTGGTAATGACAATATTGCAAAACTGCATTTGATGGAGGAGAATAGCTCCGCATGTGCACACACAGCCTTAGCTCCTCAGTGTCATTTTGATAAACAGGCAGAAGTGTCTGAAGGGTAATGGAGAGAAAACTGACATACTGAACCTCCCAAAGAGGAGGAATAAGTGCCAAGGGAAGGCAATAAATTTTAAGATGTGCCCCTTAAATTACAGGTCATTATTAAGAGAGAAAAGAATCCTTCTGATGGCCAAAATTGCCCAAATCATCTGGAAGCCCTTAGGAAGGATTCATGTTTGACAGTTTAGAGCTACAAATTTCACAGGTGTCATCTTGCAAGATTTAACCTGCTGAGGATGCATAAAAAGGAAATGACAGGTGCCTTCTCCAAAATAATTCTAAAAAGGAGGCTTAAGAGTCATGCAGGATGTTGAGTATTTTAAAAATCCTGTTAGGTCCCCCCCACACACACACACACGCACCCCGCACCTGATCCCCCATCTACTCTATCTCAGGCAGCTTGCATAGACATTATGTTTTCAGAGAGGTGGTAATGCTTTTTATATTTTGTTAGTTGCATGAAACACATGGGTTTCTCTGTTTCCTTGCAAGATTAAGAAATTGCCCTCAGTCAGACACTGATCAGGGAGAACTAACTGATTGGAGCAGCAGTTCCTGGCCCAGCCATATGTACGGGGCTGAAACGGACTGGGCTGCGACTAACAAAGACTGCCCAATGGATTATCTTTCAAAGTTCCACACACCTGGAAAAGCAACTAAATAGATCAAAATCTCTATGTTGTTTGTGAATGGTACACACTTTACTATTGCATGTGGTTAATAAATAAATTAATCACCACCATCATCCATTGATGACTGAGGAGAAAGAATTCCAATTTGGATTGTAGAACTTCACATGGGGTGGGCGTAGTTTTGAATACGCTTTCATGTATAAAGCTCTCTGCGTTCATCAGAGCAATGGTGAAAGGAGTACCCTGGCTTAACACCAATTCTGATATGCTAGTTTTCTTCACAAAAGCTTTTTTTTAAAAGTAGGAGAAATGTTAATGCAGAAACTTTCTCTGTTTTCTGAAGTCATGCACACCATGGTTTAAAACAGAAGGGTGATGAAGAGTAGGGAAAATATTCATTTTGGTGTGCATTGTCTTGGAAGGCTTAATGTAAATAGCTTTTACAGAGAGTCATTATCTAATGTGCTGTTGCTGTGGTCCACATGCTCTCTGGTATATTTTCAAATGAGTATCACTGAAAAATAAATTAAGAGGAGAGCACGACATGGCAAATAACCCAGAGCTTCTGCTAAAAGTGGCAATCCTGTGTCAAATTCCCCCTTCATCGGCTTTATAATATGTAGTAATTCATGAGAAAGCATGGGGTTGAATCTAGTTGACTTTTTCAAAGTCTCTCTAAACAAGACACCTCAGTATGTGTTCGTCAAGCGTAGGAAGAAGCAATGTAGGAAGAAGCCCGGAAGCCTAGTTTAAAAAGACAGAGTCGGTGGAGATCATACCTCAGAGGGTTTGTTAATTTCACCTTCGCCTCCCCAAAGGCTCTGTCTCTTTTGCCTCTCTAAAACAGTGTGGGATCACAACTAGAGGGCAGCGAGAAATGGAAATGGGCTGGAGCTACCTTTCCAGAGCTGGGCTTGGATCCAGAGAGATTATATTGGGCTGAAGTTTCTCTTCTGGTATTTCACAGCCCCTTCACACAGCTCCAGTGTATAGCAAAGCTTTTGCCCTGCTGCCAACTCTGTTTTTTAAAACTACCCTTCCCGGATAACATTGCATTTCACAACGCGTGTTCTTCATGTGTCAGATGTCTTGGGTAGAGAGAATCTTATCTGCATGCATTTGAAGCATGAAATAATAAATGGATATTGGAAGGAAACATTTCAGATTTTTTTTAAAAAAAAACGCTTCCCCATTTCTATTGCTAATGTGTTTTTATTTATCTACCTATCCATCCATCAGTCCTAGTAGATATTTGCAGCTTGCAGCTACAGAACAGCTTATTATGCTAACAGCCCACGGGCAGCCAGGATTCTGTTTACTGTCTTATGAACCATGCCGTGCTGCGTCTTTTAGATGCCATGTTCTGCATTTCACTTTCCTAATTTCAAGCTCATTGCCTGAAAGTGAAGAAAGCTGCATGCAAATCTATGCAATTGTAATGAGTTTCCCCCTCCTCCTCTCTTGACTTAATAACAGCTGCACTCACCCCCATTTCAGTCCTGCCAATCATCTTCACTGAGGGGAGGTTAGGTTAAACTTACTCTAAATAATCACATAACAGTTGAAAGACATCCCTTGCCTTTTGCCTCCGAGAATAAGGTACCTCTTGAATCTGTAGCTAAATAACAGCCGAGGTGAAAAGAACACCTAGTTTTTCTGGGATGCCCCCTGATTTCCAATAAGGGCGGCTATTTTTTTTAATTTTTATTGGTGAGTACATAAAGTATTATTAAATACACAAATTCCCCATCTTATCTAAATTATATCAGCCCCCACCCTTCCCCCCTCCTTATTGACTTCCAACAGCTTTCCAACCCCTAACCCATCCTATTATTTAAATTACTCTTAACTATAATTTTTCTACATCTTATATATATTCTCTCACTTATTCTAAGCATATTCAAATTCTTCTATATCTCCAATTTTCTAGTATATCAATCTAAATTTCACTGTTTAAACTATCTATTTTAATACAATTTTTTATTACTAATATTAGCTTAGATTAATTAATAACTAAATTTCCCAATTAATGGTAAAGTTACTTCTCTCTCCCCTTTATAAAGTCAGGGCGGCTATTGTTTTGAAGCAGTTGTTTCTTTTCTATTAATTCATCTCTTGCTCCTGAATGAATAAATGCAGAATAAACTTTTTTTTTTGCATCTCTACACTTCCAGTGCAATCCTAAACAGAGTTGCTCCTTTCAATGGGCTCAGAAGGGTGGATTCTGTTTAGGATCACACTGTTAATGGGAAAGGGCCATTGCACTGTGCTAGAGCATCTGCTTGATGTGTGGAAGATCTCAGGTTCAATCCCCAGCATTTCCAGCTAAAAGGATCAGGGAGTCGGTGATTTAAATAGGCCTATCAAGAAAGCAACATGTGGTTAATACATTAATTTCTAGCTAGTCCAAGTGGATAGTTTCTTTTCACCCAACCTTTAACAGAGGGCTGAGGAGTTATTATGTGGCCTGTTTTGACCAACTTGAGCCAAGTTGCAAGAGGCGAATAACATGAGGAGGAGCACATGAAGGGAGTCGCAATGTTAGCCAGGAAGCTGAGTTTTTAAAAGAGACCAGCTTTGTCAATTTCCCCTCTCTACAGAGCTGGGAGATGGCTGCTCAGAGGGATTGTTAATTTCCTCTTTGCCTCCAGCTCTGTCAGTTTCACCTCCCCTTCTAAGAGGCGAAGAGGAAATGAACAAATTCTTTGAGCAGATCTCCCTGGCTCTGTAAAGAGGGGAAATTGACAAAGCCTTCTGGTCTCTTTTAAAACTCAGCTTCCCGGCTAACATTGTGACTCCCTTCACGTGCTCCTCCGTGTTTATTTCGTCTCTCGTAGCTTAGCTCATTGATAGCATGCTAGTCTCCCTGCAGTTTCCACCTTTGGTCATAGGTGAGAGGAGGTGAACAGGCAGAATGTTTGTATGCAGTCCTTGGCATCACCACCACCAATTCATGGAAGAATTGCATCCTAACCACAAACATCAGTTTTCACATAATGAATGTAGAGGTGCAAACATTCATCCATAATCATTCCAAAGCAGCTAGCAAAGTGTAGCAGAATTCTGAACACTTTTTTAAAGAAGAGGCTGTATCTCCTAGGCTTTTTTTATTTTTAAGGGAAGACAGAATAGTTAAAATGCTTGAGAGCATTTCGAGAGTGTAGTGTATGAACACTAATGGAGCAGCAGTTATACAACGTTGTGTCGTTTTTATAATGTCGCTTATATATTCACATCTATTTATAAAATGTCTGGAGACTTTTTTTGTCCCCTCCGTCTAGCTCCTAAGTCCAGCACAGCATAAATTGGGCCATTTCTGTCTCTCTCGGAGAAATGTGTTCCTGTTTATTAAAAGAATTTGCAAATCTTTCCCCCAAGAGAGCAGAACTAAAAAGGGTTCCTTGGATTAGCAATATAAATAGAAGAAAGAGAGGAGGGGAGAAATGATCAAAGGGAAAGACCAGAACAGTCTTTCCATAACTAAGGTTGCGTTGTTGTTCCTATTCTTCCCCCTTCAATGTGAATACACTTTACATAGTACAAGAATGCTGAGAAAGGACAGAGGGAAGGAACAGGGAGTCAAAGATACTAAGGTATGTGTCATCTGCCACACCAGAAGTTGTCAACACACCAGAAACTTTCTACTGTACCTGAAGCAATGCCTCCTTCTGTATTATCTAGCTGCCAGACAAAATCCTGCTTCCCAAGTCCTGCTCTCAGAGTCTCTCTACACAAGACATCTGACATGTGAAGAGCACTTGTTGGGGGATGCAATGTAAGCTGGGAAGAGTAGTTTTAAAAAGACGGAGTTGGAGAGACGAAATTGACAGAGCCTTCTGGATGGCGAGGATGAAATTAACAAACCTTCTGAGGAGCGATCTCCTCTGGCTCGGTCTTTTAAAATTATGCTTCCCAGCTAACATTGCGCCTCCCTACACTTGATGAACATGTGCCAAAGTATCTCATGTGGAGAGACTCTCAGTGCCCCACCTTCATAGGCAAGGCAGGTGGCAGCTAGAGATAGGGCATTTTCTATGGGGATACCTCACCTTTGGAATGACCCCTTTGAGGCTCACCTGGCACTTACTTTACTGCATTTTAGGTGCTAGGCCAAAACAATTCTTTTTATTCCAGCTTTTAATTAGAATTGTTATCTTTCCAGCTCCTTTCTGGTCTGAAGCTTGTTTTGGGGCTAGTTTTATGCTGTTTTTGTGACCCTAGGCTTGTTTTAATAGTTTGTTTATTTTTATATTGGTCATTTATTATTTGACTTAGCCACTGCTGAATTGGGCCCATTTTGGACCCAAATTGACCTGCTGGGAAGTGCTCCCGTGCTCCCCAGCCTTGTGCAATGATGTCACTTCCCGGAAGTACGCGTGGAGATTGCACAAGCACCAGGAAGGTAAGCGCTGGGTCTCTGCTGCTGCCGGGAGTGTAAGGGGACCTGGCAACCCTATCTGTCACTGAGCAATGGAAAGGGAAGGACCGTGTATGCTACCCTGAACTCCTTGGTGGAAGGGTTGGATAAAAGTATACTAGATAGATAAATATAGGCCCTTCCTGTATTTCCTATTGGCCAATCCATGTGATTACTAATGTCATGCGGTAAGTTTTTTAAAATTACCATACCATGAAAGGTTACACACAATAAATACACACATGCAACACAGCTGCCTCTTTCAAACCATTGATCCAGGAAGGTCAGTATCGTCTACTCTGATCAGCAGCGGCTCTCTGGGAGACAATCTTTGACATTGCCTCCTACCTGATCTTTTGAACTGGAGATACTGGGGATTGAACCGAGGACTTTCTCCATGCCAAACAAATGCTCTTCCACAGAGCCATAGCCTCTTATGTGCAATCACTACAGCACATCTCAGAATTAAGGGAATCCAAGAATCTAAGAGCAGAACCACAAGTGACAAAAGGCACAGGTCGGACACTTGTCAGCTTCCCTCAAGTTTTGATGGGAAATGTAGGCAGCTTGGCGGAATGTTGGACAAGTGACAGTTGAAAAGTCCATTGGACAGCCGTCAGAGAGCCAAGCTTCAAGACCAGGATGCCTACATTTCCCAGCAAAACTTGAGGGAAGCTGACAAGTGTCCAATCTGTGCCTTTTGTCACTTGTGGTTCTGCTCTCAGTAACAATCATCAACAGTTTTATTATTGTTGGCTGCTTGCCTGCTCAACAATATGACAATTAAAAGCCTTCGGACTCCATTGGAGATACGGTTTTCACAGCAACAAGATCAGTAGCTTTGTCATGCTCCCAAGGGAAGACTTACCAAAGGAAGACTGATTGAAATTCAGCTGAGTTATTGCATTGCTTCTGCACAGGGACTCGTCTGCATATATGTTTTGGTTGTGTGTTGGCTAAGGCAGAACTGGAGGAAAAAACAGAAACCCTTTGAGAAAAGAGACCTCTGCAGAACCATTAAGGAGAATTCTTTATACCAGGTATGCAAACTTGTAACTCATCAAGTGAATGCAGCCAACAGCATCCAGATATGGGAGCCCACCAGGTCCTTGAAAAATGTCTTGTTGCCTTCCTAGGACTGCAAAAATAGGAAGGCTGTCAAGCACTTTGTCTTCCATGTGTGTCTTGTATGATGCATTCGATTTCCAGGATGGGGAGGGCGAGTTGGTACTATTCAACATAGCCCTTGAAACACCCCCCTTTTTTATTCTTTACTTTGTAGCATCCAGCCTGAGGAAGAGTTCTGCTAAACTCAAAAGCTTGCACACTGGTTTTTTGTCATTGTAACCGGTCCTAATAAAAGATATTCCATGGACTGGTTTGTTTTTCACTTCTCTAGATGGACGATCCCTTACTGTGGAGGGTATACCATGAATTAGCAGCTGCACCTAAGCTGGTTACGCAAAGAGGGCTATTGTTCCCAAGTCAATGCAAAATCACAACAATGGAGAGGCGACCCAAGGGTCCCGAAAACAAGCACTGGATAGGCCCAAACTGTGGGGAAACAGGTGCCTGTTTCAATGTTATCAGCAGACTGAGTAAATATTTTTCACCAGGAAAATTAAAGCAGGTGCTATCAGTGTAGGACTCGAATCCTAATGCACTTAGAGAGAGATGATATGGGTGGGGGTGGACTGAACAAATACAGTAGCTGCTGAGAGAAAACCATTAGGGTAGTGCAGAGATACTTACTACCCTGTGTGAAATGTAGCTTCTCGTTATCAACGCTTCCTCTTGAAGGTTAAGCCAAGCAAGAGGAACAACAAGGAGAAAATGGTGAGAATGTATTTTTCCTATGAGAGGATGTTTTAAGAAGGACATACACAAACATCTCCCCCCAAGAATCATTGCTATTTTATGAGGTGATAAGGCAGAGGGAAGCTCAGCTATACAACAAAAAGACAGTCTCTAATTTTTTCTCTCTCACACACGCACTCACTCTGTCATGCACTCCACCTTTCCTGGTTAATAAAATGGGCTACGAACTGAAAAGTGCCCGATTCAGCTCAGCCTTGACTGAGTCGCCCTTTAAAAGCTGTGCTCCTTCACCTGGGCAAAGCTGCCAAGGGGGCACACTATGAGTACTCAATTCTGAGCAAGCAATTTCCCTGGGATCCCAGTGAGTCAGGCAAGGTGCCGTTTGGGGATAGTAACACAACTCATTCTAATCCAGTATTTTTGTGTGTAGTGAATATGAGGGAAATCCATAGTGGTTCTTGGTAGCCCTGCGTATGAGAAGAATAATACCTCCCTGCTTTACAGAGAGGTTTATAAGCAAGGCATTCAACTTATTAAATAATTTTAGCTGCTTGTCAATCAATCAATCATCAATCAATATCGTCATGTCTTGAAATGTAAAAAGAATATTGATATGACCTACAAATTTACCCATATTGTTAGGATGAGGAAAGGCCATCTTTTAATATTTTTATTCTTTGTTGCAGCAACTCCTCGGTACCAAAATAGCTTGAAAAAGTAAACAAGCACACCCTGATGAAGGGAGCGCTGAGAGTCTCTCTACACAAGACATATTAAATGGGGATGCTCAAATGAAAGATCTTACACTTTTTCTCCCATTGTGGATACACGTGCACTGCTAGGGAGACACACTTGAATATAAGGCCACACAGAAAGTAAGTCACTTGAACATCCCCATGTAAGATGTCTTGTGTAGAGAGACTCTGGGTGGAACCACATGAGACGCACGGGCGAGTGTTGGATCCTGCAAGGATCCTTGGGAAATGTAGTCTTAAAAAAACCCCAGCCACTCAATGTGATTCTCAGCTGGGGAGAATCGCAACTGGAGGGACTTTCTCTCATACACACAGTCTCTCTCTCTTTCAAAAATCCTCTGAGAGTTTGGGATGGGGGTGGGTAACGATGTAACAAGAGGCAGGAAAAAAGCCGAGGTGTCTTGTGAGTGAAAGAGAAACCCAGTCCCTCCCGTTCTTCTTCTCCTGGCAGGGAATTGCAGCGTGGATTCCCCCTGCCCCCGCTCCATCTCTGAGCTCCTGGAAAACTGAAGCAAGTGGCATTTTGAAAGAGGATCTCTCCTGTCGAGTAGCTGTTCTTTGTAAGAAAATCCACTTGGCTCAGTTTTCCTCCAGGAGCTTGGAGAGGGGAGAGGTGTTACCTGGAATGGAGCTCCTTATGAGTAAATGTGGGGAATTAGCTGCAAGGAGCAAGGTTATGAGAGAGGGGTAACTACGGGATAACTCCACCAGTATTTACGGGGTCTCTTCTCAAAGGAGGCAAATGAGACCGATGATCTTGAATAAAAGAGTATCTTTATTGTAGGGGAAAAGCTCACACACACACGAGATTGTTCACAAACACACAAGATGCCTAGGAAAAACAGTGGTGAAAGTGGAATAGATTTGAGGGATTTCAGGGTGATAATTACCTATCCAGAGAGTAGGGTAGTCCACAGAGGGAGAGCTTCAAATGTCCCGCGTTCTCGGCCAGGAGAGAGAGTCTTAGGGAGAGTGACCCTAAGGGAGCAGCGCTTGGATCCAGAAAACATGCACAGTGTGAATGGGGCAAAAGCCCTGGTTCTTATAGGGCAAAACATGTCCTGAGACTGGGGAGCCCCCTCAGCTGTTAGAACAAAGACCCTAACGGTAAACGGTGGATACAGGAGCACAAGATGTGCTCGGTTAGATAAAGATGTAGGACATCATGCTTGTGAAGGAGAGTTTACATCAATGGCCTTATTTAGTAGAGCTGCTCTTACCTATACCCTAGAGAGAGTGCTTCGGATCCAGACAACTTTTTCACTCAGCCTCACCTAATTCCCCTCCTTACTACACATGGCTCTTTATATGATTCTCAGCATCGTCTTTTTGGTGATCAAAGGGGATCTCCTCCACCCTCTTTCACCAGAACAAAAGCTGGTTGGCTCCAACCCAGAGTTCCTCTATAAAGTCCTAGAATGTGGTAAATGTTAGCAAAACACATTGGGCATTTTACATTGTATGAATAAAGCATTGTTGTGTTCCAGAACAATCCAGGTTCTACTGTCTCCTAATAACCCACTGAACGTCTTATCCCCACATGATATAATTCTCTAGATCTCCACTGTAGCTGTCTGATAAATAAACTTGCCAAGGCTGAAAGGCATGTTTATTCTCTAGAAAATGCAATCATTATATTTCTAAGAAGTACTGAAATATACAGCTGGGACTGCTTGTTTATTTTTACCTCACGGGCTGCTGAAGGAAAGACATCTCCACCCTGTAGCATAGTGGCTCATAGAACAGCCCAAGTGGAAGAAAGTGGGGGGGAAAGAATAGCCAGGACATGTTGAATCTCCAGGGAAGGGAAAGATGTTTCTATCGTTTTCCATTTTCAACACACTCACAAATTTAGACAGACAGGAAGATAAAATCTGTCGAATGATCTACCCTACAATTCCTGAGGGTGGGGAAAACACTTGTTAATTCAGGAGGCAAGAAAGACTTCCCTAGTTTTTCAAATGTCTTACCAGCCTCTTGAACAACTTGTTTATCATGTGGTACAAACTTTATGTGGTTCATCACGTGGTACGAATTTGTTCTTTACGTGGCACAGAGCAATATATTTGAGCAGAGTTACACAACTGGGGGAGTTCTGCCTCTGCCAAACACTGCAAACCAACTGGACACCCAATGTCATAGGGTGGTTAGAGTACAGGGCTAAGACTATGGATCCCTGGGTTCAAATTCCACAAAGATCTGTGGTTCACCTTGGACTATATTTTCTCAGAGCTAAGCTACAAGTGACGACTGACACAGGTTGGACACTTGTCAGCTTCCCTTAAGTTTTGATGAGAAATGTAGGCGTCCTGGTCTTGCAGCTTGGCTCTCCATTTAATTGAAGTTTACAGAGCGGAAGTCTATGGGAGGGAGAACATGCGGTTGGGAGGGGATTGCAGGCATCGGGCTCTCGCCGGGTGCCCCCCTTCCCCTCCACTGTGTGTGTGGGGGGGTTTCTGTAGACTTCAATTAAATGGAGAGCCAAGCTGTAAGACCAGGATGCCTACATTTCCCATCAAAACTTGAGGGAAGCTGACGAGTGTCCAACCTGTGTCAGGCGTCACTTGTAGCTTGGCTCTCACTCGGGGTAGTCTGTCTCAAAGAGGAGAGAGGAAGTTGAGTTCCCAGGCTTTTTGCTGGGCTGTACCATTTCCAACTGCAGCCAGTAGGGAGAATATCTGATATTGAAATACCCAGCCAGGAAAAGTCCATGCACACACCAAAAATAAAAATGGGGGGGGGGGAGGCCAGAAGCTTCTCTCCCGTGCAGCACATATAGGGAACAGAGCATTCAAACATGCAGTTCATTGATTACTCTCTGAAACAGTACAGCCCAGAAAAAGCTATACCATAGTCAATTATTAAGATACTAGATGCGACCCTCTCTATATGCACTGCTGCCATTTTGAGTGAATAAGGCTACACGTGTATTTTCCTGCTTTGATATTCACAAACAGGGACCCTGATAAATCAGAGTTTCAGTTCCCATGTACTGAATCAGGAAAATACACGTGATGCTGCCCTATTAATGTGATAATCCCACAAATGCAGAGGATTTGTACAGAATATGATCTTCTGTAATGCATGTCTGGCCCACTAAAATCATAACGCCTGAAAAGGGCTGCAGCAGCTGTTCGGATGGTGTGTTTTAGCTGTAAGAAAGAAGTCAAACCATTTGGAATTCTAGGCATAAAATATGAGCTTGATTGATTTGATGTAGACCTGTCAGAGGCACACGTCTGCGTTAAACAATTTTCTTTTTATTTTATGCCAAAGACTGAGCAGAGCTGAGCAACGTGAATGAGATATAAAAAATAATGGGAACATTGAAGGAACAAATAAGGTTTCTAGACGGTTTTGATTGTGTATTTGATAGCCATTGTCAAAAGGAAGGAAACTGTATATTTTCAGCTGTTTCTATTTTGCTACATTCTGTATTCAGTGTGTATTGTATTGAACAAAACATGCTTTGAAATGTGTAATTTTATGTGATTGTAACTCTATTCCCTCTCTTCACATTTCACTGGGAAAAAATATACAACATTAATCTGACAACTCCCCCAAGCTCTGTATTTCTCAAACGTCATGAAATCATGTGGGTGCCCTTCAAAATGCAGTCACAGAAGCAGAATCCTAATTTCAGTTTGCTTCATCCTGGTAGAAAGCTAGGATTATTCTTAAACTACCCTGCACTTGTGTAATGGTACCCTGGCTGGAAAATGGGACACATAGTGAAGCCTCGCCTTGGTGGGAGGTTACTGGCTAGATAATTTTATGTGGAGTGGAAATACAGGTTGTGAGTAGACATGGGCACGAACCAAAAAAATTTAACGAACCAGCGGTTCATGGTTTGGTGCCGACGATGATCCCGAGGCTGCGAACTGCAATGAACATTTTCCGTTGCCGAACTGGTTCACGGTTCGTGGGGCATGGAATGGCCCCCGTGGCACTTAGAGAGCCCATATTCCCGGGGAGTGTTTTGCAGGCTCTCCTACAGCCATCACCCAAGTTTGGACAAGATTTCAAAAGAGATCTTGGAGTTATACCCTCTCCAATCCAAGGCCCCCAGGAAACTCCCACAAAAATCCAAGCTCAATTATACTCTGTCTCTCTCCCCAAAGGCTAGCAAGTAGCAAGCAAGAGCTCTGTCCCACTCCACAGCTCGCTGAAAGTGAAACCCAGCCTGGAAGCCCACGGCTATTTATAAGCACAGATCCCATTGAGCAATACAGGAGGTCTGTCTTTGACCGTCAGAGCTGCCTATCAGGGTTTGCAGGGATGAGATTGGAGTGTCCATGGCTACAGAACACCCCATTCCCCCTTCCTCCCCTGGGTGTCTTCTCCCAACTTGTAACCACTTTGCAGCTCCGTGGTTGGAAGGAAGACCTGCTGATCAAGGTAAGCTGGGCTTCCATTCAGGTTTCCAGGGCGAGAGAAGGAGCGCAAACCGAGTTCAGGCATTCCCCCGGCTCTGTTGCCAGGGGAATTGATTGCTGGTGCCTGACTGTCTGGCTTCCCAAACTGTGGCCGAATGCACCGAACCAGGCCTCTCCCGAACGCTGGTTCATTGGCCGTGGACAGTCATGAACCGCTGGATCGTGATCGCATGATCGCCAATTTCGTGGGTTTTTGAAGTTCGTAATGCGGTTCGTGCCCATCTCTAGTTGTGAGTTACCTGGGGGTGCTCAAGTGCAGGATTTTATGTGTGGTCCTCAATTCATGTGCAGGCTGTCTGTTGCTCAGCACATGTGAATGCTACTTTCACTGGGATTCCCTTTGTGTGATTGCATTTGCAAGTGGGTATGAACACCGAGTCGGGAAGTTATAGCTTCAATTCAGCTGTTTTTGCAGCGAGAACACTTAGGGATGGACACTGTAGAGCAAGTACTTTAGGCTCCTCTGACTTGCCAATTTGCATTTCTTTAAGGTGTGAGAAAGTGTCAAGATCTGCATTTCAATGAATGGATATGGGAGGTGGGAGAAACTGGGAATTTGGCAGTTGTAAACAGCCTGGGATACTTTTAGCAGTTGAGGAGGAATTGATACTGAACGTGTGAATTTACTCACATGGAGCAAATTGAAGTGTGACTGTGTGAGTGAGTGCATGGGAAATTGGAGGGGGGGGGCGTGAAATGACATTCAGTTGAGCGTCCCTAGGTACTTCATGACGTGTATTTAGATTGGGGCCAACTAGGTAGAGTTAGGTCTATGGCAGTGGAAGTTAACTGGAATTCTGTGCTTGGTCCAGGATTAGTCCTGCTTAGGGTTGCCAGCTCCAGGTTTGGAAATTCCTGGAGATTTGGGGATAGAACTTAGGGAGGGCAGGATCTGGGAAGAGGAGGATCTCAGGATATAATGCCATAGATTCCATCCTCCAAAGCAGCCATTTTCTCCAGTCACAAAAGAGGCTCACTAACTTGGCAGCATGTGAATCCAACTACATAAACCCTGATCAGAAATATGAATCGTGCATGGTATGAGATTTTATTGTATCAACCCACTTCCATATCTAGTGAAGTAGGAACATGCGAGCACAAGCATTAGTGATGGGGCACTTTGCCTAAAGATAGCTCTTTGCTCTTCCTGACATTTTAGTAGTATTTGTGCAAACAAAAATGAAGAGCAGATTGAGAACATTTGTTGCCTCCGAACTATAACAAATATTCTGCTCAGAAGTCCTCTGTTATTGTCTCAGAACAGCTGAAACTGGTGCTATTCAGTAAAAGTCCCAAATGCAGTCAACAAAACACGTATGCTTTCCCATTGGGCCAAACAGCAGTGTCCCAGGCCCATTTTAGACTGGGTAAATGATGTAGAGGGAAGGATTAAGTCCCCTCTTTCTGGGTACCATAGTCCCAGTCTGAACCGTCGTCCATCAGATGCAAATTGATACATATAATATCTGCTCCAGTATCTTCCCTGGGACCAAGGCCTGACTGGCCTGTCGTTCTCAGTTTGTTCTTTTCCCCTATCTTGGGATGCCATTTGCCCTCCTCCAGTCTTCCGGCACAGCACGTGTCCTCCAAGAGGCCTGGAATATGATCAACAAAGGCTTTGCAAGCTCTTTGGAATGTTCTTTAAGCATTTTCGGGTGCACCCGATCTGGCCCAGGCAATTTATACACATCCAGTATAGCAAGGTGCTTTTCAACAACTTCTCTACCCGTGTTGGGATGCTCAGCATCGTAGAGCCATATTATAACCTGATCTAGCTTTCATACCTTCACTAGACTTTCATCTCTAATAAAAGAGCGGTATAATTTATGATAGGTTCAAGCACATTAATTATTGCTTGTGGGGGGGTTGCATAGCATTTGAGTGTGAGGCCCTAGGAGAGAATAAGCAAGCAAGCATCGTTTCTATGCTGTTTTTTTTTTAAAAAAAAAAAAACAAATCTTTGCTACCTCCGCTGGAGAATGAATGACTGATCTGTATGATACAGTCAGAATGCCCTATGATAAAAATGAGGTATTGATTCAGGGAGATTTTAATTTAGATTAGTTCACATAAATTGAGTAATAAATTGAAAAGGCCTCTACGAGGCTCACGTTCAGAATGAGTTATCATAGCACCAAAGCGAAAATTCTAGCAAACCATAATTCTTTCTGCAGTCTTCCCCATTTTAAAAGATCAAATCTGTACAAATAATTTGGACATGCACATGAGGGATGGGATGATGAACTGATACACTAGATTCAGTAAAAAGAAGAAAGGGGAAGTATTTGTGGGGGAGCCCTCCAGGCCACCAAGGATACAGGGGGAAGGATAAATTGGCAATAAGGCTTTAATGTGAGTTGTGCATTCATGCACAGACTACTGAGTTAGATAATTCAGGATGTTTCAAAAACCAGTTAGGTAACAACCAATCTTAAAATACAGAGTTAAAATCAGATTCTAATCACTATCGCTTTTTTGTTGGATCCAGCCAGCATTATTCTTAATCTTCCCCTCCTTACCTTAGCCACCATTCCACTTGCCTTTTGTCCATGCATGTCCTGTGATCCCCAGCACAGCATTTTTGGTGGGCAAAGGGGATCTCCTCTCTTTTTTTCACCAGTCGAAATCTGAACTGGTGAAATGAGAGTTGAATAAGGAAATCCTAACTGTGGAGCTCTGTATAGCTATGAAATGTCCTGGGTGGCCTTGGGCTAGCCAAATAAATCCTGGTCCGTCATGACAATTTGGGCAGCCAACCATTCATAAGGAGAGATTGTGCTGTGCATGATCCTCTTGATGTGTATGGATGCCATTTTGTGTGAAAAAGACAAAGCATGTGTTTTTCAACCTCTCTATGGAATAATTGGGAACCCAGATTCTGGACAGTACACATTCGCCATGTGGAAGCTGGAAAATACAAGCTTTGCCCTATTCACACAAAATAGTGACTTATTGTTTGCCTAACCTACCCTCACCGAGTAATACTTACCAGATTGTCAGTTGCAGCAGGCAAACTCCTACCCATGCTCCAACCCTTGTCCATGCTCAATGAAGCACCAGGAGCCTAAATGGAGGAGAAGGAATTGCATGATGCTGTGACATCACTTCCAGGTGAGTGATATCAAGGTGTTGTGCAATGCTGTATGAATTCCACTAATCTCTATCGATTTCACCATAAAGATTGGGGTAATTCCTAGAGCATTGTGTGATGCTGTGATTTCACTTCCAGGTACTGATGCCATGGCATTATGTGGCAATGTTTTCCCCATTCTCTACCCACCAAATGCTCCTGCCCTCCAAATGCTCCTGGCTAACAACAGTACACCAAGCTATTGAGGTTAAAATGGAGGGAAACCCTAGCCCTACTTCTGAGGATTCCTCTCCTAGGTGACACAGAGACATGGGAAATTAAGAGGGAGTTTCAGAGACGGGGATGGCGTGTGTGCGTGGAATGTCATATACACCACTACATCACGTTCTGGGGAAACAGAAGTGATATAGGGGCGCTTTAGGAATTGCCAGAAACTCTATGGTAAACCAAACTCTATGGTAAACCATAGCATTCCCACTGATCCTAGAGCTACCCTATGTCACTTCTGAATTTTCCCTGTAAGTACCATAGCAGTGCAAAGGACTCCAACTTTTTCCCCTCCCACCACCACTTCGAACAGCAGTGGGCAAGTATGGCTGCTAGTGGAAGGCCTCCTGACATAGTGGGAGGCCTGGCAGCCGTAGCGACAGATGCGCTTCAAAGCCTTCCATTTAGAGCGTTTTATCCCTTCCCAGGTCCACAATATTACTCACAAGGAAGGTGTCATCTGGACTGCAAGCCACAGTGAGACAAATGGAATTGGCTTGTGTGCATTTCTCACAGCTTTTCATGAGCTATTCCCTGTGGATTGTGGTCCTCCTTTCTTCCTGACCTGCCTCCTTGCCACTGATAAGATCAGCAAGTGTCCATGCGCGCGCGCGCGCACACACACACACACACACACACACACACAGAGCAATTTCAGCACCGGTAGCAAATGAGATTAGGAGATAAAAACATTTCTGCACTTAGCATGCAGGTGGGCACAGCCTTGGCCTACCCAAGCCGAAGTAATTGATGCAGTTGCCAAGTTACAAGGCTCATACCCTTGATTCATACACCAGACAAGAAATGAAGCAAATGGCTCTAAAACGGAACAATTTTTCAAAGGAAATGATCGTTACGTCCACATTTTACTACCAAACATAAATAAGAGAGCCAGGCCCATAAAATTCTTGCCGGGTGTGCATCAGGAACTGATGCCTGAGTGTTGTCAAGTACCGGGAGGCAGGCCATCAGGGTCGGGGGGAAATAATTTGCTATTCTCTCTCAGCAAGAAGCTACCCATACTCACAGGGAGCACAGCAGATCAGGGAGCTTTATATCAGCCTGTGGCATATGATTGGTTCTCTAGGATCACCTGATTGTCAGGCCCATGGAGAGTCTGGCCAATGGCTGAAGTTATTTGTGGTTGTGTCCTTCTATTAGCGACCCTGGAGGTGCGTGAGGACAAAAATAAGTGTCTGATCCACAGTTAATGGCACTTGAACAGCCTCTGTTTGAGGGTGTGCATCAACTGTAGCATACTAAGCTGTCTGCATATGGATCCTTTACCAACCACATGGTTACTTTGAAGGCATAATCTGTACCTCAGGTATACACCATGAAACGGTGGAATTAAATTCAGGAGGTCTGATACAATTCCTCTCCCCCTTCCCTACCAGGGCTGCCATTTAAAGGTGTTAACTCACTTAGCAAAATATGAGAGGGGGGGCAATTATTGATATTGTACAGTTTCTGTACTTTCTTTGATTACATCTGAATTTTATATAATTACATCTCAATTTTTCCTTCTGACACTGATTTTATTATTTTTTCTCTTCCAAAACTTCATATATAAATGTCTGCCTAATGGGGATCCACAACTTGCATCTGATGAAGTGGGCTGTAGTCAATGAAAGCTAACGATGGAATAAAATACTTTTGGTCTTTAAGGTGTTACATTTATTTATCGATAGTTCCAAATTCTCATAGCTGCAGGAAACATGAAAATCAGCCATAGAGCTGATTAAGTCAATTGCTGTAGAATTAAGTCAATTGCTGTAGAATTTCATTACTTTTTGTACCAAGAAGTTTGAGCCCTGATGTTTAACCATTAGCGTCTTAGTAATAAGACTTACAAAAAGTTTTAAAGTCAATGAAGAAAGGGAACAGTGTGAGAGATATAGAGCGGACCCACATGAATCAGCTTTCAGCATTAGCTTCAGTATGTGATATTCCCTGTCAGCATTTTCATCAGCGGTGTCCTTTTCTAATTCAATATGTAATTCTGAGTCAAATAACTATTTATACAACAACACGGAAAAGCTCATTTGTTTTGCACCAGTTTAGAAATAACAGAGAGCTGTTCTTAGTTTTTAACAAGTTCAGTTCTCCAGGACTTACCAATATAGCCTATATCTGGTGAATGTTGTGCCTCACCTTTCCCCCAGGGAGTTTAGAAGAGAGTATGTGGCTCATCTCCATTTTATCCTCACAACAACCTTGTGAGGTCGGTAAGACTGAGAGTATGGTCCCTCCCAGGTCAAGCAGTGAGTTTCATGACAAGGTGGGGATTTAAACCCCAGACTTCCCAAATCCTAGTCTAACAATCTAACCAGTACACCATAGAGGATCATATATATTTATGGGATGGGGATATACAAGAAAAGTTGGCCATCAGCTTTGCTCCAGAGGTATCTGGCCGACTTTGTTGGAACTGCTTTTGATCAGATCCAGTATGGCCTCTTTTATGTTATTAACATAAAATAGATTTTTCTGGAGAGATTCACACTAGATGTGGCTTGTGCCTTTGGTATAATTTAGGGAAGAAAATGCCCCCCCAGGCCCCCAGATAGCCGGGAGCAGCATTTCCCACTGGAAACAATGACCGAATCTTCCCTAATAATCCCGAATCTGCTTAAATACCCGAACCCGAAGCGGCTTCCCGCTTTGGGTTTCGAGTTTACCTGAATTTTTTTCCTGCTCTGGGTAAACCAGGAGCAGGAAACCCATATCTTTTGGGGTTGCACACCCTTACTAGCAAACGACTGGCATCTTTTTCTTCAAATAATAGTGATTTTTGTTTTTACCTGTGCTGAATTTCCCCTTCGCTCTTGCTGCTGCTACCTTCAAGGCATATGCAGAGCATATGCTGTTTTAATCACCCTTTTCACGTATATCATAAACAGGAATCCAGTGGCTCAATTTATTCCACCGCACATTTAAGCCGTTAGTTTCTAAGGTGCCACTGGATTCCTATTTCATTTTGTGGCTGCTGACTCACATAGCTGCCCAGATGGAATCATGACCTTTTGCATGGATTTGAACATGCCCGAGAGGCTGAGCCAGCAAATCTCGAGCGGCAGGCTCCTTGTGCTGTATGAGAAAAAGTCTCCCATGGTGCCACCTGGGGGCTGTTGGAAAGGAGGCCACCATTAAGCCCCATCAAGTGATCATCCATAAGGGAATTAGAGATGTTCTCAGCGGTGGTGCTGGGTCTCTCGAGAAGATTAGTGACAGATCCTGCTTTGGAAATGTTGGCAGTGATTTTTCTTCAACTGCAAGTGAAATTTTAATTCCTCGTCGATGTCTAAAAAGTGGCACTGTCATCATTTGAGAGAAGACGATCACGACATCCATGGAGGGGCTTGAAAGAACCTGCCTTGTGAATGACAGCGACGCCAAGAAGTACTCCTTAACAATGAACAGGTAACCAGCCGGCATCTATTTCACACTGTCACTTCTTCTTTGGCAGAATAATGAAGCTGGCAAGTTCTGGGGGCTGCACTGAAATCTACAAACTTAACCACTTTTTCAGAATAGTCTACAAATATGAGATAAACAAGCTCTAGAATACAGCTGAAAAGATATCGTCTTGGCTCACATTCCTCTTTCCAAATATTTCTCGTTAAATGCCCCCAAAGGGTTGCCAGCCCGTGTGCCCCGGGGGACTCGTTTCTGAGTAAATATGCATAGTATCAGGCTGTTTAGTTGCAGCACCCGGCATGCTTATTTGGAAGTAAGCCTTGTTGCATTTAGTGGGGCTTACTTCCGAGCAAGCCTAGTTAAGATCGAATTGTAATGGTATTATCAGGAATCATCTTTCAAATGCCTTTTGTATCACTTGCAAGTGTTGTTAATGCAGCATCTGAAGTAGAAAATCAGATGTACACTCTAGGGAATGCAGGGTTATTTTTTTCTGTGTTCTATTTACAGAAGTGGAGAATGCAAACTTTTCTTTAAAAAAAAGGATCAGAACCACTTGCAAATATATTCTTTGAACCTGTCAGATCTATAATATCTCTCAGGTGCTCCCTATCTATCCAGTGCATTTTCATGCCTCCTTTGATCCAAGTTGCTCAGGGCAGCACACCTGGATCTCCTCTGTTCCATTTTATACTCACAACAACAACCCTGTGAGGTAGGTGAGTCTGAGAGAGAGAGTGACAGACCCAAGAATCCAGCAAGCTTTATGGCAAGGGGTGAGATTTGGAACCCAGGACAGCTGGGCCACAGCCCAGCACTCTAACCATGATACGAAACTGATTTGTTAAGACATGCTTCTTTCTGCTGAGAACATATGCTTTGAACAGAGCCAGAACATGGACCCATTTAGCACTGCTGTGCCTGTTCTAATGGCCAGTTGATCACCAAGATGATTTTCCAAATACTGCTAGCCAAGATCTCCACAGAAGGTGCCCCGGATCTTCTGCATGCAAACCATTGGCTTTCCCATTCAAGAAACATTCCGTTTCTCTATTTGTTTGCTTCATTTCTACTACACTTTTCTCCCCAGAGCAGACCCAGAACAGCTTACATTGTTCTGCTCTGCTCTGTTTTATCCTTACAACAACCACGTGGGTTATGTTAGGCTGAGAGTTAAGCTACAAGAGACGAATTAGACGAGGATGTGCACATGAGGGGTGTTACAATGTTAGCCTGGAAGCCAAGTTTTAAAAGACAGGTCGGACGTTTCTGTCAATTTCCCCTCTCTACAGAGCCAGCAAAGATCACTCCTCAGATCGCTCCTCTTTGCCTCCCAAAGACTCTGTCAAGTTCACCTCCCCTTCTAGGAGGCGAAGAGGAAATAAACAAACCCTCTGAGGAGTGATCTTTGCTGGCTCTGTAGAGAGGGGAAATTGACAGCGTCTTCTGATCTCTTTTAAAACTCAGCTTCCCAGCTAACATTGCGACTCTCTTCACGTGAGCATCCTCGTGTACTTCGTCTCTTGTAGTTTAGCTCTGAGAGAGTGTGACTGGCCCAAGGTCACCCAGCAAGCTTCCATAGCAGAGGGGGGAATATGAATCTGGGATCTCCCAGATCCTGGTCCGACACTCTAACCAATGTACCACCCTGGCTCTTCAGCTTCAGAGATTATCCTCTGTGGAATCACATCCCTGTTGAGCTCACTTCCTCCCTCACCCAAACTCCAGTCTCTCCAGGCTCCACTCCTAAATCTTCAGGAATTCCCCAAGCTGGAGCTGGCAGCTCTAACCACTAACCCACCCTACCCCCAGGGTGTGGCCTTAGTTAGGCCATGCAATAGATGGGAAGCAATACAGGCACCTCCCTTAGCTTGTACTTGGTTATGCCTTAAGACAGTGATACATTGAAAAGGGGGAAGAATGGTAGAACTCGAATGTGTATCGCTATATCCACGTCACTTCCTGATGCCTTACAGGACAGGTGAAATACATCTGCCCACAATGTTAAAGAACTTGTGCTGTATTTATTTATTTACTATATTTTTACTCCAACTTCCCCTCTTCAAGGAACTCAGGGTGATGTGTATGGGGTTGGATCCTGTTGATCATACCCATACATGGAACAGGGGTGATTTTTGAATCCCCACTCCCACAACAGACCCCCAGCCCCCCCCTCTCCTGCTGTTTCTAGGGATTTCCTGTCTCCTGACATTTAGGGGACATTTTGGACTACAGCAGGAGACAGCGACGCCATGTTCTGTGGACAGAAATCGTTTGATCTGTAGAGATTTTTGGTAGGATTCAAGCCCCTCTTCCATTTTATCCTCACAACAAACTTGTGAGGTAGCTTATGATGAGAAAATGATTGCCCAAGTTCATCCAGTAAGTTTAATGACAAGGATAGATTTATTTGAACTTGAGACTCCTCAATCCTGGTCTAGTGCACTGGGAACCATTGAACAACACTGGTCCCACAGCATTAGGTGCTATCTGAAGAAAACAGATGTAGCGACTCACATCTGTTCAGTAAGGGGGGGAAAGGAGCCACAACGTGGAAAAAACTCTCTTCCTGATTCAAGCAGGCCACCCCTGCAGCAACCAAGAAAAGTACCAGATTATCATTCATTAAAAGTATCCTGTAAATCTATACATATGAGAAGACTTCTGTACATTTATCATAAAAATTTATATTTGTCGGGGTGGTTTATCACAGTCATATCTAAGGGATATTGACACAAACCCTGCAATGTCTCACTTCAGATTGATGTATTTTATGTACTTCAATCTGAGTTACACTGTAGTAATATCAATGGCTCATCGACCCAAGCAAGAGCTGACAAAGGTGCCTTTAGTTATGAGCTTAGCAAATTTATGACAGTTCAGGAAACTCATTTGCCACATGGATGCCCACTCTTCTAGCCTCGACAGATCCCTTTGGAGTGCCTCACAATCCTCTCTGGCTTTCACCACCCTGAACAATTTCGTGTCATCTGCAAATTTAGCCACTTCACTGCTTAATCCCAATTCCAAATCATTAATAAACAAGTTAAAAAGCATTGGACCCAATACCGACCCCTGTGGCACCCCACTGCTCACCACCCTCCACTGTGAGAAGTGCCCGTTTATACTCACTCTCTGTTTCCTATTAATTAGCCAGTTTTCGATCCACAAGAGGACTTGGCCCTTTATCCCATAGCTACTGAGCTTACTTAGGAGCCTTTGGTGAGGAACTTTGTCAAAAGCTTTCTGGAAGTCAAGATAAACAATATCTATCGGGTCTCCCTTGTCCACTTGTTTGTTCACTCCCTCAAAGAACTCTAACAGATTGGTGAGACAAGATCTTCCCTTACAGAACCCATGCTGAGTTTTCCTCATCAGCTTTTGGTCATCAATGTGCCCACTAATTTTATTTTTGATAATAGTTTCCACCAACTTACCCGGTATTGACGTCAGGCTGACTGGCCTGTAATTTCCCGGATCTCCCCTGGAACCTTTTTTAAAGATGGGGACAACATTAGCTACCTTCCAGTCCTCAGGAACAGATGCAGAGTTTAATGACAGATTACATATTTTTGTGAGGAGATCTACAAGTTCACACTTGAGTTCTTTCAGAACTCTTGGATGTATGCCATCTGGGCCCGGTGATTTATCAGTTTTTAAATTATCTAGCAGTCGCATAACCTCCTCTCTCGTCACCTCAATGTGACTCAGGTCTTTCAAAACCCCTCCCAAAGTCAGTGCTTCCGGAGTGGGCATGCACTTCTTATCTTCCACAGTGAAGACAGAAGCAAAGAACGCATTCAGCTTCTCGGCCATTTCCCTATCACCCTTTAGTAATCCTTTTACGCCTTGGTCATCCAAGGGCCCCACGGCCTCCCTAGCTGGTTTCCTACTTCTAATATATTTAAAGAATTGTTTATTGTTTTTCTTTATGTTCTTTGCAATATGCTCCTCATATTCCCTTTTTGCCTGTCTGATCACAGACTTGCACTTTTTTTGCCACAGCTTATGCTCCTTTTTATCAACCTCACTCCGACTAGTTTTCCACTGCCTAAAAGAATCCTTTTTACCTTTTACAGCTTCTATTACATTGCTTGTTAACCATGCTGGCCTTTTCCTAAACCTATTTGTGCCTTTCCTAACCAGCGGTATATATTTAATTTGAGCTTCCAGGATTGTAGTTTTAAATAGTCTCCAAGATTCCCCAAGTGTTTTGACCTTTTTTACTTTCCCTTTCAGTTTCTTCTTCACGTACCCCCTCATCTCAGAAAAGTTACCCCTTTTGAAGTTAAACATGGCTGTGTTGGTCTTATTTGGCAATTTCCTATTTATACATATGTTGTACTCAATAACATTATGGTCACTGTTCCCAAGTGGTGCAATCACATTTACATCTCTCACCAGGTCTTCAGCATTACTGAGGACCAAATCCAGGATCACCTCTCCCCTAGTAGGTTCTGTAACCATCTGTTCCATAGCACAGTCATTGAGACAGTCTAGAAACTCACTTTCTCTCCCCCGATTCGAACACCCATTGGCCCAGTCAATGTGTGGGTAGTTAAAATCACCCATTACAACACAGTTTTTTTGTTTAGCAGCCATCTTTAATCCTGTCATCATTTTATAATCCTCCTCTATTTTCTGATCTGGAGGGCGATAACAAACTCCCACAGTTAAGTTTCCATTTGGGCCCGTAATTTCAACCCATAGCATTTCCAGAAGCGAATCTAATTCAATGTAGCCAAGTGCAAAGTAATGCACATTGGAACCAAAAATCCAAAATATAAATACAAGTTGATGGGGTCTGAACTGGCGGAGACTGACCAAGAGAGAGATCTTGGAGTCATGATAGATAACTCACTAAAAACGTCAGCACAGTGTGCGACTGCCATAAAAAAAGCTAATGCTATGCTAGGGGTTATTAGGAAAGGGATTGAAAACAAATCAGCCGGTATCATAATGCCTCTGTATAAATCGATGGTGAGGCCTCATTTGGAGTACTGTGTACAGTTCTGGTCGCCACACCTTAAAAAAGATATCATAGCACTGGAAAAAGTACAGAGAAGGGCAACTAAAATGATTAAAGGGTTGGAACACTTTCCCTATGAGGAAAGATTGAGGCGCTTGGGGCTCTTTAGCCTGGAGAAAAGACGACTGAGGGGAGACATGATAGAGGTTTACAAGATAATGCACGGGTTAGAGAAGGTAGAGAAAGATGTGTTTTTCTCCCTTTCTCACAATACAAGAACTCGTGGGCACTCTATGAAATTATTGAGCAGTCGGGTTAGAACAGATAGAAGAAAATACTACTTTACACAAAGGGTGATAAACACATGGAATTCGTTGCCACAGGAGGTGGTGGCAGCTACAAGCATTGCCAGCTTCAAGAGGGGACTGGACAAATATATGGAGCAGAGGTCCATCAGTGGCTATTAGCCACAGGAGATAGATGGTATTCTCTTTGTGGGGAGGTGGTGCTCTGTTGTCTTGGTGCTGGAAGGAAGGCAGTGGGAGGGCTTCTGGTGTCCTGGCCTCACTGACAGTCCTTTAGATGGCACTGGATTTCTAGCCACTGTGTGTGACAGAATGTTGGACTGGATGGGCCACTGGCCTGATCCAACATGGCTTTGCTTATGTTCTTATGTTCTTATGAAACCTGATTAATTGTAATGGGATTTTGGAGAGGATTATTGGCATGGGATTGATTTGAGGCTGAAATGCACGGTGATGTGTAAAACTTGCTAAGATAACAGGCTAGTAAATAAATGGTGTAGAACTAAACTAACAGATAGATCCTCAAAGCCTTTGAGCATGTCTACTATAGACTCGAACTAGTTGAATTACAATTCCTTTCCTACAGGGAACCCCAGGAATTGTAGTTCTGTGGATGTGGAAACAGTTCCCGGGTTGAATTGATAGTTTCTACAATTCTTGGTACTACAGTTTGTAAATCTATCGGCTAAAAAATTCAATGAACAATACAATAGGGTATGGAAAGGAAAATTTGCAGAAATTTGAAAATGAGGAGAAAACCAATATAGAACTGAAAAATGCTGAAACAAAGCATAAGTAATTAAACATATCATATTTAAATAGCGCCAAAATCGCCTAGCAGGAACATGCTTAAAGCCACAAACAATATACATTAGTATAATTGCTAGTCCCTATTGCTTTACCATTTCCTTAGAGTACAGCCCTCCTAGCTACATAAAAAAGCCCTCCTGAATAATTCAGTTTTGCATACTTTGCAGAAATCCAGGAGACTGGGACTCCTCCTAACTGCATCAGGCAGACCATTCCATAAGGTGGGAGCCGCAACAGAGAATGTGTGTGTGCAAGCAGTTGTTGATTTTGCCCATTTACAAAGTGGTCCCTGCAGAAGGCTCTGTTCAGATGAGCGAAGCTGCTGTGGCAAGCATAGGGAGAGGGCCAGTCCCACGCAACCAAGGTTGTGAAGGGCTTTGTATGCGATAGCCAACACCTTGAATTGAGCCTGGTAACTGATGGGTAACCAATGGAATGACTGCAGAATGCAAGTAATACACACATTCCTCCTAGCTTCTGACAATGATTGAGCAGCAGCGTTCTGCACCAACTGGAGTCTTTGAGGTCTTCAAGGGGAGACCTATGTACAGCGCATTACAGTAGTCTAGTCTTGATGTTACTGGGGCATGGATCCAGGTGGCTAGATTGGCCGGGTCAAGGTAGAGGCTCCTCTTCTGAGCTAGTCTGAGTTGGAAGAATTCTATATAGTAATATCTATTTCTTTACCAACCCCTCTCTTTTGAACTCTTTCCTTACATTACAGACCTCCTACCTGTGTAAAAAACTGTATTATAGAATTCTCAGTAAGCACTACATCTCCCAGGAGCATTTGTTATGTTTTAGAATTTTCAGTATTACATCTCCCAGGAGCATTTATTAGGTTATAGAATTCTCATTTACTACAGCTCCCAGAAGTACTTGTTGTGCTATAGAACTCTCAGTACTACAGCCCACAGGATTCTTTGGAGGAAGTCATGACAATTCACTGGTATGAATACCAAAGCTCTCCAGGGATACCAAGACACTTTGGAACAGGGGATTTATTAAAATGATCCACGCCCAGATCCAGATGGATTTGAATGGCTTTCTGTTGGCTCTAGGTGATTTTTCTGTTGATATGGCTGGTGCTCCTGTCGATACCTTGAAATGAGGAAATGACTCAGGAGGTTGACATGATTACTCCCACGTGCTCTTAGGGC
Organism: Eublepharis macularius; assembly: GCF_028583425.1. Taxonomy (NCBI): domain Eukaryota; kingdom Metazoa; phylum Chordata; class Lepidosauria; order Squamata; family Eublepharidae; genus Eublepharis; species Eublepharis macularius. The sequence goes on along the minus strand of NC_072796.1, from coordinate 122,285,360 downwards.
CCAGGTAAACCTTCAGTTTATTGAGGGTTGTGGCACATACCGCACCTGTGTTCTTACATCCTGCACTTCACTTGTGTGTGAAGGAAAGACAAATGTATGTACTCCTCACTGCCATGAGAGTTGCCAGGTTTTTCTGGCAACCCTATAGGTCCAGCATATCCAAAGGGCCACCTACTTTCTTACAAGCCTACCCATCCTCTAAGGTCATCTTCTGAGGCCCTCCTTTGAGTGCCCACACCCTCTGAAATTAGGGAGTGGCAATTGCCTTCTCGGACATGGTCCCAAAGCTCTGGAACTTTCTCCCCAGAGAGAAAAGCCACCCTGTCCCCTTCAGTTGCCATCTTCTACCAGTAAGTAAAGCCTTCTTTATTTCGTCTGGAGTTACCTCAGTGATCCCTCCTTTTTGCCTTGTTTTAATTGTTGTTTTTATGGTTTTTTGTGTTTATTTTAGCTTGGGGTTAATTGTTTTAATGATGTGGGGTTTTTTTGGTTTTAATGATTTGTAAGGTTTTTTATGATTTGTTGGCTGTCTTGTTGGTCCTGATGAGGGCAGAAAGGTGGGGAATATTGTAAACAAATAATAAATAAATAAATGAAATGAAATAATGCTATGTGATTTTGTCACAGAATGTCTCCATTGACCCATAATCCCCATTCTGTTTGGCTGCACAAAGTTACTTTTTTAGTGCAGACAATACCTAATCCTAGCAATGAATAATCCTTCTGTTCCTCTCTCACACATAGCACAAATCTACTACAAAATAATGCAAACAAACAGAAGTGTGGTGAGGAACCAGTAGTTTCTGGGTCTAGTTCATTGCACCACTGCCACGACCGCTCGACAGCCTATGAGACCAGGAAGAGGGAGCAACAGCAGGCCAGCCGCAAGCTCTACATGGCATCCGTGATGTGCCTCATCTTCATGATGGCAGAGGTCATAGGTGAGATCACAGCTTCATCCATCTAGACTAGAGTTTCTTAAATTGGGGTCAGCAAGTCCTTTGGGATTGTGCAGAGAGTGCAGTAAGGGCAAGGCCATAGCTAGTCGTCCTCATTAAGTGGGGGGTCACATCACCTCCCGGTAGGACCAGATGCTCTCTGTCCAATTTGCATGAGGAAGGGCAGAACAATGATGTCATCGCTGGGAGGGTCCAGTCTCTACACAACTTGGCAGGGAGAAGATTCCTCACCCAGGCTGAAGGAACTGGCCAACCCTGCTTTAGTAGTGCAGTCCTAAACAGAGTTTAGGGTTACTTCTAAGCCCACTGATGTTAAATGTTGCACATTAGGGTGCAACTCTGCTTAGGACTGCACCCATTGTCCCTTTTGGACAGTGTAGGATGCTCAGCCATAGAAGCTAAAGGGAATTTTTGGAAAGCTGGAGATGTACTTGAAAACAAGCTCTCATTCATTAAATGGACACTGTTATTCCATAATGACTAAATCTGCTAATCTCATCCAGATAAGGTGACACTTATGAACTCATGTTCCAGGACCCTTGTTTCTTTTATTCAAGTATCTCTTTTATACAAGTGCATATTGCTTCCCCCCACCCCCGGCTGTCACCACTGCTTTTTCTATGTTTTGAGAATTGTTAAATCAGTTTAAATTTCTGGTGGGCATATATAGGGGTTGGAATGTCAGACTAGGATCTGGGGGACCCAGGTTCGAATCCTCAGGCCTGTGTGGAAACTTGCTGGGTGACCTTGGGCTGGTCCCAGGCTAAGCTACCTTGCAATGTTGTTGCTGTGATGATAAAGTGGAGGAAAGGAAAATGATGTTGTAAGCCACTTTGGGTCCCCATTAGCAAGAAAAGTGGGGTATAAATGAAAATATAAAAACAAATATACTTTCCGATTTTGGGGGCATGCTTTGAACTCCGTGCTGTCATTTCTAGAAGCAGTACATGGATAAGAGTCCTATAAAAAGCAGCTCAGTGAAGGCATGAGCCTTAGGAACTATAGCTATGGATAGAAAACGTGCTAATAACATCAAGCCTGCTCCCCCTTTGCTTTATAAATCATAGCAATTTTTGCAATGACAGCTTAAGAAGCGAATGTCAGTGCCATGATGCCTGCAGACCTTTAAGCACTGATAAACCAGCCGTGAAACTGCGGGTGGAGGCAGGAGTCTCTTGGAATCATTCTAATTATGCACCATATTTTAATTTTTTAAAAATCAGTCTAGACAGCATTTGCTTGGATGATTGACCGCCGAGTAATTGACAGTTCCCATTTCTGTGTGTTAGTACACAAAGCAGTGAACGGTGGGTGCAAGTAATTCTCAATCACAAAAGCTATTTGCGGGAAGCTTCATTACCAGGCAATCAAGTTAGTTGCTGTTCCGCGACACATTTCTCCGGAAAGTAATGAGAGGACAAGTCTTCCCTCCCACACTTAAGGGCAAATGAGAAGGATATAGTATGGTGACTACGGTCCCCTTTTTTACATTATGTTGGTGGCAGGGGGAGGAACCACACAGGCACCTTCTACATGGCCTGGAGCTTCTCATGGGGCAGGCAGGGATGGATTGGCCCTTCAGATGACAAGGAAAATTCCACATGGTCTGTGCCCAGGGGTCATTTTGTAGATAAAGAGCTGGAGGAATTCATTAGCATAGCTCATTAGCATAAATCATTAGCATATGCCACACCCCTTGCCATCACCAGAAGTGTGTCATTGGGACAACTGGTTTGCATATGCCACACCCCTTGACATCATCTATCCTGGCTGTTTTGGACCCAATCCTGGCCATTCAGTGCCAAAATTGAGCCCAAAATGGCAAAAAGAGGCTGAAAATGACCGAAAAGGGGCCCAAAATGGTCAGGATCAGGCTGCCGCTGAGTAGGAGACTGATCCATCACCCGTCAGAAGCCCAATACGAGCCGTTTCGGCCCCAATCCAGACTGAAACGGGCCCAAAATGGCCGACAGGTGGGTGGGGCCACCTGACATGTGACCTCTTTGGGGAACTACCAGAACTGCGTTCCTGCGTGTTCCCCCTCGAAATGAGCCCTGGCTGTGCCCAAAGCACTGTTGTCAACCAGGAACAAGCCAAGTTGAGATCCAGTGGAGGTGTGGGGAGGGGTTGTGGAACACAGATTAGGGTTGCCAGGACCCTATACTTTCCTGGCAGGAGGGGGGATCCAGGACTTACCGGCCGGATGATATTCATGCTCGTACAAAGTACACACTCCTGCCGCTGATATTTGGGGCCTAAATTTACCCCTGTGAAGTGCAAAAGCATGCACACTGCAAGTGTGATGATGTCACTTCAGGAAGTGACATCCACTAGGAGCGCACACACTGTGCACTTGCCCGGGTTGCAATCGCTGGGCAATTTGCCACCTCCTGCTGATCTCCAGCAATCAATGGGCAATGGAGCAAACCGCTGGGAGATTGCCCACCACCAGCTGGTAACTGGGAACCCTAACACAGATGATCAGAGGCAGAGCATCTGTTGTACATGCAGAAGGTCCAAAGTTCAAAAGATAAGAGCAGGGAACAGGTGAACAACCGCTTCCTGGGACCTTACAGAGCCACTGCCAGTCTTGCAAATATCAGCCCTTGATTAATGGCCTGACAGGATAGAAGGCAACCTTGCTTGTTCATGTGCCAGTGCCACAGCAACCGTTTGCCTTGGACCTGAAAAGACACTCAGAACTCACAAGCCAGTGGAGCAGAAGGAGGCAGAGGGAGCCAGTTTGGTGTAGAGGTTAAGAGCAGCAGGACTCTAATCTGGAGAACTGGGTTTGATTCCCCGCCCCTCTGCTTGAAGCCAGCTGGGTGACCTTGGGTCAGTCACAGCTTCTCAGAGCTCTCTCAGCCACACTCACCTCACAGGATGATTGTTGTGAGGATAATAACACACTTTGTAAACCACTCTGAGTGGATGGTAAGTTGTCATGAAGGGCAGTATATAAACCAAATGTTGTTGTTGTTGTTCTTGTTAATCAGGAGCAGACTGGGAGGTACAAATGGCCCTGGAAGAGGGCCATACCAAAGAAGAGGAAGAGGCTGGCTGCCCCAATCCCTGGCCCACAATGTCCCTTCCACCAAAAGGAGGAAGGGAAGAAGATGTAGCTTGCCTGCCCAGCTAGCTGAACACTTCTTCCTATGTGCTGCTCTGATCTTGAGTGGGCCAGTTTCTGCACTGAACTTGGGTGGGCTGGACAATGCCTTCCCCTTGTTGTGTGTGGCTTGGGCAGGCCAGGTGCCAGTTTCCCATTGGCAGGCTTGGGCACGCCGGGCTGGCCATAGCCCAGGTGAGAGGAAGACACCTGCCCTCCAGGAGTAGTGGCCATAATGGCCAGTCTGCCCCAGGTTATAGCTGGCCAGGTCAAGTTGAGCAGCCCCTGCAGTGCTGGCAGAGCTGCAGCAACTGTTTGTTTCAGCTTAGTCCTGGACCATTTTAACACCCATTCTTGGGGGTAGGAAGGAGTAGACATGGGCATGAACAGGAAAAAAACCCAAACATGGCGTTCGTTGTTCGTTGCCATCCATGAACAATGAACAACGAACATTGACGAACATGACCTGTTCACAAACATGTTCGCTGTTCGTGGGGGCCAGCAGGCTCTCCTCCAGCCCTCAAGATCCCTACCACACCACTCCCAGAAACCCTGGCAGCAGGAAATGTACCAATAATAAATAATAGCTTGGCCCCAGAGCCCGGCAGCAGCCCTGGAACCTGAAGGGGTAGATCCCTACCGCATCACTCCCAGAAACCTTACCGGAGCAGGCAGCAGGAAAAGTACCAGCAATAAATAATAGCTTGGCCCAGAGACTGGCAGCAGCCCTGGAACTTGAAGAGGTAGATCCCTATTCCACCACACACAAAGAAAATTCAAGCTCCAATGCACTCTCCCTGTCTCTTTCTCAAAATGCCAACAACAACTGTCTCTCCCTCTCCACTGTCCGCAAAACCAGAGCTGGGAGTCCCCTCTCCCCCCTGTTCTTTGCTTCCTTGTAACAAATTTGGAGGTCCACACTTGAAAGGAAGACCTGCCAATCAGGCTAAATTGGGCTTAGATTGGGGTTTCCAGGGCAACAGCAGGAGTTCAGGCAGAGTTCAGGCAGTCCCTGCCTCTGGCTGCCAAGAGAATTGATTGCAGGTGCCAGATTGTCTGGCTTGACGAACAGTAATGAAGGAGGCTTGCAACGACCACCTGTTCATTTAGAATGGGGCCTCATGAACAGCTTGTTCGCGAACAGCTGATTGGGCTGTTTGTGACTTTTTTTAGTTTGTATTGCTGTTCATGCCCATCTCTAGAAGGAGTCACACTGCGGAGGATTCCATGCTTCCAGGGACATCAAATATGCTCCCCCCCCCATTTCTTTTTGCTTTTGTGAGTTGTCGTAAGCCTTTTTCTTTCACTGGTATTACCAGTGTATTTGCTTCTCTCAGGCCGTTTTAATGCAAGTGATTGCAAAACAGGCATCAATATTTAACAAGTAATATAGAACTTTATTAGTGTAAACTTACCGTGTTCAAAGGTGTCATGGTGAGTTGATCACCAGATCAGTTTGGTTTGGGCCAAACAGCTGCAAACGTCTGCAGAACTGGTTTGCTCCAGGTTTTTGCAAAATTGTGGATGCGCAAACAAGCTGTCAATTTCAACCAATCAGTGGCCATTAGCATTACAAAAGACTAATTAGATGAAAACTGAAGAGTACGATTTGTTTAAAACAGAATTTATTGATGACATATTTATATTTGTGAGTAATCTAATTGTCTATTTAAACGCTTGCTGAGCAGAGTAGTTATACAGCGAGGCAGCGCAGAATGCATGTGCATTAAAAGCCATTGCACTGCACTGCATGGTTTGGCAGGAATAAGGTGAAGGAATCCAGTAAAGTAACCTGTCAAACACTGACAAACAGATCAATGACCTATTGAACCAACTGTTGAAAAATAAGGCGCCTGTTCACAACTGGCAAACAGGATGTTAGCTGAACCGGTGGTGGGTGTTTGAGCAGCCATACAAATGTCTGAATGTTCATGTTTTAAATTTTCTTTTTTAAAAAAAACATACACCCTGTGTATAGGTGTTAAGCAAAGAAGAGTATTGTTTATTGAAATGTCCTTGGAATTGTACTGACTCACACTGTGTAATCTGCCTTGACTCTCAGTGAGAAAGGCGGACTATAAATTACCTAAATAAAATTTACGTTAATATTTCATATTGACATCTGTCAAATGGGTTCTGAAGGTGAAGAGATGTTTGGTTCCATTTGAGTGAGGAAGAATATCAGCGAGTTCTGGTTTCAAATTATATATATATGCAGTCTTAGAGGTGCAAAGTCCCAGAGTCCAAAAGAAAATATCCGTTTTGGGAAGCCAGCAACCACGATACTATTCCTGAAAACATAGGGTTGCCCTAAGCAACTACCTCCTCTAGTTCAACATATCTTGAGGTCAAGTGACAGAGGATCCGCCGTTCTCCCACTTACAAAACATAGCATTTCCCCCATTAGCAATTTGATAGAGGGACTTGGCTTCATTGATTTCCAAAATTTCCTTTGACCTAGGTGGCCGGATTGCAGGAAGCCTTGCCGTGATGACGGACGCAGCACACATGTTGGTTGACTTGCTGAGTTTCTTGATCAGCCTCTTCTCTCTTTGGCTATCATTAAAACGTCCCAGCAAAAGATTAACATTTGGATGGCACAGAGCAGGTACCAAATGCAAAATAGAATGAGAGCACATACTGACAAGGGTAATGAATGAAATGTTGAGATTCGTATAGATGCAACGGTCAGCAACTCACTTTCTTGGAGAACTGCTCTGAGAAAAATATATAAAATGTGATGGACAAGAACTTGGATCACCACCAACCAGAGTGCCAGCTGAGAAATCAAGTTACCATACATACCACTTTCTCCACATCCATTTTGCCTTTAGGTTGGTAACTTATGATAGTAAGGGGAGAAGTTTTCCTTCTTTGGGTGGGATTTGGCACAAGAACTTCTAGCTAATAATTCCTGGACATGCCTTGGCCAGATAAATGTGAACAAGAAATGGAGAAACTCCCCTGAAGCAATTTTCTAAGGAAAGGGAAACCCACATTCAAAATATCGTGTCATATTTCTGAGAATGGCAGAAGAAAATAATTTATGACTCTACTGTTGTAACTAAAGATGTATCTTTTTTTGATCAGTCTTTGACTGTGAGCAAAAACATAGCATCTTCTACTTCATGAGATAACATGCATTTTCTCTAGAGTGCAGATACTTCTGACATAATCACCAGTTAGTCATGAAGGTGTCCCAAGACCGTTTTTTCATTTTGCTGCAACAGACTGTGAGTTTGTCTCACAAGACGCGTTGGTGCATGTTCGTCAAGAGTAGGGAGATGCAATGTTAGCTGGGAAGCATAGTTTTAAAAGACAGAGCCAATGGAAATTGCTTTCACAGGGTTTGTTAATGTCATCTTCGCCTCCCTGAACCTCTCCAGTCTAAAACTGTGCCAGGAAGTGTAGTTTAAAAAGACAGAGCTGGCGGAGATCACTCTTCAGAGGGTTTGTTAATTTCATCTTTTCCTCCCAGAAGGCTGTGTCAATTTCACCTGTCTCTGTCTTTTTAAACTACCCTTCCCGGCTAACATTGCATCTCCTGACACATGTTCTTCACGTATCAGATGTCTCATGTAGAGAGACTCTAACACAGCAACCCATCTAGAATCTGGGAACTTAGTTCATGAGTTCCTTAACCCTGCCGCCACCCCAGAACTCCAGTTCTCAGGATTCCATGGAGAAAAGACCATTAATTAGGCTTCAATCTAAGGAATAAGAGAACCCCGAGCCCAGTAGTTTCAAAATAATACAGGGCGGTATGGGGCTTTTCACTAACACGAGCCTATGTTCTAGCTCCTAACACTTCTTTGCACCATTAGAAATTCTCGGCGCTTTCCTGTCCATGAGCATCATTTGGGCAGTGACTGGTATGTTAACGTATTTTGCCATCAAGAGGCTGCTGCATCCACATTATGAAATTCAAGGGACGGTAATGCTCATCACATCCAGTTGTGCAGTAATCGCCAATATGATGTAAGTAGCTCTTTTTTAAAAAACACCACTCTATCCAGGGCTTTTTTTCAGCAGGAACACAGGGGAACGGAGTTCCGGAACCTCTTGAAAATGGTCACATGGCAGGTGGCCCCACCCCCTGATCTCCAGACAGAGGGGAGTTTAGGTTGCCCTCCACACTGCAGTGCGGAGGGCAATCTAAACTCCCCTCTGTCGGAGATCAGGGGGCGGGGCCACCAGCCATGTAACCATTTTCTCTGAGGGCAGCCCACTGAGTTCCACCACCTCCTTTCCCAGAAAAAAAGCCCTGACTCCATCAATATAATATTATACAATCAACAGCTGCCTCTTTTTTTAAAAAAAAACCCTCCCAGTTTTGCACAAATGTTGGCAGGTCAAAAGTGCCAAAGGGATGAAGCTCTCCTAAATGGGATAAGAGGGTAATCTGACGTGGCATGATGCCACGAATCAGACGGGTGTACGCTTTATAAACTGTGAAGTTAGTCAGAGCCAATTTGCATGACCTCCAGATCAGAGGCATTATGAAATGAAAGTGATCTCATAACACAACAGTAATCACTGCAATCTTCCCGGCAGTTAATTTTAAGGGCTTAAGTATGTAAAGAAAAAGTACATCAAACTAATGAGGCCAAGAAATGGAGTAATCAATGGACTGAATCCAACCAATTTTTCCACTGGTGAAAAGGAAAGGACTGTGATAAAGGCAGCACTTGAGGTCACGGGACTTGCATGGACAAAAGCCATGTGGGATGTGGGCTATAAAATGTAGGGGAATTGGGGGAGATGTTTATCTCCCCCAGTTTCCAGTTTGGTGTAGTGGTTAAGAGCGGCAGGATTCTAATCTGGAGAACCGGGTTTGATTCCCCACTCCTCCACTTGAAGCCAGCTGGGTGGTCTTGGATCAGTCACAGCTCTTCCAGAGCTCTCTCAGTCTCACCCACCTCACAGGGTGATTGTCATGAGGACGGCACACTGTGTAAACAGTTCTGAGTGGGCATTAAGTTGTCCTGAAGGGCGGTATATAAATCAAATATTGTTATTGTTGTTATTATCTCCAGTGAGCTCAGGATAGCATGCATGGTATTCTCCTTCCCATTTTATCCTCTCAATAGCAGCCCAAGTTCTGCTCACGACCTGAGTTCGATCAGGTAGCTGGCTCCAGGTTGATGCAGCCTTCCGAGTTCAGGTAGCCGGCTCCAGGTTGACTCAGCCTTCCATCCTCCCAGGGCTGGTAAAATGAGTACCCAGTTCCATGGGGGTAAAGTGTAGATGACTGGGGAAGGCAATGGCAAACCACCCTGTAACAAAAAGTCTGCCAAGAAAATGACATGATGCGACATCCCCCCATGGGTCAGTAATGACTTGTTGCTTGCACAGGGGACTACCTTTACCTTTTTAATCTTGTGAGGGAAGTCAGGCTCAAGGTCAGCCAGTAAGCTTCATGACAGGTTTTTAAAGTTGGGTCACCCTGGGTCCAGTCTGACAATCTTAACCACTCCACCATGCTGGCTCTCTAATGACACATGGCCACTCTAATGACACATGGTCACTTGTAACTTGCTGTATAATGATTGCATCCAGGGTCCAGTTTGGATAGACAGTATTAAAGACATAGAGCCAAGCTACAAGTGACGCCTGACAGAGGTTGGACACTTGTCAGCTTCCCTCAAGTTTTGATGGGAAATGTAGGCATCCTGGTCTTATAGCTTGGCTCTCCATTTAACTGAAGTTTACAGAAACCCCCCATACACACCCAGTGGAGGGGAAGGGGGCGCCCGGCGAGAGCCAGACGCCTGCACTCCCCTCCCAACCACATGTTCTCCCTCCCATAGACTGCCACTCTGTAAACTTCAATTAAATGGAGAGCCAAGCTGCAAGACCGGATGCCTACATTTCCCATCAAAACTTGAGGGAAACTGACAAGTGTCCAACCTGTGTCAGGCGTCACTTGTAGCTTGGCTCATAGTGGGTTGTTTTTAAAAAAATCAGAACACAGCTGAACTCAGTTCCAGCACCTCCTTTGACCCTCTGTTCCACACTGTAGAGTCCAGTTCAAACTGTGGTGGTCCCTTCATTTAAACATTTAGCAATAGTGTGCTAATTGCTCCACATGGTGCTTAGAGTATAAACAAAGATGCAGAGGAGTTAGCCGTGTTAGTCTGTGGTAGCAAAATAGTAAAGAATCCAGTAGCACCTTTAAGACTAACCAATTTTATTGTAGCATAAGCTTTCGAGAATCAAGTTCTCTTCGTCAGATGCATGTTTACATTTACTAGCGAAGGAATGTTTTGGTTGCATCCTCCCTCCCCCCCCCCCAATTGCATCTTCTCTCTCCTCCCCTCCTCCCCCCTCCTCTTCTATATTTGACCAGTTTCTGTACCACGCATCTGACGAAGAGAACTTGATTCTCGAAAGCTTATGCTACAATAAAATTGGTTAGTCTTAAAGGTGCTACTGGACTCTTTTTGAGTATAAACAAAGGAAGCATGAGTTTCAGCACCTCTTTTTTAAGAAACAAAAATACCAATTAAAAAGATGCAGAGAAACCAGCTGCTCAAAGGAGATGGTTTGGAAGCAGCGTGGTTGGAAGATGGGCAAAAGGAATGCCCAGTGAAAGTTTGATTGAAGGTTGCAAGATCTGCACAAACAATCATCCCTGAATAGAGACATTATGACTGTTGCTGTTAAGAAAAGGTAATTTATACATTTCCGTGAAAGTACATGGAGCCTTACAGAGTTGCCTTCAAGAAGTATGCGATCTGAGAGCCAAGCTACAAGTGACGTCTGACACAGGTTGGACTCTTGACAGCTTCCCTCAAGTTTTGATGGGAAATGTAGGCATCCTGGTCTTGCAGCTATAATGGAGAGCCAAGCTGTAAAACCAGGACGCCTACATTTCCCATCAAAACTTGAGGGAAGCTGACAAGTGTCCAACCTGTGTAAGGCATCACCTGTAGCTTGGCTCTAAGCGACTGAGGAAGGCAGAAAGAGGAAGAATGGACAGGGTAATAAAGGAGCAATGCAATTACACACGAGTCCTTACCAGGTGTTACAAACATCAATGACCGTTTGCTGAAGTGAAAATAAAGAAGTAAAAAGTGGATGATCTTGCTGACAAACTTCATTCTTGCAGATTAAGTCTGATGCTGTACCAGACGGGACATGGACACGCTCGAGAAGGTCCTCATGCCACTTACCATATATACAAGCCCGTTGCAGCGAATGCCAGCGTAAGGGCAGCTTTTATCCACGCTGTTGGAGATCTGTTTCAGAGCATTAGTGTGCTAATTAGTGCACTCATCATATTCTTCAAGGTCAGTTTTATTTGGTTTGCTCGCCTTCTTAGCGACGCAACGTGCAGCTATATTCATGATAGGGCATCATCTGGCATACTGCACCTGAGTAGTGTTACCAGGTGCCCTCTGGCAGCAGGCAACTCCTGGCAATTTGCCTCTTTGCCCATAGATCACTGGCAATCAGGGGAGGACTCAGGCCACCCAGAGACCTCCTGCTATCGGCAGGCAGCCCAGGCGAATAGCCACGTGTGTGATCCTATGCCCTGCATGATAATGTCGCTTCTCATTACACTGGAAGCAACAGCACCGCAGCATGGCTGACTCTTTAAGAAAACACTGTGTTTTGACATTGCCACTGGTAGCACCAGAAGTGACATCATTGCACATACATGCAAAGATTACCTTGGGGTGAGTATACACGGCCCCCAGCCCTCTTGCTAGCTGCCAAGGTGGTCTGACCGCCGGGTACCTAAGCCCTGTTAATTGGAAATGGCTGTGCACTGGTGGAAGGGGGAGGCTGCTTTCAGAATAAAATCCACACAAGGCTTGTTGCTTTAGAAAAGAAATGGATACACTTTATGGTTAGAGAAATCCATACTGAGATAGGAAAGGAGTGATGGGCATTCTAGCTATCAGATAGAGTATTGTGTGATGAGAGATATTCAGGGAGAATATGTTGTGATGACACAGAGAGAGAGAGAGCACAAAGTAGTGTTGCCAGGACCCTATACCCTCCTGGCAGCGGGAGGGGGGGACCCTGTACCCACTGGAACAATCCTCACGCGCACACAAAGCATGAATGTACTCTCAGCCGACGAGATGATGTCATGTCCAAAAATGACATCATTGTGCCGGCTGCCAGGAGTGCTCCCAAGATCCATGTGGAGCTGATTCTTTGTGAGCCAAAATCAGCCCCAAGCAAAGTGTGGGAGCCCTCCTGCGGCCGGTGCAATGACATCACTTCTGGAAGCCACGTTGTCACATCTGACCTTCTTACTTTCAGCCACAGTATGTAATATCGGGAGTATTACATTCTAACTTCTTTATCTTATTTGGATTTTTAAATCCCACAAGATCTTAACTTGCTCATTTTCAACCATTTTCTCAGGCTTATGTTCCCACCAATATTTGGCAGACGGTAGCTCGTACTTATTGCACAAATTCCAATGCAACATTGCAGCTACTTTATTATGGTACATTGTATAGTCAGTTTGTGTGATTTTACTGCCTCCGCTGATGAGATGGTCAACTGTTTCATCCACTTCGCTATACTTGCTGACATTTGCAGTCTTTTCCATTTTCTCTTTTGTACAGTTCAGTTTTTTTAAAAGTTATAACTTTTTAATAACTTTATTTAAAAGAAGAAAAAAAGACAATAGAAAGTACATAAAGAATCTTAAACAGAATACAGAATAATAGATTTAAGCTACCACAAAAAATATGAGAAAGATGTATAATGACACATTTCATAATATTACAGTTCAGTTTTAATGCCTGTTTTTGTGCAGCTAATATAAGTCCTTCTGTCTCTCTTTTCAATATCCTTAAGGTTAGCCATTTCCAATTGTTACTCTTATCAACTTTACCATCGGTATTCTTCCTATATTGTCTGTGCAGTGGTTTACTTTTACCATGCTTCCATGCAGTTTTCCAACATTTCTTTCCTATATTCATCTTTTGTACCATTAACTTTAATTATTCCTTCTTTGTAAATGTTGGCCAGCATTGTCTCTTTCCTGCTCTTGATGTAATCCTTCAATGTCCTTTTTTCTTTTACTACTTTTTGTTTTATTTATAACAGTCTTTGGCCACCATTACTTTGCGGCAAATAGAGTCAGTCTATGTCTCTTTGAGGATGCAGGACATAATTGGCTGTCATGATTTCCCTCTTTTTCTTATCTAGTGCATCCAATTCAGCTTGTGTCCAATCTACAATCTATAACATCATATTATCCTGTCAAACTTCAATTCATAGAATCTATTCAATGTCATTATAATTAATATAATACTTAATGTTGTAGTACTTCATCACCAACTAACTCCCTTTCTAGCCTTGTCAGCCCTTGGCTGGCAAACCCTGGGAGCTTTTGGGGGGAGGGAGCTTTGGAGGGGCTCAGTGAGGCATTTTAAACTGGAAGTGACATCATGCATTTCCACACTTTAGCAATCTCCCAAATCTCTATGATTTTACCTAATTTTTATGGTAGAGCATTGTGCTGACTCATCACTGATGGTAATGTGACTGGAAGTGATGTTGCGGTGGTGTTGTAGACCTCCCCAGAGCCCAAGAGTCAGAGGTCTATAGCAGGTAGGGTTTCCAGGTCCCCTGGTGGGCGTGGGAGATCCTCTGCTACCACCCTCTGCCTCCCATCACCACTCACCTGGCTGGTGGGAGTAAAAGGCGGTGGAACAGGCCTTCCAGGCACACTTTCGGTGTGACAACATCACTCCTGGGAGTAGCGTCATCATACAAAGGTCTGAGAGTACTCCGTCCTGCGCTTCACACTGCCCTGTGTGATGACATCACTCCCAGAAGTGGCATTGTTGTGCTGCACCAGGAGACAAGAAAGGCGAGTGCTAGGTCCCCCCATCCTGCCAGGAGGGTAAGGAGACCTGTCAACCCTACTGGTAAGCCCTCCCCCCAAATATCTATCAGTTATTAATGGGAAGGGTTGGAGTAGGCCCAGAACTGTACCCAGGGATATGCCTGTATAGTGTTTTAAGATTGTGAGTTCTTTATTATGTTTGGTGCCACTATATACAAATCTGGGTTGACAACCACTCAGCATTTGGGGATGAAGAAGCTTTTTCAGCTCTGGCACCCGCCTGGTGGAACATCCTCCCAGAGGAGACCCGGGCTCTCCAGAATCTGCTGCTGTTCTGCAGGGCCTGTAAAATGGAGATGTTCCACCAGGCCTATGCCTGAGGAGTTGGCGATCTGTCCCTACTGGCCTCCCTTGCTCTGCCATGCCTGGCCTCGATTTCTTTGGCAGATTTATCTACCTGTTTGCATGTTTGGTTTCTCTACAGCCATTTCACCTGGAACTGTTAGTAGGCACCATCAACTGATTGTATTTAAATGGTATTTTATATTATTGATTGTTGTTTTAATGTAACTTTATATTTTATTTTTGAATAATATTTGACATCATTGTAACCCACCCTGAGCCAGCTTGTGGGGAGGGAGGGCAAGAAATTGAATGAATGAATGAATGAATGAATGAGCTATTTAAAAACTGAACAGAACTGGTAGAAGGGGGTGGTTTGTTCAGTGAACAATCTTTTTTTTTTCTAGCCAGAATACAAAATGGCTGACTCAATCTGTACATTTGTGTTCTCTCTATTTGTTCTGGGAACCACCCTTACCATTTTACGGGACGTTTTGGTGGTGTTAATGGAAGGTAAGACGTCTTCTTGTGTGTAGGGCAGATATTTCTCTAAAGCCTGTTTTTTTTTCTTGTAATAATTGAGACAGTTGAACACAATACCAAAGAACATACCAATACAGATAAATATAAGAATAAAAGTCCACACTCCAGTTAGGATGTGGACAGCAAGTCCTATTGATGGTAACTTCACTCTGTCAAACATATATGGTGGCAGTAGAATTTCATGTCTTTTTGGTCACTGCTGTGTTATTTTGGAACCATTTGCCAGAAGAGGCAAGTAAAGCAATTTTACCAGTGTCATTTTGTAAGAGCTGTAAGACATCCACCCCCTGCCCAGTAAGCAATTTAGTAATTATTTAGTTACATTGATTTGGTGGCTTTGGGGTCCAATTGTTTTATTGAAATCTTTTAATTTTATACCGTATTTATTGGCTGACTTTGACATGATTTTATATACCACACTGAACATTCGGAAAGGCGATATGTAATATTTTAAAAAATAAAACAAATAGAATATGGAGCTCCACAAACGTACAATCATACCATAAACTGAGGTGGCCATTTTCTGTGGAGATTCATATGTCCAGAGAGCCGAGTCATTAAAATTTTCCATCCATTTTTGAAACCAGAGAACAAAGTATACAAATTGGATTGTCAGGCTAGAAAAACATGTGAAATAGCCTAGAGTGAAAGTAAACATATTATATAGGCTTGGAATGATCTTAACTGAATGCATACAGTAATTACTTTAAAAGGTTAAAAAAGGCATATGCCCCTATTCTATAGGAACACCAAAGGGATTGAGCTACGATGATGTGAAAGAAAAAATTCTAGCAATGGACAAAGTGAAGTCGGTCCACAATCTTCATCTTTGGTCTCTAACAATGAACCAGACTGTTTTAATGGCTCACATTGTCACAGGTCAGTATATTTCTGCAATAAGGGAACCAACACTCGGATGACTTTCTGGAAAATCCATTTACACTTAAGTAAGTGTCGCTACTTCTCTGTGCCCATTGTTTATTTTTAAAAGGCACACAAGCAAAAAAATCGTGGTGTCATTGGCTTAGGTACAAACCTTGTGTTTCATCCGCAGAGAGATTCTTCCACCCTCAGAGAAGCAGGGCTGATTTTTTCCGGTTCCTGGCTCCTGCTGCACACTGCCCCCTAATATTCAGTGCTGTTCCTGGGACAATTCTGACTCGTGAATGCTGCCTGTGGTGTGTGTGTGTGTGTAGCGTCATGGGAGAAAAAAGGCTTGGAAGTTCCATTCCTCTTGCCAATTTATGCTCACATAGCTTTGGATCCAAGCCATTAATCTTAGCATTGTGATCAGAAGCATTCCTACTTGTAATAAATCCCACTGAAATCAATTAAAACTATTGTGAGTGCAGCATAATGGTTTGAGTGTTGGACTGGAAAACCCAGGTTCGAATCCTTACTCCGCTTATGGAAGCTTGCTGGGTGATCTGGAGCCAGTCACTCACTGTCAGCCTAACCTCCTCACAAGTTTGTTGTGAGGATAAAATGGAGGAAAGAACATTGATGTAAGCTGCTTTGGTTCCCTACTGGGCAGAAAAGTGGGGTATAAATGAAGTAAATAATAATGTACTATCTTATAGTATCTGAATCAGAAGTCCCAAATTTCATCACAGCCATGAGATATCTTCTCTGGGTTACCTTTAACAATAACATATACCTGCTTTCTGCAATATGGGAATAATGATATTGGCCTTGAAAAACTGATCTATACTTTAAGCATTCCACCCGTTTTTGCAAAAGAAACAACAACAAAAACCCTTTTCATTGTGCAAAGCATTATTGCATAAGAAAACTGTTGATCTGGGAAATGAGCATGGCCCCCATTAATCCTTTTTCTTTACCTTCCACAGTGGACTCTGCAGACAAGCAGCAGATTCTGAAAGAAATGACTGAAGTTCTGTTTGATGCTTATAATTTTCACACGGTCACTCTTCAAATTGAACCTGAAGCAGCCCAAAAACCAGAATGTGTTTTCTGCCAGGATCCAAGGGATTAAGATTATCATTAGTCCTTTGAGGGGCGCAAAGGCTACTAAACACACTGGATGCATTCAGTTTGCTAGGCCACAAGCCCAACTGAATTGAAAGCGAGGAAGTCTTATTGGCAGTCTCAGTAAAAGCATCTTTTCATTTGCTTGTTGGCGGCGGTGATGTGCACCTACAGGCAGCAAGACCATATATGCATGACATGACTTGACTGTTTCTTTCTCTTCCCTCTCACTACACTATGCTCTCCAAAGCCATTTTTTAAAAGTAAAAACCCAGTTGTCTCTATTATCTTACATTCGTATCTCACTACAGATGCTAATTTATGAAGTGGACTTTTGCATCCCGACTGCCTTCTTTGCAACTCCACTCTCACCTCCTGAGTGAGATATAAAAGCTCAGAGATCTCCATTCCTGTTTGTATCTGAAAAGGGGAGCTTTGATTCTAGAAAGCTGATACCTTGAAAATCTTGTTGGTCTTTAAAGGTGTCATTGGACTTGAATCTTGCTTTTCTACTGCAGACCAACACATCTGAAACCAGTTCCTTTTTTGTTCCTGCAGCAACACCCTACCAAAAATATAATAGTGCGTCCTCTTGGATAGTATAATTTCTGGCCAGGCGCAGCAAGATTGCTTTGGAGAATGATGCCTAACTCCCCCTTACCAGGCATGTATTGCAGGTTGCTATTTTAAAGGGACAAGGGGTGAGAGGAATTATAGCTGATGCTTTTAAAAATTTCTGCTTGGCTAATGCAGAGCATCCAATGGCAGCAGAGCATCAGAAGGACAGCCCTGGGTAGGAATCAGCAAGATATGCTACAAGTCTAATGTTGTTGCTGTGTAAAGTGAATGAACCAGGCATGGGATGCTGGCCAATCTTTCCATGCAAGAGAGCAGCGATCAATCAGAATAGACAGTTCTGAGCTAGACACAGGGCTTTTTTTCAGCAGGAAAGCAGTGAAACAGAGTTCCGGAACCATTTGAAAATGATCACATGGCTGGTGGCCCCGCCCCCTGATCTCCAGACAGAGGGGAGTTTAGATTGCCCTCCGTGCCGCCAAGCTTGGCAGCACGGAGGGCAATCTAAACTCCCCTCTGTCTGGAGATCAGGGGGGCGGGGCCACCAGCCATGTGACCATTTTCTCCCAGGGCAACCTACTGAGTTCCACCACCTCTTTTCCCAGAAAAAAAGCTGTGGCTAGACAGATCAGTAATCTGACCCACAGGATCTAGCTTCTCCTATTGGTGTTGTGCCCTGGCAACAGATATTTCTGCATAGGATCAGGAACTTTAGGTGAATACTTCCCAACTGCCTGGGACTGGTGGGGAATTTGCCACCTCCAGCACCAAACTCCTGGCCTTGAAAGACGGAGGAGCTTGAGAAAAATACAGTCTCCATAGTGATTTTCTAGGAATTTCCCATGGTCTCTGTGGTGTGGTCTTTATTTTTCTTTATTTAAAATATTTATTAGCCTCCTTTCTACTGTATGGCCTTCAAGGTAGTTTACAATAGACACAAAAGTACATAAAAGATCTCAGTGTGAAATCACAATCTCAAATGATCAATAAGGAGCAACCTAATCAAACACACTTCTAAATAAAACTGTCTTGAGCTGTCTCCTAAAGATCGAAACTGAGGTAGGGATGCTGGTAGGGATGCTGAGCATCTTGCTATAGTGGGAGACCTCTCAGCAATTCCCTTTGATGCCGTCAGTATCTCAGGCACTGGCAAGGGGCTGAAAAGGTCTGATGTGCCTGCGCCACTTCCAATTTAAAACACAAGTGACAACAGATGCTCTGGCATTTCATAAAAAACTCTATGGTAAAACCATAGAATTTTTGAAATATGCTAGAATGTCACCAGTCATACACTGACATAACTTCCAAGTACATCGTGATTGACATCAGCACATTGCCATTGTGACATCAATGGCAAGACCCCCCCTGAAGGCAAGTCTCCTGCCAGTTGCTGGGGTGTCATGGCAACCCTAGGCACATCATAGAAATTAGGGGAAATTCATAGGGCATCACCTAGAAGTAACATTACATCCTACTTAAATCTCTCTCTACCACAGGCACCATCCCAAAAATCTCCTGGCATTTGCCTAGGCAGTGTTGGGACTGGGAACCCTAGGAAGTTGCGCACACATTCATCTTGGTTCAAAAAAATCAACTGATTTTCTAGCTCAGACTTGTGGTATTGATTGGAAACTGGGTGCAATACTGGGAGGTAAAGTAAAATGACCTATCTGTTGTGGAATTCAGTTCCTCTTGATACATGCCTCTGTGTACTCTTATAATGCACTGCAAACCTATTTTTTTAAATTGAGTTTGGAGCATGGACTAATCTTTCTGTATAATAATTGTTTTTAATTTGGAGCTGTTTATTGCATTTTGCAGATGGCTAAGGATTCGCAGCATTATATACATTAAGAAGCACAAATATAATGCTTGTAGATTAGAACCAAACCTTGAGTCTGAGTTTTGAGTACACGTGTTTAAGTCCCAAGTATAAAAATCAGTCATGATCATTAAAGGTTGTCAGCTTTTATAGTGGTCTGTGGTCCTGTGCCCTCAACCACAGTTTGATCTGCAAAGGTTAGAAGATGATTATCTATTGAAAAACAAAACAAAAATATCTCCATGCCCTGAAAAGCTTCAGCTGGTGATATCTGAAGCAGCGGTTAAAGACATGGGAGCTTGACAACTTGCTCTTCTTGCTCATTTGACAACCCGAGTTGTGCTTTCATGCTGAAAAGGATTAGCAGTGATATTCAGCATAACAGTTACTCTGATAGGCATGTTAATTTGACTAACATCACCTGCAGCAGTCTTTCCTCTAGCCGTGATCCTTCACCCAAAGAGTAACACAATGTTATTTGTGTGTGTATAAAGACTTATATTAGGACATAGTCCACAAAAGGTCTCTCAATAAATAATAAATACAACTTGAACAGCCTGCCCAATTCTCTTAGCACAGTGGCATAAATCTGCACATGGTTTACACTTGGGCCGATTCCGCACGGCTTACCTGAAGCCGGAACGTTGTGGGACGTTGCGGAACATGCTGGCAAAAACACGAAAGATCGTGTTTTCTCGTGAGAGTTTTGCGCTATGTCACGCAAAACTCGTGCAAGAAAATGCGATCTTCCACGGTTTTGCCAGCATGTTCCGCAACGTCCCGGCTTCAGGTAAGCCATGCGGAATCAGCCAAGGATTGCTGGCAACTCAACTGGTCACTTATATCATCTCCCTTTCTGTAAAGCATCTCCAAGAAACCCTTTTGTCCCATACAAGTATTTCCCTGCCATTCTCTTCACATGCCATTATAGCATCCCACCTGCCCCCCTCAATACCTTAAATATAAATCTCATCTTCTTTTCTTAAAAGCCATATTTGGTTCTGCGCTGAGCCAGATTTGGCTCTAGAGCCATAGATTGCAGACTCTTGAACTAGAATGTCACCAAGAATGTTTGCAAGTCAAAGCAGAGACAATTCTGACCATGATAGGTCAATGGGAAGTGTTCAGGAATAGAAGACTGCTCCTTCCTACTTCAAGCTTGCTCTTCTCCCAATGGCTGGATCATACGTCTAATCGAAGTATAGATAATACTAAGTCTGAGAGATCAATGATTTGATTCTGAATAAGGCAGCTTCATGAGTTCAGCATGGTTGCCATTCTTTTGTCAAGGGAGGATGAAAGTATTGTGTTTTGCTCCACTTCCCTTGGTAGCCATTTTGGGTCTGGCTCCATCTCCTGCAGCAGCCATTTTGGGGTGGCGTCACCCCCTTGCAAACATGCCTACAGGCTCAAAAAAACCAGGTGCCCCTTTTTATGAATTATTAATCAACATGTCAATTATCATCTGTAATGTTAAGATGAGTATTTTCATTTACATAGTTACATAATTTAGCACTTTAATTATGAATGGTTTCTGACCCCGGTCTTGCTGCTTTCAGTTGCCCTAGGTTAGCCCTGCCTTGGCAAAGGAATGGACATGGGCGTTTGAACTCCAGTCTAGTTTAATTGTTTCACTGTATAAATTTTAAAGAAGTCCCTCTAAAGCATGTGCAGCCCAATTGTGCAGGGGGTAATTTACACTACCGACTCAATTTCAATAAGCAATAAAATATTGAACGAAACATTTAAAAGCAAGTCAGTGACATCATTAACTACTGAAAATGAGCAAAACAGCGAGATCTTTCTTTAATTCTCCATTCACCCCCTCCCCAGCCCTGGAATTTATGTAACGAGACACTGTTATGAGACAAGAAGATAATCAATGCAGAGTGGTTATTATAGTGAGCTATGCAGCAATTTAATGGCACACACAGATGAAAGGGAAAATCCAATGCAGCCTTAAATTGGAGTGGGGAGAATTCCAAAATGAAGAGGCTCATCTTCAGAGAACAAGCCAGAGAAGTGTTAAATCAGTAAAAGCAACCATCAAGAATATTACTGCTTAGTTATTTTTATTTTATTTTATTCGACTTATACCCCACCCTTCCCAAGAGTGGGCTCAGGGTGGCTTCCAACAGAAGATATTGTTAAAATACAATAAAACCTTATTGCAAATAGCATACAATCCAATATTAATACACATTAAAACAAACAGCAATAAAATCCAGGGCACCACCAATTAAGTTGAGAGTCGCCAACCCTCCAGGTGTAAAGCCAGGAAGCTTTTGGGAGGGATGTAGACTGGGAAGGGGGAGCCTCATGGATGCTGTCACAGCCACCACCACCCAACCACCCCTTGTGCTGCTCTAGAAAATTCCCCAGTCTTTATGGTCTTTACCATAGAGATTGGGGAGATTTCTAGAGGGTCACAAGGGGTTGATCACAAAGAAACGATGTTACAGCATCTGCGCCATTGTTCCATTTCTTTTCTCCTGCTGTGCACTTGATTGAGCATGGGATCATGAGGGTGGGGGCAGGAGCTTATCCACTGTGGGAGGGCAAATGGTAAAGCCTAGTAGTTATTCATCTTATCAGACAACATAGTCATGGGGATGGTTTCTGCCTGAGAGCCACATCTGTGTGTCCACTCACTTCTGAGGGCTTCAAGTAGGATGCAGGCTTTTCCTGTTCCTACAGCCAGTTGATGCTGGATACAGGAAGAGCCACCGTGGAGTCTTCAAAAGTTCCAAGCAAAGGACATTTTCTCCCTCTCCCATAATACTCGATCTCCGGGGCATCCCACGAAGTTTCAAGACAGGCAAAAGGAAATACTTCTTTACTCAAATAACAATTGAATCGCTGCCAGAGGTTGAAGGGATGGCCGTGGTCATAGTTTTAAGAGGGAATTAGATTCATGGAGGAGGAGTCTACCAACGGCTACTAACCATGGTGACTAAAGGAAGCTTTTGTATTCAGAGGCAGTAAACCTCCCAATTCCAGTGCTAGGGAAACACCTTGGCCTCCATGTCCTGTTCATTGGCCAACAAGCACAACAGTTTTTCTGCTTTTGTGGAAAAGGATGCTGGACTAGATAGATCAGTGGCCTGATCCAGCAGGACTCTTCTTATGACTGTAAGTGGGTAGAGACACCAGATGTGACCTCTCCCGTTAGATGGACTGGCCACTTAACTTACAGGGAAAGGTTCCAGTGGGCTGCTGCTCTAAAGGATCAGTGGCAGCCAGCAGAGCCAAGCCCTAGTAGCTCTGCCCGTAACCACAATGCCCACTGTCTCAAGTCCCTTTAGTGGCAACAACCATCAGTATCAATTCCTTTTCCTGCATTGCCTCTAGTTTGTGTGAGGAGTCAACAGGTAAGCCAAGGTCTGTCACTGATGTTGCTGGGCAGGTGTGTGCTGGACAAGACTGCTCTGCTTGGCTTGTTCCTGGGCCATTTTCACCTCTCAGTCTGCCCAGCTCCCTCCGCCTTTGAATAGACAAGCAATGTTTCAAGGTTTGAAGAGAGAAGCAGCATCTCAAGGGATGCTGTACACTGGTGGGCTGATGCTCCTGGCAAATATTTGCATGTTGAAGGTGGATGAAAAACCCCTGTGGGTATGATGTACAATGGACATGGTACAAAACTAGAAGGAGCATTGAGTTCAGCAGTCTAATCCTAAAGATCAGCTCTGCTATGGCCATAGCGTTGGATCCTGAAGACTGATCCTAAGCAGTCACAGACAGAAGCACAATCCTACAATCATAATAAGAGCATATGTATTGCTTGTTTCTACTTGTATTGCCCCCCCCCAGTAGGAATGAAAGGCAGACACAGTATTTGGGTTATAAAATGGGCCGCTTTATTAACATATCAACAGTTAAAACTCAACTATGGCAAGGTCCTAACTAGCGGTACAGGTTAGGCTCTGGGGTCACTCCTGGACCCCGCCCTGACCTGTCTGGGCAAGACACCCGCTGCCCTGGGTGCAAGCCATCCATCAAATGGCTGGGACCTGGCCTGGCCAGGCAAAGTTGTTCACCCCTGTAAAGCTCCCCCACCTGGGCCGATTCCAGATGACTAATCTTAAGGCGCTTCATGACTCCCTCTTCCGGATCGCGACGGGGAAAATGCGAAATATCGCGTTTCCTCGCGCGAGTTTTGCGCGTCGTCGTGCAAAACTCGCGCGAGGAAACGTGATATTTCACATTTTCCCCGTCGCGATCCGGAAGAGGGCGGCATGAAGCGCCTTAAGGTTAGTCATCTGGAATCGGCCCCAGCCGTATGGCAGCGGGGCGAGACTAGCTTGTCCAGGGGTTCCCCACCCAGGGCATCTGTCCTCGCAACTGGGCCGTACAGCAGCCAGCCGCTCCTGACAGACCCCAATTCCCCACCAATGGGGAGGTGCCAAGGGTGCTCACCGGCCAGCTCAAATTTCCCCTAACTGAAATCCTGCAACAAGGGAAATTACATCAGACCCACCGTCCAATTACCTCCATCTTCTCACAGTGCGAGGTAGGCGAAAAAACTCCAATCCCAAGTGCCAATCAGGGACAAAGAGAGAAAAATTGTTACCTGGCCCCTAAAAAGGCAACTGAAGCCACGGTGGGCGGAGAAGCCAGCTAAGGCAACTAAACTCCACCCCCAGAGCTGAGCCCCATATGCAGGGCGCACCTTCTGCCTTCCTCCTTCCGAGGAGGCAAAAGCTGCCACCTGCCTGAGTGGCGTTGCCACTGGCCGGAATGGCAGGATTGTGAAAGTTTGGGCCGCTTCAGAAAGCCCTTTAACCTGTGTATTCTATAGTCCCTGCAGTGATTATTCTTTTTCCTTTCTTAAGTATGTTTTAAGGGTCCCCCCCATACACACACACACCCCTAACATGTGGTATTCTACACAAGTTCTCCTTCGAGAACTCTGAGCTCTTTTTTTCTTTTATGAATCAAACACAATTGAATCTGGACTTTAATTTGAAAAGCCAAGCCACAAGTAACAGAGAAATGATTACTCATCGTGACTCCCACAGCCTGCCTGGCAGAAGTTAAAAAGAATTACATCTCCCTGTTCCATACTAAATCTTATATTTATCACAGATTTGACATTAAACAGGTCAGTTGCTTGGGCAGAGAAGCCTCCTTTGAGATGCCAAAAAGCTTCCTTTGTCAAATTTAAGTTTTCTGATTCCGTGCAGTACTTTTCTGCTTTCTCAGTGTTAGGAGCAGTTCTGATGTAATTTTTTTCCCTAAGAAGTGCGATAAAGGTTCCTGATTGCCCTGCCTTTGGGTTTAATGACCCCTCAATGCACAGTTCATGTTGATTCTCCATAACCCGGGAGGTCCCCTGGTTCTTTCATCATGAAGGCATGTCTGGTCTTTTCAGCCATCTCCAAATTCTACTTCTTTCAATCCTAGGATCAGGGCTGACCCAATTATGACACATAAGGAGTCAGGTAAATTGGCGGTACCGTTAAAGGGTTACAAATCCTACTATATAAAAGAGTAAGCATGTTCCAGACAACTCACTTCCTACCCTGGTGTACCTCCAGATGCTGCTGTCGTGGAGGGAAGCCCAGGCTGGGATCAGGATTGGAGCAGGTAGCAATGCCCACCCCCGTCTTCTCCCAGCCAGGATCAGGAGTGCAGCAGGTGGCAATGCTCGCCCCCTGCCTTCACCCGGCCGGGATCCGGAACAGCTCACCCAACAACAGCACTTGCTGCTATAAATAACAGACTAAGATACTATAATTAACAAAAGTTACTTTTTCTTTAGAGAGCTCAGTGGCAAAATGTGCTATACACAATTATTTACAAAGTACAAACATGTACCCATAATTCAGAGTCCCAAATACAAACATGAATATCACAACATCCCTTCGAAGTAGTCTCATAGAGCTATCAAAGTCCTTCTATTAGTGTGTATTCTTGCTTGAAGAGCTCTAGACTCCCTCTAATTGATATGCAGTAGGTTCAAAATGCAAATCAAAGGAAGCAAGGGAACCCCAAAAGCACCGAAGGGGTTCCCAAGTGGACAACTCCAGGTAAGTGCAGCGTTGTAGCCGAAGACATACAGGTAAGTGTGACGTTGTAGCTGAAAGTGAACTGACTGTTAATGTTTTATTCTTTGGTCTCCAAATCCAGGTGGAAGTCAAGATGGAAAAAGAGAGGGATAAACCCAGCAGGGGGTTCCCCAGGCCCTACCCCTGCTGGGTCCTTGCTTTGCTAATTCCCCCCTACTTTTGCAAGTAGCCTCCATCCAGGTAACAGTATGTCCTTATTTTGTAAAGTTTGCAGTGGGAATTTCTTCCCTATTAAATGGGAATGGAACTTCAGCCATGGTTTGTATAATGTATTCAGATCACATAGTTTGGCTTTTTCACACAATCTGAGTCAGCTTGATTCAGCATTTATCTGGAACAAAAGTATATACACACAGTCCTGCCAAATGTTTTTTTTTCTTTTTTAGAAAAACCATCATAACACTTTCATCAAAGCCTATCAAGGTAAGTTTAAAGTGCTGAAATATCAAGCATAATTAAACAGATCACAGCTCAAAGGAAAGACGTCTATAGTGCAAAGACCGCCTTGGTTCTAATTTTGCATATCAGTGTTTCACCAAAGTGTTCTCCTGTGCCCCTGCCTTCTTTTCTCAACATCTCTGGGCACCTTTTATAGAATGCATGCCGAGCATCTGGAAATTAAACAGTACACTAAACAACAACTCCCTTGGGATTAGAGCAAAGTAAGAAAAATTATACAGCGGGAGTTTTTTATATATAACTTTTAAATATTGCTAAATTAAAAGGAGGCCCTGAATGCTGATTTTATTATATGAGATTTCTAGATTGCTCCCAAGTCAGCAGTAGCTGTTCATAATATTTTATTCTAACACGGGCGTGATGGCTGCAGTCAGGCCCCCTACACTTTCTGATCATATCATGGAAGAGCACAGAATTGCTGAAGATCCACTCAAGCCCAAACCTTCATGAATTTGAAGCTAGAAATAAGGGCAGGAGAGATGAGAGGCATGTGAACAAATCAGTTATGACTATTCTCCTCCTTCCATTCTTTCTTCTATGACTAATCATAAGAAAATAAGCAGAGCCCAGCTGGAACAGACCAGAGGGCCATCTAATCCATGATCCTCTTTCACACAGAGGACAACCAGTTCCCTTGCTTTCCTCTAATGCTGCCACCCAGCACTGGTATTCAGAAGTTTGCTGCCTCTAACCATAGAGGTTCCCTTTAATTCCCATGCCTAGAAGCCATTGATGGAACTATTCTCCATGAATCTGTCTAATCCCCTTTTAAAACCATTTATGCCAGTAGTAGGTTTGCCTGCCCTTGGAACCAATCCCCTGCCCTCAAGAAATTGAAGACTGGGAACAAAAATTGCTAGAAAATTATATCCATAGTGATGCTTTAGGCATTTCCTGGTATCTCTATGGTCTTTACCACAGAGGTTAGGAGAAATTCCTAGAGTGTAACCCAGAAGTGACGTCACATCCTCCCCAAATTCCACACTCCCCAGGCAACGTCCTCAGAATCTCCCAGGATTTGCAGAAGCAGTGCTGACAACCAAGCTAGTGACCATCACTAAGCATAGTGGCAGTGGCTGTTGTGGGTTTTCCGGGCTGTATTGCCGTGGTCTTGGCATTGTAGTTCCTGACGTTTCGCCAGCAGCTGTGGCTGGCATCTTCAGAGGTGTAGCACCAAAAGACAGAGACCACGGCAATACAGCCCAAAAAACCCACCAAAATACTGGACAACACTTCCAACTACTTTGTCAGACTGCACAGGGAAGCCATTGAAATTCACAAGCATAAGCAAAACTTCAACAGGAAAGAAGAAACCTTAAGAATGAACAGAGCATGGTTTCCAGTTCTGAAAAACACCAGACTAACAAAACACTCTACACCCGACAATAGCCCTGCAGAGAAGATTAGCACATCAAGTACCAATCCATATTCAAAAGAACCTCCTCAGGATACAGTGAAGCCTCCCGCCATTAGCATTCCACACCCTGGGAAACTCTTACAGGATGACTCAGCTCAACCCCACCCCTCCTGAGTAGATATAAATTACCTGCCAACATCTTTTCCACACTGTGACACTGAGAGATCTCTGTCTTTTGGTGCTACACCTCTGAAGATGCCAGCCACAGCTGCTGGCAAAACGTCAGGAACTACAATGCCAAGACCACGGCAATACAGCCCAGAAACCCCACAACAACCATCGTTCTCTGGCCGTGAAAGCCTTCGACAATACATAGTGACAGTGATTCTGAAATCTAAATTACTTGTTGAGTAAAGATGCATCACCCCTTCTTTCTTTGAAAGGCCCACAGTAGTTTCTCCTTGAGGGATGCCAAGTGGCCAGGAATCAACATAATCCTTAAGATGGACACCCGTGTAAAACTGGAAGTGTACTTGTGCAATCGCACATACCTTTGAACAGCATGGTGCTACATGTCTCAGTGGTGGGACTCAGAAATAGTCTAGGTGGGGTGCAAGGTTTTCATAACAATTCCTAAGACTTCTCTCTCCGTCTGCACATTCACCTGCAAGTGTGACATGCCTTCTCCTGTGGACACTACCTGGCATGGATTATCAAGCTAGTAGCAACTTTGAACTCTCCCAATTCCACATTCTCTTGTCACTGGCAAGTGTCTTTGACATGCTGATTCCTGCTGACCCTACTTGTCAAGGATAAGAACATAAGCAGAGCCCAGCTGCATCAGATCGCTGAGCTTCTGTCCCGCCTCCATCCCCCTGGTAACCTTTCTAAGTCACAGCATTGTCCTATCGCAGCAACTTTACCAAAGATATTGATGAAGCAAATGTAAGATGTCTACGGAGAAGTTTTTGAAGAAGCAGCAGTGAATACGATCACTAAAATCCTACTCTGAAATGATACCATTATGCATAGCTTTGAAAACATGTCTTGTGAAAGCCAGCATAGTATAGCCATTTCAGTGTTAGATCTGAGAGAATGAGGTTTGAATCATCATCACTCTGCCTTGAAAGCTTCCTGCGGGACGTCGGGCCAGTCAAACACTCTCAGCTTAACCTACCTCACAGGGTCGTTGGGGGGATAAAATGGAGGCCAGGAGAATTACATGAGACACCTTGGGTCCCCGTTGGGGAGAAAGGTGAGGTATACATGAAGAAAATAAATAAAAATGAATGAAAATATTGAAGCTCATTGCCCAATTGAAAAAGTCAGTTGTTGGAACTTCAGACCGAAGAACCAACAGCTCCTTTGAAGAATGCAATTTTAACATGAGTGGTTCAATACCCCAGTGAGGAGAAAGTACACGAGGATGTATTCACAGTTCACAATATGCCTACACAAACAACAAGTGTGGAGGTATTTTGCATTAGCGACGAATATTTTTGAGTGAATTATCTGGAGAAGGAAAATATGGTGGTGATGGTTCTGCTGCAGTGACAGGCGTACCCTCCAGGGGTCACTGCGAAAATCTGCCAAGTTGTATATGCTAATTTGCAAGCCACACACTGTACGCCTTGTGAAATGCTGCCTAGCTGACATAAGATTCCTGAACTGTCTGGTGCATTGTCTGATTGCATAAAAATTGTAAATCATAGTAAACAAAGCCAATGCACTGCACTGCCAATTCTTCGAAGTACTTTGTAAGGAGATGTGCGCTGAGAGCAAAAGTCTGTTGCTGCGTACTGAAGTGGGATGATAGTTGCATGGTTCTATCCAGAATCTATGAGCTGAGAGAAGAAATTAAGTATTTGGGGGCTGAAAAGCAATCTAAGCTAGCAGGGTTGTTTGATAAGAGTAATTTAAGAATAATTCAGCAGTGGAATTGGCTGCCTAGGGATGCGATGGGTTTGCCCCCATTGTCAGTCTTCAAGGAGCGGCTTGATGAATACTTTAGGCTCTTCCTGCACTGGGCAGGGGGTTGGACTGGATGGTCTGTAAGGCTCCTTCCAGCTCTAGGATTCTATGATAATATTGAACAGATCTCCAACTAGCATACATGGCAGATGTATTTGGGCTCCTAAATAAACTGAATTTGCAGAGGAAGGTCCCTTAACTTCATCCTTCCACCTTGCAGCTAAGATAGCAGCCTGGAAAAATAAGTTAGTAGTTTGGAAGAGAAAGGTTGATAAGGAAATGTTTAATGCTATACTTTCTTTTAGGTGCCAGGCCAAAATGCATCTTTTTGCCAGGCTTTTTAATTAGGGGTTTTATCTTACCAGCTTTTTAATGTTCTGTTTTATGGATAGTTTTTAGGCTGCGTTCAGTGGCTTATGTTTAATACTATGATGTGCTTTTAATTGTAGAACTCTGAAGATGCACTATAGAAATATCCTAAATAAATAAATAACTGCTTAATTGATTTATGTCTGCTTGCGTTTTAAAGACACCGCAATAAAATTTACTCCAAAAAATACTACACCAATTTAAATGTCCTTAAAATTGATCATAAATGATGACTGTAACAACCTAATACAAATGTCCTTCTTCAAAAAAGTGTGTTTTTTGTTTCTCATCATGGTGGGACTTATGTTATTTGCTGGACTGATCGGTAGCATGTAAGATACGAAAGCTTGAGAACCACTGCCTTAGATGAAATTTGTCTTGAATTTGTATAGAAGGCAAAAGGTAATGTGCACTGTACACTGTAGATCTGCTGCCTGTACTCACATCAGAACTAACTCTACCATGACTCAAGAAGAATGAAGCTCCTATGCACAACCCCCCCCCCAAAGCTGCCTTATATTTAACCAAGTCATGCCATTGATCCACGTAACTCAGCACTGTCTACTTTTAATAGCAGCAGCTCTCTCAAGTAGAAAAAGGTCAGTCCTAATATATGCGACCTAAAATCCTTATTAACCGGAAGCATCAAGGATTGAGTTGAGACCTTCTGTGTATAAAGCACATAGTTTACCACCAAGCCATTGTGATGTGGTGTCAAGAAGAGAGCTTCTCATTTAGGATGGTCAAGTGTCCCGCTATAGTGGGAGACATCCCACCAGAAAGTCCTGGTTAGGCATCATGCTAATGCCACAATGTCACTTCTGGTGTGAACCCAGAAGTGATGTCATTGCATCAGTGTGAAGCTCTAGGATTCGTCCTAAATTGATCCTAGAGCATCATGCTGATGTAACAACGTTGCTTCCAGCTTTGTGCCAGGCAGGGCTTTTTTTCTGGGAAAAGAGGTGGTGGAACTCAGTTGTGGAACTCAGGACTGCACAATTATGTCACTTTGGGTCAGCTGGAACAAGGGGGGGAGTTTTTTAAAGTTTAAATCACCCTCGACGAAAATGGTCACATGGCCAGTGGCCCTGCCTCCTGATCTCCAGACAGGGGCAGGCAAGCTACATCTTGCCCTTGCTGGCGCGGAGGGCAATCTAAACTCCCCTCTGTCTGGAGATCAGGGGGTGGGGCCACCAGCCATGTGACCATTTTCAAGATGTGCCAGAACTCTGTTCCACTGCGTTCCAGCTGAAAAAAAGCCCTGGTGCCAGGTATGATATTAACATATTCCCCACAGTCCTAAACCTTCCACTCATTTCCAGCACTCAGCTGGTAACCATTTCCTCATTGGATTTGGCCACATATTAATTAGTGGGTTAGACTTACACTGGAGGGCAGGAAGGGTTACATCAGTGCTTAGTTCTTGTGGCCCCTTCTTACATAACCATGGTAATGCCAATCACCACTTTGGGGTCAGAAAGCAATTTTCCCCAGGCCAGTTTGGCTGGGGATCCTGACAATGTTTTGCCCTCTCCTGGGCATGGAGCAGGGGTCACAAAGTATGAATGGGGGAAGAAGAGGTGGTTGTGAATTTCTTGCACTGTGCAGGAGATTGGACTAGATAACCCTGGAGGTCCCTTCCAACCCTATGATTCTATGATTTCTTGCAAGAAGTACCAAAAGGACAGTTGGCTGCAAGTTCCCAAAATGTGCACACACAGGAAAATGGACACGTGCATGAACGTGCATGACAGTGTAAGCAAGGGTGAGGGTTTTTTCCCATTCGTGCTTAGGGAAAAACAATTGTTTTAGGTTTGTCAAGCCACTGCTGTTGGCAGGGGATTCCTCACCATCAATGGGCACTTCTCACTGCCACTCAGCTGGCCAGTGGGGGGGATAGCAGGAAATAGGGGGAAGCATACCGGCATGCTGATGTCACTCCCCGAGTGCCTGGAAGTGACATCAGTGTGTCACTGGGGAACATGGAATACTTTGGTATTTTGGCAATTTTTGCAAAAATACCAGAGTGTCCCTGGTGCCCCCTGGCGATGCACTGATGTTATTTCAGGGCACACGAGGAGTGAAGTCAGTGTGTTGCCAGTGATGCAATGACATCACCAGTGAGCCCCCCCTCCACAACTTGGTCAGTCCCCCTGATCCTCTCCCAGTTGCTTAAATGGCTTGGATGCTACAAAGCCCAAGCAGAAGGGTGTGTGTAGAGGGGAAACAGACAAAATCATCTTCCCTTTCCTATTTTGTGCTTCTGATGGAAAAAAATGTTTTGTCTCAGGAGTGATGCCCATCTGATTCTACCTTCCCTCTGCAGGACCGTGAGCTACAAAAGTTTGTGTCCATGTGGGTCCTGTGACATCCAGTATCAGCAGTTTAGAATCTCCATGTGTTACTCTATCTCCATGTGAGTTGGGGGAATTAGCATACAAGGAGAAGCAGTGAGAAGGGGTAACTAGCAGGATCTCCACCAATGTATACCAGGATCATTCTCTTAGAGCCAAACTACAAGTGATGCCTGACACAAGTTGGACACTTGTCAGCTTCCCTCAAGTTTTGATGGGAAATGTAGGCATCCGGTCTTGCAGCTTGGCTCTCCATTTAATTGAAGTTTACAGAGCGGCAGTCTTTGGGAGGGAGAACATGCGGCCGGGAGGGGAGTGCAGGCATTGGGTTGTTGCTGGGCGCCCCCCTTCCCCTCCACTGTGTGTGTGTGTGGGGGGGAGGTCTGTAAACTTCAATTAAATGGACAGCCAAGCTGTAAGACCAGGATGCCTACATTTCCCATCAAAACTTGAGGTAAGCTGACAAGTGTCCAACCTGTGTCAGGCGTCACTTGTAGTTTGGATCTAAGAGACTTTTCTGAAAGAACCAGGCAATTGTTCAAGAGGAATGGATTTATTAAAGGGGCAGCAAGAGCAAAGACACAGGAAAACACACACAACATATGTACAGAGCTAACTAGAAAACAGGGAGGAAGAAGGAGATATTTGGTTGGGTGATATTTACCAGTCTAGGAGATAGAGGACGTCGGTAGAGAGTAGCAGCTGAGTGACCAGCACTTCATGGCAAATAGAAGGAGAAGGTTCAGCCACGCATCTGAGAGTGTGCATAGGATCCTGGGATACACACACAGGGCACAGGGCAGGGCAGTCCCATTATACTGTGGAACGTACCCTGGAGCAGGATCGTGTCTTCTGCTCAAAAACAATAGCTTAATGGCTGTCTCCAGAGGTGAGACAATAAAATGGGAATGTGATTGATGTCCTGTGATTGTTGGATACAATGGGTTATCAGGTCCCTGATTAGCCTTGATTAGGGAGGAGGAAGGGGGAAGATCAGAAGGGAGTGGATAAGATTAGCTCAGGGACTCCTGGAAGACTTCTTTTATCTTTAAATCTTTGCACATCTCTAGGGTGTGGGGCAGCTAGCCCGCCTTGCCTATGACTCACATTCCAGTAATTTTCCTTTCCAGCTCGATTGGGAACCTTTCTGCCTGGCCAGGCAGCAAGTCTTGTGCTCAGGGCACCTGAGGAGAGGGGTTTAGGATATAGCCATATTCATAAATGTCCCTATTAGCGTGAGGGTAGGGTTTGATTGCTAACACACGGGGCTGCTTTTGGAAGGGAAGTTGGGAAAGTATCAATTTTTAGGAAGTCACAGGGGGTTGCTGAGGGAAGGAGGGGGGGAGATCTGTCTTCACAAAAGCCATTGTACCTACACTTTAGAAGATACATTCCCAACATATGTAAAGGAGTTCCAAGCAAGGATCCGAATAGTAGTCTCCTACACCCAAAGTAGTCACACCAATCCCCATACCACATATGATGAGTTCCATATGCTTTTTAAAACCGTGTAATTTCCACTGTGAACATCCTCCTCTTTCATCTCCAAGCACAAACCTTGATCTGTTCCTTTTCACAAACATAGCCAAGGAGAGCAACAATATGTCACCGAGTGATATTGTCAAGAATTCATCTTGGAGGAGAAACAATCCCGCTATGATCTCAGAAGGATTTGCAATTAAAACAGCTGCTGTGCTCTAACAGCGGTACTTATGGGTTTTTAAAAAAGGTATTTTATAGCTATTGCTTCTAACGCCAGCTCTGATATATTTTTTACACAGTAACTTATAAACTCTCAAGTGCAGTGAAAGATGATTTATCTGATCTCTATGATACAGTTAAATTGTCCTGTGGTAAAAATATGAGCTATTGATCTCAGGAGATTCTAATTTAGATTACCTTCGGGGTGGGGGGGAGAAAAGTAATAAACTGCAACACTCTCAGCAGAGATCACATTCTGAATGACTTATCAAGGAGTTAAAAATAGCCACGTTCAAGTGTAATTTTTGCCACAGCAGTTCTTTCAATGCCATACTCTCACTGAACTGATTTTAACAGACAACTCTGGCTATGGGATGAAAATCTGTTTCCTTTGTCATACATGTTGTTCCAGCTCTGTCATTAAATGCCCTGCAACATTACCAGAGGACAGGCTCTGACAGGCATCAGGCCTTGATTCCAATGAGTTTAGGACATGAGATCGCTGTGGCGCTCTTCCCAATTAGTGTGAGCTACCTGCTGTAACCTACGTCCTGCTTCCACTGCTGGATGACACCTGCTGAAATCCCTTAATGTCTTGCAGACTCTTAGCTGTACCACAAAAGGACGTCTACACACTAATGTACAGGGAGCAAAGGCCAGCTGCCACCTGACTGAGATCTGGGCTAAACTTCCCTTCCTTCTCTGTTCCAGGTATTTAGTCTGTGTGTGGCCAGAGGCTTTTCTACCAGGAGAGGCAGGCTAGGAACTTATTTTTGCCAGATAAGGGAGATCTGGGCTGTTCCTTCTCTGATCTAGGTATTTAGTCTGGGAGCTGCTAGAACAGCAAGCCTGATGGCCTGTGTTGGTGGCCCTGAATGAGCCAGTCTAGCGAAACGGGCACCCGTTCTGGACAGTGAGAGCTAAACTACAAGAGACGAATTACACGAGGACACGCACATGAAGGGAGTTGCAATGTTAGCCAGGAAGCTGAGTTTTAAAAGACAGATTCGAGAGTTTATTTCCTCTTTGCCTCCCAAAGGCTCTATCAGTTTCATCTCCCCTTCTCAGAGGTGAAGAAGAAATAAGCAAACCCTTTGAGGAGTAAGCTTTACTGGCTCTGTAGAAAGAGGAAATTGACACAAAGCCTTCCGATCTGTCTTTTAAAACTCAGCTTCCTGGCTAACATTGGGACTCCTTTCACGTGAGCGTCCTCGTGTAATTCGTCTCTTCTAGTTTAGCTCTGAGTTGAATGTGCATTTTCTGCTTGTTTAAATTATATCTTTGTATTTATTTTGTATTTATTTTGTAAACCACTTTGAAACTCCAGATATGGGTAGAAAGCAGGATATAAATGCTTAAATAAATAAAATATAAATTTATTTTCTTATTTATAACCTATCTTCCTCCCCAATGGGGAGTGGCTCACATCATTCTCATCTCCTCCATTTTATCCTCACAACAACCCTGTGAGATAGGTTAGGCTGATAGAGTGTGACAGGCCCAAGGTCACTCAGCAAGTTTCCATGGCAGAGTGAAGATTCAAACCTGGGTCTCCCAGATCCTACTCTGACACTCTAACTACTATGCCACACTGATTCCCTGATACAGATCATGGCCTACTGAGGCTTTGGACTAGGCGTATTACAGTTACACATCTGCAGAAATCCCTATGCAGCATCTTTTCTTTGTTTTCCTTCCAATATGATGAGTTTGAATTTAAGCCAAATGTTAAATGAGTTTATGCAGACTTGGTAATAGAAGAATCCCTTATGATTTTCTCTCATATCTCTTCCTCAAACAAATTCTAGTTTTGTCATTCCCAAATTGAGACTTCACTTGCTGGATAAAACTGAGAAGCATAGAAGAGTCTGAGATAGCAGTTTCTTAGTTTAATGATAGCATGTGTACAGCGGAGGGTAATGGAGATGTTTTGGCCCTCTGAGGCATCTAGGCACTAGCAGTCATGAGTCTCCATCTAATGATACACGGCTGTTCCAGCCCACCCAACATTTCAGAGGGGTTTATCTCACATTTCTCCTTCAGAATTACTCACTGAGAGGTCCAGCACTCCCAGCTCCCTTTCCGCAATGCCATTTAACGCTCCTCATAGTGCCCATATCTCCTGCTATACAGTGACTGGTTACTACGGGGACAGTTTACCACACTTGCATATTCTGGGGGAATTGGCAGTCTAGCAACCAACCGTCTCCCTTCCCTTGGTGACCGTTTAGAATAGCATGTTCAAACAGAAGTCTACGTGGTATGGATAACAACTATCAGCATTTAAAACAGCAACAAATTTATTAAAACGAAACAGTCTACAGACATACTCTGCACAGCAATGGACCGAGAAAGGAATTCAAAGAAAGGTTCAAACACACAATTTGCCCCTCAACACTAGATGTGACCTAGCTGGTCTTATTCTAAAGTAGGCTCTTTAATCTTAGAAGTTGCAGAGATCTAAAAGCTTCTCTTTACCTTGGAGTTTTTGTCTGGGCAATTTGTGATCTGAAAGTGGAGTTTTTGCAATGAGAGAATCAGCAGTCCTTCCTGATCATCAGAGAGACACAGATGAACCCCAAACAGCCTTTTAAAAAAATTACATATGACTGATTGTTTTTGTTTATCCTTTATGTAATTGGTGGAGGAGCACAGTGAGATGGCAGCGATGGGTGGCGGTGGTTTATATAACTGAACAAATAGGCTCAAGCTCTTTGAACGTGGCCCAAGCTGGTTGGCAAACAATTGGCTCCCTGCTTGCAACAGGTGAGAAGGATGTGAGCCAAATCCTTGAGCGCTCAAGTATCCTTAGGTGCCAATTGGACAGTTTTAACTGAAAATGTTACTTTGTTCTAGGAGGGTGATGGGGAATTTTTAATAGTACTCTGCTGCCAATTTATAAATTCCTCTATTGCCACTTACCCATATATATTTCAAGACTCCAAAACAAAATGATTACAAAAAAAAGGGTTTATTTATAGA
This sequence comes from Eublepharis macularius, assembly GCF_028583425.1. Taxonomy (NCBI): domain Eukaryota; kingdom Metazoa; phylum Chordata; class Lepidosauria; order Squamata; family Eublepharidae; genus Eublepharis; species Eublepharis macularius. Next base: position 122,248,939 of record NC_072796.1, on the reverse strand, counting down.
ATAAGCCCATGACACATATCACCTCTCTTTACGCTCATTTGTGTAAAGACCAGTTACATTAGTGATCCTTATATACTCTTAATACTAATTGTTTACGAAATGAAAGATTGAAAGGTTAATACAAACTGTTTTTCAAAATCCCGGGACACATGGCACCCAGCAAGCCTGATTGACAGGACAATAAGATCTCACTGTAATATAAACCCCTCAATGCTGAAGTCATACCTTTGTCATGGGTTTGAGATTCTTCTGGGAAGTAACATATTCAAGGTTACAATTTTAGTTGCAAAGTGAAAACAAGAGCAAATACATACAGTTAAAAAGAACTTTCTCACCTCATTGCAAAATTGAGCTGACCCGTAGTTTAATCACAGAAGCCAGGGAGAAAGAACCTGCCACTGAGGCAAATTTGCCTCTTGTGCGTGTGTGTGTCTTTTGCTTGAATGTGTTCACATATAGACTCTAGAAGAGGACTCCTAAAAACCCTTCAGCAGAGGGGCAGAGCATATTTTTGTCCAGGGGTTTGTAGTGGCTCTTGGCAATACTACATAATTATCTTTACGGAACAGCTGGTGAGCATTTAAGCATTTTCTACATTTGTTTGGCATCTGGTGGGGATTATATAGGTGCAAAACCAAAAACATTTGATGGGGTATTTGATGGGCAAAACCAAAAACTTTGAGGGGGTATATTCTGTTTTCTTCTGGAATAAACTGAAAACAAGTAGATAATTATTTCCTATCAAGTGCAAGACTGTATATGCATTTTATTTCTTTGGAAAGAATTGTGAACTTGATATTGATATTTTATAATCTTTATCCATGCAGACTGCATCCTCCTCCTTGTCTATGGGTTTTCAGTTTCTTCATTACACAGTCTTGATGCTTTCTGATTATACTTGGCTTCTGATGCAATATTTATTTTAAACATAAATCCCTAGGTGTCTTTTTTAAAAAAAATATTCAGACCTTGTTGCTAACACTTTTACAGTCAATGTCAGTGTCAGCGTTTGTTATCTTGTTCCAAACCAGTGGAGGAAGAGTTCAAACTTCTTTCCCATAGGGAACTTTCCCCGCAAAGATTCATCTACAGTTCAACCCATGCACATTGCAGAAGATTCTGGGCACGTATGAGCGCGCTTTTCATTTTCACTACGAACTGAAAAGGCTTGTTGAAGCTAGCTGCCATGCCACACAAAATGCCTAGAACATAGCCATGCTCCCTTGTGGCCGCACACTGTAGGGACCAAAGAGAGTATTTCTCCAGCTTTTCACTGGCATGTTTTTAGATCAGTGATTTTAATATAGTTTGAATTAGTGCTATTTGGTGTTATAATGTTTTGGATCATGTGATTATTAAACAGGTTTATTGTATTTGATATTACAGTTTTTACCCACCTTGGGTCTGAGGTGGTTAGGAGAGAGGCAGGCATATAAATAGTTTAAAGGAACAAAATAAATGATAGACACACTCTCTTTTGGGCCCTTGCTGCACTTCTCTGTGTTCGGACTTGATAAGGTTCTGTCATGTTCCGTAGTGAATACAGCTGCCGAGCTACAGAGGATTAACTGAAGCCCTCTGAAGAAATGGTCCCCTGGGCTCAGCAGGATCTCGAACAGCAAGTGAGCAGCTCAGAAGTTGTTCCAGCAAAGCTTAGAATTCAACTGAAGCTCTAGTTAAACACAAAACATTTCATTTTTTAAAAAAAATACCCCATGCCTCATTGCCATGTAGCACATGCCTTCTACTGAACCAGACCATTGTCTGTTAAGGCCATTATTGTCTACACAGATTGGCAGTGGGTCTCCAAACTGTCAGGCATAGTTCTTTCACATCACTTACTACGTGATCTTTTCAGCTGGAGATGCCAGGAATTGAACCTGAGACCTTCTGCCTGCCAAGCAGATGCTCTACTACTGAGCCATCCTTCTGATATATGTATTGCATACATTACAATGGAACTATCCAATCCCCCCTGATATTTGTGTGAATTGGTTTAGCCTCATGGAGTGGAGCCTCATGGAGTGGACCCCCTGTTGTTGGCAAGAAGTGTAGACTACATGAGCTCCTTTGGCCTGAAACCAGTTGCTCGCATTGCTGTATCTCCTTGCTAATAGGTAGATGTTGTTTGGAGCACACTCATTTCTTCTGTATGAAACTAAAGGCTCTTCTGCACTGAGGACGTAACTCCTCACTATCCCTGAAGTCAAGCTAAAAGAATCAGCTTGTACGTGGCCGTTTGCACCATTTATCGGAGCAGCAATGACTCTCTGGCAAAGCTCCATTTTTGCCTCCTTCTCTGTTGCCTCTAAGCATCTGTTTGTCCACCATGGGATAAAAAGAGAATCTAAAATTCCATATTAAAAGTTCCATATTAAAATCTTTATTTCTTTAAAAAAAAATTTTTTTTATTGGATTAGAAATCACTATAATATCTATTACAATCAATTTCCTTTAAATATTCCAGTTCTAACCCCCTCCCTTCCCCCCCCCTTTTGTTGACTTCCAACAGTTTTCCAACCCCTTATCCGTTTTTCCCCCTACTCATTTCAAACTTATTTTATTCTATTAAACATATACTTTCACTCTCTTCTAAGCTTCTCTATTATAACACAGTGCTATCTCTATTCCCTTTCCCACTTAACTTATCAACTAAATGTTACATTCCTGGCATATATTCTTCAATAATAACAGTCATTTGTCTAATTTTGTACTCCATATTCTATCTTATTTCATTCTTGTCTCGTCAATATGGGGCAAACAATTTGTCCCTTATTCTGCATAACTTTAAGTACTTCTATAAGCATTGTATACATTCACTGTAAGTCAATTTAACTTGTACTCTATATGTTGCTCTTTACTTCCTTCTATCTTATATTCATTCTATTTTAGTTATATAATTTCTCCATTATACAATTATCTGCCAGAAATAAAATTAGTTAATTTCTATCCTTATAATTCTTATAATAACACCTCTATTACTTAATACTATATATAGTAGTCAAATAAAATATTTGCTTAGAATTTCTCATTTAACTCTCCTCCCCTCGGTAAAGTCACTTCCCTCTTCTTTTGTTGTATTTCAGTAATTTTCAAACTGCCACAGTTCTCCTCCCACCTCCCATTTTTTCACCAAATATTGCTTCAACTTTTCCCAATCCATGTTAAACTGTCCTGGATCAAGGTCTCTCAGTTTCCTTGTCATTTTGTCCATTTCCGCCATGTACAGCAATTTGTAAATCCAGTCCTCGATAGTTGGCACTTCTTGTACTTTCCACTTTTGCGCATACAAAAGTCTAGCCGCTGCTGTCATGTAAAATAACAATGTCCTGTATTGTGCCGGAATATCCTCCATTCCCAAGTTCAGTAGCAGGAGTTCTGGGTTCTTATTAACTTGAAATTGTAAAATCTCACTTATCACTCTTATTATTTCCCCCCAGTACTGCCTAGCTACCTCACAAGTCCACCACATGTGGTACAACGATCCTTCATGCTTTTTACATTTCCAGCATTTATTAGACATGTTCAAATTCCCTAACGCAATTTTCTTTGGTGTCAAATACCAATGATAAATCATTTTGTAAACGTTCTTTTTAATGTTAGTGCATGTCGTAACTGGGTATCTAAAATCTTTATTTCTGATACCCAGTTAATTAGTCTCCTATACAATATTCCCACCCATGCCAAAGCAAAAAGAATAAAAAGGGAACTCCCCTCTGTCTGCTTTCAAACCAACAATTCATCCACCCTGCGTGGGGCTTAAATTTAAAAAAAAAAAAAGAGGAAAGAGGGGACGGGGAAAGAATGGAAAGGAGGGGAGAGGGAGTGGCTGGGTAGAGTAGCCAATCACAATGCAATGGGCTGGCAGGGGGCAGGAGTGGGGGGGGGGGGTGAACACCAAAAGTGGAATAAAGAGCGTGCATGGGGAAACAGCGGATGGCAAAAAAAGTTGTGGTATAAGGTGGGGAAAAACTGCATAGTGGCCTGTGACTACTCTGTTACCTGGAAAGATCTCCTTGTGAGTAAATAGAGTGGGGGAATTAGCAAGCAAGGAAGACAGCTATGCGAGAGGCTGGTAACCACGGGATCTTGTTCACCAATAATTTATGGAGTCCTTTCCCAAGGATACATACACAAAGCCAGTGTTCTTAATTAAAGGATAATTGTTTTATTCGAGGGGCAAATGCATAGACAAGATTGCAAACAAACACACAAGAAGCCTAGGAAAAGCAGTGGTGAAGGTGGAATAGATTTGAGGGGTTGCAAAGCGATATTACCTATCTGGAGAGCAGGGAAGTCCGCAGAGGGAGAGCTTCAAATGCCAGCATTCTCAGCCAGGAGAGCAAGATGCTTAAGGCAAACCTCAAGGGAACAGCGCTTTGGATCCAATAAGTGTGTACAATTTGAATGGGCCAAGGCACTACTCTTTATAGGGTAAAATGTGCCCTGAGGTGGGGTGGCCCACCTAGCTGTTAAAACAAAGGCTCCAACGGTCAATTCCTGGAATTAACAAAAGGCTTGATTGCCTTGACTGGTAGCTGCCGGGGTGTGTGAAAAATGGTTGTTGTGGGTTTTCCGGGCTGTATTGCCATGGTCTTGGCAATACAGCCCGGAAAACCCACAACAACCATCGTTCTCCGGCCGTGAAAGCCTTCGACAATATGTGTGAAAAATAATGCAAAATTGTTTCTAGTGCTGCACAAAGGGGCAGTATGTTAATGAAGTCCACCAGAGCTAAGTTGATGAATTTAGTTGGGGAATGTACCTTCTCAGGGATGAACTGTAAATACTTATGAATGTCATTTGATTAGCTCCTCAATCAAAGACAGGAGATCTCATCACGGAAGGAGGAAAAGGAATGCGTTAAGTGGGGATGACTCTGTGAGATGTTTGTTGCACTGGATTCTTTAGGGGCTGGGGAGACTGCAAATCTAATCACCGTGAATCTCTCTGCATTCCTATGTGGCATTCCATTCATGCCTGGGTCTCCCGGGCGGGACTCAGCAACTATTACCTGGCAGTCCTCTGGCTGCAATACAAGCTGCCATTTTAAATCCTGAGGCCTGGTGCCATTTAATATCACAGGCAGCCATGTTAAAATGACTATTAAAGATGGCGGAGGCCGGGCCGACTACTTACAATTTGTGCAGCAAATTTGGTGTAGATAGTCAGGAAAAAATGCTGCAGTGTGGGAACTGAACCAGTGAAATATACTTATGCAAACTTGGCTTAAGAGAAGGAACCTGAGTAAGTACCCTGATCCTGGCCTGCAAGTACAGGAGAACATTACAAAGCAAGCAGTGTCTCTTTGAAAACGGATTGCCTCACTTACGTTTGCAGAGAATAAGGCTTTCTATCTCCAGCACAAAGTCCCTTTCAATCAAGAAGAGAGAGTGATTAGAACTTAAGTCTGGGTCTTTTGGCCCAGCTACTCTTTGAGACTTGACCATGTACAAACATTTTACTTAAATTTGCTTTAAAAGTGGAACCATTTTGAGGATGCTAGAAGATGGAAAGCCCCATGCTGCTTACTGTGTGCACTCTTTTAAAATTGTTGTTCAGCATATCACGGAAAGCAAGGAGGGCTGGGTGGGCGGGGTCTGCAAAAATTTAAATGAAAATTAAACTAGGGGTTTCCTGGTTGCTAGAGTTTGAGAATTGCTACCTTAGAACATCCAAGAAACATATGAAACTCCTCCCATAAAGTGTTTTAGTTTCCTTGTGAGTTTGCATAAAACGGCTGATGAATGGAAAGCAACGGAAATGAACACAATATTAAAGAACACATCACACAATGAATATAATTAAAATCAATGAAACAGGTTCATGTGTTCATGGACTTTTCACATTAGTCTGCTGTAGGACTGGCAACATTTGATTTCTAAAATCTGGGCTGCCTGATAACTAAGGGTAGAGCCTGGAGGAAATTGGTGGACCCTGAGCAAAGTCTAATAGCGTCTAATAAGGTCATGGCAGGGTCTGGTCAGTCTGAGAGTCTCTCTACATGAGATGCTTTGGCACATGTTCGTCAAGTGTAGGGAGAGGCACTGTTCGCCAGGAAGCGTAGTTTAAAAAGACAGAGCCAACAGAAATTGCTCCTCAGAGGGTTTGTTAATTTCATCTTCACCTCCGGGAAGGCTCTGTCAATTTCACCTCTCCAGTCTAAAACTGTGTGGGATTGCAACCAGAGGACAGCGAGGAATGGAAATGGGCTGAAGTTGCTTTCCAGAGCTGGTCTTGAACCTGGAGAGGTTATAATGGGCTGAAATTTCCCTTCTGGCATTTCATAGCCCCTTCACACAGCTCCAGCAAAGCCTTTGCCCTGCCGCCGGCTCTGTCTTTTTAAACTATAATTCCCAGCTAACATTGCATCTCCCGACACGTGTTCTTCATGTGTCAGATGACTCATGTAGGGAGACTCTGAGCCCCAAAGTGGATCATGAGCACAACCCGAGGTTCTGGTCTGGAGTGGCACTGGCTACAGAATGTACTGGATTTTTAGACCACAGTATTGGCTACTCACTATAATGTAGTTCTATTGTTCAGATCAGTAAACAACGGAAGGCTGACAATTCTGTGAGTGACCAGGAGCATTGGAGGGGGACAAAAGTGATTGGGAAGCCCCTTGCAGGCTGCATATTCCTCCACTGCAGCTTCGCTCATCTGAACAGGGTCTCCTGCAGGTGCCAGGCTGTACACAGGTGAAGTCAGCAGCAGCCCGTAGGGCTTTCCTGTGGTGGCCCCTATCCTGTGGAATGACCTGCCTGAGGAAGTCAGAAGAGCCCCCACTCTCCTGGCTTTCCGTAAACGATGCAAAACTGAACTATTCAAAAAGGCTTTTTACTTAAATTGTAGGGCTATTGTAGGGATGGGGTCTCAAAGGCTTCACTAACGAATTGGGGATCATAGACTTCATCACTATTTTTGCCTTACATATTATCTGCTGCTTTAAATATGTACTCCTATGTACAACCAGCACTCCATGTTGTCTAATGTTAGTCCTAGAATTGATTCTGTTTTGCTCCAGTGTTTTTTCTACTCTGCCTTGGATCCTTGCTAATGCTGTCTTTCAAACTTGTATCTATTTACCTTATGGTGTTGTATTGAAATGTACTTAATACTGATTGTATTAACCTCATACTGTGTAATCCGCCTTGAGTCTCAGTGAGAAAGGCAGACTATAAATGATGTAAATAAAAAAATAAAAGAAAAAAGTTGATTACCATTGCCCCCTAAAATTTAGAAGACAGCTTGCCTGCCTTTGCCTGCCTTTGCCTCTCAAATATATTTTCTGAGAAATCTGAAGTCTGAAAAGGATTCCTCAAGAAAGCTGAGGAACAAAGTCACCGATGAAAGAGAATATGAAGGAGAGATGTGTAATCTGAAAAAGGTGGCTTTTGGAAAAATGAAAGCAAATAAACAAAAGATGAAAATCATAAAAATGAAAAGGCAGAGTGACAGCTACCGTGCATGAATTCTTTTCCTTTGTGTTGCTTTTCCATCTTTTTCACTTTGTTCTGAGAAGTTACACAGCTGGCAAAAACTGTGTAGCACTAGCAATGGCTATCGCTAATTGGTAAGAAATGTAACATTCCTTTCAAAAGACTCCAGACTTCAATTCCCCCAAATGCTCATGGAAGCTTCCCTCATCAAATGTACTACAGAATAATACAAGTTGAAATGTCCTCCATCTCTTTCCATTAAAATATCAGCTGCTGGCACGTGACAGAAATGTTACAGATTGTTTAGACAGGAGAGGGGTAAGTTTTGGACACCCTGTCAGCTGTGTATGGTCCACATTTCTTTCTGACTATTCTGGTAATTAATTTACTTATTTACTTCATTTATATCCCACTTTCCTCCACAGCCTCTGTGAGAACGAGGCTTGGCTTCTGCATTTTAAAAAAATCCATGATCATTCTGTTTGTTGGTTTGGAATTATTTCTCAGCTACAACACTAAATTATCTTAATACTGGGAAACAGGACTTGATGGTAGGGTTGCCAGGCATCCAGTTTTCACCAGGATAATCTGGTATTTTGGTGGACTGTCTGGGGAAAATTTTCCCCAGATACCAGATACTTGGTCCCTTCCCTTCCCCTGCTCTGTTGCTCAGCCTAGCTGACCAGCCTCCTGTGGTTGTACAGCCCCACTACCAGGTGGGGGAAGTGGCCTGCCAGCCCGGGTGCCCAACCAGCCTCTTGCAGCTGTGTGGCACCACCTAGGAGTGGCTGGCCAGTCTGGGGTGCCTGGAAGTGGGTAGGCAGATGACATCACTTCTGGTAATGATGTCGTCATGCCGAATATTTTTTTAAAAGTTGGTGCCACTCCCCCCCTCCCCTGGGTCTGGTATAATTCCGGACCCCATCTGGCAACCCTATTTGGTGGCAGCAGAAGAGATAGCTGGTATGATATTGAGTGAACGGACTAGTGGTAGTTGTTAACATGATGGCAGTGTGAGTTTCCAGGAGCAGTCCTTGGAATGAATTTTCTTACCATGACGGATGCAATCAATGGAAAACAAATTTTTTCATGTTACTTCTTTATCTCTTTCTCTCTCTGCTACTTCTCTACAAAACAGAGCCAGAGCTATTTTTGTGCCGGGAGAGGATGTGACTGTAGCACTGGTATCATATTGTACCTTGAACAGTGACAGTCATTTTTCCCCCTCTCAGCTTGTGAACAGCTTAAGGCCAAGGCCTTGTCAAAACGGGTCACAACTGGAATGGCAGAGTAAATGAAATGCTTGTTTTGACTGGACAGGCCTTTGGTCTGTACCTGGGCTTGGAGGCACCCTAGCGCTTTCCACAATGTTAGTACAAGCAAAGGTGACCTGCTGCAGCTGTCCAGAGCAGCGCTTCAAAGGAAGCGATTATTGCACTAGAGTAAACACTTGAAATGGACTTTCTTTTCCCAGCATTTCCTTGGCATTGCTGAGGAACAGAAGAAAGCATGAAGCTTTGGGATGGCAAGAGAGCAACTGGCAAAGAATCCCCGGAGCAAAAGGAGAAGAGCGGAGGTGGGGGGAGAGACACAGGAAAACAGACGAATGCATGTACAGCTGAATGTGTGACTGAAACCACAGATGTATTCAGGGACTAGTCCCTAGTTTCACTTGTAAATGCACACTGGCTCTTTCTTACCCATGGATGTACACAAGTACAAGAAGGATGTGCGGCATTTACTGTATCATGTGAGCAGGGCTGATCAGACTGCCTTTCTGCCTATAGCAATCTTGCTGTCAAGTTGCCTCCGACCTATGGTGACCCTATGAATGAAAGACCTCCAGAACATCCTGTCATTAACACACTTGCTCAGATCTTGCAAACTGGAGGACGTGGCTTCTTTTGTTGAGTCAAGCCATCTCGTTTTAGGATTTCTTCTTTTCCTACTCCCTTTCCCTAGCATTGACTTTTCCAGAGAATCTTGTCTTCTCATGATGTGACCAAAGTACGATAGCTTTATTCTTGTCATTTTAGCTTCTAGGAAGAATTCAGGCTTGATTTGATCTAGTACCCACTTATTTGTCTTTTTGCCTGTCTGTGGTATCCGCAAAACTCTCCTCCAGCACCGCATTTCAAAGGAATCAATATTCTTCCTGTCAGCTTTCTTCACTGTCTAACTTTGACATCCAGACATCGTAACGGGGAATGCCATCTTTTGGGTTATCTTGATCTTGGACCCCAGAGAGACAATCTTGTGGAAGCTAAACTAGGCCTGACTCTGGTTAGTGCCTGTGTCGTGGGCCAGCCTGGGCTCGGCAGTAGGGAAGAGGAGCCCGGTGTTGCTCAGGACCCTTCAGAAGAAGGAGAACCGCAGGTTACCAGCGCTGAGTCAGCGGAAGCCAGCATGCAGAAGGAAGAGCTGCCAGCTGATTGGGCCAATCCAAGTTCACAACCAGCAGCTTGGCCAGAGCCACCGACATCCTCCAGCCCTGACGCAGCAACCCAATTGAACACTCCCAGCACTACAGCTACTGATGGAACCCAGTCACTCGCTCCCAGCCCTCCAGCATCGCCCCTACCTTAGGAACACAGGAGACGGGGGCTAAGGGCAAGCCTAGAGGAGAGAGGGCAAAGCACACACCTCCTGAGTCGATGCCAGCTGCTTGTGGGTAGTGAGGAGGCGTGACCACAGAATAGCTCCCAAGCAGCAGGCTACAAGCCCAGTGCAGCTATAAAAACTCAGCCCAGAAGACCAGGAGGCGTGGAAGCAATGCACTGGATTTCTGCTACCACTGCAACCACTCCCTTGAACCTTGCCTTGCTCCTGTAGCTTTCGGTCCATACCCTGTCTCTGCCTGCATCTAGCCCTGACCTTATTGGTACCTGACCTACAACCCTCTTGACTTGGCTTTTGGACTTTGAACTCGTCCCTGGCTTTGGACTCATGCTCTGACCTTGGACCGGACTTTGACCACTCTGCTTGGGCTGGCCCAGCCCACGATTTCCTGGCTGGGGTAGGGTGCCGAGGTCCCCTGGTTGGAATGGGTGATGATGATGATGATGATGATGATAATCAATTTATATACCGCCCTTCAGGACGACTTAACACCAACTCAGAGCAGTTTACAAAGTATGTCATTATTATCCCCCAACAAAATGTCCTGTGAGGTGGGTGGGGCTGAGAGAGCTCTGGAAGAGCTGTGACTAGCCCAAGGCCACCCAGCTGGCTTCAAGTGGAGGAGTGGGGAATCAAACTCGGCTCTCCAGATTAGAGTCCTGCGCTGTTAACCACTACTCCAAACTGGCTCTCAGTTAACCACTACACCAAACTGGCTCTGATACCCTGCTCTCAGCCCTCACCCTGCTGCCTCTTACCTGGCCGGGGGGGGGGGGAGGAAGTACAGGGGATGAGATTGGGAGCTCCCTAGTGCACTCCTGCATGCTTCAGAGCCTTTGTTGACACAGCAGGAATGACGCAACAATGTTTGCTTAAAATCGGCTCATTTTAAGCAAAAATACTCCCGTACGGGGGCCTTCCCTTCCTTATTGCGCCAGGAATGATGTTATCCCTAGAGCAACGACAAAGGCTCTGGAGTGTGCACATGGTAAGTTCCCCTTCCTGCATGCCCCTGTGTGCCCCCCTGCCCCCCGCATTCCCCGGTTTGGGCCCTGGGGGACCCGGCAGCCCTAGCTGGGGGACTTCCTGGAAATTCTATGTACTCCTTCTTAAGTTCCATAAGGAAGGTGGGATGGAATGGTAATGATAAACAAACCTTTTCTGGATGATGTTTTCTCAAAGTAATTGATGCTGTTTTAATTCGTAAATTAAAATCTCTTCTTGATCCATTGCCTTGCTTTCGTACAGTAAAGAATCTTGTAGATGGAATTGCTCGTTGCATCCTTCATGCTTGCAGTCCTACCCCTCTTTCCATCAGTGAAATGTTGGAGGATAAGTAATATAGATATTAACAACAACTCTTAATTAGTTGCTGGGGAGAAATGATGGCAATTTAGAGCAATAATTAGGCAGTAAGTGAGTTTTAAACTGCCATCACATCTTTGTCTGTATGAAGATTCCCTTCTCACTGTTCACTGAAGGAAGGGATGAGTAGGCAGAGAATTAGTATCTTGGTGAGACTGTGACAAATTGCAGAGATGGTAAGATGAACGATGATAGGAGAAAGATTTGTCCTGCATGCTAACATGCTCCTATAGCTGGGGGCGGGGGTGAAGGAAAATGCTTGTATAGAACCCTGTGAAATACCATTTGGGGAGATACTAGTCCTCATGGTTGTAGATAAAATGGTTGATATAATTAGCTTTTTAATGATTTTTATGATTCATAGAACAGAACTTCTTTTGTTTTTACTTTTGCCTATTGTTGTATATAAAGCTCCATCCTCTAATATCTACTCATAACCAAGGCCTTGTCTAAACATGTATTACTTCAGACTGCACAGGAGGGATTACATTTTCCAACATTCCTCTATGTTAATAATTCCTAGTAAGTAGAAAACTAGCACATTATGAAAAGGACTTGGCTAGGCTGTGGGTTGGGAAATTCCTAGAGATTTGGGGGCGAAATCCGGGAAAGGTGAAGTTTGGGGAGGGGAGGGAGCTCCGCAAGCATGAAATGCCACAGAATTCATCTTCTGAAGCTTCCATTTTCTCCAGAGGATCTGGTCTGTGTAGTCTAGGGATCAGTTGTAATTTTGGGAGAAGTTCAGGTCCCATGTGCTAGGGTTGCCAGGTGTTGCCAGCGCGGAGGGCGCTCTAAACTCTGAACTCCATGCTGAGGGTGATTTAAACTTTAAAATCCCCCTTTGCTCCAGCTGACTGGTGCCAGACAGCTGGAGCGAGGGGGGATTTTAAAGTTTAATGGTCACCAGCCATGTGACCATTTTCTAGAGGTGTCGGAATGCTGTTCCACTATGTTCTGGCTGAAAAAAATGTCCTGGAACTAAAAAGTATTATATATCTTAAGAAGATGTTTTAAATACAGATAATCTTGTCTGGTGTTTGAGGTTATAAATAGAGATGGGCATGAACAGCAATACGAACAAAAAAAAGCCACAAACAGCCCAATCTGCTGTTCGTGAGCAAGCTGTTCATGAGGCCCCATTCCCCACGAACATGTGTTCATTCCAAGCCGTGTTCATGGTGTTTGTCAGCCGTTCTTAAAGTCAGACAGTCTGGCACCTGCAATCAATTCCCTTGGCAATGTAGGCAGGGACTGTCTGAACTCTGTCTGAACTCCTTCTGTTGTCCTGGAAACCCCAACTAAAAATATGGCACATGCACACTGGCAGCTGAAGTAGGACCGCTGATTTTGCCAGATTCAGGATTCTAAAGCATCATTTTTTGTCATGGTGTAGAAGTATGCAGTAGAGTTTACTTCCAGGTAAATATACAGGCTGTTTGCAAGCTATGTCATAATTTTCATCCTTACTGTTCTCTGCCCAAGTTTACAGAAGTATACAAAGAAAGTGATTTGGATAACCCCCTCTCTCAAGTCCACCAGGGGTTGCCAATTTGCAACCATAAGCCTGAGGAAAGAGCAACCCCCCCCCCATAACCATTTGCATTGGTAATAATGGAGCGGAAGTGTAGCCTGAAGCCCCTCCTTCCTCTTGCAACATTTGGAGCCACATGGATCAATGGAGAGGTTTTTAAAGATTTCTCCTTGCATAAATGTGGAAGTGAGCATTGGGTTGGGCAGTGTGGCGGGAAATCTCTGCTGGGATCAGGTCCCACCAACAGAGTTCGGTTCTTGCTAGGGTAGCCCCTCACCAAAGACTTGGGATGGAATAAAGCCTGCTTGCTCTTTCCCTCTTGCTGGTCTAAGTATCTGGCTGAAAGTGATGTACACAGCACAGAAAAGTTCTTAACCAAAGCTGGTAATTTTATTTTAAAAGAATAAGAGAGAATACAAGCAGTTGGGCAAGGCACCAGACCTGGGTCCAACCCACTGAACACTAGAGTGCTATAGAGACAGATACAGAATACAGGTTAGCATGCAAGGCACAACAATATTATAAGATAACTACAACAAAACTTTTCCCCCATTCCAGAGCTCTGGGACCCCTCCGTTGCACAGCCAAGAGACTTAGCTAGTCTCTGCGTGTTGGCAAGTGAAGGGTACCGAGTGCCTGGTTCATCCCTCTCTTATAGGGAGATATCAAAGGCTTGCTTCATCAACATCCTAATCAATTACATTGTCTTTGTTCTTGAAAGACAGTTCCATTGAGGGTCTTTCATGTAAACACAAATCTACACATCCTTTACCTCTAAGATAGACTGCATCTTTGATATGCATTTGGCTACATTGTAAATTACAAAGGAATGTTCACACCTCACTAGCTAAAGGTTTGAGATATCCTGTTCTTCCTGGAGATAAGCTGTTTGCTGTTTGTCCTGGTCCTTCTTGCTCTTTTAGTGATTTATATGCAAAAGGCCAGAGGACCCTTCAAAGGTCCCAAACAATTAACCACTTGTATTGTCGAAGGCTTTCACGGCCGGAGAACGATGGTTGTTGTGGGTTTTCCGGGCTGTATTGCCGTGGTCTTGGCATTGTAGTTCCTGACGTTTCGCCAGCAGCTGTGGCTGGCATCTTCAGAGGTGTAGCACCAAAAGACAGAGATCTCTCAGTGTACCACTTTTAACAATTAACCACTTTTATGGCATCTGTTCCCTGTCACAGTGGGTAAAATCTTGTCAGGAAATGCAACTTTATTCTGCAGAGAGGGAGGGAGAGCTTTTGGAAGATTTCTTTTCCCCAAACTATAGCTGGTTCTCTATTTCTAACATGGGCCAAAAAGGCCTGGTTCCGACCCACTAACAAATTCTGACAACAGGCACCCATGAACTGACTCGTGTTACCCGTAATGTGTATTTTGGACCTAAGTGGGTGGCAAAGCAACGGTTTAAAATCAGGAGTCCTATTCTGGTGCTTTAATAATTCACTTCTCCTTGTGTTTGTGCTTTTGTTTTGTTTTTTCTTATGAAAAATGTCACCCACTGCAATTATTTATTCATTATGGATTGAACTGGAGCTAATGAAAATCCAATTGATACTTGACAAAGAGTAGATAGGAGCCAGATTAGCTGCTAAGACGATAAATGTTTGTTTCTCAGCCTTGAAGAAAACAAAAGGGAGGCCCAAGCAGAGAAGAAACAGAAAAATCCTCACCAGTGCCAAGTAATTATTACAATATAGTACTTAACTTTGCATCTTTAAAGCATTTCCCGAAAGAAATCACTTAGCAGACCAGACATTTCCCTTCTTGTCATGTTGAAAACTCTTTAGTGCCAAAAGCATTAAATGTAAAGTTGTGAGAAATTTATTGGATCTCATTTGGATACTTTATGTCTGTTTAATATACAACCCCCAAGAGACTTATTGTCACAAGTTTTGTTCCTCCTATTATAATATGCAATTTAATCTTCTCAAATCAAAAACTTGATTTTGGTTTTCCTGTTTCGTTCTCGACTGTACATGTTTGGACGGTTGCATTTTTCTATTCTCACAGCTTAATAGGAACCAGTATTCAGCTTTTATGTCTGTTCTGCGTTGAGTTATGAATGTGTTCAAATTGACTTCTCCTATTAAAGGCTTTAACGATTTCCCAGATGCTTCTAGCATGTTTTTCAGTCTCTACTAGTGCAATTATACAGAAGGTAAGGTGGGTGGCAACCAGGGACAGGGTCTTTTCTGTGGTGATGCCTTCACTGTGGAATGCCCTCCTTTTAAAATAAAGATCTCCAAACTGGCAGGTGCAGTTTTGGAATTTTGAGACAGTTTAATGAGTGCCACCATGAAATAGCTGCCCTGGGAGGCTTAAACAATCACAAAATGGCTGTCACAGTGGGGGAGAGAGGGAATTAAAAAAATTCCAGAGGTTTTTCAAGCCAAGCATTCTCCTGTAATGCCTGCAGCTATTTCAAAAGCTGCTGATCCAAAGGTGAGCTGAATTTTAGACTAATGGAGGAGTTTTTTCATTGTGTTGTTATATGACATTATGTTTTACCTGGGTCTTTTATAGGTTGTCAATTTGCTTCATTTTTGTTATTGTTTTAGCTACTGCTACATGTTTTAACAATTGTTATAACCTGTCTTAAACATGGGGGGCTAACGAATATTTTAAATAAATGTATATGGATGGATTAATACTTTTTAGTTATCTAAAATTAATATATAACATTATCCCTTGTCCTCGTTCTCCAAATCTCGTTGCTTTCTGACCACTGTCTCCTCTGATCCCATACCTCATTGTGCTCACATCGATGATATCTGCACCTCACCACATAATCCTCTTTATTTCATGGCGCTGAAGACAAACACATGCCGGCACAACGCAGAACGCATACCAAAATTAAAAGTGGTGTGTGGAAAGGTAGGTGACCCAAACGAATCTGATCCTTGAGGAGCAAATTCCTCAATAGGAGTAAATTTCCTGTCCAGAAGAGGCTTTAGACTAGCCCTTGTGTGAGGTTTTCTCTCATTTGAACAAAATCCTGAGACTGATCCTTCTTCCACTGTCATTGGAATGTTCATGACCTCAGCTTTAAGACTGGGGGCCAAGCTACAAGTGACAAGTGACACAGATTGGACACTTGTCAGCTTCCCTCAAGTTTTGATGTGAAATGTAGGCAGCTTGGTAGAATATTGGACAAGTGACAGTTGAAAAGTCCATTGGACAGCAGCCAAGCTGCAAGACCAGAACGCCTGAGAGCCAAGCTACAAGTGACGCCTGACACAAGTTGCACAGGTGTCAGTTTCCCTCAAGTTTTGATGGGAAGTGTAGGTGTTCTGGTTTTGCAGCTTGACTGTCCATGTAAAAGCCTATTTAATTGAAGTTTGCAGACATCCACATGACATAGTGGATGCTCTAGCACTTAAAAAACTCTAGTAAAAACAGTTTTTTCAAGAAGTGATGTCAGCCAGTCCCTGTCCAATTTCTCCAGTCAGTCCAAGACACAGGTCCATGAGGAGATGCCATTCTACTTCCTGTGTCAGTTAGGAAGTAGAACCCCTGTGGAGGTTCACTTCCTTGTAATACCATAACAAGCAGTTGCTTGGGTGGATTGACCATAGCACTGACCTTGCTCACTTGTCATAGTAGTGACATATTGTACCCTCCTATCGCTATTAAAAATATATAACGTTCAAAGGTACTTTTCTATCAATCAATGTGATTTGTTTCCAATACTGGATGATTCAAACTGTGGCATGAACAATCTAGATTTGAGGTGAAAGGAAAAATTAAAATACTCCTAGGACTGGATCAGAAATGTATCACTGTTTATTTAGCTATTTATACTCTACCCAAACAGGCAGTTTTGTATAGTGGTTAAGAACGGCAGGACTCTAATCTGGACAACTGGGTTTGATTCCCCACTCCTCCGCTTGAAGCCACCTGGGTGAGCTTGGGTCAGTCACAGCTTCTCGGAGCTCCCTCAGCCTCACCCACCTCACAGGGTGATTGTCATGAGGATAACAACAACACACTTTATAAACCACTCTGAGTGGGCGTTAACTTGTCTTGAAGGGCAGTATATAAACCGAATGTTATTATGTTGTTGCTGCTGTTGTTATTATTATTATTATTCATGTACAGGCTGAATCCCTGCCTGATATCTCTCATGTAACCAGTCAACACTGTTTGACAGCAACAGGAGCATAAGGGTAGCAAAATACTGAGCATAGTAAATGATAGCTGTCTCCAAGTCAACACGTCCTTTGCAACACAAGATGGCAGCACCTGCTCAGGTTTCTGAAAGAATTGTGTCACATTAAAAGCATCCATAGCATACAATTCCAGCCATTTTATCACAGTCGACAAGTGGACAAAAAGGTTGCCTTTCTTCTCTTCCAATACATTTGTTTTATTTGTAATGTTCAATATAATAGCACTAACATTCCTGTGGGAAAAAATTCTGCACATGCATGGAGACACTCCTTAAATAGGTATTCTACTTGTTACTTTGCATGCTTCCTGATAATAAAACATGGTTTAGGGCTACTGAGCTTTGGTGCAAATTAATCCATGCCAATCAAGGAAATAACGTCTCCTCTGTCTCAGGGCCAAGCTACACATGACGAATGACACTTGAATGGCAAGTGTATTTCTCCCTGTTCACTTGCCCTCCACTCAATCCACTTGCCGTTCAAGTGTCATACGTCATGTGTAGCTTGGCCCTCAATTACCCATCTGGGGATCTACTAGCCATATGTCAATGCATTGTTTTACTATTTATTTGTGCAGTCACGTCTTCCCCTGGTAAATGAGTGTGGAGTCCTTCCCATATCTTCCCCTCTTTTTCCATTGACACATATAAACAGTCTTTGAAGCATCTCTGTACCAGTTGCAGTGTGACCCTAAACTTTGTGCTGTGTTGAATTCTTGGGAAGTTTGATTGGTAACTCCAAGGGGCAAAAATATTCACAAAACCTTCTTACCTCTTTCATGCATTTCCTCCCAATCACCAAATGGCTTGGTTGCGATTTTTGCACTTCCTTTGTCACTGTATAATCCCGATATCAAAGGATCGCACAAGATGACTTCACCATGCCACATAGCCAAGTTGGCTCTCTAACATCATGATGGAGGGGAAGCAATCCCGTCCCTATAACAATAAACAAATGCTTCTCTTGCTAGGCTACACTAGTAAGAAGCAGGATTTTCATCCCAATCCCTCTAGCCACACAGCCTTAGGCATGACTAGTTGGACCAGATTGGCAACACGTGCGAAAGCACATCTCATTAAAAGTAATGCAGAAGAGCATTTTGATGCAGACCAGGATTCTATTTGGACACAGATACAGTCCTCCTGCATTGAGAGGCAGTGAGGTGTAGTGATTAGAGTGTTGGGCTAGGATCCGGGAGACTTGCGTTTGAACCTCCACTCTGCCATGGAAGCTTGCTGGTGATCTTCTTGGGCCAGTCACACACACTCCGCCTAAGCTATATCACAGCTTTGTTGTGAGGATAAAATAGAGGAGAGGAGAATGATGGAAGCTGCTTTGAAACCCCATTGGGGAGAAAAGTAGGGTATACATGAAGTCAGTACATATTACAATAAACCATTTCATTAGTTTCAATGGGATGTGCAACCAGACTGCGCCTCTACCCATATTCTGCTGCAATTAGTCAATAATGCACAACTGGATCAGAGCAAAGGAGAAGTGGTATTATTATTATTATTGGTAATGGTAATGGTAATCATTTAATTTCTGGCCTGCCCTTCCCGCAAGCAGGCTCAGGGCAGGTTACAACAGTATGAATAAATACAAAGGATATAAACATTTTAAATATGACACAGACAGAAGTGGGATCTGGATTTGAATCACCTAAGAGACCAACAAGATTTTCAGAGTGTAAGATTTTGAGAGTCAGAGCTCTTCAGACATGAGTGGGACCTGAATCAGAACTCCCTTCTTCAGACAGCCGTGGAACCTGTTCAATCCCCATGTTTCAGCATGTTTCAGGAGGGTAGCCATGTTGGTCTGTAGCAGAAGAGCAAGATTCAAGTCCTGTAGCACCTTAAAGACCAACTAGATTTCCAGGGTCTGAGCTTTCGAGAGTCAAAGTTCTCTTCGTCTGATGATTCTCCTCCATCTACTTTATACTTTAATCCAATTTATTTTAACAGAACTTACTTCCATTCATTCCAGATGAGCTGGGAAAAGTACAGAAGAGGCAACTGAGATGACTGAGGGGTTAGAGCACCTCTCCTATTTTGAAAGTCTTGAGAATTGATTTATATACTGCCCTTCAGGACAACTTAATACCCATTCAGAGCAGTTTACAAAGTATGTTGTTATTATCCCCACAACAATCACCCTGTGAGGTGGGTGGCGCTGAGAGAGCTCTGAGAGAACCGTGACTGACCCAAGGTCACCCAGCTGGCTTCAAGCAGTGGAGGGGGGAATCAAACCCAGTTCTCAAGATTAGAGTCCTGCCATTCGTAACCACTACACCAAACTGGCTTTCAATGAAGTTGATGGGCAGTAGATTGAGGATGGACAAAAGGAAATACTTCTTTACTCAACAAGTCATTAAATTGTGGGATTCGCTCCCATGGTGGATGGGTCAATCTATAGTTATTAGCCATGGTGACTCAAGGGAACTCCCATATTCAAAGGAAGCAAACCTTGGAACATCAATGCCAAGAGAAAGCATCAGGGAAAGGCATTAGCCTATGGGCCAAGCTACACATGACGAATGACACTTGAATGGCAAGTGGATTGAGTGGAGGGCAAGTGAACAGGGAGAAATACACTTGCCGTTCAAGTGTCATTCATCATGTGTAGCTTGGCCCTCTATGTCCTATTTGGTGATCCTTCAGGGCAACTCGTCGGCTGCCGTGTGCACCAGGATATTGATCTAGATGGACCACTCGTCCAATCCAGCAGTGCAGCTCTGATTTTTTTTTCTCAGAGGTCTTCATCATGACTACAGTGGGAACCCATTATCCTGTTCCAGTTCTGAGTACACAAACCTATGGAATTCAGTTGGGTTTACCACTCAGTAGGCAATTTTAGGATAGGTCTCCCCACAAAATCCCCAGATGGCATGCCATACTGGAACAGCATCTGCCTTGAAAAAGAATTGGAAGAGAGAGTGAATGATATAGTTCATATATTTATTGGCATTAGTGCGTTTGCTTTTACTGCCAGGTCTAGGGTGACATCGTTCATCATGAAGACAGCATAATTGTCTTTGAATGTTATAAAAGGTGAAATTCATTCTCCTGGAAATTAAAGAGCACATTGCAAAGCTTCACTTTAAAAAGAAGGGGGAGGGGGAGGTGAAGAGGAGGACCGGCTGAAACTGATGATATAAAACAGAGGCTTTAAATTTCTGTCTATAAACCTGGAGTAAAGCTACTGAGGATTAGTTGGCGATGAAGATTGTAATAACCTGAAATTAGTTTAGGTATCCTTCTAATCTCATTTTTCATGTTGTCGGACTATTCATCATGAAATGTGTTTTCTTTCATTGGCAGTGTTTCAGCAGCCACTCTCAAAATGAAAACGGTAAAGGGGCAATAAAGGCCCTGAATGAAATAAACGTTATATCTTCCCCAAAGAAGCAATCCAATGAAGGACAGAGAGAGTTCCTCTTAAACTTTGCTTCCATTCAGGTAGTAGTCTTGTAACCAAGCTTGTGCACTCATGTGGTAGAGCCCTTCCCAGAGGATATTATTTAAGGCTGGCAGTGACAACTCTCACTAAAAAATTCCATCTTATATTTTAAAGGGCCCCTTTTTTGTAAATAACTTTTCTTTTCTCCTATAATACTATAAGAGCCCCATGAGTGGTAAGATGCAGTACTGCAGCCCAAGCTCTGCTCATGACCTGAGTTCGATCCTGGCAGAAGCCAGGTTCAGGTAGCCAGCTCAAGGTCAACTCAGCCTTCCATCCTTCTGAGGTCGGTAAAATGAGTACCCAGTTTCCTGGGGGTAAAGTGTAGATGACTGGGGAAGGCAATGGCAAACCACCCTGTAAAAAGTCTGCCAAGAAAACTTCGTGATGTGACGTCCCCCCATGGGTCAGTAATGACGCGGTGCTTGCACAGGGGACTACCTTTACGTATAATACTATAACTCAGAGTCGGCCATAAAACTTATTGGCAATAGACATTATCAGGTTATATATTTGGGAGACCACATTTATGAGCAGTGAATGCTAACTGTGATGCTTGCCCAGTATGCAGTTGCCATTTTATTTGAATAGAAAAACAAACATATTTTCCAGATTTGGTACATGCAGACCTGTACTCCAAAAATGTCACATTCTGTTTGCATGTACCAAAGCTGGAAAATATGGACATTTCCCCAGTCAGCAAAAATGGTAACAGGATGTATTAGCACTGCGGTAGCACTTGTTTCTGATATGTGTGGTTGGATGGATCTCCCAAACATATGTCTGAAAACGTCTTCAAAACAGACAAAAGGAAGAAACAAAATGGTTCAGAGAGATACTTGGGTAATAGGGTTAGGGACTGTGGTCTATACTACTACGACAGTTTGTACTGCCTGTTGCTGTAAGCAGGATGCTACTATGTAATGTTTTTGCATTGTTTAATGCATCATATTAATACTTATGCTTTGTTTTCAGATTTCTACAATCACAGCAGACCAGAATAAGTGTGCTGGTTGGTTCCAGCTTTCTACAGTCCAAATCCTATTCCATTTTTTATTGGTTGTCCCATCCTGTTGATCGTATTGACTTGCTCTGCATAATCTGTCCTGCATCCCAGTGAGACAAGAAAACTATGGATAATGTAAATAAATAAGTAAATGTTTCATATAATAAGTGTTGTGGCACTCACTGCTGAGAGAAGTGATGATAGCCACTGGCTTACATGGATTTGTCAAAGGGGAGCGGACAGATTTATGATTATTAGCCTTGACAGCAGAATGGGAAATCCAGGTCCAAGGGCATAATACTAGAAAGGTGCTGTTGCCTCTAGGTCCTGCTGATGGGCTTTTCTGTGGCATCTGACTGGCCATTGATGGAAATGGGATGCTGGACTAGATGGACCACTGAGTTGATCCAGCATGGCTACTCTTCTATTTTATGTTGGGTTGTCTTCTCCAGTTGTCTTCTCTTCTATTTTGATGTTGGGTTGTCTTCTCTGGAATTTCTTCTTCCATAAAAATCTTCTAGACCTTCAGGGAGAAAAAACTCAGTTCACTTCTCTTCAACTTTCAGTTTTCTCCATCTGCCATCCACCTGAACATTCTGCACACTCAGCCCTTCCCAGAGGAGCTGCCAGCACAAGCACGTTTCTGAAGTATATCCAGTTAATCCTTTGGCTGCCTGTCTTTGTACAGAATGATTCAGAATGAAAAGGAGCTAGAATTTTGTAAAAATATACTTGAGGGTCTGTGTGTCTGTCCCTGGGAATTGTGGGGATGCAATGCCGTGGCCTGGATGGAGCCCTGACTTGTATGGCCCTGGCTAGCCCAATCATGTCAGATCTCAGAAGCTAAGCAGGATGGGCCCTGGTTAGTATTTGGATTGGAGGCCACCAAAGAAGACTAGGCTTGCTGCACAGAGGCAAGCAATGGCAAACCACCCCTGAACATCTCTTGCCTTGAAAACTCTACAAACCATAAGTCTACTGCGACTTGACATCACTTTCCACCCCCAAGGACGTAACAGATGAAAAGTAATCAGCGCTTATTCAGTCTTGATCTGGAAGCCGTAACGCAAGCTTTCAGCATATTCTATTGGTTGGAATATTTCCATGGAAATAGAATTGCTCTTAAGGATCTTTTTAAAGAACTGGAGCCGCAAGGAAACGGCTTGCAAATCTCGATTCGTATTTATCAGCCCAAGTGAAGCATACCCTTGCAGACAGAGAAGATAAATGCTGTTATTAATTTGAGTCTCTAGCAGAACACCCTCCAAAATGCTGACAAATCACTAATCTCAATAAAAAATATATATAAGTGAGGCATTCAATTATAAGTGAGGCATACAAGAGTCGACCAGCAGATTGCGATCAACAAGATTCAGTGAAAGAACACTTTGTTCTTTGCTGTTGCGGAGACGAACATCCTCTTTCTCCTTCTCTCTCTCTTAATTATTGGCACCCAGACCATAATTGGGGCAGCCCAGGAAGAAATGAACTATTTTTCAAAATGGCAGGTGTTGTCAATGGGCATGTCGTACAGTTATACTCTGACCTTAAAAATATGACTTTAGGACGCAGAGCTTTAATTGGCAGATTAATCAACTAAAGCTTTGCAAATCTAACCCTTACTGGACAAACTGGAACTAAGTTTAATAAAAATGACAGTTCAGATGTGGTGCTAATTGTAGCTCAGAAATGGAAAGGAAGAAGGAGAAGAACATATGAGTTTTCATAGCTTTCTTGACTGAGGTTGTGTCAGCCCTGTTCTGTCAAGTGCTGCCTGGGAAATTTTGGGGGTGGTGCCTGTTGAGTGTGGAGTTTGGGGGGTAATGTGACATCCATTTCTGAGTGACACTCTAGGAATCTCCCCCATCTAGGATTGGAGGAAAATCCTAGTGCGGCATAGAGATTATGACATCACTTCTTGGTGGAGGGTCAGTCGATGTGATATTATTTCCAGGTGATGCTCTAGGAATCACTCCAACCTCTATGTTTTTTTATCACAAAGACTGGGGAAATTCTGAGAATGTCACCATTGATACCATCCCCCCACCTCATTTTTTTCTCCCTCTCCTCCAATGATCAAGGATGAGGGACTAAGAATGTGGGTGGGAGTTTGCTTGCTGCCACTGGGCAAACAGTAGATCTGTTCTCAGTATCCTTTCCCTGTTCAGGAAATTGAATGGCTTTATATCTTTACTGCCTGTAAGTTCCCTGTTGGGTTCTGCTATTTTTGTTTTTTAAATTACCTTTTGTGATTCTTCTTTCTCTGAGCAGCTTTGGACATTTAGACATAGGAAACATTGTTTATTTAACTTATTTAAATAAATAAATAAATGATTTAAATAAATAAATAAACTTATTAATTTAATCTATATATCTAATTCTAAACATGGTCAGATAAAACATGGTTCTGATAAAAAAAAACCCTGCATAGTGAAGGCACGTACAGAAAGGAGAGATGTTTCTACAAACCTGAGGGAGTGAATCCAAGTTTCCAGGGGGAAAAATCTTAATTTAAAAAAATGAAGAATGAGATGAAATAAAATTTAAATATTTAAAAGGCTGAGATCTTACACAATTGCATCATAGGATCTGTGATTGCCTAGGTAATCCAAAATGGCTGTTTCCTTTTGAAACCTGAGGGGAGTTGTAAGAGGAAAAGGAACAGGCAGTCAGTAAAGACAAGTATGTTTGGGAAGAGAACCTAGAATGGAGACAGGGAGAAAAGAAACAAAAGCCAAAGGCAGGGAGAAGGGGCTGGGGGAAGAGACGGGCAAAGAGAACTGAAGGAGAAAAAACAGTGTGGGGAGGATGACCTGTGGAGAAGATGAGATTTCACCCCATGAAAGCCCCCTGTTGAAGATTTATATCACTACTCAAAAAAATCCTGCCTGAAGGAAAAGTACAATTTGCTTATCTGCCTCCCCTGCTTATGTTGCCTGCGAGTCCAACTAAGAATACTGGAAGGACCAGAGTTCAGAGTTGAATACATGAGGCTGCCTTATACTGCGTCAGACCACTTGTCTGTCAAGCTCAGTATTGTCTGCTCTGACTGAAAGCAGCTCTCCAGGGAGCCCAGTAGAGGCCTTCCTCATCACCTGCCCCTGGTACTTTAACTGAGGATGCTGGAGGTTGGATCTGGGGCCTTCTGCATGCCACGCAGGTCCTCTACGGGCCAAACTACAAGTGACAAATGACACTTGAATGGCAAGTGTATTTCTCCCTGTTCACTTGCCCTCCACACAATCCACTTGCCGTTCAAGTGTCATTTGTCACTTGTAGCTTGGCCCACTATCTGTGCCACAGGCCCATACCATGCCACATTTAAGCTGGTTTATCATTTTTTTAAAAAATGTTGCATTGTTACTCCTACTTTTTGATAAGACTCTTAAGCAGTGAACAATTTTAAAAGCTTCATATGTAAGAATTCATTGCGAATTATGACACTTTTCCATCTAATATAAAGCTTAGAGCACGTAGGCTGCTTTATCTCCACTGAGAAAAATATTGCTAGAATATTAAAAGCTTTAAAGATTTCAGAGCCAAAAAACTATTCCCTGTGCTTCAACAAGGGGGTAGTTTTCTTTCTTGTCACGTTCAAAATACCAAGATTACTGCAAGTCTTACATGCAGGAGAGGCCTTTAATTCTGAAAAAAACAAGCCAAAGGTCCATGCACATAAGGCAACAAAACAATTACATATTCTTTTTTTAAAAAAAATCAAAACCAATTCTGTATCTCTCTAGAGAAATGCAAGAATGTGATCACTTTTTAAAAAGGATGAAGTAAATGATTTCAGTGATTGCCTTCCAGCATATCTTACAAAAGAAAAGGCTGTTTCTAGAACATAATGGCATGCTATAGTTGGATAGAGGAGAGAAACATGCACCTACTTTATTTAATTTGTTCAGAAAGATAAATGCGGAAGGCTGCTAAATACTCAGCTGTACAAAACAGGCAAGTGCCAAATATACATATGAATTCTAATGTCCAGGGGCCATTTAGTAGAAAAAGAGCTGGAGGAACTTATTAGCATACATTACTATGGCTGATTTGCGTATGCCACACCCCGACATCACCTATTCTGGTTGTTTTGGACCCAATCCTGACCATTCAGGGCCAAAATTGGGCCCAAAATGGCAAAAGGGGCTGAAAATGGCTGAAAATGGGCCCAATATGGTCAGGATCCGGCCGCTGATGAGTGGGAGAGTGATCTACCACCCACCAGAGGCCCGATCCAGGCCATTTCAGCCCCAATCCAGGCCAAAACGGGCCCGAAATGGCCAAGTCAGGTGGGCGGAGCCACCTGACATGTGACCTCTTTGGGGAACTGTGTCCCCCCTCGAAATGAGCCCTGCTAATGTCACTTCTCATGCATCCTGGATGGAGCAGGTATATCTTACGGAGACCAGCAGGATCTATTCATAAAATCTATTCATCAAAAATCTGATTACAACGACACCTTTATGTGGAGGAACCTGTATCAGACTTGTTTCTTATGGGTAGCTATGTTGTCTGCAGTAGAAAAGCAAGATTTGAATCCAGTACCACCTTAAAAACCAACAAGATTTTCAAGGTATGAGCTTTTGAAAGTCAAAACTCCTTTCATCAGATACCAACAAATCTGACAAAGGGAGATTAGACTCTTGAAAGTTCATACCCTGAAAATTTTGTTGGTTTTTAAGATCCAGAGGAGTTAGCTGTGTTAATCTGTAGTAGCAAAATAGTAGAGAGTCCAATAGCACCTTTAAGACTAACCAACTTTATTGTAGCATAAGCTTCCGAGAGCCACAGCTCTCTTCATCAGATGAATCAGACGAAGAGAGCTGTGGCTCTCGGAAGCTTATACTACAATAAAGTTGGTTAGACTTAAAGGTGCTACTGGACTCTTTACTATTTTGTTGGTCTTTAAGGACTCAAATCTTGCTGTCTATATAAGACTTGAAATAATAATTAAACATAGTGTTATCATGGGCTTGGATTCTGATTACTGGGGATCAGTCTATCCTTTACAACAAAGGAAATAGTAATGTGTCTTTCATGATGGTAGATATGTGCTCAAAGAGCCTTAAGTGTCAAGAAGCACCTCTGGCCAAGAACCTGTCAGGGCTTGGAAGAGGTGAGAACTTTCCGCCTAGCTCAGACAGACACTGCTTTGACCTGGGTAAACTTGCCTCCCCTCTGCTCTACCTAGGGTTGTCAGTGTCAGCTTGGGAAATTTCAGGAGATTTGGGGATGGTGTCTGGGGAAGATGGAGTTTAGGAAGGAACAGTAGCTCAGCAGGGGTGAGATATCATTTCCTATGGTGTCATATATCCTCCCCTTCCTGTGAAGTCCCTTCATCCTATTCAAAATTTAAATTTAGATTTCCCACAACAAATCATGCAGTTCCATCCCTCTTTTAATCTCCAGTCAGCCTTTGTAAAAGAGACAGCGGGCTTTTGGTCCTTGGCTTTCATGAAGTTGATAGACTAACTCAGTGGACCAGCAGGCCTGGTTGTTGGTGTACCTTTTGTTTTTTGCTTATTCTTTAGCCTGTATTTTGATTGTTTAAGTTGCATTTGTACTTTTGTAAGACACGCTGAATCCCCACCAGAGAAAAACAAAGCATAAGGAATATAATAAAAGAGTAAATAAATAAAATACAATGTGTCTTGCATGGAGACAATCAGCAAATTGAGAACTGACCCATACAACAGCTGGAGGTTGGTAACCCTGGGAGAGACCCTTGTTGCCCTGGCCAAGACCCAGCCTCAAGTCTTTATAGCCCTTCCTGATTAGAGGGAGGCAATGCCCAGCTTGGGTAGGTAGAGTCACTCCAGAGTCCAGGAACCCTTTATTGTCTAAGGAGCATTCCAATCTGAAGACTTGGTGGATCTTGCATGGGGTCAGGGCTTTTTTTCAGCTGGAACGCGGGGGAATGGAGTTCTGGAACCTCTTGAAAATGGTCACATGGCTGATGGCCCCGCCCCCTGATCTCCAGACAGAGGGGAGTTTAGATTGCCCTCCGCACCACTTTGCGCGGAGAGCAATCTAAACTCCCCTCTGTCTGGAGATCAGGGGGCAGGGCCACCAGCCATGTGACCATTTTCTCCGAGGGCAACCCACTGAGTTCCACCACCTCTTTTCCCAGAAAAAAGCCATGCATGGGGTCAAAGCATACACATATCTGTGGGTTCCAGTAGCCTTTCCGAAACCAAGTGATGAACATTCATGTGTGAATCATTCTTGGATGTGTGTGTGGGGGAGATAACATAATTATATTTTGTCAATTTCATGTAGAACATTAGCTCTATAACTTCCAACAAACTAAAATTAAAAATCCCCAAATGATATGCTTTAGTAGAGAGTAAATGTTTATAGCTGATCTCTAAACCTCTTCTTTTTTTTAATTAAATTGAATTTTTAAAAATGATAGTCTATAATGGGAAAACTGACACTATGTAAACTCTAATGCAGAGAGCCATATTGTCAAAGAAAATTGAGATACAAGCTATTAACTATATTTTTATTGCTTTGTTTTTAATAGGGCCAGTATTTACAATCCTTTAGTACCTCTAACAGCAATAACCGAGTAAATAGAGGCTAGTAT
Organism: Eublepharis macularius; assembly: GCF_028583425.1. NCBI lineage: Eukaryota > Metazoa > Chordata > Lepidosauria > Squamata > Eublepharidae > Eublepharis > Eublepharis macularius. The sequence goes on along the minus strand of NC_072796.1, from coordinate 122,220,753 downwards.
TTGCAACAATCCCATTCATATGGCTGATGAAACTTTCTAAGGGAAGAAGAAAATATTTTTAAAATAATTAGCCTTGTTGTTGTAAAAAATAATTTTTGGTGACTTTATCACCATATGAGCCCCGGAGGACTCTCCGCTCTGGCGGAAAACATCTTTTAAGTGTCCCTGGCCCTAGGGAGGCCCGCCTGGCGTCGACCAGGGCCAGGGCCTTTTCAGTCCTGGCCCCGACCTGGTGGAATGCTCTGTCTTGCGAGACAAGGGCCCGGCAAGATTTGCTTGCATTTCGCCGGGCCTGTAAGACAGAGCTATTCCGCCAGGCATATGGCTAACGCCGGGCAGTGCCCGCCCCCCCCCGTGAAGGGGGGGTTAAACCATCACCCCTATGCAAACACAGAGGCATGTATGAACCACTGGGCAGCATGAATTGTTATATTTAATGTTTTTAAATGTTTTTAAATGTATTATTTAATGTTCTTAAATGTTTTTAAACATGTTTGTATTTGTTATCCGCCCTGAGCCTGCGAAAGCAGGGAGGGCGGAATATAAATATAATAAATTAAATTAAATTAAATTAAATTAAATCATTCAGCTGTACTAAAGTATAGATTAGGTTAGCCGAAGCATTCCTGTCGATGTGGTGGTAGAGAGGGCCTTCAAGTCAGAGTTGACATAAAGCGACCCCTGGTGGGGTTTTCATGGCAAGAGACGAACAGAGGTGGTTTGCCATTGCCTGCCTCTACAACCCTGGTCTTAGCTTCTGAGATCTGATGAGATCAGGCTCACCTGGCCTATCCAGGTCAAGGCATTCCTGTCTATAATCTGTATTTAATATTAAAAGGAATAAATGGAAAATACTTCAAAGCATCCTACCTCAAGAATGTCACATTTTGGCATCCCTGATTAACAGTGAAATCTTAAGCAGAATTACTCCAGTCTAAGCCCATTGAAATCAATGAGCTTAGACTGGAGTAACTCTGCTTAGGATTTCACTGTAAATCAGTCTTCCTTCCTTCCTTCCTTCCTTCCTTCCTTCCTTCCTTCCTTCCTTCCTTCCTTCCTTTCTTTCTTTCTTTCTCATCCTCCAAACTGGCCCAGGGCTGTAGAAAGACACTCATGTTTTATCCATCTAGAATATCCCATTTTTACAGTATCTAATATGACTTGTTAATTAATCAAAAGAAGGAGAAAACACTCTACAAAATAATGGCCTGAAAGCTGAGCATGATCCATGAGGCTTGGAACATGGAGAGCAGCTGAGAGTCAGATAAAGGGGAGGGACATAAAGAGACGGGAAAATGGGACTGATGAATAGAGAAGGGCACGATCTGCATTACGATCGGAAAAAACCCACGATAATAGCAATCGCGCGATCGTGACTCAGCAGATCGTGATCAGCTACGCCCAACGATCCAGCAATTGGGAGGGGCCTGGATCGGGGCGTCCGTGCTCGGACCGGGGATGCAGACACTCTGGCGCCAGTAATCTATTGCCCTGGCAATGGAGCCAGGGGAATGCCTGAGCTGTGTTTCCCCTCCTTCTGTCAACCTGAATGGAAGCCCAGCTTTCCTTGATCAGCAGGGATTCCTTCCACGGAGCAGCAATGCACTCACCAGTTGGGAGAAGACAGCCAGGGGAGGGAGGGGGAAGGGGGTGTTCTGTAGCCATGGGCACTCCAAACCTTTTTTGCTTTTTAAAAAAACGGGGCTTTGTAGGAGGAATGGCTGTTTTTCTGTCTGTCACTCTCTGTTTCTAACCTGCTTTTAAAACACTGTATTTTGTGGGAAAACCTCATTCATGGCTCTGTGTGTGTGTGTTTAAAAGGGAGTGGGTAAAAGCTGGATCCAGATGATTTTAAATGGATCCTCATGAATTCATATGATTTTTATATTGAAACAAAACAAAAAGGCTGTCATATTATAGATCATGTCCTAGTCTACAGACAGCAACAAAACAATCATGCATCCACTAATCCGTGGCGCTGCCATAGCACAAAAACATGCTAAATAAGCACGGATCCGCATGGATCCTCTTGATTTTTAAGTGGGGCCACCCAAAATCCACCACACAATCACAGACCATGTCTGTTGCCACAAATGGGACAAAAAATTCAGCCATCCACTACTTTGTGGAACCACCACGGCACAAAAATATGGTTCAAAAGCACAGATCCGCATGGATCCTCTAGGTTTTTACATGGGACCACCCAAAATCCACCATACTAAACCAGATCATGTCCATATCCACAAATGGGACCAAAAAAATCATTCATGCACTGCTTTGTGGCAGCGCCACAGCGCAAAAACATGATTCAAAAGCATGGATCCTCATGGATCCTCTTGATTTTTACATGGGGCCACCCAAAATCCAGTATACTGTCCCAGATCATGTCCAATGCCACAAACAGGACCAAAAGATCTAAAATATGACAGCATTTTTGTTTTGTTTCAACGTAAAAATTATATGAATTCATGAGGATCCGTGTCTCAGATTCATGTTTTTTCACTGTGACAGCACCAAATATTTTTGGATCTGTGTTTTTCATATTTCAGTCTGTGGACCTGGCTGTGATATGTGATTTGATGTTTCATTTGTGTTTTTCCTATTTAAAAAACCATAGGATCCGTGAGGATCTGTGTGGATCCTGGTTTTACTGTCTTCCTGTTTAAAATATGCTTTTGGAAGACTGGCTGCTTGCTTTTAAAACCGGATGGGGAGGAATGGAGGATTCTATCCCTGCTATTTTTTTAAAAGCTGGCTGAAACATGTTGACGGGATGTCTCTCTCTCTCTATTTGGAGAGGCAGGGATGGGTTAAAAACTCCCCCCCTGCTCTAAGTGTGTGTGTGTGTGAAAACGTCCCCTCCCTGAGGGGAGGTGGATCGTCGCCGGGCTAAAAACTCCCCCCCTCTGCTCTAAGTGTGTGGGGGGGGCGCCCCTCTGCTTTGGCCTCCCCGATCCCCGATTGGAAACGGGACTTGTTCGGGGTGGATCGGTGATCTGGGGTCGTCGCCCACGCGGATCAACGATCAGCTTGATCGGTATTTTTTTTGGATCATGCCCACCTCTACTGATGAACCTCTTGGGATTTTATAATAGCTTGGAGGGAAAGACTTGGAGTATATGTGAGGAGAAAATCAATATCCCCAAAATGGACTCCAGCTACTTCCCTCTAAATGTCTATGTACCAGTGCCAGGAGGCCTTGAGTTTGTTGACCCTATAGAATAACTGCTTGGCCACTGAGTGTGAGAAGGATGCTGGACTAGATAGAAGGCTTGGGGGAATAACATGGGGGGAGGTCAGCTGGATATTTATCCTATGCAACATTGCCCACCTCTGGCCCTCTGGCTCAGACCAAGGAATATGTAAAATACAAAGCGCAATCTCTAGAATGACTAGTTTAAATGATATTAATTAATGCAACAGGAGCACTTTATTAATTGGAAACTAGAGTTGGTATTTTACAGACTTCTATGCCTAGGGTTGCTAGGCTTCTGCCTTCAACCTCTGGAAAATTTGGGGGGTGAAACACAGGGAGAGGAAGTTATGATCAACATCATAATGTTGCTTCCAGGGTTTACCCAGAAGTGACATCATGAGGCTCTAGGAATTCCACAAAAATCTATGGTAAAAGTATAGAGTTTCAGGGGCTTCCTAGTATGTCATCATGATGTCACTCTCAGGTGAAACCTGGAAGTGACATCATGACACTTATCAACATCATTCCTTCCCCCTTCTGCTCTATTGAGCAAGCAAAGGGGACCCAGCGCTTCAGTGAGAGAACTCCTGTCACAAGCGGGCAATTAGCAACCCTATCTAGTCCCCTTGATTTCAGAGAGGTAACTCTGCTTGGGATCAAACGGTTAGTGGATTTCTTTGAAAATATGTTGTGTGTGTGTATTTTTAAGGAAGAGAACACATCTCCAAACCATAGGCATCATGTTAAAATCAGCCGTGAAATAAGTATTCGAGATATGTATTTGTATTCCTATGTTTTACTTCTGAATTCTGTTTCTTTGGAGAGGCAAATATCTCACGCAAAAAAGAGGGTAACATTTCACTGGGCTAGTTGGCTGCCTTATTTTTACATTCCTGGCTATGCTATTAACTTTACCTGCACAGTTCACTGATGCAAGTAATTCCATTGCTTTTCTTTTTAGCCAAAATAAATCTCCAGTGAGGAATATTCTTAGTTAATAACTGGCATAACAAGAGACTGAAATATTTCAATGCTGCCATAAATTTTGGCTTCATTTTTACAGCTCTGCTGAAATAAATATCATTATAGATTTCTGGTTCTCATCCTGCCAACACTGTTCCATCAATCAAATTGATGGGCAGCGTGTTTGCTGTTCCAGTAGACAAACCAGGAAAACATCGGGCACTGCAAAAGATGGGCTTCCCTATGGATTCCAAGTACAGTCTTCCCATGCTACTATATGTGTTGAGTGATGCATACATATAATATCACAAGTGCACAAGTAACACCCTTGCCTTTTAGGTTTACATTATGCACCACCAATCAAACCACCCATTATATCATGCCACTTTAAAAAAAACTGTGCCAGCCTTCCCCATTCGGCAGATTTCCCAAATCCAACTGGAAACCAAGGGGTCTTGAACCTCCCATTTCTGGGAAAGGTGATTGAGCAGGCAGCAGTGGGACAGATACAGGGTTTTCTGAATGATGTCTCGGCCCTAGATTCCTTTCAGTCTGGGTTCCGACCAGGACATGGGACAGAGATGCTGCTGGTCGCCCTCACGGATGACCTTCACAGACATCTGGACCGAGGTGGTTCAGCGCTGGATTTGTCAGCAGCGTTTGACACAGTCGATTATGATCTTCTGACTCAGCGCCTCGCCAATGTGGGGATACGAGGGACTGCCTTACAGTGGCTTGTCTTTTTTCTCCACAGTCGGGGACAGAGGGTGGCGCTTGGGGAGAAATTGTCACCCCGTCACCCATTGGTGTGTGGGGTCCCACAGGGGGCAATACTCTCCCCTTTACTGTTTAACACCTATATGCGCCCCCTTGTCCAGCTGGTGCGAAGTTTTGGGCTTGGGTGCCATCAATATGCAGATGACACCCAGCTGTATCTGATGATGGACGGCCAGCCCGGCTCAGCCCCAGATGTCCTGGAACATGCATTTGCAGCCGTGACTGATTGGTTGAAACAGAGTCGACTGAAACTGAACCCACCAAAGACGGAGGTCCTATACTTGAGCCATGGGGGACTGGATTCGGGACTCCGGCTCCCGACCCTCGATGGGGCACAGCTTATGCCTGTTCTAAGGGTTAAGAGCCTGGGGGGTGATCCTAGATGCCTCCCTGAAAATGGAGGCACAGGTCACAGCTGTTGTCAGGTCTTCTTTTTTCCACCTGCGGCAAACCAGACAACTTGTCCCTTACCTGTCTACCTGTGACTTAACTACAGTGATCCAGACAACGGTCATCTCCAGGTTGGATTACTGTAACTCGCTCTATGTGGGCCTACCCTTGTGCGTGACCCGAAGATTACAGCTGGTGCAAAATGCAGCGGAGCGCATCATTATGAAAGCGCCAAATAGGGCGCATATTACACCAGTATTGCGCGAGCTGCATTGGTTGCCAGTGGAGTATCGGATCAGGTTCAAGGTTTTGGTATTGACCTATAAGGCCCTGTGCTGACTGGGGCCAGCGTACCTGAGGGACCGTCTCTCCCCGTATATTCCCCAGAGGACTCTCCGATCAGGAGAAAAGAAATTGCTATCAGTCCCTGGCTCCAAGGAGGCCCGCCTGGCCTCGACTAGAGCAAGAGCTTTCTCACTCCTGGCTCCTACCTGGTGGAACACTCTGTCTATCGAGACCAGGGCCCGGCAGGATCTACTATCTTTCCGCCGGGCCTGTAAGACAGAGTTGTTCCGCCAGGCTTATGGCTGAGGCTGGGCCTCCACTGGCTGGAGGATATAACATCTACTCCCCTCCCTATGAGATCTGCCCACCACTGTTCTGAAGCTGCTGCCATGTTCAATTGCACTGTTGCATTTTCTGTAATCAACAATATTGCTGCCACCAAGAAAAGAGTGCTGCTATTTTTAATATCTTTATACAATATTTTTAATGTTTTATGTTTAATGTTTAATGAAATATTTTAAATGTTTTAATGTTGTTATCTGCCCTGAGCCTGCTTGCGGGGAGGGCGGAATATAAATACGATAAATTAAATAAATAAATAAATAAATGTAATTTGAGCATTTCTGCCTCCATGCCCACATTCTGATTTGATCTCTGAGCTGAGCCTGCTGGAAATGTGGGGAGGGCGGAATAAAAATTGAAAATAAACAAACAAACAAACAAACCTTGCTTCAGATTTCAACGCCATCTCTCATGGGTGGGAGCCAAGTCGGTATGGGTGGATACCAGCACTTCCTCCTGAGGAACTGTTCATCTCATTGGTTTTATTTTTGAAGTATAATGTACCTGTTTCAGGTCAGGAAAATGTTTTAGATACCTCGTAATAATTTGCTGTTTGTTTTTTAAAACCTTTTACAACCTTTGACTTTGGACCTTTCATTCGGCTCCTCTTTATATCCCCTGTGCAAGCACAGCGTCATTACTGACCCATGGGGGGACATCGCATCACAACGTTTTCTTGGCAGACTTTTTACAGGGTGGTTTGCCATTGCCTTCCCCAGTCATCTACACTTTACCTCCAGGAAACTGGGTACTCATTTTACCAACCTTGGAAGAATGAGTCAACCTTGAGCTGGCTACTTCAACCCGGCTTCCACCAGAATCGAACTCAGGTCGTGAGCAGAGCTTGGGCTGCAGTACTGCATTTTACCACTCTGCGCCACGGGGCTCTCTCCTCTTTACATTACCTTAATTTTATACCTCAGGAGGGATTTGATCACATCCAACACACTTTTTAATTCCGCTCACACAGATTTTAGGTGTTCTCTACTTAACCCAGGCTTATACCTCAGGAACACCTTCCTTTTTTGTTGTGTAAGACTGGAGAAACACGGATTAGGATTGCACTGCTTTATATTGCTGCCTCCCCTAAAGGTTTTCTCTGCCATCAAAGGCTTTTGCTTTAGATCTCTTCGTCTTAACTGGTACTACAGGAAGGGTTAGTTATAGATGGTAGTTTGACAGGACGATCAGCATGTGAGGGTGGTTGTTAGGTAAAAAAGGATCTTTTCCTTAAACAAAAGTAGAATTTATTTGTCGGCACATAAGCGTGATGATTGCAGAGTTCTGATAAGCATATTAGTTTCAGAATAGTTCTTACGCTTGGTGGTTTTAGAAGTAATTATCTCTTCTTAAAGGTATATTCACAGTCACACAGAATAATTTTCCACTAACAGAATAAACACTCTTCTCATCCACACAGACATAGATTCACTCAGGCCTTTCCACACAGCTTGCCTAAACCTAGATTAAACTCTCATCTAGGTGTACCCAGACTGCACGAGATGCACACACAGTTTGCCTGATTTAGACAAAATTTCTCAGAACACCACAGATATAGACTCTTTCAGGAACACCCAATTTCATTGAACTTGGTGAATAAATACTTTCTCTCAGAAACACACAGACAGTTCAGGCTTCATATAGATTGCATGACTGACTTAGAATAAAACTCCTTCTAGGCTTCCACTCAGCTTGTCTGGTTTTCCCAGTGGGGACCCAAAGTAACTTATTGTTCTCTTCTCCCCCCATTTTATCCTCTCAGCAACCCTGTGAGGTAGATTAGGCTGAGAGAGTACAGATCGGCCCGAAGTCATCCATCAAGCTTCTGTAGCAGAGTAGGAATTCAAACTTGGATCTCCAAGATACTAGTTCAACATTCTAACTACTATACCACCCTGGCTCTCATTTTAAAATAGATACACACTTCCATGGGCGGCTTTTTCATCTGCACTCAAAAACCATGATGAAATATAATAAGTCATTGATTATACCAATCTAAAGTTTGCTCCAAATCTTTTAGAGAGGTTTTGCAAATAAAGAGTTCCCTGAGAAGCACAGAGATGCCGCCACATTGTGTTTGCTTTTCCTGTGTCGCAATAATTACCCCATTTATGATCACAGCTCTCTGATTGCTGGAATCGTCATAAAGTAGGATTGCCAACTCCAGCTTGGGAAATTCCTGGAGATTTGGGAGTGGTGCCTCAGGAGGCAAGGGAGCACAGAGGGGATGGGATGCCATAGACTCTGCCTACTGAAGCTGTCATTTCCTCCAGGGGAACTGATCTCTGTAGTTTGGAGATCAGTTGTAATTCCAGGAGAATATAGATCTCTGTAGTCTGGAGGTTGCAATGCCTGTAAACCTAAAGCTCAAAATACCTTGAATATCGGAAAGCAAAACAACATCTCTGGTAAACTTACCTTGAAGCATGTCGTACCGAATCTGAATGTAATGAACTGGCAGGTAAATCTGATTTCAAGAGCAGCGCCTTTGTTATTATACAAAGAATTATTTCAAGCCCCTGGTGTGTGTAAATGTATGGGTAACTGCAAGCCTCGCTGTCTCTACCGTCTTGGCATTCTGGAACTCAGCGGTGGTGCATTTTTAAAAAACAGTATCATTTACGTAAATTCCCCATGCTGGTGACTATAAACCAGTCTTTGCTCAGATTTAACACTGTTTTGTAACCTGCAGCATTTAGCACCCTCCCAACTTGCTGTTGCGAATGCTGTCAATTCTTCAGCCTTATGCCTGCCACCAGCTGTAGGGTGAGAGGAAGTATTTTAATTAAAAAGTTTATCTACAGGCGTATTTCACCATTTACGCGTGACAAATGGGGCCTCTTGCCCTGTGGGTTTTCTTGTGTGCCTGTCTCTGAACAAAAGAGCTTTCTTTGGAGGTTGGAACACTGGTGTGAAAATACGCGCAGAAATCTTAGCAGGGATTTATTTCACACATCTGTTCACTGATTAAAAAACAAGAAAAGCCATAATCTTTCTCATTACTTCTTCTTGTTTTTCTCACCTAATCTTGTATCTGCTTAATCTTGTATCCACTGTATATATCTTGCTCTTACTGCATTGCTTTCTACTTTTGCAAATCAATTTTTTTTGCATTATGACATAGCATGACTAATACTTTTTCTGCATTGTTCCTAATGTTTGTAATCTTATCCTATTATGTTGTTTAATGGATTTCTCATGCTGTTTGGCTGTATTGTTTTACACTATGTAATCTGTCTTGAGTATCAGCAAGAAAGGCGGGCTATAAATATAGTAAATAAAATAAGGGTTTTAATGCTTCAGTGCCTAGCTGAGATCCACATTCAAATGATCATCATGAAACTCACTGTGTGACTCTAAGGCAATAAACTGTGTTAGCTAACGTGTCACACAGGGCTGTTATGAGGATAAATTGGAGGAAAGGAGAAACATGCACACAGCTGTGAGCTTACGCAAGTATTAACACTGCTTCCTGGCAGTATCAACCTGGCCCTGCAACTTTGAAGACTGGACTGAGACAAAGTTTCTATCTCAGGACAAAATGGATTAACAGTGAGTGGATATATCACTTATCCTACTATATAGAGTAAGCGTATTCCGGATGACTCACTTCAACCCTGGTATGCCACCAGAGGGCGCTGCCGCAGAGGGAAGCCCGGGCGAGGCACCCTGTCCCTCCAGAGAGCATGCCGTGGTAGAAAGCCAAGCCTGGGATCAACATGGGAGCAGGTGGCAATGCCGCCCCCCCCCCCACATTCACCCAGCTGGGATCAGGAGTGGAACAGGTGGCAATGCCCGCCCCTGCCATCACCCAGTTGGGATCAGGAGCAGAACAGGTGGCAATGCCCCCTCCACCCAGGCAGGATTAGGTGCAGAGCAGGTGGCAATGCAGACACCCCTTCAACCTACCACAATCAGGCGTGGAGCAGGTGGCCCCACTTTCATCCAGCTGGGATCAGGAGTGGAGCAGGTAGCAATGCCTACCCCTGGCTTTCCCCCAACTGGGATCAGGCACAGAGCAGGCGGCAATGCCTGCCCCTCTTCACCCTGCTGGAATCAGCTGCAGAGCAGGAGGCAATGCCAGCTTCCCCTTCACCTGGTGGGGATCAGGAGTGGAGTAGTGGCAATGCTCGCACCCCCCCCTTCACCTAGCTAGGATGCTGGAATTTGAAGCTACTCTCTTCTCCCGCAGACTGGACTACTCTTCAGGATAGGTAGATATACTTGTTCACCCATCCCACGCCTTCACCCAGCTGGGATCTGAGGCTTAGAGCAAACCTCAAGGGAACAGGGCTTTGGATCCAATAAGTATGTACAATTTGAATGGGGCCAGGGCACTACTTTTATAAGGTAAAACGTGCCCTGAATTAGGATAGCCCACCTAGCTACTAGGACAAAGACTCCAATGGCCAGTTCCTGGGAGTAACAAAAGGTTTGATTACCTTGATTAGTAGCTGCTGGGACATGTGAAAGAGAATGCAAATCTTGCCCGGGCTCTGCACAAAAGGGCAGTTTGCTAATGTAGTCCACTGGAGCTGAGTTGATGAATTTAGTTGGGAAATGTACCTTCCCAGGAATGAATTATAAATAATTATGAATGCCATTTGATTAGCTCCTCAATCAAGGACAGGAGATCTCATCATGGAAGGAGGGAAATGAATGTGTTAAGTGGAGATGACTCTGTGAGACCTTTGTTACACTGGACTCCTCCTGGAGCTGGAGAGACTGCAAATCCAATCACCACTGATCACCCCGCATTCCTATGTGGCATTCCATTCATGTCTGGATCTCCCGGGTGGGACTCAGCAACTATTAGCTGGAATTCCCCTGGCTGCAATCCAAAATGCCATTTTAAATCCAGGGGCCTTGTGATTTTATATCACAGGTAGCCATGTTAAATGGCTTATTAAAGATGGCAGAGGCCGGGCCGACTGCTTACAGCTCTGCTGACTTGCAATTTTAACATTTTGTGAGGATCAGAATTTGATGATCCTATTCTGTTTTATGTATGAGTAGAAAAGAGCAAGAGTCCAGTAGCACCTGTAAGACTAACAAAATTTGTGGTAGGATATGAGTTTTCGTGAGTCAGAGCTCACTTCTTCAGGTACCTGAAGAAGTGCATAAGAACATAAGAGAACATAAGAGAAGCCACGTTGGAAATGGCCCATCGTTGGAATCAGGCCAATGGCCCATCCAGTCCAACACTCTGTGTCACACAGTGACCAAACACCAGGTGTCTTCAGGAGGTCTACCAGTGGGGAAGGGACACTAGAAGCCCTCCCACTTCCCCCCCCCCAAACACCAAGAATACAGAGCATCACTGCCCTAGACAGAGAGTTCCATCTATACCTGATGGACCTCTGCTCCATATGTTTATCCAAGGCCCTCTTGAAGCTGTCTATACTTGAAGCTGCCACCACCTCCTGAGGCAGTGAATTCCATGTGTTAATCACCCTTTGCATATCTGAAGTATCAGAAGAAGTGAGCTGTGACTAACAAAAGGTCATACCCTACCACAAATTTTGTTAGTCTTATAGGTGCTACTGGACTGTTGTTCTTTTCTACTGCTACAGACAGACTAACACGGCAACACATCCTGTTTTGTGTATGCTTTTGTTTATCATCTCAAAATCTATTTGTTCCTCTGTTTTTAACCTCCTAGGCAACTTACCAACAAAAACCATGCTTTGTAGTTTTTGCTGGTAAGTTACCTGGAAGGTTATTTGAACAGAAAATAAGGTAGACATTCTTAAAATAAATTAATGAGGAAATGGGGAGTGGCCACTGGCCTGATCATCTTATTAAAGGACTCTCTTCCTTGCTTTCCTGTTACATTTATTGCTTTTCCTGAAAATCTCTCCAGGGGCAGAAACACACAGGGCCAAACTATACATTACATTTCATACAAGTTCAGTAACCTGCTCCCAGACTTAGTACCTTCACTTGATCAGTATAACCTGGGAAACAGGGGTCCCATACCTATGTTTTTCTCATAAGTCAAATGTTTTGCATGCTTACAGGATAGAACTGGAGAGCAGGAAGGCATGCTTCATCTTTCTCTTGCCATCCATGAACACATGAAGCTTTCTTCTCCCAGGTTAGGCTATTGTTCTTTCCAGGTTTCCTCTGATTGTCAGTGACTCTCCAGGGTTTCAGGAATAGATCTTTCACTTCACCTTCTACCTGATCATTCTAACTGGTTAGTTTGAATACAAAGCAGATGATCTGCTCTTATAGTCCTTTTTTGGTTATTTGTTCTACAACTGTGCTTCAAAATATGAAATAGGCCTTGCTGAAGGAAAAAAAATGGTTGTGAGGCAGGGATTGAACGGGCTGAGGGAACACTGGACAAGTGAAGCACCCATCACCTTCCTCTTTTACAAATATCATGGATATTTGGGTAATATACCATGACAATGTCATTTTGCACCATCTGGGGCTTCCAAATAGGGCATGAACGGGGGGGGGGAATGAACATGATGTTTATTGTTCGTTGCCATCAATGAACAACGGACATTGACAAACATGACCTGTTCACGAACATGTTCGTTGTTCGTGGGGGCCAGCAGGCTCTCCTCCAGCCATTGAGATCCCTACCACACCACTCACAGAAACCCTACTTGAGCAGACAGCAGGAAATGTACCAATAATAAATAATAGCTTGGCCCCAGAGGCTGGCAGCAACCCTGGAACCTGAAGGGGTAGATCCCTATCGCACCATTCCCAAAAACCTTACCTGAGCTGGCAGCAGGAAAGGTACCAGTAATTAATAGATGGCCAGAGCCTGGCAGCAGCCCTGGAACTTGAAGAGGTAGATCCCTATCACACCACACACAAAGAAAATTCAAGCTCCAATGCACTCTCCCTGTCTCTCTCTCAAATTGCCAACACCAACTGTCTCTCCCTCACTGTCTGCAAAACCAGAGCTGGGAGCCCTTCTCCCCCCCTGCTCTTTGCTTCCTTGTAACAAATTTGGAGCTCCACACTTGAAAGGAAGACCTGCCTATCAAGCTAAATCGGGCTTAGATTGGGGTTTCCAGGGCAACAGCAGGAGTTCAGACAGAGTTCAGGCAGTCCCTGCCTTCGGTTGCTAAGGGAATTGATTGCAGGTGACAGACTGTTTGGCTTGACGAACAGCAACGAAGCTTGCAACGACCACCTGATCGTTTAGAATGGGGCCTCACGAACAGCTTGTTCATGAACAGCTGTTTGGGCTGTTTGTGGCTTTTTTTAGTTCGTGTTGCTGTTTGTGCCCATCTCTACTTCCAAATATTCTTCAATGGAAGCCTCATACAGGGCAACCTACACTAGTCAGTCCAGAATGTTATTCCAAGTAGCAACACGATTGACCGTCCAGTTCAAAATACACATGATGATAGAAGTCCTGTGCTTTTAAGCCCAGGTCTGAAGAAATGCAAAGATGAAACTTTCCAACTCCACCCACCAGTTACCTCCCCACAGGCACATTTTCTATCCCTTGAATTTGTATGAACCTACCCTCAGCATGCTATGAATTCATTCTTTGACTTCATTCTTTTCATATAATTGAATCTAGCACAAAAATCTAAAATACTACTGGAAATCTAAAAAAGAAAGAACTTGAAATATTCCACAAGATTGTTAACATTTTTCACTATGCAGCATAAAACACTGAAACACATGAGAGTTGCAAGTGATGAGCGATCAAAGAGAATGGAGATGAATTTTGACTGTTAAAGCAGTAACGTTCGTATTGGTTGTTCAAAAGGTCTTCAGTTCTTCTCTCCTGTTCTTTTCTCTACTTTGGTGAAGACTTTAAGGTTGGCATCAAAATATTATTTACAAATATCCCCCTCAGGGTCACTAGAAGTTGTCTTTAAGGGTGGTATTCGAGTCACATCTTGCAACCAAACTGTATCTAAATGGGCTACATACTTTCCCCGAGTTATTATTATTATTATCATTATTATTCTGGGCTTGCAGCAATGCTCAAGGTCTTTGACTCTACAGATGCCATTATCTCTGTTTCATTTCTCAGTCTCTGTATGTCTGTGCTTAAATCTAGCAGAGTTTTGGCAAGCTGGCGGTTCTGAGACTTCATCTCCAGCTGCAAAGAACATAAAAAGGAGAACATAATTGGTTTGAGCAGATGATAACAACCCAGCATGGCTTAATTAGTGGCAGGGCTCACCAGACCTCAGCCTTGGAATATTTTCACTATCACAGAACAATCCCAGGATGTGTATGCCATGAATACATCAAAATGCCCAGTCTGGTACACAGAGTATTTTCCTTACCGATAAGAAACGGATAATTCCATACATCAGGATGAAGAACAAGTTATGGTCTACATTCTATCTAAGGACACTTCTTTAGTATAGAACCAAATGCAATGCTGTATTAAGTTACCACGTAACGTCAAACAGAAAAGTTCTGAACCTCAGCTTTTTCCTTTGCCCTGTTTGAGGATGGGTAACAAATCTCCTGATGAAGTTACTCTCGTGAAGTTTCATTAAACCAAGTCAGACCATCGTTGCATTTTAATCACCAAGAAGAAATCTGCTCCTTAATGTCATGTAGCGGAGTAGCCAAATACTGAACGTGGGACTTTCTGCAGGCCACAAATTGCTGAACCACAACCCCTGTCTTACAAGCACATGAAGCTGTGCTTTTAGCATCACATCATTGGACGACATCAACTGCTCTGACCGGTGGCTGCTGACCTGGGTCTTAGGCAAAGAAAGGTCTTCAACAGTTGCCACCAAAGATCCTCCACTGGAGATGCCAGTGACTTGAACCTGTACACAAAGCAAGTGCTGTGCCACAGAGCTTGCAAAAAGATCCTTGGAATAAATCCCATATTTTTGTAACACTTTTTTATCCTTCACCCTTCCTCCACGGAGCTCAGGGCAGAGTAAACGTTTCTCCCCTTCTCCATTTTATCTTGACAATAACCCTGTGATGTAGATTAGGCTGAGAGAGAGAGACTGATCCAAGATCACCCAGCAAACTTCTATGGAAGAGATATTATGATTGCCAACCTCCAAGTGGTGGCTGGAAATCTCCCAGTATTTCAACTAATCTCTAGGCCGCAGAGATCTGTTCTCCTGGAGAAAATGGCTGCTTTCTATGGAATTATACCCCATTAATGTCCATCCCTTTCCAAAATCCTGCCCTTCCCCAGGTTCCACCCCCAAAATCTCCAGGAATTTTCCAACTTGGAGGTGGCAACCCTTGGGTCTTCTAGATCGTAGTGCAGCATTCTAACTGCTACACCACGCGAGCTTTCTTGTACAAATATAGTAATAAAGGATACTTTATTTGATGCCCCTCAAACAAGGGCATAGAATTGAGAACAGCATGATTTGTCCGTCCTCATTTTAGCCTCATCATAAACCTGTGTGGTGGATAAAGCTTGAGAAACAGAGAGATTAATCCAGGGTCACCCAGTAGGTTGCCATGGCAGAGTGGAGATTTGAACCCATGTCTCCCAGATCCTACTTCATCATTCTAATGAATATGCTATGCTGTTCATGTCAATAGATATCACTGAGAGCAGAACCACAAGTGACAAAAGGCACAGATTGGACACTTGTCAGCTTCCCTCAAGTTTTGATGGGAAATGTAGGCAGCTTGGCGGAATGTTGGACAAGTGACAGTTGAAAAGTCCGTTGGACAGCAGTCAGAGAGCCAAGCTGCAAGAGCAGGATGCCTACATTTCCCATCAAAACTTGAGGGAAGCTGACTAGTGTCCAACCTGTGCCTTTTGTCACTTGTGGTTCTGCTCTGAGACACGGTTTAATAAATATTGATTGGTACAGCAGCACAAGTAACAGAATATGTACAGGACTGGTAGCAGAGATTTTAAAATTCATAAGACTTCTTGGCAACTAGTTGAGGAATTTTTAAATCTCATCTCTGTCAGACAAAGCATGATGTTCACATTTTACAAACACTTATATGTGTTAACATAATAAAAGAAGAGAAGCTGTATTGTATAAAGTTGTTTTAATGTTATTTGTATACTGTTTTATCTGTTTTAACTGTATGTAATTTGAAATGTTGTACTCCGCCCTGAGCCCGCCTGGTGGGGAGGGTGGACTAAACATCTAATCTAATCAAATCAATCAATCAAAAGAACATTTAAAAAAAACGGAACCCCTAGCAAACCAAACATCCTATCAGCGAATATTCTTCAACACCATACAGTGCCCCACAGGACGTTCCTCAGAAACCTCATCACCAGTTGACAAAAGTGTTTCCCTATTAATAAATTATCAATACTATTATTATTACTATCAATAATACTATGAATTACTATTATTATCAAGAGTCAGCATTTTTATGGAGCACACTTCAAGTATTCAAAGTCCTTAATAACAACCCGGCAAGGCAGGTTGGCATTATAATGATAAATGCTGTCCTAAAGAGTTGGCACGGTGTAACAGAAAGCTGAATTACATTCAGGAAGACCCAGTTTCAAATCCACAAATACCATTAAATTCATGAGATAACCTTTGGCCATTCACCCCTAGCTTAACTTACCTCATAGGTCCTTTGGAAGAACAGCAGGATAATAAAAAGGTAATAAATAAATAAACCCCCACCTTGCTGAGGCAAAGAGCAGTCAGTGAATTCCTGGCTGAGGTGAGGTTTGAATTGAGGACTTCTCAGCCTGTGCTGCCCTTCTGACAGAAGGCATTATACACCCGGCCCGATCCCTTCCAGAACACAGATCTGTCTTTTCAATGACTGGAATTGCAGTACAGTTTCAACTACCCCAAAAGACAGGGACCTGCCTGCTTCACTCACCAGTTCTACCCGTAGCCAGGCAATGGCCCCCTCTATGCGTGCCCTGCGCAGCTCCTCCTGGGCAGCCAGGGTCCTCTTTCCTCTGTCCTTACTTGCTGCCGGTCTCAGTGCTTGAGGGGACGAGGCTGTCCTCTGTTCCCGAAATGCTTTCTGCAGCCTCTGCTTGACATCCTCCAGAAGCAAGCTGGAGAGAGCCTCTTCGCAAGGATTCTCCACGCTCATCCTTCCAGCCAGGCCTAGTCAGGCAAGACTGGACTGGGGGTGGGGGGTATGAATGAAGAAAAGGACGGGGAATGCAAAGTCCCCGAGAGAATCTCTGACAGTCTACACACATGCACCCCTCCTCACCATGCCTTTTGTTTTCCAGCCCTGGAACTGTTTCCAGCTCCCTTGCAAAGCAAATCTCCACCCCTCACCCATCCCCTCATTCCAAAGAAAGTGGGAGTTCAATGGAAAGTAAGAGCGGAAAAGGAGGGGATCTACTTGGCTCACCCCCCCCCCTTCTTGAAGATAATCTACAACTGAGGAAAGTTCACATTTAAGGGCACTGAGGCAACTTTTATTTATTGGGAGTCTTTCAGTCCTGCCTCTTCGCTGTATTTGTTACTCAGAGTGATTCTATTTGTTCCTTAAATATTTATTACTTTAATTTCTGCCTCTCGCTTTCACCAGTCATTCAAGGCTCACAGAATGGTTCACAAACAAGCAATAAAATGCCACACCCAAATACATTAAAACACACAAGAGAACCATACAACTTTCAGAAAAATGTACAGCACAGAAAGCAGGTGTCAACACCTAAAGGAACTCAACAGCCTAGTTGAAGGCCTGGTGAAAAAGGAGGTTACTATCAAACAGATCAGATATGGGATGTTTCCTTGGGAAGAAATTTCATTAAAAGGGTACCACTCACTGCCTTAAATAGGAGCACAAACACTGATTCCTTTTAAATTGTTCACTCAAAGGTAGTACTCTTACTTGCCTAGAGGTCATGCCATGTTTCTTGGAGAGCCAACTCCAGGTATATAAGGGCAGGATTGTAAAGGTTAGGCCACCACAGGGGCCTAAACAAAGATTTCCTCTGCCTCCCCCCCAATATTATAAGAAGGAAAATCACTTGCCCACTCATAGGCTCCTGGGGAGACCAGGCCTCCAGAATTTTGTATCTTTCCTCCTCCCTCTGTGTGGTCCTGTATGAGGGCTAGTTGTGTTTACCTAAATGAGGACAGAAAGTCACTCTGCATATGCACAAGAGTACTCCATGTTTTAGGGTTCCTCCTTGGCACTGAAAATGGTTCTCAAAGAAAGGCCCTGGTAATAAATGAAACCCTGAAAATATTTTTTTATGTAGCAACCCATACTGGGCAAAGGAAATGAGGTAGATTTTCCTCTTTGTTATGTGAAAACTTGACTCTAAAAGATATGAGGTATATGACAGCACAGTCTAGTGATTCCCTGCTCCTAGGCATCACCTCCCCAACACTCACCTGTCCGGTGGGGGTGAGGAGAAGTGCAGGGAATGGGCCCAGGAACTCCAGAGCACAAACCAGGAATAATGAAATTTGGTTTGATTTTTGTTAAATCAGCCCCCTGCAGGGGCATTCCCTTCCTTTTTGCTCTGGGAATGACGTAATTCCTGGCCTGACAAGGAAGAGCCCCGGAGCATGCATGCACAAAGCGTGGATGTGAGGTAAGTCCTCCTTCTCATGTGCTCCGCCACCCCACCTGATTGGGCTCCTGGGAACCTAGCAGTCCTACAGTACATACAGTAAGACAATGTATATAAATACAAGTGGCAGACTCACAAGGACTTGTGAGGGACATCTCATCCCACCCACTATTTCTGCTTTTCCTTCCCTGAAAGCCCTCTTAGCCTCTCCCCCTTTCTTGCTCCCTTCTCTTCTTCCCACCCATTAGCCATCTTACCATTATCTGCTTCCCCCAGCTTTCCCTCCCTCCCCCTGGCAGCCTATTCCTGGGAAAACTCTGTGTGGTGCTTCTGGCCACTGGGCCTGGGATACTCCCAGAAATACAACTGATCTCCAGACAGAGAGACCAGTTCCTCTGGAGAAAATGGCTGTGTTGGAGGGCAGACTCTATGGCATCACATCCCTCCTGATTTCTGCCTCTGCCTAATGATCACCAGTTGATCGATGGGAGGAGGTAGGCCAGGAGGCAGCCTGGAGAAATGAGCTCAAATATGCCCATGTCCCAAGCCTCCCTAGGCACCATCCTCAAATCTCCAGGAATTTCCCAAGCAGTAGCTGGCACTGCCTTATGGATAAATGAAGTATATTGCAACTTCTTCTTTTAATCTGAACTGCAGCAGGATGGAGGGCTTGTTGAGGAAGTAGGAAGGAGAGGTGCTTAATAGAGATGGGCACAAACTGAAATGCGAACCAAAGTTCGTGATGAACCGGGCTGGTTCATGGTTCACGAACCAGCAGTTCATCAGAGCCCATTTCTGACGAACTGCCATGAACTTTAGGCTGGTTCATTTTCTGGTTCGTCACTGCAGACAGCCTGGCGCTGATCAATGTTTATTTATTTATTTATTGCATTTCTAGACCGCCCTCCCCGTCAGACGGGCTCAGGGCGGTGTTCCTAGGCAACAGGGGATGGACTTCCTGCAGACCTTCTGCTGGCCCAGAAGTGACAATTTGCTGACCTGGATGTGCTGTTTTCATGAGCCAAACAAACCGGTTCATGAACCGGGGCAGGTTCGTGAAAGTTCGTGGTTCGTGAAATATGACAAACCACGAACACACGGTTCATTGCCCATCTCTAGTGCTTAACCCTTTCCCTCTGGGCTGTTTCTGATCAAAGTTTTGCTGAAGCTGCTTCTCCCCCCCCCAACTATATTTCAGGGCAGAAAAAACAATCTGAGATGATGATGCTCAACATGAATCTCCCACATTTCATGTGGAGCAGCTGACGCCGTGCAAGGGACATATTGCAACACATTACGTTTAATATGGAAAAGTTATAAATTCATTAGATGCTAACTGCACTAATGAGCTACGCTGGAATATGTGTTCAGAGAAATGTTCATTGCTTCCAGCGTTCTGTGTGAGGGAGACCACTGGCATGAGCGGCTCTGTGAAGGAAAGCCAGCTGCCGTAACATCTGCGTGGGATCTAGCATGCCAATCCAGAGTGAGTTATAATGGGTCTCTACCAGCCAATTTTTATGGGCTTCACATGGCTACAATCCTAAATGCCATTGACTAAGGACTAATCCCATTGAACAAATAGGAATTAACTTCAAAGCAAATTTAAGAATAATAGCATTTCCAGAGTGTTTTCTGAGTAGGCAAAGTATTTCACCTACCCTAGCTCAGTGTTCTGTACAACATGTAAAAGCAGTCATCCTAGATCAGCCAGCAATTTGGGTTCATCCTCCTCCTCATAGTCCCCGGGGACTATGGCTCAATGGTAGAGCATTTGCTTTATATACATGAAGTGACAGGTTAATTTGTATATATTTACTTAACAATTTATACCCTGCCTTTCTCTACTATGCCAGTGTGGCATATTGGATAGAGTGTCAGATTAGGATCCTAGGAGACCTGGATTTGAATCCCCACATTTACCATGGAAGCTCACTGGGTGACCTTGGGCTCATCACAATCTCTCAGCCCAGCCTAGCTCACAGGGTTGTTGTGAGAAAATAGAAGAGGGGAGAATGATGTTCAAAACCACTTTGTGTTCTCTGCTGAGAAAAAAAGCAGGATATAAATAAATAAATGCAAATACATGCCAGTTGGGACTCAATTCTACTTATATTATCCTCAACTCATCATTTCAACCTCACAATAACTGTGAGATAACGTATGGTAAAAGGGTGTAACTGGCCCAAGGTCATCCAGCAAGCTTCCAAGGCAGAGTGGGGATTCAAACCTAGGTCTCACAGAGGTTCCAAGGTTCAATCCTTGGCACCTCCAGTTAAAATGGTGATATGAAAGACCTCTACCGGAGACTGGGATGAGCTGCTGCCAGCTGGAGTCCAGAAATTGTAGCCATACAGAGGGTTAGATCCAGCCAGCTTTTCAGCTGCTGATAAAGAAATGAGGTGTCCTCTTTGAATGCAAAAAAAAAATGCTACACTGGGGATCATGGGACCTGCATGGGAAAAAGCCATACGGGAAAGTGATTGAGTGAAAAAGCTGGCGGGATCGAACTCAGATCACGATTTTCAAAGTAGAGAAAAACAGAGTAGGGTCACTTTGCTATAATTCAGAGTAGGCCAAACCATATTTTTATTCTTTATCACTGTGATCTGCAAATTACAAAACCACAAAAGAAACTCTAGTCACTTATCACACAGTTTTAGCCTTTTCATTTGGCACCTCAGATAATCTATCCAGAGCTAATAAAAAAGCTGTCACCACAAATGCAATTATGATGCAAAACACCAAGGACAGCATGAGCTGTCCAGTCTTTTAAGGGAAGAATTTCACAGTTTTTGTTGTGTAAATGAAGTTGCCCGTCATATAAACTGGGAGAAAGGAATGGCACAAACTGTAGGAACTGCTTTCAAATTCTTTACCAATGTCAGCAGATTTTTTCCCCCTCATGAGGAGGGATGGAGGGTGGGTGTCTGTGTGAGTGTATGTGAAATGCTGAAAAATGTGTGAGAGTATTGTTCCTGGTGAATGGACCTCAGCAATAAGATTAGAGAATACAAAGGGAAATGTTTGATTAAACTTTCCCTAACATTAACTCCTTGCTGCTAAGAAGTTTTTATACAAGTTTTTAGAAAATCTGAATTTGGTGTGTGTGTGTGTATGGGGGGGGATATTTAGCTTTTGCTCTTGTGTATCTATTTAACCATTTATATTTCACCTTCTCCCCACCCAGTGAAGACCCCAACTTACATCATTCTCGTCTCCTCTGTTTTATCCTCACAACAATCCTATGAGACATGTTTGGCTGATAGAGTGTGATAAACCTGGTTCTCTCAGTTTCTAGTCCAACAGTCTGACCACTACACCAGACTGACATATGGCATTCCAATGAGAGCCAAGCTACAAGTGACGCCTGACACAGGTTGGACACTTGTCAGCTTCCCTCAAGTTTTGATGGGAAATGTAGGCGTCCTGGTTTTACAGCTTGGCTCTCCATTACAGCTGCAAGACCAGGATGCCTACATTTCCCATCAAAACTTGAGGGAAGCTGAGAGCCCATTTAGCTCCAGATATTGCCAGTCAGATGCCTCTAAGGTCAGAAACAACCCAATAGATAGTCTTTGCCACAGCTTCCTTTCAACATCTGGTAATCAGAAGCATGCTGCCTTTGAGCATGGAAATTTACATTTTGGAATATACACAGCAGAACGTAGCCCTGCAGACAGGACATTCAGCTGCAAATATTTATTGTTCAGCATTAATAATATCAAATGCATCAAACTCTCAATGTTGCCCCATCTGTAGACAGTTAAAACTGGAGATAGGGGCCATGAACTGACAAACAAGATCCCTCCCCCCATGTATAATATATGGGGGAATAATAATACAGGCCAAGTATTTTAAGGCCTAGATTACAGAATGGCCCTGTTGGCCCATGAACACTATTATGCTTTGGGTCCTCCACGAGATCAAGACCTTCAGCGGCTTTCTGGGTCTGCACCGCTTTCCCAAGCCCATACATCTTCCCGAGGGGTTCTATGCTTCTCTCTGGGTAGCTACACTGCCACCAGCTGGTCATTTGGATTGTTTTGCAGTAAGGGCCAGTGCTCCTAGCAGTCCATCCACATCATCATTTACTCCACTTAGTGCCTGTGTCTCCTACTCACCCTGCTTCGCTACCATAGGGATGGCTTACCTCACTTGCACACTCTGGGGATCTAGCAATCTATTGACCAACCACCTCCCTGTCCCCCATGCCTCTTTAGTAACACACACAAGCGTGGCTTAACATGGTTGCAGTGAATGAACTTCCAACATTTAAAGTAATTAGAAATTTATGAAAAAGAGAAGGTCCACCTATACTCTGCACAGCAATGGACTGAGCAAGGAGACAAAGGAAAAGTGCATACAGTCCCTCTGACTGTTTTTATTCTAGGGTAGACTGTTTACATTTAATTTTACAAGGTTTTATTCATCATCCATTACTTTGAGTCTTTATCCAGGCTGCCACCCCTTTGTTGGCTCCATGTATAATGGTGAACATCAAAATGGACCCTTGTGTGAAATCTCTTTCCTGAAAGTTATCCCCAGATGCAGGGCTTTTTTTCAGCTGGAACGTGGTCAAACTGAGTTCCGGAACCTCTTGAAAATGGTCACATGGCTCTGATCTCCAGACAGAGGGGAGTTTAGATTGCCCTCTGTGCGTGGTGCGGAGGGCAACTCCCCTCTGTCTGGAGATCAGGGGGCGGGGCCACCAGCCATGTGGCCATTTTCTCCAAGGGCAACCCACTGAGTTAAATCAACTCTTTTCCCAGAAAAAAAGCCCTGCCCAGATGAAATCAGGCAAAATGAACCTCTTGTCAAGGGAATTTATTTCCCCTATTTGCCCACCCCTCTTGGGTCAGTCCTTCCTTTCCTATTAGTCCCAGGAAAAGACACAAGCCAGCATTTTGCATCTTCATGTCTCTGTCCCCTCCTACATGGACCATTCCTGCCAGAGAGTGAAATGGCCCTTTGATTGTTCTCCGCTGCCTGTAAGCATTTGATCTCCGAATCTTAAGCACTGGGTGCTTTGACAGAGCTATTGCCATGATGGGAGATGCTTGAGAACAATTCACATCTCTCCTGTTTCTTGTCCTGTTACTGAAAGAGGAACTTTTTGGAGTGAATGTGGAGTTACAGCCCCCAAATTCCCTGCAGTGTGTTGTAGCCCGAAGCAGCAGGCGCTTCTCCACAGACTTCAATCAGACAATGTGCATAAAACACTTTGATCACTAGTCTTAATGTATTTATTTGTAATGTTTATCTCCCCCCTTATTTCCTTAGACTCAAGTTGCAAACACACCACCAGCTAAATAAAAACAACACATAGGATAGAAACATACAGGTAGGGTTGGTGTGTGAGCTGCCTCCTAGGAATTCGTCTTGGAGGGGGAGTTGGGAGGGTCACGCTGAACCCAGAAATTGCCAATAGACGTGGTATATTCAAACAATTTTTCCCCAATTACAGATATGCTGCTGGAAAGTTGTAGTACTAGCTGGCATGCAAGAACAGTGGGCAAGAGATGCTATTTCCAAACAAATTCACTCCTCCACCACATTTGTTTATTTGTAAAAATGGAGATAAATGCAACAAGTGTAAGAAAGTGCACAAGGACAGACTCCTCAGGTGGCCTGTATGGTTTTAGTGCCTTTTGACATCCAGAGACGATCTGGCCTCTCAAATCCATGCAAAGTACAGGAGAATTAGGACACATATCATTTATTAAATGGAGAAACTCTGCCTGTCCTTGCTTCCAGTAGGAGAGATAACGGATGAACAGAGATAGAAGGCCACCAGCCTGTTCAGGATGGGAATAGAATATCTAGACAAAATAACATAAAATCAGTCAAAACTGTTACCATTAACACAGAAATGAAAATATCAGAAGAAATTATTTAGATAATGATTCCACATTTCCCTGTGAACTCTTCAGTTCCACAGAACAGGCCTGCCCTGGAAAGAGGAATACCTGGAAAGAAATCAGTCAGAAGCAGTAGAAAGCCAAAGGTAAGCCATCTGAGAGTCTGGCTTTGGGCAGAAGCTGGTCATTCATTGATTAATTATTTATGCAGTACATTTTTATCCTGTCCTTCAAGAAGCACAGAGTAGGATACATTGCTTTCCACCTCTTCTATTTGATCCTCAAATCTCTATGAGGTAAGTTAGGCTGAGCAAGAGGGGTGGGAGAGAGAGAGAGGGAGAGAGACTGGCCCAAAGTCACCCAGCAAGCTTCATGTCAGAATTGGGTCTTCTAGATCCATCTTAGTATAGCACCCTAACAACTACTCCATGCTGGCTCTCTTTCCAGGTTTGGCTAGATATATACAGATATATAATACGACAGCACTGTAAGCTAGCCAGTGCATGCTCAGCAGGGCCGGTGCCAGAGGTTTTGGCGCCCGCGGCAGCGTGCATGTGCGCGCCCGCCACGGCCTGCGTGATGACGTCATCGCAGACGTCATCACATGCCGCAGCGGGGCTGGGCAGCGCACGGAGGACTGCCGAGTGCAGAAGCTGCGAGCTGCTGGTGGAGCAGCGCGCGGAGGCTGCTCTGTGCGCCGCCCCAGCAGCAGCTCACGGCTTCTGCGCTCGGCTGGGGCGGAGGAGCGCGCAGCGGAGCTGGCATGGCTGGCTGCAGCTGCTGCTGCAGCCAGCCAGCCCCGTCCTTCCGCCGCCACCGCCGCCACCGCCACCACCGCGCACCCCAGCCGGGCGCACAAGCTGCGAGCCGCTGCTGGGGCGGTGCGCAGAGGCTGCGCCCGGCTGGGGCGTGTGGTGGCGGCAGCGCGCCGGCCCTGTGCAGAAGCCCCGAGCTGCTGCTGGGGCGGGTGCCGCACGGAGTCTGCTTGGCGCGATGCCCCAGCAGCGGCTCGCGGCTTCTGCGACTGGCTGGGGCGTGTGGGGGCAGAGGAGCGCGCTGCAGAGCTGCCGTGGCTGGCTGCAGCTGCTGCTGCAGCCATCCAGCCAGCTCCATGCCACCACTGCCGCCGTGCGCCCCAGCTGGGCGCAGAAGCCGCGAGCCGCTGCTCGAGCGGCGCACGGAGGCTGCGCCCAGCTGAGGTGAGTGGTGGTGGCGGCGGCAGCAACGGGCTGGCTGCAGCAGTAGCTGCAGCCCAGTCATGCCAGCTTTGCTGTGCGTGCCTCCGCCCCCAGCGCCCCTCCAGTGGCCGCACGCCCGAGGCCACCGCCTACCTGGCCTCCATGGGCGCGCCGGCCCTGATGCTCAGCCATGCCGATCTGTACAAAGCAAAAGGGTCAAGGTACCATAAAGTTAATGGACAGAGCACACTCCCAGTCTTGCTTGTTGTGTCTTTGATCTTTTCCTCTCCCTGAGGTCCAAAGTATTAAGGATGACCCAAGAAGCTGCTATAGAGCATGAAAGCTGCCATGTGACCCTCCTCCAATTTTCCAGTTCTTATAACCTAAGAGGATTTAACACATTCTCTTAACTTAAACCCAAAAGGTCTCTATCCAATTCTAGCTTGCGCAAGAGGTATTTCACACCAGGGCACCGGATGGAAGTATGTGCCCTCCACATCCTTTAACAGGCACATCCAACATGTTTAAGAGGGTCCATATAGATGTTAAGAGCAGATCTTCAGCCTGAGAGGTTGTGCACAGGAACCCATGTCTGTGGAGAGAATTTCCTAGGTTGGTTCAAGGTAAGACAGTTGCAGCTATGTAGTATGTGACTGTATGTCCACAATTTCTTTTCACTATCAAAAGTATTGCGCTTGTGACAGGCAGAGCTTTGAAAAGCACCTCAGAAACAAAGCAACCAATGAGAGCAGTGCTCTGAATAGACCAACAGGAGCTGTACTGATGAGATTAGGAGCTGACAGAGAGAAGTGAGGTGGGGTATAGGGCTGCCAACCTCAAGGTAGGGGGCCGGAGTTCTCCAGGAACAATGACTGATCTTGAGACTACAAAGATCAGTTCCTCTGGGGAAAACTGCAGACGCTCCCTCCTTACGAGTGTGGGTGATCCTCCCCTCCATGGAGGTCATTCCTACCTGTAGGCAGGGCCGGCGCGCCCATGGAGGCCAGGTAGGCGGTGGCCTCGGGCGCGCGGGCACTGGAGGGGCGCTGGAGGGGGTGTTGGGGGCAGAGGCGCGCGCAGCGAAGCTGGCATGACAGGGCTGCCTGTAGCTACTGCTGCAGCCAGCCAGTCAGCCAGCCCCTTGCTGCCGCCGCCGCCGCCGCCACACACGTCAGCCGGGCGCAGCCTCTGTGCGCCGCTCAAGCAGCGGCTCGCGGCTTCTGCGCCCAGCTGGGGTGCGCGGCGGCGGCAGCACGGAGCTGGCTGGCTGGCTGCAGCAGCAGCTGTAGCCAGCCACGCCAGCTCAGCTGCGCGCTCCTCCGCCCCAGCCGGGCGCAGAAGCCGTGAGCAGCCTCCGCGTGCCGCTACAGCAGCAGCCCGCAGCTTCTGCACTCAGCTGGGGCATGTGGCGGCGGCGGCACGGGGCTGCCTGGCTGGCTACAGCTACTGCTGCAGCCAGCCACGCCAGCTCAGCTGCGCGCTCCTCCGCCCCAGCCGAACGCAGAAGCTGTGAGCTGCTGCTGGGGCAGCGCACGGATCAGCCTCCATGCGCTGCTCCAGCAGCAGCCCGCAGCTTCTGCGCTCGGCGGTCCGCGCGCAGCCCAGCCTCCCTGTGGTGCGTGATGACGTCTGCGATGACGTCATCACGCCTCCCGTGGGGCGCGTGCGCGCCCGCCGCCGCAGGTGCTGAAACCTCTGGCGCCGGCCCTGCCTGTAGGCTGCTCACTGCAAGGGAAAAGTGCTGTTTAGGCCAGGTTCTTGGAAACTTATAGGAATAGGAAAATGGGAACCTACATGTACTGCCCAGTCGCTGCTGCGCTCTTCCATGCAGGACAGCTGGAACAGATAATTGGTTGCAACACTAACCAACTCTATTTCAGCACAAGCTTCAGAGAGCCACTGAACTTCAAGAGCATTGGCTCTTGAAAGTGTCTTCTACCGTAGAGTTATTCAGTCTTAAAGATGCATTATGAATCCACACTGTTTTGTGGCGGCAGACTTACACTGCTAACTCCTCTGGGTTCATGTGACAGAAATGTGACCTCTCCTGAACACTTGCCCCAAAATTAAAAAAACCCAAAAGAAAAGGGCAAGGCCTGCTTTCTCAAAGGTGAGAACACGCTGGAGTTCACCATTGCAGCAAGCTGTGACTAGATCCTAGAAGGCCTTGTGGTGATTCTGAAGTGTGAAATGTCATCACCCATCACATGCCTCCATCCCACTTCTGCGTCTATGAAGCTTCCTGTGTGGTCCACAGTACCCTGGAGCAGGATCGAGGAAAAGTTTTTTCTATTCCCATATTGGTCCAGTCTGCCACCTGGAGCACTAATGGGAATATGTGTCCCAAGGACAGCGCCTATGCAGTGCAGAAAGCCCAGCCGGAGAAATCCGTCCATGATCTACAGAAAGAAAAAAAACGAAACAATACATAACCTCAGAGGAGTTGTCTTCTAAAGTCTTTGATTAAGAGACATCACGTAGCACAGTTGCACAGGACATACCAACCATATCGTGTGGTTTAACAAGCTTACGAGAACAACAGTTCTGTTTGTCAGGTGTGCCAGACCGCCACCGCCACTCACCTTTCCACCGATACAGGAGCGCGCACTGTGGTTGTCTGCCGCTGCAGACGCAGCATGAAGTGCCTCCACCAGCTCCCAGAAGGTCTCCTTGGACATCCAAAACTGCCGCATCCACCAGCGATTATCCCACCGTAGCAAGACAATCTTGTCCCACCACTCCCTGCTGCTTGGATGTACCCAGTGCTGTTGGGGCTCCTCCATCTCTGCCAGCGCGTACCACTGGTACATCCTGTTTTGGTGGGTGGCATGGATCCGCAGATCTCCCACGTTGAAAGAACAGCATTTGGGCAGCAACGCTTCTCTTTCTGGCAATATAACGCTGGTACGCCAGGTACAAATTCGAAGTACAACACAGTAAGACCACCACCACTTGCGCCATCAGAAGCAAGATAGCTTCCTCAGCTGCCATGGTGGTGAGTCTGAGGAGCAAACAACCTCCTCTGACAAAGAGAATTTTTCGGGTTTTCTCCCTTTAATATCACTTCCAATTTGCCCACCAGGAAAATGAACCAATGTCTATCAAGTAAAATGGCCAGGCTGAAAATTAACCAATCACAGACATCATTAGGGCAGTCATTCTGCCATTTCAGACTAGCGCAAAATCGATATAGTGCAAATCTGATTTTTTTTAAAACGCCGTTCTTTTATCATTGGTGACGGCAGGTCAAGCCCTGCCCCATATCTCACGATTCTCAGAGGAATGTGAACAGAGGATAGCGCAACGCAGACACAATTTGGGCGGGAATGTGAACGGCAGCTGGGAGATTGTGGGATAGAGACGACCGCAATCATTGCGTTGGAAAAGCAAAAGGTAAGTCAGTGTGGATTCAGCCATGTGGGGTGAGAGTTTGCTCTTCAGGATATCCATCACAGAAGTGTTTGGATACAACTGAACAGTTTTTGACCACAGTAATTGCAACCTGTGAGCAAGCTGCAAACCAAACCAGTGGATATTCAAGCATTCCCAACTACCACCAATTAAGTTACAACGTTCAAATTAGCAGGAGAAAAGAGCAAGAGTCCAGTAGCACCTATAAGATTAACAAAATTTGTGGAAGGGTATGAGCTTTTGTGAGCCTCACCAAGTGACCTGTGGCTCACTAAAGCTCATACCTTTCCACAAATTTTGTTAAGTCTTATAAGTGCTACTGGACTTTTGCTCTTTTCTACTGCTACACACAGACTAACACAGCTACTCAACTTGATCTATCTCCATTCAAATTAGATGTTTAAAAAGGGCTATTATGATTTTTTTAAAAGGAGTGCAATGATCCTAAAGACTTACATCCCTCTAATTCTACTGTAATAGATTAGAAGAGTGTAACTCTGCTAAATTAGGGTTGCCCAGTTAGCTTCTTGCATAATCCAAGAGAAACAGAGGTGAAAAGAATAATGTAATACATCACTTTACAAACTCTACAATCAAAGGCAACCATCAAAAGTACAAATAATTAGCTCGACTGCTGCCCACAACTCCAGACCTTGTAAATCAACCTCCCGAGCCTTCTGTGTTTCTTCTTGTCTAATTAGATAAAAGTGCATGCATGTTAAAAGACTCTTGGCACCATTTTCGGTTGTATGAAACACAGTTCTTGTATTTTGCATTTTAATCTGTTTTAATAAGTATCTCCCAATTCATTTCAGTACGAACTTCAACATCGTTTCTGTCTCTACTGGGAAGATTTTAATAACAGAGTTTAATAACAGACAAATATTATGGTTTGTGGGCTCAATCGTTTATGATCCAATACTTGCAAAGACTCCAAATCCTCAACACTCCAAGGAGACACAGTGCCCGATTCCAGACGGCCCTCCCCATTGCGAAACGTCACGCGTCGTCGCGCAGAAAACGCAAAATATCGCGTTTTCTCGCGCGAGTTTTACGCAACGTCGCGCAAAACTCGTGCAAGAAAACACGCTATTTCGCGTTTTCTGTGCGACGTTTCACGATGGGGAGGGCCGTCTGGAATCGGCCAAGATCTAACAATAACAATGATAAAAGGGTGGAATAAAACTATGTCCATACGTTCCAGAGAGAGGGACCATATTCTGAAAAAAATATTCTGCTCTACCACTTTTCTGGTATGCGGCTTTTAAAAAACTACAAATCCAGATTTTTGG
The DNA here is from genome assembly GCF_028583425.1 of Eublepharis macularius. NCBI lineage: Eukaryota > Metazoa > Chordata > Lepidosauria > Squamata > Eublepharidae > Eublepharis > Eublepharis macularius. The sequence continues at coordinate 122,190,598 of NC_072796.1, read as the reverse complement.
ATGTGGCTGAGCACGTGCCTCAGAATTTTCCACTTCAAATCTAATGTTTTTGTTTTTTGGGAAAGGATCCGTGGTGTTGATAAATCTATCCTAGCATACACATTTGAATGTTCAATCACATCACTGACTTTTATACCGTTTCAATATACTGAGGGACCGCTCTCCCAAAGGTGATGACTGGATGGCAGCCGCAAGTAAATAAAGTGCAGAACGTCTCCAGCACAGCATTCTTGGATAAACTAAACTTGGGTGTTCAATTGAATGAGTCCAGCCATTTTTTCTGTTGGGAAGGGGGCTGAGCGAATTTCCAAATCATCATGGTTTTATAACGATCAGAAACTGAACGTATTTTCTAATCCCCCACCAAACCCCAACAACAAATACTTGTAAATGGGTTATGTCTTCAGAAATAAAGCATTTTCTGAAATGATTAATATAGGAGCAAACTAGAACTGTTGGAGAAGGTAGGTGGGAATGGAAAACACAAAATCCTGCAGTCTCTACCACAGGGGTCCCCAACCTTTTTGAGCTTGTGGGCGCATTTGGAATTGTGACACAGTGTGGTGGGCGCAACAACAAAATGGCTGCTATAGCGAAGGTCCTTGTGTTGTCGAAACAGCTTCCACCAAAGCCGTGTTTTTAAAAATCTGCACAGTCAATCAAATCCCGAATGACCCATCAGAAGCCATGCTTGGCAAAAGCCCAACCTGGCCCCACCCATTTTCTCAAAGCACTTGGTGGGCACCAGGAAAGATGTCAGCAGGCATAATGGTGCCCATGGGCTCCATGTTGGGGGCCACTGCTCTAGCAGCTTAACTCAAAAATATAGGAAATCAAACACTGGCCAAATCTATACTACAATAAGCTGTTTATTTTATGAATATCAAAAGTCATTTAAGTCCTCCATGCTGCAGATCAAAGGACAGAATTACCTTGTAAACATAGACCACTACGGTTTCCTTTATTTCTACTCTCACAAGACTTTTATATTTTCAGATAGACGTAGCGATTGTTTTGCATCTCTCCTTCAGTAGCTTTTGGTGCAACTTTATGCCTCCTGTAGCTCCTTTGAAGACCAACAAGATTTCACGGGTATAAGCCTTTGAGAGCCAAAGCTCCCTTTGTATCTGATGAAGGGAGCTTTGGCTTTCAAAAGCTTATACCCTGAAAATCTTATTGGTCTTTAAGGTGCTTCTAGGCTCAGATCTTGCTCTTGATGTCTCCTGTTCATCACATTTTTATATCATTATTCCTTTGGAACTCAGGACAGTATACCAGGCTCTCCTCTCTGTATTGCAAAGGTAACTTCACAAAGAATCTGCGAAGTAGGTTAAATCACAAGAAGGTGGTTGGAGATCCATAGATAAGTGGGGATGTGAAGCCATCTCCTGGATCCCAGTCCGCCACACTGCCCAGCCTCTTTGCATGAAGTATTTTGCATCTGCAACCATCTAATTAAATCCACATTTCCAGTTCTCCAAGATCATTACAGGTTGCAACTTTGGGGCTTCTACCTCATGTCTGAAACATCTAGGCTTGCCAACCCCCAAATGGGGCCTGGAGAATTACCATTAATTTCCAGACTACAGAGATTAGTTCCCCTGGAGAAAATGGCTGTTTTAGAGGGTGAACTCTAAGGCATTATACCCTGATGAGGTCCCTCCCTTCCACAAACTCCACCCTCTCCAAGCTCCACCCCCAAATCTCCAGGAATTTCCCAATCCAGAGCTGGCATCCATAGCAACATTTACCCCTCACACCTTATATTTCCTATTAAATGGATAGCTGGATTATGTTGGAAGTGCAGGACTTTACGCTGCACCCTAGTCTCAGGTTAAAGAGGGGGACTACATAGTGTCAGAGGGATAGAAGGGTCAAGGCGTATGCATCTTTCCCTTTCTACCGTCCTGATATTATCCCTTTGAAGTGCAGATTGATACTCTTAGGGACTTCCTTGCTTCTGTCTTCACTTTCCCTCTCCTCACTCAGTCTCCCAGCCAGGAGTGCTGGACACGCTTGCTGCATCTCTTGGCATCCTAGTCTAGATAGAACAGAATGCTGTCTCGGCTCCCTTCCTATCTTGAGTGTTCCTTAAACCAAGGACTCCTATTTCTTTGTTCAAGATAAAGCCAAGCTCTTTGTGAATATTTGTTCCTCAGCTTGCACAGACACATGAAGGCTTTTGCTACACCCACTAGGCCACTCTGTCTTTAGATTAAGAGTTCTGAAGAACTCAAAAAGGTTGCTATTTTATGGTAATTTGGCCGCACCTAATAAAAGGTACTAGGCAGCCGTTGTTCTTGGAACTTTTTTCTCACATTCCTATTGAATCTTCTTGCCTCCTAGCTCAAACATAGACTAATCACAGATGGCGGATTCGAGTAACCATATTTTCCCTTCCATAACTAGTACTATTTTTGTTAGCTGGCTTGTGATAGTGTCCTCACGCATCAGCTATCACAGAAGCACTTTCTTCTTCAGCAAAGAGTGCCTAGTGCCTGCCTACCCAGTGGATAGGAAACTTTTGTGCAAGAGTGATCAGTTGAACCAGATGCATACCTCCCGCTGCAGAAAGGCAAGCAGATGAGGTTGTCTATTGGAGAATGCTAGAACTGGAGCTTAGCAGATTTTTTTTTTTGCCACCAAAAAGAAATACAAATTAAAGCCAGAGGGAGGGGAAATATAATTTCTGTCATCGTAAAATGATTCGTGAGTTGCATAGATATGAGAATCATAAGAACAGAAAAGGTGCCTTGCCAGATCAGCACAGTGATCCATTTAGTATGGTATCCTGTTTCACACAGAGGCTAACCAGGCCTTGGAGGGCCAACAATAGACCACAGAGACCAAGGCCTTCCCCTGATGTTGCCTCAAAGCACTGGCGTTCAGCAGCTGATTGCCTCTGGGTGTCCAGGTTCTCTTTATTTATTTTTATTCTCTTCACTTATGCCTCACCTGTCTCCCTAGTGTGAATCTGAAGCACCTTCTCCTCTCCTCCATTCATCCTCACAGCAACTCTGTGAGGTAGGTTACTGTGTGTTACTGGCCCAAGGTCACCCAACACACTTTCAATTTTTAAAAATCATTCAAAAAGTAGAAACAAATCAACAGGGCCAGACTAGTTCCCAGAAACGGTCTACTCCAGGACAAACCTAAAGGAACTAACAACAGAACACCACTGGTTGTCACCTATAGCTCCCAGCTCAAACCCATCCAACGTATCATCAGTGAGCTACAACCCATCCTGGAAAATGATACCTCTCTCTCAAAAGCCCTGAGTGGAAGACCTTTCCTTGCCTACAGGCAGCCCCCCAACCTTAAACGACTTCTCACTCACAACCATGAATTGGCCAGCACAGTCACCAGCACAGGTACCAGGCCCTGCAACAGACCCAGATGCCAGCTCTGCCCCTGTATCTACCCAGGGAATACAATTACAGGACCCAATGGCATCAACTACACTGTCTCTGGCTCTTACAGCTGCTCATCCTCCAATCTGATATATGTCCTCATGTGCCAACAATCTCCATCTGCTCTGTACATTGGACAAACCAGCCAACCTCTACGCAAAAGAATAAATGGACACAAATCTGACATTAGAAATGGAAACGTCCAGAAACCAGTGGGAGAACACTTCAATCTACCAGGACATTCCATCAAAGACTTAAAGGTCGCTGTAGTTCATCAGAAACCTTTCAAAAACAAAATCCAACGGGAGGCTGCTGAACTGGAATTCATATGCAAATTTGACTCTGTCAAGCTGGGACTGAATAGGGACTATGAATGGTTATCACATTACCACAGGTAACAGATTTCCTTTACAGAGGTGGGGTCTGGGGGAGCTCAGTGGCACCTGGCGTGGGCTTTCGGGAACCACAGATCTCTTTGTCAGATGCATCTGGCAGGGAGAGCTGTGGTTATCGAAGGCTCATACTGCATTGGAATTGGATGGTCTAGCTGTTTGGCTGCTACAAACTAACAGGGCAAACTCCTTTGAAGCCAACTGATACACACACTAAAAGGAGATGTTTAGATATACTAGCAAAGTAATGTTTTGATTGCACCCTCCCCCTTCCTCCCCCTAATTGCCTCTTCTCTCTCCTCCTCTTCTGTATTTGACCAGTCTCTGTATCAGGCATCTGACGAAGAGAACTTGATTCTCAAAAGCTTATGCTACAATAAAATTGGTTAGTCTTAAAGGTGCTACTGGACTCTTTTTGATTTTGCTACCACAGACTAACACGGTTAACTCCTCTGCATCTAATTCAAAAGTGGTAGAAGATATGAAACTAGTACAGCATTTAAAGGATAAAATGACAAAATGGCAGCATATCCTAGCTAGTAGGCACTGATGGACCTCTCTTCCATGCATCTGTCTCACCCCCTTTTAAATCTATGCTTTTGGCCCTTACTACATCCACTGGCATTGCATTTCACAGGTTAATTACATATTAAGTAAAGACACACTTCCTTCTGTCCATCAAAAATCTATTGTTCATCAAATTCTGTGGGTGCCCCTTGAGATCTGATATTTAGATCCTAATTGACTTAAAAATAACAAAATACTAACAAAATACTCTATACCTGACAATAGCCCTGCAGAGAAGATTAGCATATCAAGCACCAATCCATATGCAAAAGAACCTCCTCAGGATACAGTGAAGCCTCCCTCCATTAGCATTTCACACCCTGGGAAATTCCTACAGGATGACTCAGTCCAACCCTACCTTCCTGAGTAGATATAAATTACCTGCCAACTTCTTTTCCACATTGTGACGCTGAGAGATCTCTTTTGGTGCTACACCTCTGAAGATGCCAGCCACAGTTGCTGGCGAAACATCAGGAACTACAACGCCAAGACCACGGCTATACAGCCCGGAAAATCCACAACAACTATGACTTAAAAATAGTTCTCCAGCTGGATGTAAAACCAAACTATTCAAAAAGGCTTTTTACTCAAATCGGAGGGCTGTATTGTAGGGAAGATGCTTCGCTAATGAGTTAGGGACCATAGACTTCATCACTATATTGCCTTACATATTATCTGCTGCTTTAAATATGTACCACCAGTGCTCCATGTTGTCTAATATTAATCCTAGAATTATGTTCTGCTTCAGTATTTTTTCTACTCTGTATTGGATTCTTGCTAACGCTATGTCTTTTAAACTTCTATTTACCCTATGGTATTGTTTATGAAATGTCCTTGATACTGTATTGAAATGTACTTGATACTGATTGTACTAATCCCATACTGTGTAATCCGCCTTGAGTGTCAGTGAGAAAGGCGGACTATAAATGACATAAATAAAATTTTAAAAGTTCATTTATGGCAGGTTGCGTAACTTACAGCTAGAAGGGTCTCTTCTTATGGGAAATACATATGGGCATCCTGACATTGGAGGCTTCAAATGATACATCTAATGTTGGTTTGGTTTGATTTAGGAGACAATGCACACATTCGTATGCTTTTGGCACAAGCATATCTCCTAGCTTGGAATATGTATTACTAGGTTGTAATACATGAGTCAGCTTCTACATTCCATATTAAAATACATGATTGAGCAAGATGAAAACATATTGTTAACCAAGCCATAGGTAAATTAAAACACAGTTCAAAAGTTGAAAAGCATCTTTCCTAACAGCCTAAATTAAACCTATCAATAGCAATGCCAAAGTTCAGTGGCTTTTCAGGAAATATCCCAATTTCTCACAATTTCTGCTATAATACTTGATATTATCTCCCTTTCACAGACAGTCACATGAACATTAGATCTTGCCTTCTCCAAGCAACCTTCAGCATAAGTAAACATTGTTTGTCAGCACAATCCTAAACTGATACACAGCCTTCTAAATCCACTGATTTCTGGACTTACAAGGGTGTAACTGTGCTTAGGATTTCACTGAGTAACAGACAGTAGAACTTGCATGTTTGATAGGGACTCCAGACTTAAAACATCCAGGAGGCCTTCCTAACAACCTTAACTAGAAATTACTGGGTTCAGGTCACAGGACTGAGGCTATCCAAGACAGAGGATCACACTGATCTTTAATATCAAATATGAATACGTGGCAAAGGGATATAACACAAAGCCATACTCCTATAAATTTCACTAATTTCAGTGTCCTTTACTCCTAGATAAACATATTTAGGCTTGATAGGTTCGAGTCCAGTAGAACCTTAAAGACCAACGAAGAGTTTTCAGGGCATAAGCTTTTGAGAATCAAAGCTTACAGCCTGCAAGGCTATCTCAAGTCTGGCCCTAGAAATATAGAGGCAAGGGAAAAACAAAGGTGTAAACAATGTGAAAACATGAGCAATGGTTATAAGAAGGAACTTTATGGGAATCACCAGTAGCTTTCAAGAAAGCCACCCCTCCCAGTTTGGATATTTCCATTAACAAGAAATTTTTAAATTTATTTTACAGTCCACCTTTCTCACTAAGACTCAAGGTGGATTACACAGTGTAATTCAACACAATCATCAGCTGGAGCATTCAGTAAACAATAAAACAGAGTACAGATTGCAGAAATTTGAAAAGTAGACATCTAATACAGAGCTGAAACAATGTTGAAACAAAACATAATAAGCAACAGTAACAGACTATACATGCCAGTATAGTCTACAGTCCCCATCTCTTTACTGAAGCATCATTTATTGTCCAATATGAACAAGAAATGAATGATGAATGATGCAGTTTTGAAACCTCATCAGAACCTTGGAAGAATGACCACATGAACCAAACATTAATACTCCAAAACAGATGCAGTAAATCAGAAGAGGGAATTCTCCATCTCAAGCCACTGGGAAGGAGAAACAGCAGCCCACCAGAGACACCCTTTCCTAATCCACAAAGCCATTTCTGCCAGTGGGTGCTGCCCCAGTTGGGAAATCCCTGGAGATTTTGGGTATGGAGCCTGGAGAGGGTGGGGTTTGGTGACGGGAGGGGCTTCAGCAGGGTGTAGGGCCATCCCAAAGCAGCCATTTTCTCCAAGGGAGATAGATCTCTAGCCAGCACCTGGAAGTTGGTAACCCTATGCCCTATAGGCCGCTTCACCATGTCAAATGAAGAGAACATGAAATTCAGAACAATGTGGGTTTTTTAAAAACTGGCAACAACACGTAACTTGTCGCCTAAGAACAATTTCCAAGAGCGAAACGTTCCACAACACACTTAAGCTCCGGAAAAAAATTGAGTGGAAGCTGCGCAGGCGCTATTCCCTCACCCTGCCTCTCTATGGCACATTCCTTAGCCAATATTCTGCAAGTCCTCTTTCATTCGTTAACGTCATGCCTGCTACGTGCGCATGCGCCGTCAAGGCTACCCGGTGGGGCCTATACGAGTGGAAACGCGTTTGCGCAAGCGCTCTGAGCTCCTACTCCCGGCCTTTCTCCTCCTCCTGTTTTTTTTTTTTTTAACGGTAAACATCCTGCTGATTTTTGAACGGTTGGTTTGGGCGGCAGGAAGAGGAGCGGTCGCCATCTTGTTTGTTTGAGTGGCTCGGAGAGGGGGGCGGGGGGAGAACCAGGGACGGGGAGCGGCGGTCCCCCCCAGCGCCCACCCCAGCCGGCGGAGCCCGCGCGGGACTCGAGGTAAGGATCAGAGCCGGCGGAGGGCCGGAGCGGCCTCAGGGGAGCGCCAGCGAGGCCGGTGGCCGTGTAGGCCTAGGCCCTGATCCGTGTGCGAGGGGCTGCTGATGGGAACCGGTTTAGCAGCTGCCTCGTAGGCGGACGGCTTCCCTTTTGCTCCTCTCTGGTGATGCAGCGCTGCCTTCGGGGTAGAAGAGACGGGCCGCTCCTTCTCTGCCCGCGCCTCGCTTTCCTTCCCTGAGGCCGCTGACGGGCTGCCCTGCAACATGGCCACTGCCCCAGAACCGTGCTCCAGACCAACCAAGCCTCCCATTTCTGTTGGAGGGGAACAGTTTGAAATGCCTTCAGGTAGGGAGCCGCGGTGGTCTGCAGGAGAACAGCAGGGTTGGAGTCCAGGGCACCCGAGAGGCCAACAAGAGTTTCAGGGTGTAGCTGAAGATGGGAGCTTTGAGTCTCGAAGGCTTACACTCTGGAAATCTTGTTGGTCTCTCGGGCGTTACTGGGCTCAAATCCTGCTTTTAAAGTGGCTTTTCGGATCCCTCTCCGTTTGCAAGGTTAGGCTAGCGGGTGGTGGATTCAAATTCCCATTCAGCCACGTGGAGAGGGTGACCTTGGGGCATAGTCTCTCAGGCTAGCTTATTGGGATGATTGTGACGGTAAAACGGGAAGAGGAGACCCAGGTGTGCGCCCCTGCCTGCTTGGAGGAAAGGCAGGATAAGAAAGTAACAGGTCCGTTGTTCCTTTAGAAAGAATGCTTGTTTTTCCTTTTTATGCTGTTTGATATGTGGAATGGAATAGACTTTAGGGTGTGTGTGTTTTGACACGGTCTCCTTTGTTAAAAAAATACCTCTCATTTTGAAAAGCTTGCTCTTAATAAGGAATGCAAAAAATTTCCCCCGTTTACGCCAGTCATTGGTGCTTAGGAACTCCAAATATTAGCCTCTGATATGTCAGAAGAATGAGCCTGGCAGCTGCAGTTTCTACCATTGGCCCTCTCAACTTCCTGGAACGTTTGGTTTGTGTGGAATAGTCTGGCAGGCGGACAAAGGCCAGTAGGATCTCATGTGTGTTTCCATGCTACCAGCAGGACAGTTGAGTTGTGATTTATGTTGGCCTCTTATGGTGGGAGTGTTCTGTCATATTTATAATTTCAGAGAGGAATTCTAGCTTGTAGATTCACAAGAAAGTAAAAACCTGATTTTTCTTTCTTAAAGAGGAATGGCTTCTGCAATTGTCTTTGCTTTTGTCATTGGTGAAGTAAATTAAACAATTGCGAAGTTCATTTCATTCAGACTTTCTGCAGCAACATTTCTTAGTGTTTTATGCTTGCTAGATGCTTGAGGAAGTTTTTAGGGGATTATAGAAGGTCTGATTGTTTTCCCTCTCACTGTAGGTCCTTGGTCTCTTTGTTCTTTTCCTCTCTTGACCACCAGCTCAACTTTAAGTTATTCAGGTAGTAGCATATGGCCGAACTGCACTACAGTAAGCTAATGTACCTTCTGAGATGTGTTAGAAACAAGCTATAACGTCAGATACTACCTTGTTGCCTAGTCAGTGTGAAATAGCGTTAATACGTGGCTAACAGTGGGAACTCTCTGAAGGCCCATTGGAGCCAGGGATGCTTGTTGATCGGGCTACATTGAAATATTGCAAAGTTATAGAGAGAGAACAGGGAATGGATTAAGAGAAATAAATATGTTCCTTGAAACTACTGCTCTAGATCTGGAATGGCAGCCCCAGGAGTAGAATGACAGTCTATGGAAGTGGAAGGAGTGCTCTAGAACTGGAATAATGGTCCCTGGGCCTCTGAGAAATGAAAAGTACTGTATGGAATTAGTGTTCGCAGAAGTTATGCAGTGGTCCTGGAATCATCCCTGCATACTTCACATCCTTTGAGACCCTGGTTTTCTCTCATTCTGATTGCTGTGAGGGTCTTAGTATTTGTTTCAATCCTCCTTTTGCACAGTTAAGTTTAATCCCCCTCTTTTACTCTGGCAGGCCAGCCTCCTTCTCTTTTGTATTTCTGTTGTCTCTTATCCTCTGCCTATACCCCCTCTGCACTTTTCTGTAGTGACCTTAGAAACTCAGCCCCTTCTTCTTTGTGGAAACATTGTAGCTCTTTAGCTAGATGATGTCTACTTTCATGGCCATTGGTCCATCCTGACCAACCCAGTGATGGGTATCCAATCATCAGCGTGTGAGAGTTTTCTTTCATTCCTCTTCATTCCTGCAGCCGCTTCTAAACCCTGAAAAGACCATTTCTGGGGGTTACAGGATCTCTACAAAGGAACAGCCGTGTGGGTCAGTAAGGATGGTCAAGGAGATAACATTGCCCCCTCTCCTCAGTGGAGCTCTGGTAACAGAAAAGGAGAGATTTTGCCTCCTTACCCTTTCTCACTCCAGCTTCTCACCCCCACAGCTTTTCTTCCTGTGACCCTGGGACTTATCTGTCTGGGGTAGAAAGAGGCTACAGGAATGGAAAGCATTGTAGGAAAACTCTGCATTCCATTTATGAATTGGTAGGCTAGAAGCCATTAACTGCCAAAAGCTCTCCAGATTCTGGCTTTAAGTTAGCATTTCTCTGCTTCTCTCCTTCTGATGGTGATTCTGAGTTTGCTTCTTTCTTCTTTTCTGTCGCTGAATCCCTTGATTTCCTTCTGACAAAGATTATCATCTGTTGTTCACTATGGCAGTTACAGGTACCTTTTGGCATTGACAAAGATACTAGCAGCACCTGGTCAGCATGCCCAGAAGAGTCATGCCAGGGCAACTTCACATTACAAGACTGTATGGTGCTCTGTTGCAGCTGCAGAACATCGGTATCATGCAGCTTGCCCGCTATCAGCCATCATAAAGCTGCCAACTTGTTTCATCTGCAAAAAATATGTGCATTAGCAACAGTTTCAGACCTGTTTTGTTTAACAGTATTGCATGGGTAAAGTTTCATTTTTTAGTCCTTCCTGTAAGGGTAAAGTTCTACTCTTGACACTGCAAGATATGAGTTCAGTGGCACTTCAGAGACCAACAAGATTTTCAAGTAGAAAAGAGCAAGAGTCCAGTAGCACCTATAAGATTAACAAAATTTTGTTAGTCTTATAGGTGCTACTGGACTCTTGTTCTTTTCTACTGCTACAGACAGACTAACACGGCTACCCATCTTGAGAGTATAAGCTTTCAGGAGTCAAAGCTCCCTTCTTCAAACACAGCACAGAAGGGAGCTTTGATTCTTGAAAGCTTACACACTTAAAATCTTGTTCATCTCTAAGGTGCCCCTGAATTCAAATACTGCCGCTCTACCACAGACCTATATGGCTACCTACCTGAAACAACTCTTGGCACTCTCATTCCAGTCCTAGTGACTGCCATTCTAGGTGCAGAGCACTAATTCTACTACTGTGGCCCATCGTTCCACTCCTGGGCTGTCAGTCTAGAGTCTGGGGACAGTCATTCCAATCCTGGGACCATCATTTCACTTTTTTATTTATTTTATAGAATGAAGATCTAGAGTGTACATTCCACACCCAGGGATTCTCATTCTGTTTCCAAGATTGCCATTCCAGATCTAGAGCACTCATTCTACTCCCAGGTCCATCATTCTCTGGGCTGTAAGTTCCAATTGCTGGTTCTGATTGCTGAGATCATCGTTCTATTCCCCAGGAATGCATTTAAGTCTTTCTATTCGTTCTCTTAATCTGTTCTTGTTTTATTTCCACCTTTGCAGTATTTTGGTGTATTTCAGTGGAATCAGATCAAGTCAGTTAGCATTCCTGGCTCCCATTTTATCCTATGGCTTTTCAGAAAGCACGTTGTTTCCAGAGGACATTTTTGTAATTCATTTTTGTATTATATCAGCGCAGCCTCTTGTTTAAAGTCAAATACTACATGTGATTAGTTAACATGTCACAATCATTATCACCCAGTCTTTGTTCTCACAGTCCTGTTTATATGAGGTGCTGGGTCAGTGTGAAGTTGAGTTGGGGAATGTTTCTACCGCGCCAGTGCTGCAATTAAATTAGGCCTAGGGCACTCTTGAAAAATAGGGGAGAAAGAAAAATGCAATTGGTAAAGCAGCACAAAAATCTGCAATCTTCTTTTTCTCATACAAGTGAGAGGATCTACATGTTTAGTCTTACCATGCATCTCAGAACTAATTTATGTATGATGGGTCTTTATTGAGGAAGTTGTAGGTGGCTTCCTCCTCTCCTTTTTTATCCTTGCAAGAATCTCTGAGACGAGATAGTGAATGGACCAAGGTCACTCACTGAGCTTCCATGGTAGAGTGCGGATTTGAAATATTTGACTTGCTACAATAGGAATAGCTCCTTCATTCAGTCTGTTGCCTGACACTCCTCTTCACATCAGTGTGCACACAGATTATTAGAGGTGTCATTTTTGAAAATCTTACTGTATGTGAATTTGTCCTTATATTGGAAAACTTGAAGCATTCTCTTACTGGTAGGAAAAAAAGTATCTATAGAAAATAATTCACAAGAAGTACTACTTCAGTCTGCTTATTACTCAGTATACAACATAATTGTGTTTTTATAGGTTTTTCCATAGACAGTTGGCACAATGTTCTACGCTCACTTTGTCCTGAGCAAGCGAGGGCCGCTGGCCAAAATCTGGCTGGCGGCCCATTGGGATAAGAAGCTAACCAAAGCCCATGTGTTTGAGTGCAATTTGGAAAGCAGTGTGGAGAGCATCATCTCACCTAAGGTAATATATTTATAATTGCTTTTGTGTTTAAAGATTATATGCTTCTGCATTTTTGTGATGTGGGAAAATGTTAATCTAAAAGCAGATATACATGCAGTTGCTGCATCATTGTTCATATCATAAGAATTGCTTTGCCAGATGAGACTAATGCCCATCTAACTTAACCTGTTGTTTCCAGACTTGGTCAGCCATGTGCTTTTGGGGTCTTCCAACTGGGAAATTAAAGGGATGGTTACCTCCTGTTGCTATATTCAGAGGCATGGTGCCTCAGCATATAGACTTTCTGTTTAACTTTCATGACTGGTAGCTCTTTTAGACTTCCTCTGTGCTGAATTGAGCAACTGAACCCATTCTGTGAACAGACCTTTAGTTCATATATGCTTTTTGACTTTTTGCTTATGTTAGTTAATGTAAAGCAGTGCAACAGTGTGAAAAAGTGCATTTTTAAACTTGAGTATTAAAATATTGTGCTTTACAAAATGGGGGTTTAACTCTAATATGTCTAGAAAAAGAAACTGGCATTCTTAAACACAAAATTTTCATTATTCTGTTCTAATTTGAGTACCGATTCTTACTTCACGCTAAAAGTAGTATTAATTTATGGGAAGCAAAGGCTACCTCTCCTATCACCTGCTCATCCACATAAACAGAAATGATAGTGGCAGGGGTTGGAGAACACATTCTCATCCATTTGAGCCCAAGTTTCCAACTAGTTTTCCTGGAAATAATTCTTAGTTGCTACATGAAAATTACTGTTTACAAGTTTGTAGTGAATATTGGTGAAGAAATTTGGACTATATTACAAACCAGCAATATGGGACAATTTTTAAACTAACTATAATAACATTCCGCTGTTTGTGCAGTACTGAAGTACCAAAGTGGTGGCTGTATAAAATGACTTCTGATTTGTATAGCTGGATTACAATCCATCTAAAGAAATGGTTTCAAACCATGCAATCCTATGGAGAGTTACTCCAGCCTGTTGACTTCAATGGGCTTAGACTGGAGTAACTCACCATAAGATTGCACTGTAAGTGTTACAGGCTTGATGGCAATTGTACCTTAATTATAAATACATTTTCAGGTGAAGATGGCTCTTCGAACTTCAGGACACCTTTTATTGGGAGTTGTTAGAATTTACCACAGGAAAGCCAAATACCTCCTTGCGGATTGTAATGAGGCGTTCATTAAGATCAAGATGGCTTTCCGTCCAGGTACTTTACACATTTAATGTCATTGTATTAGCATGCTCCACAGTTCCTTTATATTTAGAAAATGTATATGCTGCCCCTCCAGAAATCTGCTCAAGACAGCTTACAAGAAATATTGGAACTTAGTTAAGAGTACGCAACACTGAATGAAGAGGGACTTAAAATATAAATAAAAATTTACAGGATCAACTGCAAACTACTTTCCCATTAAAAATTAACTTACAATACTGCTTTGAATAGTGACTTTCTTATCTTCGTCAGTTATTGGGTGAGGGTGAGGTGCAAAGCTAAGTAGATACAGAAATTATTCAGAGACGGTTTGAGGTTTTGCCCAGTTGACATTTCAACACAAAATAAGGTTCATGAGCCCAGTAAAAGATCTGCAAGCATTCAGTGCTGCATTTCTGCTGAAGTTGAGCAGGTATAAACCTGAGTGATCTCTTGGGTGGGAAACATCAGGGAGCCATGTGTAGGAAGGGACTGTAAATATAAGATTATCAGGCAAAACTCAGATTCATGCATATATTAGATTAATCTCTTGGATATAAATGCTCATGCCATAATGGCTGTTCATCTTCACAGGGTCATGAGATAATTTGTAACTTTTCCTTCAGAAATGTTGTGTTCTGACTAACACCTTCTCTCTTCAGGTGTGGTTGATTTGCCTGAGGAAAACAGAGAAGCTGCATACAATGCTATCACCTTACCTGAAGAGTTTCATGATTTTGACCAGCCGTTACCAGACTTAGAGTAAGCTGCTTTCTCTCTTAATCGCTTATTAAGAATGTTACTCTTGAGAATTCACATTAGTAAATATTTGCTGTTACCCACCAATTTCTGTTCTGTGAGATACCCCAGCAAACGAATGGGTCCTGCATTGGGTAGAAAGCTCTTAAGAATGCCCATTTCTGCCCTTGAAGCCCATGTCACAAGGGCCCAGAGCATGTTGCTTTGAAGATGGCTGGTCATAATGGCCACATTCTTAATATTGGGTTGAATCTCACAGAGGTCTTTCCCCTGGGGAAGGATGCTTGTGCTAAGGAAGGCATCACCACCAGTGGAATGGATCTGTGGGATTTAACGCATTGGGATGTATATATAATTCATGAGCTTAATTTGATCCTGTATTTCAGACCTGAATAGCTGCCACCTTTCTAAATATGAGATGCTGTGAAATACGCAGTTGTGTTTATTCCATTTGCTAATTTCAAAATATATTTGTCGCAGCATTCTTTTGCATCTTACTCTGAGGATGCAGTTTAAATTTGAACTTAAACACTTCAGAAAAATAAGATGGTTGTATCTGCAAATGAATAGCGATATCCATTGAGTTGAGGAAGTTGGACTCAGGTGCGCTGGCTTGATAGACAAGAATCAAGCACAAGTAACATTTGGAATGCTTTTAAATGGTCTTAAACTGTGCTTGTGTTCTTTCAAAGCGATATTGATGTGGCTCAGCAGTTCAGTTTGAACCAAAGCAGAGTGGAAGAAATCACAATGCGAGAAGAAGTGGGCAACATCAGTATCCTTCAGGAAAATGACTTTGGTAAAATACAATTGTAAATTTGTTAACTAATACAGTAACTGAAGTCTACTAACATTAAAATATGAGCAGTTGAAATTTGTGACGTGTTTATAGATGACCTGGTTTGAACATTAGCTGTTAAACTACTAAACTGTAAAGTAATGGGTTATAGATGGTGTTTGTATATAAGTATTCTGAATATAAATAAGCTTGACCTAGATCTCTTACTTCAGGGTACACAGTACACTAATTTGAAATGGTAAAATCGAACAACTGAACAGGTGGTTTTGTAGTGTTTGAGAAAAATTCTAGATCAAAGATGATAATGAGCTTGATCTCTCAGAAAAGACAAACTTTGTAAACAGAAGTAGACAGAAATAGTGTAGGAAACAATGTGTGGGGCTGCAGTGGAAGGAAGGATAAGCAGAAATCCTTCCCCCATTTGTACAAATGGAACAAGAGCCCAAATGGAGGGGAGGTACTATGGATTTCCCTCTTACCAGTGCAGCTTCCTGTGCCACATCCCATGTCATTTTTGAAGTGGTTTGAGGTTGGGTGTGTGTAGGAGAATCAGCAGAAATCCATTCCCTGAGCTTGGCAGCGTATTGCTTCCCCCTAGTACTGAAGGAAGGGTTGTCTGTTGACCATTTCCAGAGCCTGAATGTAAGGTCAGTAATAATAAGACTAAATAAATTACTGGACTCATGTAATTGAGTGATTTACAACTATTGTGGAAATATTTCATTGAAGGTTAATTTTAATCTTTGCTTCTGTGATTCTAATCTTCTGCAAGGTGACTTTGGAATGGATGATCGTGAAATGATGAGAGAAGATAGTGCATTTCCTGATGACATGCTGGATAGCACTAGTGCTTCTAACCTTCTCCTGGAGCCTGAACAGAGCACCAGTCATCTTAACGAGAAACCTAATCACTTGGAATATGACGAACAGTACAAGGATGACAATTTTGGAGAGGGAAATGATGGTGGAATCCTGGGTATGTGGGCTACTCATATTTTGTCCTGTACAATTTCTGGCATGTAACTACTTGCCTGAGGAATATGGATCTTGGTATCTTTGCATTCTTTGCAGTGATACTTAGCTGTCTAGGAATAACTGTCTACTTGAAATGTTAAATTGGTGGGGTATGATCTAAGCAATGTTGTAGAAATAGTGTTGGGCAGGTTAACTGCTAAGTGGTAGTGTTGGGCACTAGCAACCAACATGAGTGTTTGTTCCTGGGGTGATGAGTCGTCTTGCATCTCCTTTAGATGTATTTTTCCAGCTTAATGTGCAAAACCTTTTCTTTGCGTCCCCACCCCCAGTCCTTACCTAGATAAAGTTTTAGTGAACAATAATCTTGAGGGCAGCACATTCTGGTTTTATATGTGGTTTCTGAAAGGCAGTCTCCAGTCCACAGCTGCATACATCATAAGAAGTTTTTGAAGAACAAAATTGAAACAACTTTGAATTTTTTAGGGGGGAAACTTGGATGGCAAAAGATGGCACCCTTCTTGTTCCTGATCAGCTCTATTAATAATTTGGAGTAGTTCTATTTGACTTGGATAGAGTGAAGATTTCCACTGGCAGTGTGTGCGTGTGAGAGTTTTACCAGTTCACACTGCTCTGCCTTTAGACCTCAGATACTCCCTTCATACAAGTCCTGGGGGTCCCGTGTCCCTCAGGAGCAGTTTTTCATGGGGCACTTTGGATTGAAATAGGGAGGCAAGAAATTGCATTTTGTGGGCGGAAATCTGTTTTGTCTGCAAAAATCCTCTATAGAAGCCAACTCTTTGAAGTTGTGTGCTGATAATGCAGGAATCAGTAGTAGTAACTCTAATTGCTAGATGAGGAAAACTGGATTGGAAATCTAAGCTGCTAACCTTGCTTAAAAATTTTATTGACATTATATCACACTTTAAATATTCCTCTTCTCCCACAACATTTAATCAATTGCTTAATCAAAGGTAAGTTAAGTACTGAAAGAACTCCCCCCCCCCATTAGTTGCATACTAAATCTTCACGGCTTCCAGCCTGGAGCCCTGTTTCAGATTTTGATGTTTTTGGAGCCTGTTCAGCATTTAGTATGACTGGATTTCTAAAAAGACACGCCATTGGTCTAAAGACACAATAATTTAACTGATTGCATCATTTCCATGTCCATTTGTAATTGCTAACTTAATATTTACCTTCATGGGTTAGAAAGGTTGAAGCATTCAATATCTTGCTGTTGACACCCATGGTATTCTAACAATGGAGCTTCACCCATATGACCAGTGTCTTGGTTGATTTCCTAGAGTCGAGTCCATGAGTTCCTTGGCCTTGCCGAACCCTGGTTGGATGATGTTCACTTACAGCAAAAAGTTCTGTTCTTTTAATAGAGTAGTAGTTACGGTATTACAGTATTTCTGCATCTTATGACACAACTCATGTGCCTCCAGACCTAATATTTTGAGTGGGCATTTCAGATGACAAGCTTCTAAGCAACAATGAAGGAGGTATATTTGATGACCCACCTGCTCTTTCGGAAGGAGGGGTAATGATGCCTGAGCAGCCTCCCCATGATGATTTAGACGACGACGACAATGTCTCGAGTGAGTACTTAGTTACTTGCTTTGAAGA
Organism: Eublepharis macularius; assembly: GCF_028583425.1. NCBI lineage: Eukaryota > Metazoa > Chordata > Lepidosauria > Squamata > Eublepharidae > Eublepharis > Eublepharis macularius. Next base: position 122,172,936 of record NC_072796.1, on the reverse strand, counting down.
TACTAAAGTCAGAGATGCTGTGGAAGTACATAACTGTTCTGCTTTTGTAAGAGTGCATACCTTTGTACTAATATATCAGCAGCAACTGCAGATAATACTTCTTCTGAGTAAGGGATACAGTGCTTAAAATCTGGAGACAAATTTTCAAAGAAAAAAAAATCCTCCTCTTCCTCTGCATTATCCACAAAACAAGCTTGCCAGCACTGTGACATAACCACATCTTGCATTTCAAGCACCCCTGAGCAAGTCCTATTTTCTGTTGGTGGAAAATTGGAAAAGAGCACAATCTGGAATACAAGGCAACTTAAAAATCTGTGTCATTGCTTTGGCTGTACTGCCTCCTCCTTCATTCCACACCCGTCTTCATCTCTGCATTCGCCCTCAACTTTCCACATATCCCAGTTATTTTGATTGGATTCAGTGTTCCATCAGCAGAAGGGATTGGTGCTTGCAGGTCTTAGCCACGTTACATTCTTCTCACCAGACCCTTCGAGGTCCCTCCTGGGAAAGTTGATTCCTGGGCTTAGAAAGGACTGTTGAGGGGAAGAAAATAAAATGCAGCAAAGTTTTTTGTTCGCTGCGCGAGTCCACATATGCACCTTTTGCATGTGGAAGAAAATGAAGATTATGGTGTGTACAAATGGCAGGTGGTGAAGGACATCATGGGGGTGGGAAAGGAAAATGGGTACAGATAAGCCTGCATGGAACAAAGCTATGTGCAAATGTTCGTGTTGCTTGTAATGTCCATATTTTGGCTGCACGTTTGATATGAAAGTGGTGATTTAATTTTAATCTTGATTCACAGTGGGTGGACCAGACAGTCCAGATTCAGTAGATCCAGTTGAACCGTTGCCAACTATGACTGATCAGACCACTCTGGTTCCGAATGAAGAAGAAGCGTTTGCTTTGGAGCCCATTGATATAACCGGTAAGTAATATAACTGTTGTATTTGAGACCTTGACTTTGCTGAGAGTGAAAAGGAGAAAACAATTGGTCATGTAGATTTAAAACGTAACCCAAAATCTGGAGTTGATGGTTATATAAACAACTATACCAGCATCATGTAATACTGCAGTGGCTATGCAGACAAATGATGACGCAAACAGTTGAGACTTGGTATCATTCCCTACCTCACCGCTGCAGATTCTTGTTAAGAACATTGGAGCTCTAATATAACATAACATGAAATGCTGTTTTGTTACAATTTATTTAATTTAAATATTTATATCCCCCCACTTATCTCCTTAGACCCAAGATGGCTTTAAAGTTCAGTATTTTCACTTACAAAAAAAAAAACTTGTATAAGGTCACAAAGATCTGCTTTACTGCTTATCTCCCCCCCCCCCCCCCGGTCTTCTTGAAAGTCCATGCAGCACTCCCTCTTGAATTTTATATTCTTGATCTGGCTGTAAGGTTTATGGAAGCGCAACTCCTATTATGTATCAGTGCCCTGACTTCTTTTCATGCTGTTCTGGGGTAGAAATCTAAGGAATTCACTCCATGTTATTTTAATTTCAACTCAGCATTCAGTATGTGCTAGGTCATGTGTTTTATTTATGCATTTTATTGATGGGGTGCTTTCTTTGGTATTTGTCTACCAATGAGGAAGGTATTTGGGCCAAAATGCATCTGGTTTTATTGGTTTTGCACATATGGCTGTTAGTTGTACTATTATACCTGTATATTAATTTTTATTTGTATGTACATACAATGTTTTAATACGTATACGTATGACCATATTATACTTTGAATCTGATCTGTGTATTCATATTAAACTTTATATTGGTTTTTTTAATTTTTATTTTTAGTTATTTTCAACTATTTGACTTTTAATCCTCTCGCTTTACATTTGTATAACGCAGCCTTTTTTGCCGCAGTATCATAAGTGTCTTCCGGCAGTATCCCCAGTCCTTTCCTCTTGTTTCCTCTCTCCCCTGTCAATTACTTCCCCTTTTGCTTCCTTTACTGTTTCTCTGTGCTTGGTTTCCTTTACCCCTGCCACTCCCCTTCTCCTGTGTGAGTTGTGCAAAACAGCACAGAAGGCTTCTACTCATGCAGAAGCATGCACACCAAGAGGATCTCTGATATAGGTAGATGTGACTCTTTACACACTGCCACCCATACATAAACCTCTTCCCAAGTTTAGGGATACAGGCAAGTAAGGCAGTCACCACCCATCCCATCTCTCCTTAATAGGTAGACAGCCCTGACCCTTTTACAAAGTCTGGGTCCCCTCTTTCCCAGATATATCACCAGATAGAGCAGACCAATTCCCTTTATTAGCACCCCCTTACCCAGCTACTGCAGAAGGCTGTTGGAGTTATGGGAACTCAGTATTTTTTCCCTTATGCACTGCCACCATGTAGTTAATTGGATCTGTTGGCTGTGGCTGGAAAGATTAGAGTGAGAGTGTGTGTTTGTACGTGAAAAGGAGTTGAAGTTATAAAATTAACAAAATTTGGGTGGCTCAAACAAAGATGCATTGTTCTCCCAGTATTTGAACTTTTGATCCTGGATCATTCCAGCAGTCAGTTTCAAAGAATCAGTTCTCGGAAGTCAGCTGTAACTCAGGCGGCTTCCTTCAGAAGCTCACAATCCTTCTCTTGACTTCTCTTCTTCTTCTGACTGCTGCCCTTAACTGTTTTCAGCAGTCAGCCTCATCCCTGCATTCCATCAGCTCCCGTTGGTTGCCTCTAGAAAAGGCAGAACTGGACCGGTCTGTCATAGTAGAAAATGCTAAGAGTTTAGGAATGGTGGCGCCATCACAGCTGTATCCAGGGCAAAGCACAGCAGCTGTGGACATACAGTGTACACACAGGCATTCCCCCATTCTCACCTCTATTTCATTAAGCTTGTGTTAGTCTTACCTGCTCCCACAAAGAAAATAGAAATGCACAATGACTGTTAGGCTTTCCCCCAGGATCCATAATTTGTCAAGGAGAGGACTACTTGGGATTTATGTTGTACAGGTCTGTATTAAACTATTGGTTAGCTTGTACATTTGGGTTCTGCTTATACTTGTTGAGCAATGTTAATATGATATGATCTCTCATTTTCAGGGGCCACAATTAAAATACTGCTGATTCATTCTTCAGGGAATATGGTATCGTGTTTGAGGAATAGTGTAATACTTTACATTTTTATACCCCCTACACAGTTCTAATGCTGATAAATCCAGTGTATAAGATCCAAAGCTTGTTTTTTTTGAGCGCTCAATATATTTAATGAATCCTAAAACTGATACTGCTGTGAATGAGCTTAGTGTAAGAAGATTGCCTTATCAAATGCCTCTGTTAAACAGCCTTTTTTCCCTGAACAGTTAAGGAAACCAAGGCAAAGAGGAAGAGAAAGCTGATTGTAGACAGTGTAAAAGAACTGGACAGCAAGACTATCAGAGCCCAACTGAGTGACTACTCAGATATAGTTACTACACTGGACTTGGCACCTCCTACTAAGAAATTAATGATGTGGAAAGAAACTGGCGGAGTTGAAAAACTTTTCTCGCTTCCTGCTCAACCTCTGTGGAATAACCGATTGTTGAAGGTGAACCAAGCTTTTGAGAGATTTTCTTTTAAAAGCAAATAGCTGATCAAATAGCAGATACTTTTACCTGAAATTTGTATCATCGGTTAAGCATCGATTGCACATCACCCTTGGTGAAAGGAAGTTGCTAGTGCTCTTTGTCATAGCCATTTCAGAGGGCTTCTGTTGGCTTAATCCTGTTTGCTTTGTTTGTAGCTCTTCACCCGCTGTCTTACACCTCTGGTACCAGAAGATCTCAGAAAGAGAAGGAAAGGCGGAGAGGCTGATAATCTGGATGAGTTCCTTAAAGACTTTGAGAACCCTGAAGTGCCCCGAGAGGAGATGCCTCAGCGTAATGTTATCGGTATATGAGGTTTTTTATGGCATTCTTTTCTCCCTTGCTGAATTTTAAACAGCTTTAATTATAGGCACCATAGTGCCGAATACAGTGCAGTTTCTTTGTGTCTGTTGCTATCTTTTGTGTGTTTAAAAAAAGGTCTAACTAGTGAAAAGGGTATACTCCAAGTGGAGTAGAAGTAAACAGTGCACCTACTAACTTCTGTATAATGTGGAAAGGGACACAGAGTCTTACAACTGTGTGTAGTAGATGCTCATTGATACTTCTGTGAAACAGATGAGCCCATCTTGGAAGAGCCAAGCCGCCTCCAGGAATCCATAATGGAAGGTAGCAGGACCAACTTGGATGAATCGGTCATGCCACCTCCTCCACCTCAGACTGGTGTAAAGCGAAAGGCTGCGCAAGTGGAACCGGAGCCTGTGCTACCTGTAAGTGAGACCGTATCTCTTTACATGCTTGTAGCAGTCAGTTTTGCTATGTAAATGATGATAGCTTGGATCCTTCCAGATCTACAACTTAGGCAGAACTTGCCAAGTGGGTCTTTAATGATCATCATACTCCTCCATTTTATCACATAACAATCTTCTGAGGTATGTTGGGCTGAAAGTGTATGACTGTCCCAAGGTCACCTCGCAACCTTCCATGGCTGGGTAGGGATTCAAACCTGGAACTTCCACGTCGTAGGCCAACCTTTACACTAAACTGGCTGCTTTGAAGTAAGGGTTTGCTGTGGGAAGTGGTATCAGTGCATGTTCCCCTTGGAACTGCCTGCTTTTCTTGTCAGAAATGGGCCATATGATCCAAGCTATCGTGAAGGAAGTGTTCTTTCAAATTGAGGATTGTTTCTTGTGAAGCAAGAAGTACCAGATGCTTAGGATTTTTTAGGTACAAATCTGCACTTTGAATTGAATGTCAAATGTTGCGGGAAACCAGTGCATGTTCAGGATTGTGGCTTTTTAGTATGTGCTGCACTTTTATGTTCATTACAGATGTCATCTTTTGCTTTATTCACGTATATCTCTCAAGCATTGAAATACCCTTTTAAAAATAGTAAAGACTCCTCTTGACCAGAACATATCAGCTGAAGCAGAGGAAAACTAGGGACCATGAATTGAAATGTCCCTTCTGTCTGCTATGCAATGGCTATTAGTCTAGTTCCAGCATGTTTTCTAGCAATGCATCAAGCTGCTTAATGGGATTTTCATGTGTACTTGCCATCTTTATCTGTGGTATTTTTCTTTAAGCCATCCTCTTTGAAGAAATACACCAGCTTATTCATGTTTCAGAGTTTCTGATAACCCTTAAACAACAAATTGGGTGGGGACGCAAAGTATTTATATGGTTTTTGACAAACAAAGGGTGAATTATTAGGCTTGGATTTAAAGTAGCAAGATAATACAAGTTTAGAAATGGTAAGTTTCTGTAGGTATCAGCATATAGTTCTCACAGTTAGAATTTGAATGTCTGTTCTGCTCTCAGGCTCAACCAATGCAGCAGATCGAAATGCCTCCAGTGGAACTTCCTCCAGAAGAACCTCAAAACATTTGCCAGCTAATTCCAGAGCTGGAGCTCTTGCCTGAAAAAGAGAAGGAAAAAGACAAAGAGAAGGAGGAAGAGGAGGAAGAAGAGGTAGGTGCTGAGTTTGTTACTGTGATGCAACACGGAGAGGCTCTGTTGCAGATCTGCTGACGGTGGTTTGGCTGCTTCACTAATACAGTGGAAGCTTATTTCTTCCTACATTTCCAAAAGTAGTATTGGCTGACTTAGTGTATCTTTGTTGTACAAGTGAATATTCCCGAGGAGGATTACTTAAACCTGGATGCCTTTGTCTCTCCCCCACCCCCTTAATGTTTCTACAGATAAAATGTTCAAGATTGTTACATGCACCCAGACCTGTAAAATGAGCCCAAGTTCTCAGTGATGATTAGGCGTAGGACATGTTTCTTACAATGCTGCTGCTTCTAACTGTACTAGTATAAGGCAAAACATTGGGCTCTCTAATCAGCTAGGGGATAAGGCCTGCTCTTGCTCCTGTATGCTCTCTCGCCCAGCAATCAAGCTTGCAAGCTTTGTGCTTGCAGAGCCATATTTGACCAAGTGCTTGCTGGTTGTTAAACTGAAACTGTAAGCAGAAAGCAAATCTAATAATAGTCACAACGGACTGTACATTGCATAAGAGTTCTTTTAGAACAGATCTTGACAAATTTTCTTTGGGGTATCTCATTTTTCAGCCCTCAGGGTTTTGCATTTTATTGACCATATTTTCTAATTATTAAATCCAATCCCAACCTCTTCAGTTTCTCGTAATGTTATTAAAGCTATGAGAATTAGCATTGCACTATACAAATAAATATGGGGTTAATCCTTGTTGTCGTCATGAAAAGGAGAAGCTAACCTCTAACCCTAGTCGAACTTCTCCCCAGTGTCTCATAATTCTATTGTTGCTTTAAAAACTTCCATTTAATTGAATAGTGGAGCCAGTATGAAATGCAGTGGAGTTCATCTGTGACTAATGATGTAAAGTTAAGTTTACATACTACATACTTTATGCACTTCTGTTTTTATGTCACACAGCAAAACATTCTTATGTGAGATGGTAAATGTTTTGGGTTTGATCCAAAGCTTTTTCTGCTCAATTCAGCCAATCCCCCTCCCCCACTCATCACAGCCCTCTGTTCCACATGGCTTTTGTCTGTGCTGGTCCCATGATCCCAGATGCAATCTTTTTAGTGGTCAAAGGGAAACCCTTCTTTTTCCACCAGTGGAAAAACTGCTTGTACAGTTTGTACTTCCACTGAGAATTGCTGAGAGATGCGATAATAAAATCATTGTTGAAATGACTAGGTGCCGTAGTGAAGTCTTTAGGCACCTTGGCAATCTGGCACCTGGGGTCTGTTATACTCTAGCTATCATATATCCACCTATCCTTCCATTTTCTTATACTGTTGGGGTTTGAAGCAGGCAGAAACTGAGCTTCTCCCTGTTCCAGTACTCCGTGTGACTGAGAATCACCTGCAGCCTTTCCTCTATGTAGGATAGAGGCCCCAGCCCCCTAAGCTTGGGTCTGCTTGTTCCAAAACTCAGCGTAAGAGACTTCCCCCACTTTCCCTGCCATGAATTGAGAACTTAAGAGATTTTATGTGAGTACAGTCTACTACACATTTCTGATTAACTGAAATTGTGCTTTGGCAGAAAGCATTTTTCCTTTTCCATGAAATGGGAACATCTATAACATGATTTTAGGGTTCAGTTACAGAAATCATTGTGGAATTGCACTGTGGACTTAGAATTCTAATAAATACCAGAACATTTCTTCACATTGGCCATTCATATTCTGTAAAGTAACTCCATTCTTCTAATATCAAATTCCTTCACTCTAATTATATAACCAAAGAGAATCAGAAGAGCCCTGCTGGATCAGATCAGAGCTCCTCCACCCTAGTCTCCTGTCTCCCTGTGCTTTCAGGGCAAGAGGGTGGTTGCCTCCCTCAACATTTGTCCGCCAGCTGCTGGTGTTCTGAGCCTGCAGGCTGCAATGCTCTGTCATGGGCAGCTGCTGCCATAGAGCAGGTGACCGGGATTGCCCTCTTTCAAACGGTTGCCAGTTCTTGCAGCTGTACTTCTAGATGTCATCGGTTTCATTGGGGACCGACAGAGTTCTAGTGCTATGAAAGATGAAGCCATGCAGGGGCTCATTGTTGTGCCTTGTCCTTCTTTTTTTTTCCCTGTGAGCATCAAAGCCAAGTCTGTGTGGCTTTCTGGCTTTTTTTTTTTTAATTAGCAGGGGAGGATTATTTAATAGGTTTTATCTGAGACTTTTCTGAAATGGTTGCAGGAGGAAGATGGCACGGGAGGGGATCAGGATCAAGAGGAAAGGCGATGGAACAAGAGGACTCAGCAGATGCTTCATGGTCTTCAGGTATGAAGTTATTTTCTCTTAAATAGTGTATGAGAAATATATTTTTAAAACGTTTGTCTCCAGACATTATACACCGGACTCTTTGGGGTGTTTTTTCAGTGCAGTCCTAAGAAGAGTTACTTCAGTCTAAGCCCATTGATTTCAGTGGGCTGAAACTGGAATCAATGGGCTTAGACTGAAGTAACTCTTCTTAGGATTGCGCTGTCATTTTGTTAACATTAACGGTCAACATACTCTGCAAAAAGATTAGGGCATCCACCCTCACCTCCCAGCAACTTCCTTTCAGAAAGCCTAAAATCTTCTTGGTTAGGGATTTTTAATTATCTAATAGTGTGCAGTCTCTGCCTTGATACCCATGCCCTGATCTAAACCTCTGAAAGATACGCCCGCCCCCCCCCCCACACACACACCCTGCAAATTAGCATTGCTGTTCTGTGTAGTGGCTAATCTTCCGTGATGCAACAGAGCTGATGGTTTGATCCTATCTTCTTTGAATATGCATGTGTGCAAGGAGGAAGTACTTTTTTGTAAAGACGTTGATGCTTCCTTTGCCCACCACTCATACTGTGATCCTCTGCCCTTCATCTAGAACTTTGTGTGTTTGATTATGTTTCGGCTTCTATGCTAGAGACGCACACATTTGTGATGGCTTTGGTGGAGAGTTCACATTTGTCCTGGCACCCACCCTGTCTTCCCCCAAGAGAGAAGATGTGGTCTTGACTGTGCCCTAATGCTGAGCTTTGGAGGCACTCCAAGCACCTCCAGGTTCCAGTGTGACCGCAGCTTGTCCTTGATACGCCAAGTGTCAGGAAACAGCAAGATATGGGCTCTTTGGTGAATGTGCTTGCCAAAGGGGGGGGGCAGACTGTGACTTGTAGATCCCAGTACTAGTTGAACATTCGGACCCAGTTCAAAAGTGATGACAACTTAACCCCCCCTTTTTTGTGTGTGTGTGTGTGTGTGTGTGTGTGTTTCGCAGAGAGCTCTTGCCAAAACTGGAGCAGAATCCATCAGTTTGCTTGAGCTGTGCAGGAATACAAACCGCAAACAAGCAGCAGCAAAGTTCTACAGTTTCTTGGTACTGAAAAAGCAGCAAGCTATTGAGCTGACCCAGCAGGAGCCGTACAGTGACATCATTGCCACTCCTGGTCCCAGGTTCCATATTATTTGAAGGCTTGGCTTTATGTATAGTCAGCTTCGTTAGTGCTTACACATCGTCCCGTGTGTAGGGCCCGCAAAAGAAGAAACCTAGATCTTGTTGTCTGTACAAAGTCAATGGCTTTTGTGTTTTGGGGTTTTCTATTAAATTTTACCACTTTTTTCATGTCTAGTAACTCTGACTACTTGAGTTCCAGTTGCAATTAAGTGACTTGAGGAGCTTATAAAGTTTTTTTTTTTTAAAAAAAAACCATTCAAAACAGATGTGTGCAATATTGGTGCATGTAACTATGACTAATAAATGGTTTTACAGTTATCTGGCTAGTAACATAGAGAGCTGTTTTAATCTACTCCAAGAGACAAAAATGGCCAACCTGTTGTCTCATTAAAATCTTTGCCAAATGTGTCTAAAATATGCTGTCTCTTCCTCATGGTAGTGAATTTTTTTCTTCCCTAAACTCCTTTCATCATTTAACATGGTTTCTGATGGCACCCTTGGAGCTGCCGTTATGAATGTTAGTGCCTGGCAGGAGTCCTTGCTGTGCCATGGTGGTAACTGGAGAATATAGGGTTCAAGCAGCTCTAAATGGCTGGCTGTAGGGGAAAAAAATTATTTTAAAACGAATTGGATCCTCTCTAAGCACAAAAGATGAAACTTTCCATATGCTGGATATTACATTCCTTATTGTGGTCCATTTCTGATGTAACTAGTTGTAAGCATACAACTAAGCAGCCAATTACAGCTAACTTTTTTTGGTTGAATCCAGAATTCTTGAGCATTCTAAACTTTTTGGAGAGCTGTGTAGAAATGCCATACTTCTAGACTGCGAACAATTTGGTCTAAGAAAGCTAGATATTTGGTTGGAGTTTGAGCAAGTTGCATTTGTAAAAGTTATGCAGAACACCACTGGCCCAGAGAGGACAGCAAGTTACAGATGTATATTTTAGAGATAGGTGAACTTAAATTTATCAGACATAATCTTGTGTTATTAATTAATCTCTCATGAACATTATGGCTTCTGTAACTTTATTTTCCAATAATGCACACTCCTGAAGCCCTTTGCAAATCATGTCCAGTTTGGATTTACTATAAAAAATAACAGCTTTACTGTTAGGATCAGGTTACCAGAAATTATGTGAATATATTGATGATAAATTTCAGCTTTTTAAAGGGCAAAATTACACAAATGATAAAGGTTCTGGTTTTAAATGTTGGCACTTTTGTGAAATGATTTTCATTCTGGGACTGAGGTTTCAGTATATTCCCCAAGTGTAAAATTATGTGAATGTTTTAAAATTTGCAACATGTTTTAATAGTCCTTGAGAAAGTTAATTGTATAAAATAGTTACCACAGCTTTATTTTTGACATGTGCCTGTACAACCATGATTTCCCCCCTTTTTGTACAAAGAGACATTGTAGATAACTTGAATGTTTAATTATAGAGGAGGTCATTAGTTTCTTGTTAAAGTTTGTTTAGTCTGGTTTTGTTGCTTTTCAAGGTTAATATTCTTGAAAATCGTTGCTGTTATGTATAACTTTTCTAATAAAAGTTGTGTTATAAGCTGTCTTAATTAATGTTATGACTTTATTTGTGAGACACGGAAGCGTGTTTAATCACTTAATGAAGCAAACTAATTCAAACAAAGGAACATGAGGCTGGGCTACTTGGGATTCCAGCTCAAGTGGAACAACATTTCTGCTCACTCTTAACAGGAAGGGACATGTGGTTTTCACTGCTACTTTGATTTTGCAGTAGCCCCGTGTTGTTCTCAAGGGTCCCTTGACCTTCAGTGGCTTTTCAGGGACTGTATAGCAGGAAGAGGAGACTCATTTACTTGTGAGTTGTTGGACCCAAGTTATATAACTTTGTATCCTGACTAAAATGGGTAATGCCACAGAATTCTTGCACCTTTTTAAAAAAATCTCAGAATTAAAACGTTCTGTCCACAGGACAAATATTGTGGACCATGGCAGAGCACCCTTACCTATTCGCTTTTCCTCTTAATGTATGATAATGAATGAATGTATCTCTTGAACTAAATCTTGTACGGTTTTCGTTAGGACCAGATCATGTTCGTGAATTCCGTTATCACTAGTCTGTCTGTCCCATGAGTTTGTGGGAGGTTTTTTGTAGAAAACGTGGTGGAAGGAAACATCACTTGTCACTTCATGTTTACCATGCCAGCCAGGCTCCCTGTGATTAACATCAGCCACTGCATTCCTTGTAGCTAACTGCTCTATTTGGCCTGGCAAATCGCATGGGGACCTTACAGGTGTCATTTTCAGTGTTTTTCAGCCTTCTGTTAGAATATCACCAAATGCTTTTCTCCCTTATGGGACACAAAGCAGCTTACAACAAATAAATACAAATATACAATGTAAATATATCCTGGGGCCAGTCTAGTCTGGAACATAACAGGCCAGTTGTCCAGGGCACATCACAGGCCAAGGGCCGTGAATGCTTTGGTTCATGTGTCCTGGCCACACCCAAGATACATACCTGAAGCAGGAAGCGCAAACAAAAGCACAGTGGAGATGCAGCAGAAAAGCAGCATTCCTTCCAGTTGGACTTACACAGCCTGATGATTCTGTTCAGCATAAAGAGGCTGATTTGTCCCAGCAAGATGAAATGCATGAAAAATACCACGTGAGTAGAACATCTAGCTGAATTGTAGGGAAAAGCCTTAATTGTGGGCACTTGAAATATTTGCTTTGGGTGAAGGCCTTTTTTCTCTCCTAAAGTTTCTCTCTGATAACTTTGTTATTGCAGTCTAGTTTAAAAAATATTCTGTGTTCTTAAAATAGGTTTCACAGTGCCTATTTTAAATCTGGCGAGAATTAAAATAACGGCAAATTATTCTGCATACACTGCTTATAACGGTAGGATACAAGGGGGAAGAACAAGCAGCTGAAGAGGCAGAACCAGATCGGGGTGGTGGGCATGTGTGGTAATAGCTGGGTTTAGTACGTATGCCCGCTCTTAATTGTCTGCATTTTCTTTCCTATGGAAAGCTCACCTTTACAGTCCTCTTAATCTGGTTTGCTTTTTGTTTTTACTTAATTTACACTCTGCTTTCCTTCCCAATGGGGACTCAAAGCAGCATATATACTCCATTTTATCCTCGCAACAATCCTGTGAGGTGGGTTATGCTGAGAGTTTGATTTGCCTATGGTAACCAGCAGAGCATGGAATCACACCCATGTCTCCCAGATCTTAGTCCATCAGTGAACACTACATCACCGTGGCTCTCCCCTTAGTTGTTTTATTCTACGTTAAACTGCCAGTTTTCCTTGTATGGAAGGCATTCCATACAAGGGGGGTGATTCTGAGAGACATGGGATGAGCAGACAGACCCAAGACCGATGTTTAAATTACCACTCCTACAGTCAAAACATTCTAAAAGCCTATTCCTGTTTTGCCAGAAATAAAAACGAATGCTGCTGCTCAGGTGTTAGGGTGGCAGAGTTGCTCTCCTGTGTTAGCAAACTCTAGACATCTAAATCCTGACCCTTGCTTGTCTTAATCAGCAGACTCAATCCTGTGAACATGTTCAAGGAATGCAAGTGACCAATGTGCACCTAGGTGCCCAGTGCCCCATACTGTCCTACACTTGTCCCTAGCCTGCAGAGGCTCAGAATGAATCAGGGCTGCAGGCTATGTTGGTGCAGGAAACAAGTCCATGTAGAGGGAGAGAAAGGAAGGATATGAGTGTGGATAGGGAGCCAGTGTGGTGTAGTGGTTAGAGTAGCGAACTAGGATCTGGAAGACTCAAGTCTCAATCCTTACTCTACCATGGTAACTTGCAGCTCACTCAGCCTAACCTACCTCACAGTGTTGTTGTGAGGATAAAATGGAGAAGAAAATGATGTAAAGTTTGGGGGAAAGTTGGGGTATATATGTAGTAAATAAATAGGGTTGAGAGGGAATGCTGTGGGTTGTGAGGGACAGAACAAGCCAGAAGTAGAAATGCACATTGAGGAGTAAACACCCCTGCTGAATCATATACAAAGCTCTTTCTGGCCTTGGTCCCTCATACCTATGAGGTCCCTCATACCCTTTCCCTATAACCTTGACACAGCAGCTTTGCTCATCTGAGCAGGGCCTTTTGCAGGTGCCACCCTGCACTTGGGCAAAATCAACAGCTGCCTACACGTGTGCACGCTCTGTGGTGGCCTCTACCTTATGCAATGGCCTGCTTGAAGATGTTGGGAAAGCTCCCACTCTCCTAGCCTTTTTCCAAATTATGCAAAACTGAATTATTCAGAAGAGCTTTTTTATACCAGACTGTGCTGTAAGGAAAAAGTTCAGAGAGATCTATTGGAAAAGGATCGGGACTTTTTACTACTGTTTAATGTCTGTTGCTGTAAGTACGCTCCTACTGGATAGTTTCTGCATCTTGAAATATGTCATAAATTTGCTTATGTTCTGTTTCAGCACCATTTTCGGTTCTGTCAGATTTCTGCTTGTTTTTTTCTGCAGTCCTCACCCTATCATATTGTTTATTGAATGTTCCAGCTATTGACCATATTGACCTACACTTTCCTTGAGTCTCAGAAAGGCAGACGATAAATAATGTAAATGAATAAATAAAAATAAATAAGGGAGCCTGGCTGTTAATGGAGAAGGAATTTATCACACATGCCCACCACTTAATATTGTGTAAGGTGACAGAACTCTAAGCTGAGTTCAAATTATTATGAACTGTTGTACTCTAGGCTGCATCTAGAGTCACTTTATGCATTCGCTTTACTACATGGTTAGTGTTCCATGTATATCCACTTTTCTTTTTGCTCGCTGTCCTTCCTTGTGTGTAGCATTGTTCTGTTTCTGCTTCCTGTCACTGAGTGACAGTCACTCCATAGTTTGTTTCCACTTGTTCTTTCAGTGGTTCTCTCAAGTTTAAACCCTTCCTTGGATGTGCACTCTTCCCTCTCCAATTTAGGGTCTGTACTACCTTAAATGCAGGGAACAGAGGGAAGCATTCTCCTCAACTGTGTAATGTACATTACCTCTAGAAAATGAACCCTAAGGGAGAAACAGAACTGTGGCAACTTCAACCCATTTTAAAAACCACGAGACAAAACATTTCCATTAACACCCTTAAAACCATGAAAATGATCAAACCCTACAGTTGAGACTGAACATGTCAAGTGATTCTGGGCCTTGTATGGGCCTTAAAAAATACCTCAGTCGCATATCCATTTACCACATGTGGTTGTCCCATTTCTGGCCTCTTACATCTTACCAAAGCAACTTTGGATACAAAACACACTGTGCCGAGGTTAAAAAGAGTTGAAGCATCTGCTCGAGTTACCCGAACAAGTTAAAAGCATCCAGGCTTCCGACATCTCACTTCCAATTTATTGTCAAATATTGCAGCAGGGGAGAGAACAGAAGCAGGCATGAGACCCCAATGTCTTAATGTTGCTCTGAAAGCTGTTTCAGAAGGCAGATTATGTTGTCTCAATGGCTTACTGAGTTTGAAATGGGTGTAAGGAAATCCAAGACCTCTGAATCCTAAATTACAGCATCTGTCAGGAGCAATCCTGACTTGTAAAGACTGTCTGCTCACTCCAGTGTGAAACGGAGCATGAGAAAGGGACAGAAGCTGCTGTCAGGCCGGGTCCGCCAATATCTGTAATTACTTGGAGTGGCTGGATAGCTTGACAGATAACACTAATGCAGCAATGCTGGAAACATGCATGCAGTATCTGCGGATTTAAAAAGGATCAGGCCTAATCAGCAAGGAAGCTAAAGCTCTGCAATTCTGCTTTTCATAAAAGCCTGATCGAAAACAGGACACAGTTTTTATTAGACGGTGTAGTCTGTGCTGGTCTTCTACTATTGAGGGACATTTCGTACAGATTGGCAGGCCTTAATTTATGTGAACACAGACACAACCGTTATATAATTTTCTCCTTATCCTCCTGTCCAAAGAGGGTTTTTTCATGCCTGGATTCTGGACCCATGTTAAGCCTGACAATATGAATCCCTGCTACATGTTGTGCTTTGAAGGGCAAAATGCCAGGGAACGAAGATTTAAAAGAGTGTAATTTCCTGTTGACTGCAAGGCTTATTTAGCTATCTGCCATTGTAATTTCCTTTGAACATGAAGGAGCAAAAACCCCATGCCATTTTCTTCTGATGCTTTAATTTAACAAGCTTTAATTTGTGGTGAGGGGCTCAGACCAAAATATCTTAAGTACTTGACCCCAGTCTTCTGAAATATGAAGTCATTTTAAAGATAGGCACAGATAGCTTCCCCACAGCCGCCTGTTCTGAGTAATAGTTGTTGACTCTCTATCCTACTATATAAAAGGCTAAGCGTATTCAGGACAACTCACTTCCTACCCTGGTGCACCACCAGAGGGTGCTGCTGTGGAGGGACGCCCAGATGAGGCAGCCAGACCTCCAGAGAGCATGCCACGGTGGGAAGCCCAGGCCGAAATGCCTGCTCCCCTTCACCCAGCCTGGATCAGGTGTGGAGCAGGAAGCAATGCCCGCCCCCCCATTCACCCGGCTGGGAGAAGGTGCAGAGCAGGTGGCAATGCCCGGCCCCCGTTCACTTGGCCGGGATCAGTTGCAGAGGGGGTGACCATCCCCCCCCCCCCCCGTCTTCATCTGGTGAGGATCAGCGATGGAGGAGGAGGAAATGCCCGCCTGCGTGCCCTTCCCTTTCTAGAGCCCATTGTATTTTTTCCCCACAACGGGCTTTGTTGCTAATATATCAATAAAAGACTCTGCTTTGTAGGAGATTCCCTGCTCTACACAACCCACATAAACAACTGTGTACTCCTTGTATGTGGCTGCCAACATTGAATAAATCAGAGGTCCACAATCTTTCTGCGACTGCAGGCACCTTTAGAAGTCTGACATAGGGTGGTGGGCCCACAACCACAAAACGACTGCTGCAGGAGGGAGAGCCAGAAACGTCAGGGAGTGATGTTTTGCATAACTCTGATAATTGCTCTTCAGCATTTCAAGCAGAAGCAGAAGCTGTGTTTATATTAAGCTGCAGGAAAATCCAAGGCCAGAGATTTAAGAACAATAAAGTTGTATTCTTTGTGTCTCCGGAAGAATGCCAGCAAGTGGCTTTGGCCCTGGTGGATTTGTGGTGTAATAGTAAGAGTGTCCGACTTAAGATCCGAGAGATTCAGCTTTGAATCCCCATTCTGGTGTGGCAGCTCCTTGGTGATCTTGGGCCTCTCTCTCTCTCTCTCTCTCTCACACACACACACACAACCTATCACACATGGGCGGTTATGATGATGATAAAATGGAGGGGGGAAACAATGTTGTAAGCCATTTTGGGTTCCACACTTGGGGGGGGAAACAGGGCATAAATATGTTAAAAAATAAACATAAATTCTGACCTAATCTCCTTCCTCAGCGTTTCTCTCAAATTTCCCTTCCTTGTGTCACGTGGTATTAGTTTGTAAGCCCCGATTGCTCAGGAGTGGTGTAATCCAGTTAGGGAGACAATTATCTGACAAGAGGGAAACAAATGTACTATATTGCTACAAAATGTTCAATTTGTTGAAATTGTAGATGCTTCAGGAATTCTGAGGCTGGGGTGTGTGTGTGTTGCCACAAAATGGCTGCTGCAGGGGTGCTGAGGCTGATCACAAAATGTTGGAAAGTTCTAAGTCTAGCATCGTCCTATGATGGAGGCAGTTGTTTTTGCGTGGATTCTTCCTGCTTCACAAAGGTAGTATCTTTTTTGTGGTAATCTCAGGATATTCCACCTTGGCTTTAATCCAGCCGCTCACCTCCTGTGCTAACAGGTTGCTAACAGGTCAAGGACCAGTACTGGTCTGTGGCCCAGGGGTTGGGGGCCCCTGATCTAAACAAGCAGTGGCAGGTAGATTGGAAGTCCAGATCAATTCACAGAAGAGAACCTCTACAGAAAGTAAATTATTTCAGAGCAGGGAGGTGTTCCTTTTCCACGCCATGTGGGTCTCCCTATAAATGAGTGATGGGATATACAGACCCAACATTTCTTGGCTTTGCAGCACAATCCTAAAGTTACACCCTTCTAAATCTACTGAAGTCAGTGCACTGAGAAGAACACAACTCCAATATAGTGCCAATATAGAATCGAGCCAATAAGCTGTTCCCAGCATTCTTCAGTTTGGGTAGTCTGGTTTCCCCCAGTCAAGAAAACCCTTGGCGGCTGCCGGGGTCGTTTGTTCTCCAGTTAGCACTTGTGGAGACATATGAGCTGTCACTGGTTACATTAAAGGAAAGTCAGAAGGGAACATATTTACACTTATTTAATTCCAGAGGAATGGTGTATCGATCTGGCCATTGAATTTAAAGATATATGGAGTGACTGCAGCCACAAGTATAAGTGGTGGCTGAATGGAGTACGGTGCAATCTTCTGAGGAGATAATGTTCTGGTCTGGTTTAGAAGATGGAGAATCTTGGGGTAAACAACCGTAGGCATCCATTGTACACATTATAAATACAATCCTGCACATTTTTTTAAAGCAAGGCATCCTTTCCCTACTACAGTTTTATGAGCTGTACAACTGCCTTCCATCAGCAGCCATACACTGTGAAATGTGGATAGGATCAGGCCCAAGATTTCTATGAGTAGTTATATTGTTTTCTGACAACCACTTTCCAGAGCAGTCTATATCACTAAAGATACAGGCCCAGCCATCTGTAAGGACAAAGAACGTTAAGGGAAAAGAAACAGAAAGGAAAGGCTTGCTTCATACAGTGGTGCAAAAATGAACACAAAAGCTGCCTCAGGGCGATTCTAAACAGAGTTACATCCTTTTAAGTCCATTAACTGGTGGTTTCCACACAGGTTATCTACCCTGAGTTCAATGCTTCCATAACTTTTCTCAAACCTGCTTTTCTCCTAAAGTTTTGGAAAGATGGCTGCTGCATGGGAAGGAAAATTTGGATTTTCCAGCCCGCACAGCAGCCATTTTTTCTGATCCTGTCCCCATGGCAGCAATTCCTCCCCCTCCCGATTAACAGTGGCTTTAAAAAAAATGGCACTAAAATACTGTTATATCAATATACCATTGTAATAATAGATATAAGCAGGTTCTCTGAACTCTCAGCTTTTATTTTTTAAAAAAGTGTTTAGCCCCTTCTCTTGCAGAGATATAAGGAAAAAGACATATAATAATAAATTTATATACCTCCCTTCAGGACAACTTAACACCCACTCACAGTGGTTTACAAAGAATGTTATTATTATCCCTATGACAATCACCCTATAAGGTGAATGGGGCTGAGAGAGCTCTGAAAGAGCTGTGACTGACCAAAGGTCACCCAGCTGATTTTAAGTGGAGTGGGGAATCAAACCTGGTTCTCCAGATTAGAGTCCTGCTGCTCTTAACCACTACATCACCAGGTAGGGCTAGACACTTTTTAATAAATAAAGGCTGTGAATTTAGAGATCTGCTACAGCTCTAGTTACAATGATATATTGCTAGAACTGTATTCTAATGCTGATTTATTTTTTTTAAGTAAAAGCCCCAGTGGCCAGAGGATGGGATAGTTGCTGCTGGGGGACTGGGGTGGGGAAACCTGCTTTGAGGCAGAACTTTATGTGCAGCCGCACTAGCAACAGGGAAACCACAAAATCCAACTCCTTAGCTTTTTAGTAGCCTTGTAGGCCCAAAACAGTTTGGCTTGAAGACAGGCTGTTTTTGAGAGGGACTGAAGCTCAAATATTGGATTCTTAACATGCTTTGCCCATCTGCACAGGACTTCTCTCTGCATTTAGCCAATATTGGCCATCATTTTGGTGTTTGTCTTTTTCAACCTTTTGCAGTAATTAATACTATGCATCATGCACTAACTGTTCAGAGCTCATTAATCACTTTATTTTTCTGCTGAGACGCCTAATTATATGTATAGAATTTCCCCAAGATTATCGCTCCAGCTCCTGGCTTTGTCATTCTGCATTACAAATGGCCTTCCAGGGAGTTTTCAAGTCCCAGCGGCCAGGAACCTGATGGAATCGGAATCAGATAACTGGGAATGAGAGATAGAAGCTTCCTGCTGAAAAGATTTGTCCATTTCAGAGCCTATAATTAAATAAATTGGATGTGGAGTACAAACAGGATCCATTCCTTGGAGGTCACACTCGAGAATGCATTAGAAATTAATTTTAAGTGGCAGGAATAACTCAATACTTCAGCATCGTACCTTTGAGCAAAAGCCTATGGCCAAACTAGACAGGGTATGAGCCAAGCAAAGAGGGGACATGGCTCAGTGGTAGATTATCTGCCTGGCAATTGGAAAGTACTGAGTTCAAGCCCCAGCATCTCCAGCTTAAAAAGATCAAGTAAGTAGGTGATGTGAAAACCTTTAGCCTGAGACTCTGGACAGCCACTGCCAGTAGACAATACTAACCACAATGGACCAATGGTCTGATTTGTGTTCATATTTAAACATGGATCCCAATGGGAAAGAACACGCAAGTGACTGGATCAGGGATTCATATGGGACTAGGATCTAGTAGACCCAGGTCAAGCCCCACTGTGATATAAAAGGCTGCTGGGTGACCTTTGGCCAGTATATCTTCTCAGCCTAATCAACCTCACAGGATTATTACTGTGAGGATAAAACAGAGAAAGATGTAAGCTGCTTTGGGTCCTCATCAGGGAGAAAAAGCAGGGTATAAATATCTAAATAAATAAGCTGTCCAAATTCAATAAGTAGCTGCAACAGGTACCTGAGGCCTTTCTCTGTTTAAAAAAATGCCCAGTAGTTTTACCAGTTTACCAAGAGGTAACTGGCGTGCTTGCCTCTAGACAAACCACGTACCTAGTTTGAAATGCTTTTTAGTACTATGTGAACCCGGAGTGGTGCCTTAGGATGATAAGTCACGTGAGTTTCCATCTCAGTTCTGACAAACAGGCTTCTTTATAAAAGGGCTGCCTGATTATTCAGTTCAAAACTCTTGTTTAAAAATATCTCTAAAATGTGCAGGCAAGGAGAAGTCTTGCTCTTATCAATGAATATAATACACAATATAAAAGCAAATCTTTTTAAGAAAAAGAAAACACAAAGATTTATTTTCCTGTTAGTATAGCAGAAGTGGATGAATTGTATGTACAGTACTATTTTTTCCATCAGTGTGTAGGATTTTTGTCATATTTCCCCTTCCGTGTACAAACCCTCAGATCACAACCAGGAGCAGGGTGAAGTGGGAGAGAAGGGCAGGAAAGTTCTCCTGATACCTTGGATCCAATCCACTGACTCTGCACCCAGTTTGCAAAGTTATGAACTCAGCACAGTTGCTGTGGACGTTTTTATGCTTTCCTGCGAGACTGACTGCACAGCCTCGGGCAGAGCTCCCAATTTCCTTTTGCTGCGTTTCTGATTCCCCTTCTTAGCTGCCGAAGACTGTGGGGTGTCTTGCGTTTTCTTCTTCTTCTTCAAACAACTGAGAGGGTTAGGACCACTGGCTCTTTTCCGTTTCCTTTTCCTGGCCTCTGAGGCCTTCCCCAGGCCTTGCTGTTCTTTGAGTTGCACAATGCTCAGTTTCTGGTGCTCTGGGATGAGTCGATGGGTCTGCATTGCTTGTGCCGATGCCAGAGATTTGGCAGAAGGTTTGTCCAGCACCATAGTGTTTTGAATGATGAAGAGAAGAGGAATGCCGGCTCTTTTCTTCACCTTGCTTCCCAGAACCTGGTCCTATCAAAAGCAAGCAAATAAATATACACACAAAACTGCCCAGGTTTTGTACACATATCACACAACTAGAGGATAAATGCTGTTTGGTCACGTGATTAAAAATATACTATTAAGGCAAACACATCACTAATTTTCTTCCCTTGAATATTCTATTACATTTCTTAAAGTTATAGCAGTAAATTTGTTTTTAATACCCTACAAAAAATGAACCACTGCAATGCAGTTAAGTGACAACTGGTAAAAATAAAGCTTTTGAAATACCTGGGGACTTTGAGGGTGAAGCCTAGCAAGGATGTGATATCACTTTTGTGATATCACTTCCAAGTTAAAGGTCAAGTGATGCTCTTCCCAAGCTCCACCCCTTCCAATGACATCACTTCCAGCATACTGACCAAAACCCCACCTCTTTCTGTGACGTCACTTTCAGGACACTCTCCCAAACTCGTCTCTTCATCTGAAGTCACTTCAATGCATCATGTCTTGTGGCTCCCAAACATCTGACGTTTATTCTATGTGGCTCTTACATTAAGCAAATTTGGCCACCCCTGAGCTAGAGGAAGCTTTATCACCCTCTTCCATAAAAACAGGGGGGCACCTAATACAAATAAAGTTGATTGGCAATATACACAGGACATTCCGGTGTGCACAGGTTCAGGTGGGTAGCCATAATGGTCTGCAGTTGAAGAGCAAGATCCCAGTCCAATAGCACCTTAAAGACTACCTAGATTTCCAAAGTATGAGCATTCGAGAGACAAAGCTCTTTGATGAAGGGAGCTCTGACTCTCGAAAGCCCATACCTTGGAAATCCAGTTGGTCTTTAAGGTGCTACTGGGCCCAGATCTTGCTCTACTGTGTACTATGTAGACATACACAACATTTTCAAGGATATATCCAGTGTTTGGATTTCCTCATTTTGTCCAGGATTAGAGAGCAATCCTGAACACATTCCCTGGGAGTAAGCCCACTGAATAAGATGAGACTTACTTCTGAGTAGATCTGCTTAGGATTGCTCCTTTAGTGTACTATAATAATGTATAGTAATAGTACCTGTGTAGCAATGAAGTAATGGTGTGGGTTGCCACCCTCGACCATGGACAACAGGCAAGCCGAACCAGTCACTGGCTCCTTGAAGTGAGAGCAGTGGCGCACTTGGCATCTCTGTGCAATTAACTTTGCACCATATAATTCCTTTCCTAGGGATGCCAATTCTTTTAGAACACATCTAGAGTAAAACGGGATAAATAGTAGTAAGAATGCAGAGTCAGAAATGTCAAACATCTTTCATTTCAAATAACGCTCCCCCCCCGCCCCGATTATATCTTAATTAAACTGTATATTCACCACCCCTTTGCCTCCAATTTTCTTATACACTGTACCTTTCCCTCAACACTGTCAGGACCCAATCAATCCACCATACAAGACGGGAAAAATGTTCTGTTTTTTGTCATTTATAAGCCGGAAGACAAGTTGTCTCCTGACACCACACCAAGCTTAATATCCTTATTTTCAAACCCTCCTGGCTTTGGAGCCATGGAAGTCATCCTTATAAAACCCATTCCCTCTAACAAACAACAAACATACTTAACACACAATGCTATTTATACATGAACCTAAGTCTGTTTTCTCGAGGTCCATTAAATCAAGAGTTCGGTGGACTTGAATCTGCAGTCATTCTGTTACAGCGGTATCTCATAGATCCATTCTACTGATAGAGGCACTCTCCTAAGGTGCAGAGAACCTTCCGTCACAGGAATCATAGAATCATAGAGTTGGAAGGGGCCATACAGACCATCTAGTCCAACCCCCTGCCCAGTGCAGGATCAGCCTAAAGCATCTCTGACAAGTATTCATCCAGCCTCATCTTGAAAACTGCCAGTGAGGGGGAGCTCACCACCTCCCTAGGCAGCTGATTCCGCTTTTGAACTACTCTGATGGTGAAAAAGTTTTTCCTAATATCCAGTCGGTACCTTTGCGCATGCCCATTGCTTTGCGTCCTACCTTCTGCTGCCAACTGGAACAGCTCTTTACCCTCCTCCAAATGACAGCCTTTCAAATATTTAAAGAGAGCAATCATGTCCCCCCTCAACCTCCTCTTCTCCAAACCAAACATTCCCAAGGCCCTCAGCCTTTCCTCGTAGGGCTCAGTCTCCAGACCCCTGATCATCCTCGTCGCTCTCCTCTGCACCCTCTCGATTTTGTCCACATCCTTTTTGAAGTGAGGCCTCCAGAACTGTACACAATACTCCAGGTGTGGCCTGACCAAGGCAATATAGAGAGGGGCTATGACCTCCTGCGATTTCGATGCTATGGCCCCTTTGATACAACCCAGGATTGAATTAGCCTTTTTTGCCACCGCATCACACTGACTGCTCATATTCAGTTTACAGTCCACTCTTACCCCAAGATCCCTTTCACATAGACTACTGCCCAGAAGTGTATCCCCCATCCAGTATTTGTGCTTTTCATTTTTGTGGCCCAGATGTAATACTGTGCACTTGTCTTTGTTGAATTGTATCCTATTCACAGCGCCCACTTCTCCAGAGTATTCAGGTCTTTTTGAATTTTAATTCTATCTTCTTGGGTGTTTGCTACCCCTCCCAATTTAGTATCATCAGCAAATTTAATGAGCAGCCCTTCCACTCCTTCATCCAGATCATTGATAAAAATATTGAAAAGTACCGGGCCCAAAACCGAGCCCTGCGGCACCCCACTGGACACCTCCCTCCAATCTGATGAAACGCTGTTGACCACCACTCTTTGAGTGCGGTCCTCCAACCAGTTCCCTATCCACCGAACTGTCCTATAGTCTACTCCACAGTCTTCCAGTTTGCCCATCAGAATGTCATGGGGGACCTTATCAAAAGCTTTACTGAAATCCAGATAAATCAGGATTTAAACCAGGAAGGCCATCTTGTATCAGTTATTGGTAGTTGTCTTTGTTAGTGGAACAGATCTGCAGGATCTCTCTATTCTTAAGGTGTCACAAGATCCTTCATTTAAAAAAAAAACCTTTTCCAAAAGTATGCAGCATTATAGAACACCTGTATAGCCGCCTCAGATGCATCCCAGAGAGGACTGTAACTGATGCCTTGTCAAAGTTGACACAGAGACCGAGACCACTGACGTTTAACTGTCTCTGTCATCATTAATCAATTGTTTAAAAGGAGATTTTCAATAATCGAGGACTGCATTTTTTTTTATTACAAGAGGTCATACAAATTTAAGATGGTTGCATGCCACCTGCAAATTAGTATTCCTTTTCCTTTAACATACCGGACAGACAACACTTGATGTAAGATACATAGTCCCAAATAAATGGCACGAGTTGGAGCTGCTGGAGTTCTTTTAAAAGTATTTTCTTTCGTTTTATGGTTCTCATGTTTAATTTCTGCTTCAGAACTAGTGTAACTGGAGTCTCCTGAGTTTAAACTCCTGCTCAGCCATGAAGCTCACTCGGGCCAAGCACACCATCTCTTTGCCTAAATCACAGGGCAGTTGTGAAGATAAAATGAGGAAAAGCCATATGCACTACCTATGAAATGGAGGTAATACAGTAATCTATTGCTTCAGGCAAGGTTTTTAGAAACAGAAGTATAACTGTGGTTAGAAACTGGTGTAGTGGTGGGAGTAATGGACTAGGATATGGGAGACGCAGGATCTATTTCCCCTCCATCACAGAAGCTCTCTGAGTGACCTTGGCTGTCACCCACTCTCAGCCTCAGAGAGCTGTGAGGAGGAAAAAAATGGAGGAGAGGAGACTGAGGTAACTTGCTTTGGGTCCCAATCGGGGAGGAAAGTGCTATATAAATGAAGTTAAACAAAATAAAATGCACACAGATACCTCTCATGCACAGTTCTGCTATAAGTGGCTTTTTCCCTTCCAAGAAGGCCAGCCAACCACAATTTCTTTCTGTCACATTTTATCCCCTGCACCACCCCGAAAAGTTTGACATTTACATTTCTTTCTTCCACTTCATCCTCACAACCACCACCCTGTTAGGTAGGATATGCTGAGAAAAAGTGATTGGTTGAAGATCACCCAGTAAGCTTCATAAATATATTTTTAATTTTTATTTTATAAATAACCACTACACCACATTCTGCAGCTTACAAAGGATCCCTACATCACTTCATTTGTGCCTTGAGTGGCCACCTCCAGGTGGTACCTGGAGATCTCCCAGATTACAACTGATCTCCAAGCGATAGAGATCAGTTCCCCTGGGGAAAATGACTGCTTTGAAGAATGAACTCTATGGCATCATACCCCAATGAGGACCCCCCTCCCCAACCCCCCCCCCCCCTCTAGGCTCCACTCCCAAAAGCTCCAGGAATTTTCCCAACCTGGATATTATTTTATTTATTCTCCACCTTTCTTCACAATGGAGACCCAAAGCTAGAGTTGCCAGCTCAAGGTTGGGAAATTCCTGGAGATTTGTGCAGTGGATCCTGGGGGGGGGGATTTGGGAAAGGGAGGGATCTCAGCAGGGTATAATGTCGTAGAATCCACCTTTCAAAGCAGCCATTTTCTCCAGGGGGACTGATCCCTATGGGCTAGAGATCAGTTAGAATTCCGGGAGATCTCCAGCCACCACATGAAGGTTGGCAAGCATTCAAAAAATGGACATGCGTGCGCACCACAGTAAACACCCGCCCGCTCCTTACTCCCGCGCATGCGCACAGCGCCTGGTTTCGAAGTGCCTGCTTACCGGGTGGTGCAGAGCTGCGTGGTGCCGGCCAGGTAACCGGGCAGCTGTTCCCGGATCTGGATCTTGTTGCGCAGCGCCGCTTGGCAGAAGGTGCCGTCCAGCAACACCTGGAAAGGCTCCCGGAAGCCGAAGTTGTACTTGTAGAAGCCCATGTGCTTCTTGGCGTGCTTCTGCCGCTTGATCTTCATCGCAGCAACTCCAACGGAAGAGCTGCCGCCGGTTAATTTTTGATCCAGGAAGCGCAACGGCTGTGCCGGAAGAGTATTTTACGCATGCGCAATGGCAGTGCTTAAGCACAAAAAAAACCCCTTACAAGTGTTGCAAAAGGAATCCTGCGGTGCTTTAAAGGATGCAAGTAAATACATTGAAGCCGCTCAGCTCCTTAAAGACAAATCGAGTTTTATTCCAGCACATTTTGTTTTTGCTGTATCGCATTTCATAGCATGAAATGCAATGAGTGGATCTTCATTATTGCGAGCAGGAGTATTTAAAAAGTCTGAAGGTATCTTAAGATTGACAGATTTTTCATTCACCAAACCTTATGCTGGAATGAAAAATGTGTGACTCTTCAAGGGATCACAAGACTGCTGTTACTTTTTACTGCCACAAACGAACAGCGCAACTCCTTCGGAATAAAGAATGAAAAATAATCATTATAGTCATGTTAGGTTTTCTGGGTTTTGAAGGCTGCCAACCTCCAGATGGATTTGAGTCCAGTGGCACCTTAGAGACCAACAAGATTTTCAGTGTATGAGCTTTGGAGAGTCAAAGCTGCCTTCCATCAAACGGAGTCGAATAGAAACCGATTGGGGGGGGGGAGCAAAGCTGCAATATAAACAATTTGCACGTGCAAACAAATTTCCATGTTTCATACCCTATGCATATTTACTTGGGAGTAAATCCACTCAATTGGATGGGACTTACTCATAAATAAATATGCATTAGACAGGATCTCACTGATTGCTCAGGCAGCAAACATTCGATCTTTCCGAATAAAAATGGGGGTGACGGTGGGGCGAAAGAACGAATAAACACTACTGCGCACGCGCGTTAAAATCTTCGGTCGGCTTCCTTTGCGCCTCCCGTCCTTTTGCGCCAGCGGAACGAGGAGTTTCGCTTTGCTACCCGGAACCTTTTTCCGAGGACTGTGTTTCCACCCGGAAGTATTGTCGTTGAACAATTTTCTGGTGCCGTCCTCTTTCCTTTCCGGGTGGTGTGCTCTTTTCCCTAGACATGGCGTCTCGCAAGGAAGCACCCGCAGCCGGCTCCTCTTCCCTGGGCGGCAGTAAAGGGAAAGCCAAAGCGGTCCCGGGCGACTCCGCCGTGAAGCAAGTGCAGATCGACGGGCTGGTGAGCTTGGGGGCGAGGGAAAGGGTTGGAGGAGTCGGCGGGAAAGAGCAACTGGGCTAGGCTGAGCTCCTTGGCCTGAGGGCGGATGAAAAAGGAGGGCGGGCGAGGTGGGCCCTCACGGTTCCCACATGAATATCAGATCAGGATCAAGTGGGTAGCCGTGTAGGCCTGTAGTAGAAGATCCAGATTTAAGTCCAGTAGCACCTTAAGGAGCAAGTAGATTTCCAGGGTTATAAGCTTTTGAGCTTTGATTCTCGAAAGCTCATACCCTGGGAATCTAGTTGGTCTGTAAGGTGCTACTGGAACCGAATCTTGCTCTTGAAGAGATCTCTGTAGCATGGAGATTGATTGTAGTTCAGGGGGAGGTCCTGAAGGTTGGCAACCCTGCCTCCTTCCCTTTTGTATGCTCACAATGGTCCTGCTTCTTGAGTGTCTGCTATACCTTTATCCAGCCCAGCCCTTCTTGTCAGGATGCTGTACAGGGCCTCCTTCTCTTTTGTATCCTGATGATGGCCTTGAGTGAAAGATAACAGCAGCTGGATAGGGGTTTGAACTAAAACTTACCAGACCCTAAGGTGCCATTCTAGCCACTACGCTATGCTGGCCCTGCCTTGGGTAGCTTAGGCAAGCCCAGTCTCATCAGACCTTGGAAACTAAGCAGGGTTGCCTTAGTTAGGAATTGAATGAGAGACCTCCAAGAAAGACCAGGGTTGCAGAGGCAGGCAATGGCAAACCACCTCTGCTAGTCTCTTCCCTTGAAAAGTCCAGCTGGGGTCACCATAAGTCAGCTATGACTTAATGGCACGTTTCACCACTACCATTTTGCCTTGAACCTAGGGTGACATTCTAGCCACTACACTATGCTGGCCCTGCCTTGGATAGCCCAGCCAAGCCCAATCTCGTCCAGTCTTAGAAGCTAAATAGGGTCAGCCTTGGTTAGCAGTTGGATGAGAGACCTCCAAAGAAGAGAGGTGGAATATAGATGAAATAAACAGTTTCAAGATTTATGCCTGACCTTTTAATCAAATGGTCTTCATGGATGTTGAAAAACACTAGGTTAGATAATTTTTTTAGAAAGTGCTTCTCAGCAGGCTTTGGACCCCTGGCTGGTAGCAGAGGCTAGTGGATCCATCTCCTTACTTTTGAAGTCTTGGGGTAACTGGCAGTTCTGCAGAGTTCTGTTCCGGCATCTGCTCCTTCTCTGGCTGGTGGACAGGTCCGGTCTGGTCTTCCCTTGGAGATTGCATATCAAACCAGGATTGGTTATCTCTTAATCCTGCTGTAGACTGCTTCTAGGAACTGAAGTGAGTAGATGGAAGTGGAGTGGACCTTAGAAGGGCAAGGTTTCAATTCTGCGTGGAAGTCTCTGCCTTCTTAACCAGAAAGATCGTGCTCTTAATTCCAAACATTTGAGTGAGTTGACTGATTCTTCCCTCAGTGAACAAGGACGGGTACTCTTCGCTTGTGCTTTTGCTTGTTGCTAGGCTTAGTACTGACCCCAAGAGGACTAAATCCTGCTAAATTAATTAAAATTAAATCCTGGAGACAATCCTTTTTCAGTTGTTTGCAGGGAAATTGCCATTGCTTTTTGCATTTGGTTTAATGGTTAAGGCCCTTTTTGATTTCTGTGGCTTCTACTAATTTAATTACATACACTCCCCCCCATTCCTTTCCTCCTTCAGGGAGCAGCACACAAGGTCATCTCAGTACCTACAAGGTAGGTTAGACAGGAAGACAATTGAGTGGCCCATGGTTACCAAGGGGGCTTAATGATGAAGCATTTGGGCCTGAGTCTCCCTAGTTAGATCGATACACTAACTATATTACAACACACTTGCTTTCCTACTGGTGCTTAATTTGGGCTTGGCTTTGTTCTGGTTGCTGTACTTCAGCCCTGTATTATGTGAAAAAACAACGATGGTCTTGAGAGATGATCGTACATACAGAATTTAGGACCGTATGGGAACAAGCACATAGAGAAGTTCCATCGTGTTTAAATTGAAGCAAGGTATTTACTTCTGAAAGAGTAAATGACAAGTAAATAAGAGTAAATAACAAGTAAAAATATAATGCAAGTCAAAAGGTGCCTGGAAAGATGAAATATGTTGTCGCAGACAGTGTTTTTTTGAGGGGAAAAGGTGCTGGTACTCATAGCATTGTGCTGATTTCCACCAAATCCTCCTGTAGGACTTGGAAGTGTCCTGAAAAAGGTGCTGTGACAATTCCCTGCCCGTCCTTCCTGTTTCAGGAGAGATTTATAGTTCAGTGTTTTTGTCTAACAGGTTTGGAGGTGCAAAATGGAAACCTAATTAATGTTACTTATGCAATCAGGGGAATCCTTGTTACTAATACTTACCTGAGATGCTAGAAACTGGGTTTCTAGTATGATAATGTTTGATAGTATGCAACAAGAAAGACCATAAACCAGG
This sequence comes from Eublepharis macularius, assembly GCF_028583425.1. Taxonomy (NCBI): domain Eukaryota; kingdom Metazoa; phylum Chordata; class Lepidosauria; order Squamata; family Eublepharidae; genus Eublepharis; species Eublepharis macularius. The sequence continues at coordinate 122,143,822 of NC_072796.1, read as the reverse complement.
CCTTGACAAATTTTCTTTGGGTTTAGGAGCTGGCACTAAAATTCTAATTATTACTATTGCAAATCCTAATCTTTAACAGGTTCTCGCACTTTTATTAAAATTCTAACAAAAGTGTTGCAGTGTATAAATAACTATGACATATGGTTGTTGTGGGTTTTCCGGGCTGTATTGCCGTGGTCTTGGCATTGTAGTTCCTGACGTTTCGCCAGCAGCTGTGGCTGGCATCTTCAGAGGTGTAGCACCAAAAGACAGAGATCTCTCAGTGTCACTGTGACACTGAGAGATCTCTGTCTTTTGGTGCTACACCTCTGAAGATGCCAGCCACAGCTGCTGGCGAAACGTCAGGAACTACAATGCCAAGACCACGGCAATACAGCCCGAAAAACCCACAACAACCACCGTTCTCCGGCCGTGAAAGCCTTCGACAATACAACTATGACATAACTCTGGTTGTCATCACCAGAGCAAAAAACTCACCTCTAATCCTAGCCTGTCTTCTTTGCAGTTACTCATAAACTCATTTGGAAACCTCCATATAACTGAATATTGGAGCCAGTCTAGAAAGCAACTGGTTAAGAAATGAATTGATTTACCACCCCTGAATGGCGTAGAATTAACATACAAACAAGCAGTGACCCAACCTTCATGCACATGCATTTTTAAATCATATAACAAAAAAAATCAAGTGAAATAACAACAACAGCAACAACATTCAATTTATATACCACCCTTCAGAATGACTTAACGCCAATTCAGACTGGTTTACAAAGTATGTTATTATAATCCCCACAACAACAATCACCCTGTGAGGTGGGTGGGGCTGAGAAAGCTAGAAGCTGTGACTGACCCAAGGTCACCCAGCTGGCTTCAAACAGAGGAGTGGGGAATCAAACCCGGTTCTCCAGATTAGAGTCCCGTGCTCTTAACCACTACACCAAACTGACTCTGCTCTGCTCCGTTCATCTCAAATAATAAATAAGCTCTGTATGTCTGCTGAGGATTGTTCAGAGACAGTGCAATAGGATCATTGCTGAAAGTACTGGGTACTGCATTGAAATTTCTAGATGCCCTGGCACCTGGGATTTCACAGAATCACAGAGTTGGAAGGGGCCATACAGACCTTCTATTCCAACCCCCTGCCCAATGCAGGATAAGCCTAAAGCATCTCTGACCAATATTCATACAGCCTCTTCTTGAAAACTGCTAGTGAAGGGGAGCTCACCACCACGTCCCTAGGCAGCTGATTCTAACTTTGAACTACTCTGACTGTGAAAAAGTTTTTCCTAATACCCAGCCGGTACCTTCATGTAATTTAAGCCCGTTTCTTCGGGTCCTATCCTCTGCTGCCAACTGGAACAGCTCCTTGCCCTCCTCCAAATGACACCAAATATTTAGAGAGACCAATCATGTCCCCCCTCAATCTCTTTTCCAAACGAAACATTCCCAAGGCCCTCAGCCTTTCCTTGTAGGGCTCAGTCTCCAGACCCCTGATCATTCTCGTCATATTTCATTCATTCTTGATCCAGCTTCAACCCTTTGAAATGAATTCTGCATTAGCTCCTTCCTAGACAAAAAGAGATATTATGATAACCAGTGCTTATCTACAGTATAAAAATCACATACATTTTTGTAATGGAAAATCCATTTTTAAGCTGAAGAAAAATTCTAAAGATTCTGTTATCTCTGCCACAAGAAGTATCCAAATAATAAATATACGGTAAATTCATGGGTAAGTGGCTACAATTTCTTAAGGTGACTCTGGAAGTTAAGAATTCTGTTGAAATTGTTATTGCGCATTTTGTTCCAAAGACCTGGGGGAGGGCGAGCTGAGGAGTTTTCTTTGATTCTCAGCCTATTAGCTGTTCTAACTAGGGCCCGTTCTTTCCTCAACACACACCAATTGCTCTGATTGCTTTTGTTTGAAGAATTGCTGAGGATGTTTCAAAGCTCTCTTGGTTTTTGTATTCTGCCCAGAAAGTGGTTTAGTAAAAGGCGCTGTAACCTTTTGCCTTTCAGAATGCTTAGCTGTGGCTTCTTAAATAAGAACATCCTCTGAACTTTGGGCCATTGTTGACGTGCGTTTTTTCAATAGGCTTTTTTTTCAAATGGTTCAAGTTGAAATCAAATCACACAGATACTTTATAAACGGTACCCAAAATAAAAGTCTTAAGTCCCAGGAATGGTTTTCTTTGAGTAAGTTCTGCTGAATAAAATATGACTTGTTTCTAAGTAGACCTATTTAAGAGTGTCTCTCTGATTCTCCGGCACCTCTTAGTAGCTTTTCGATACTATCAACTACGTGTCCTTCTGGAGAGGCTGACAGGGCTGGGACTAGCTGCACCGTGTTTCAGTGGTTCTGCTCTTATTTGATTGACCCGTTCCAGAAAGTTGTGCTGGGGGACTGCAGCTTGGCCCTGTGGCGTTTATGCTGTGGAGGCTAGCAGGGTCTGTGGAAATCCTAAATAGGTATCTGGAGCAGGTAATTGGAGGGATGAGAGCCAATAAACTGAAGCTCACAGCAGACAAGACTGAGGTAGTATTGGTCAATGGAGAAGCCGCTTGAGGACTGCAGAGCCAGCCTGTCCTGGAGGGGGTTGCGCTCCCCCTGAAGGAGCAGGTTAGGAGCTTGGGGAGGGGGTGCTGCTGGATCCTGGCCTATGTTTGGAGGCTCAAGTCTCTTCTGTGGCATGTAGTGCCTTTTGTCAGCTCTGGCTCGTTCACCGGATATGGCTGTTCCTTAAGAAGCGTGCTCTGGCCCCGGTGATCCATGCTCTGACGACATCCAAATTAGATTACTGTAATGCACTCTGTGTGGGCTGCCTTTGAAAAGGGTTTGGGAACTTCAGTTGATCCAAAATGCAGCAGGCAGGCTGCTGGCAGGGGTTGGTTACAGGGACTGTATCTTCCCGGAGCTGAAGGATCAGCAATGGTTACTCGTATATTTCTGGGCACAATTCAAAGTGCTGGTTCTTACATTAAAGGCCTTAAATGGCTTGGGGCCAGGGTGCCTAAAGGGGCATCTCCCAGACTGTCCAGCCTGCCAGTTAAGATCTGCCTCTCATGCTCTGCTCTCTGTGCCCCTCGTTTCAGAGGGCTGGAGAAAGAGGATTTTTTTGCTCACCTTTCGCTCTCCCCCTTCAGGCTTGCCTAGCACCTCTCCAGTGCTTTCCTTCAGGTGCCAGGCTAAAACGCATCTTTTTATTCAGGCTTTTAATAAGTTTTTTAAAATCATACTTGCTTTTAAAAGATTTGCTTCTGTTTTAAGGATAGTTTTTATGCTGCTTATGTCCAATGGCTTTTTTTAAGGCTAGTTTTTTTTATGCTATGGTTTTTAATTGTAAACTGGCTTGAACAGGACTCTAAAAAGTGGCACAGAAATGTTTCAAATACATAAATAGGATTGGTCTCTGAGATGCACTGAAGAAGTCATAGGACCTCAGTAAGTTGATGTCAAAGAGTAGTTTTAGGCTGTCATAACACATTGGGGGTCTTGCTATATTTGAGAAAAACAACAAACTGTTGAGAAATCCCGCTAGCCCAGGATTGCCCACTTCAACCCAAAGGATATATCTTTGCATCACCAATTGCTGCATCCGTGTGGGCGGAACGCAGAGCCGTTGCATCCCTTCAAAGGCTATGTCACTGATAAACACACAGCCTCAAGGAGCTTAAAAGAGAAACATCTGGTACCATTTGGTGTCCATTAAACTTGCGCCCTGTTGAATAGTTAGCATCTGGCCTCGGTGTTGTACTTCAAGACTCGTAGACGAAATTTTGCTTGACAATGGCTCTTCCTGTTTGGAGAGAGAATTGGCAACTCTCCTCTTCTGTATGCCGCTGTGGTTTAACAGTTGGACTTCTCATTACGTTTTTCATCAGACGGGACTTTTGCGTTGTGATTACGAATGCACAGCCGAGGAGTCTGATGGATTATGGTCTCTTGGTGCCAGTTTGTCGACTGTTACTTACTAGCATAATGAACAATATGTGTTTCCACTTAACGTTCACAAAGCACAGTGGTAGTGATAGAGTTCTTTGGAAGAGGCAAAAGAGTTCTTCTGGGTAGCTGATCCTCTCATCGCCACCACCAGATATGTTCTGTTTTCTGTAGGAGGGGAAGAGGCAGGATGGGACGTAAGCGAGTTGTGTAACACTAAGTAGTAGCTGATACCAATTAAATCTGAAGCTAGAGGCACCTCAAGGCTTCGGTCTTCTCATATCTACATAGCTGTATAGTGACATCTTAATCTTGTCGCTGCTATGAAGCACCATGCGTTGGTTAGATTGCATTTTGGGGGGTGGAAAAAGCAGCTGCTGAGCCTCTGAAGAGGAGGAATTTAACTGTTCAGGAGATCTCTTACTCTGGCTGTAGCAGGAGATCAAGAATAAAATTTGGTGACATTGAGGAGGCATCTCTGAGCAAATGCAGATGTCTTGAAGGGTGTGTGTGGAGAGAGTACAGAAATGTCTCTGCAGAAGCCACTTGGCTGTGTTGTTGGTGCAGGGGCAATTCTTTGGAGTGCTGCAACAACCAGCACTCACCTGCGGGTCACCTGAACTTGGCTACAGTGGTCTTCAGCTCTGCATTACAGTCCTGCTGCAGCTCTTGGGATGCTGCGCCTGTAGCATTGGTGCCTAAAATAAGTCCGCTGGGGTTTGCATTGGTCAGAACACCTTGGTGAGTCAAATCTTTGCCAAATGTTGTTAAAAGCCAAATTAATTTGTATTAGAAGAGTATTAAAGGGGAGATTTATGCTAACCGTGAACTTATCAGAAGTTCCAGATTCTTCATTATGTGAATGAGTTTAGGGGATCCTTGAGTCTCATGCAGTCCTTCCCCCTCCCCATCTACAATGTGGTTTGCCAAGAAAGCAGAAATCTTGAATTAGAGTGGAGGGAAAGAAGCACCAAGGAGATTGATATGGTTTGCTTAAACCAAAGTTTGGAATCCCTGTTTTTCAGGAAAAGGGCAAACTGTAGCTTGTAGTTCAAAAAGGCTTTAATTATATTGTGTGTTAAAAGGAGGAGAAGAAGTAGAGGGAATGCACAAGCCTTAAGATACACCCCCCCCCAAAAAAAAGCTTTTAATGCACAAACAAGCCCTGTTGGGGGACATGTCTGAACTATGCCTTGAGCAATTTTCTTAAACGATGTTAAACCACGTTTAACTTTTCCATGTTTGCAGTGCACTGTACATAAAAGGCACGTTCCCAAGAAGCCTAAACAACAAACTTTAGTCTTAAATTCTCTGTTTCTTGTGATAATAGATCAAACCCTTTTTAAAAAATGTACTTTTTGATCATGTGGCTTTAAAAAAAATAAAGATATTTTTGAACAGTACAACAGCATGCAAGCTACAAAAATTTTAAAAACTTGTTTAAATTATATGGAGAAGGAAAATCACAATACATGATAGAAATTCTGTAAACCAATGCCATTTGTTTCTGGAATTTATCTTTGAACACTGCGAATATTGTTAATCGGATCTCCTTTTAAGCATACAGGCTAGGCTTTGTGGTAACAATTCCTTCCTTGTGTTATTCACAATTACTTTCTGTCTTGCGAATATCATTTATAATACATTCCTCAAGCCATTTACTCCAGAGAAGTCTCAATGAAATCAAGGGAATATTGCCTTAACTGATGATCCTAAGCATGGTTAACTTGGAAGTAAACTTTGGAGCGATTTACCTTCAAGTAAACACATTTGTGGCATTTTAACTACTGTAATCATGTTACTTGAGTATACCATGTGGCTTTTCAAGTCAATGTGATTTTTTAAAAAATAATCCTTTATCGTCAGAAAAAGCAGATTGATAACTAGAAATCCTTATTTTGCTTCATGGGAATGTGCCATTGATACACAGCGCCTTGGGGAAATTTTGTTTAACACTTTTTTTAAAAAAAAAAAAACCTCTGTAATTCTAGATTGACAGTTGAGAAGTTAAAAGCAGTTGGACTTTTTCTGGGGGGGGGGTGGAGCAACCTAAATCAGCTTTTCCCTCTCCTTGTTTTTTTTCTCTGCCGTCATGTCAATCTTTCCTGTCTCACAAATGGCCCGACATTTAGGTTTGCTGACCATCTTGTTTAGATTTGGTTTCAGTGTGACCTTTTGGTTGTGTGTTGTGTTTGATATTTGTATAAGGAGGTACTGAATGTCTGTGAAATTAATGTCAGTCTCCCTGCCATTATTTGAACACTTCTGGGAAGAGAATGCTGCTCTCTGGATCTCTGTCTAGTTATATGGCGTAGAAGAGAGTCAGAGTCCAGTAGCACCTATAAGACTAAAAAAAGTTGTATGAGCTTTCGTGAGTCACAGCTCACTTTTTCAGATAGCTACATGGCTGTATTGTTTTCTGGCAGCAAAGCCGGAAAAGGACAAAGGCATTTCCATCCTAGCATAATTTGCTTCCAGTCTTGATTTTTGAAAGGCTTGCAATTGCATAAAGAAGGACTCACACAGTCAGAAACTTAAGTGTTTTTGCCTGCCATTTTCAAAAAACCCTTGCTGAAGATGGATCCCTGACAATTGGATAACATGAAGAACACGACAACAATTTAGATACTCCAAACAAAGTGATGTTGCTTGCTATTTCAAAAATCTTCTCGGTCTGTTTTCTTCTGAAGGCCTGCTAGATGTGGAAAGCTGTTTTGTGGCTTTCCCCTTCTAAATTCAGAATGTCACTAAAAATTCAGATCCAATCGATGTGAAAGGAGTGGCTTGTTGCATGATGATATGGTTAACTGCTGCTGTTCTTGGCTGCACTCTCGGAATATTCACACATGCAGACGCTGGGGCATGAAGTCAGAAGAGCCTTCGTTTGATACGCAGGCGGCAGCAGGAAGCGGTTCGGAAGCTGCGCAGATACTTGAAAGTTCGCATTGCAAATAGCACAGCAGCACGCACTTCAGTGTGCTGCTGACAAATAAAAATCTTGATTCATATTTACCAAGCAGAAGAACGTTAAGGTGAAATGGCAGCTCAGTTTTCTGAAATCCCAGTGGCAGGTTTAAAGTTCTGTAGGCGTGATACAGCAGTATGGGGCAGTCAAGAGAGGCGCCTCATCTTCTTAATTTGGTGTGGGCATTTTGATGAGATAACCTGAAATAGGAGGCTTGGTCATCTTGATGACAAACCTAGACTGGAAAACTTCCCAGGTTAGCACACACACATACCCCTTGTGTGAGCGTCTTGCATACTTTAGAGTGATACTGTGATTAGAGCATTGAACTAAAACGGCAGAGACCTGGGTTCAGATCTTCGCTCGTGGATAAACTTGGGTCAGTCATTGAGGTGGATCCAATAGATGATTTCCATGGACAAAAGGGGGAGCAGTTTTGGATTTCTCCCCACCTGCACGAGACCTTTTCATGTTGTTCAGGGACATTTGGGGCTTCGGCAGGAGCAGGGTGGCCAGAAAGTCGTGCTCCGGTGAGTGGGAATCCTCCTGTCACTGGATATTTTTGGTGGTCTCCAAGCCATTCTTTCTCAGTCTAGCCCGCCTCACGGGGTTATTATGAAGATAAAACAGAGGAGCTGGAGAATCATATATGCTCCTCTGAGCTTCTCCACAGAAGGACCTGTCTATCTGTTGCAGAGGGACTGAGTAGTGGAAATTGTGTAGAGTAATAAGTAAAAGATGTGAATTCCCAGTTGAGACCTCTTGCCAAAACCTTATGCAGAAAAGGTATCCTTGCTGAATCCAGAACTGAGAAATTCATACATTCTATACAAGGCACCGAGAGCTTAGGTAGAGTGCATGTGTGGAGGGAAAACTGTGCCCCCAGCTGAATTGGCTGCTTCCTGATGTTCCTCTTGAGTATGCAAGCGATACGTTTAAGTGACGGCTAAGCCTTGGTTGCTACTTGCCGTGTCAGTGTTCTGTTTGCTGGGACTTAATGCTGGCGGAGAAGCGGCTGTTCATGAGAAGCGATCAGAGCTGGGTCATGCTTGCTGAAAAAACTTTTCAAAGATACTAACTGCACATTAGAACGGTGGGAATGGGGGGGAAATCCTTCTTGGAGTTGTTAAGCAAATTCAATGAGCCGTTCAGGCTATGCTTGCTAATGAAGCAAGACCTATAGAAATACATATGTTCTACAAACCATGCATTATTTACATTAAATTCTATGGCAGAAAGATGTTGCTGTCAGTCACTCGATCAGACTCTGCTTCTACTGTTCCTCCCTCCCCAGCCTTTCATTTCTTCCCCCAACCAGCTTCCAGATGTATCCTGAGGCCGGACACATGCAACTGATTGCCCGCTATAAGCAACTATATAAAGGCTACTTATTTTGGAAGGTTCAGTGGGATGCCCTATCCAAGAGAGAGAAAAAGATGACATGAAAGCAATTTGTGGGTTCCTCTTGATTCTGGCTTCTCTCTCCCTGCCTTCCTCAGTCGTGGGATACAAAGCAGCTTCGCCGTCTCATCTGTCCTCGGAATTTAACAATGTCAGTTCTAAGCAGAATTACCCTTGCCTGTGCAAGCTGATTTTATTTATGTATTTATTTGCTCGCTCTGTTTATGGCCCACCTTTCTCACTGAGACTCAAGGCAGATTGCACAGTGTAAGTCGATATAATCAACAGCAGAGACACTCGACTGAAAATGAAACAGGGTATAGAAAGGTAAATTTGCAGAGATTTGAAGAAAACAACAACAGAAATCCCATGCGCAGCTGAAACAAAGCATGAGCAATTCTAAATCTAACATACTAAACAATGCAGGAACTAGCCAGTAGGATCACACTTAGCAGCAGCAGATAGTATTGTAGTTTACACTGGAGTAACTCTGTGTCGGATTACACCGTAATACAGTTTCTCTCCACCTCCCTCAGCATTTATCTTTTTTCCTCTTAAATTAGAAAATGTATATCCATTTTTATGAAAGCTGGAAATGCTTTAAGTACTGACAGATAATTAGAACAGACTAAAAACTGTACCAGAAACGTAACAGTAGTAATAATTTTAAAAGGCCTTAGATTATGGAGGGTTTCAAAGGGGGTTGAGAAGCCCTTATGAAAGAGAGACTCTTTCTTTTGCCATTTTGCCATCTTTTTTCTTTTATAAGATTCCCTCCCAATGCCTAATCTTATTCCTGCGTCTTGTAGGAACGGAGTAGAAGGGGAACCCTCCGCCAGACGAGTGTATGCCAAGGTCTCCTAAATTAGGAAGCTCTTCTTTATGATCTTCTTGATGGTTGCCAAGAAGCAGTGTGATGGTGACTTTAAGTGCCCAGCTTCTCTGCAGATCAAACAGTTGGAATCCCAGGACTCTGTTGCAAAAAAGCCACTTCTACAAAAGAGCCATTCCACAGTTTCCATGGAGATAAACTTGACTTGTGGAATGGGTGCTGTGACACTGCCTACTTTCCTCATGTTTAGATCATTCATTTTTCTGCATCGCTTATCTGAATCTTAAAACTTGATTTCACTTTAACCATCCTTCCAGTTCTAATATCCTGTGTATGTCGCATTGTGATCTAATGGGCCAGAGAGTAAGACGGTGTGTGGCATGGATGCATGCCCTCTCTTAGTTTTTTTTTAAATAATCCCTTCAGGCCTTCTGCCCGTGTTCCTGGTTTCTCTGACAGATCAATAAGACTTCACCGCTGCTTACACAAGATTAATAGCAAGTGTTGTAAAGGTACAAGCGGAATGGCTTTATTTCCTGTAGACTCCAGTCACTTACAAAAGGACGTGTAAAAGTGATTGATGGCGATGCGGCTGTGAGAGTGTAGAAATGTCTTGCTGCTGTCATGTTGCTATCTAAGAAGTGGGGACCTGATAAAAACTTTAATGGAGGAGGGAGAAGAAGAGCAGGGTAAAAAGGAGGATTTTTTTCTTCTCAACTGTGATTCTCCTTTCTTCACCTCCGCTCTTCCTGGTTCTGAGAAGCCCGTTCTTGAGGCTGGCGTGTAAGGTTGGGAAGTGCCCAGCTCAAGTAGAGAGGTTGTAGTTGACCTTCCCTGGCTCTGCTCCTTGGAGCTGGTCAGCTAGCTAGCTGGGTGCAGACACTGGCTTGAGAGAGGCTGTGGTGGCTCCCCTGAACTTCATGTATGGGGATAGTCACTGCTTCCTTTCCCCCCTGCTCAAAATGAGGAACACCCAGTTGAGCAGAGAGGCTGTGGCCAGTTTCCTTGAGCTGACTGTGTAGATCGATATTTTGACACTGCCTGGAAGAATCTGCCTCATGTCAAATGGAGATGTTGGGTCTTCCTTGGTTTTTTTCTGGTGTGAGCAATGACACGGCTGGCTTCACAGACCCCTGTGCTTGGAAGACCACATGCTGGCCTTCTCTCCAAACTTTTTAGTTGTGTATCCCCTGAATGGTTTCATTGAATGAAGTAAGGGTGTGAGTTTCTTCTGTTCTCTCCCTTTGACCCCAAAGCTATCGTGTTGGTGTTGCTTTGGGTTTAAGAGATGAATGTGGCAATTTCTGGAAATTGAGCAATGGCACTGGGGGAGAGGGAGAAATGGGTTACCTCTCCTGTTCAGCCTCTTAATCCTTCAAGGTGAATTGTGCTATTGTGGTTGAATGGGGGGAGGATAGGCTTGTATCCTCTGATGTCCACACACCCCTGTCCTATAAACAACAAAAGGGCAACTCTTCCCATGCACAATTTAAAGGATCCTTTGGACCTCTGGCTAGAGGACGGCAAGCAGCAGGGTACTTGCTTCCCTTCTGCCTCTGACCACAGAGTTGCCCCTTTCTGTTTTCAGTGTTTACTGGCAGCTTGCATGTGCATCCCTCACCCTTTGTGGGTGTCGGAATAAGCTCCCTAGGCAAACTCAGGATTTCCCCGCATTGCTCTCTCTCCTGGCTACCTGTCCTTCTCTCTGCCCATTCTAACTTGGTCCATTAGCATGTGTGGTAGGAGGGGCTGTAATAGCTAATTTCTCTCCCTTTTAAAAGAAAAGTGGGGACTGCAGCTTGAAGGCTGACTTTTAGTATAGATTTAAAAAGTTGTTTTGCGTCCTGTTTACCAGTTGAGTTCACTAGAATACGACACGCTAGCATCTGGAGCTCTTCAGCACTCCGTGCCAGGGTCTGTGGAATCCCTGCATTGCTTCTTCAGGAACACATGGGTGCATCCAATAATAGGGTTACATTACATATCTCTTGCATATCCAAATTAATAGAAGGAATGCCAAGGTATTTGAGCAGAAGGTTAATCTTCACAAAACCTTCTCTTCTGTTTGGCAATGAGTTTGGCCTCAGCAGAACATTTAACTCTGAGCTCTCTTGATTATTTTGGAAGCTCTGCCTATGATTACCTTCGCTCGGTTTCTTAACCCTGGCAGAGACCAGTTGCTTAACGCTTCTTTTCATTCTTGGGCCACAATCCTCCAAGGAACCCCCGTATGTGAGTGCAAGGATTTTCTCTGCTTTCTGTGAACAGCAGCCCCTTGAGCCACATTGAAAGAGATTTCGTCTGAGCTTTGGGCCAGGCTGGTAGTGGCGGAAGATTGTTTTTAAGCAAAAGGGTTGAAAGGCCGGCAAGTTGTTTCATTGGAAGTTCTCGAACTGGAAGGAGCCTTAGAGATTTCCATGTCCAACCCTTCTCTTAGAGCAGGAAGTCAAAAGCCAGAGCATCCTTGACCTAGGGTTCTGCAGCTCAGCTTGAAGATCTCATACGCGAGAGAGGCGCCCCCGCCCCCATAATCAAGGGGTTTAGATCAGTGGCTCTCACCCTTTCAGATCTGATGTCCCACCAAATGCTCGGTCAATGTACCAGTGTCCCACCAGGATACAAACAGCCCGTTTTTCTTTTTTCAAGAAGGGCATTTATATGTTTACAGGCATTCTGTTTCTGTATTTATCATTTACGGTTAAGCTTTAAGGACGTTAAAAATTGCAGTAGTATTGTTGCCAGTAAATTTTATTGCTGTGGCTTTAAAACACAAACAAAAAAGAATAATTCCGTAGGTAGCTGAAATTTTTAATACTATTGAGTGTAAATTTTAATACGGTAATTGGAAAGCACTTCGATAATTAAAATAAGCAGTAATACTATTATTGGGATTGAGGGAGAGCAGAATCCTACCTAGAACCGCTGGCTTAGACTGCGGATACAGTAGGCGAAGTGGTAAAATTGTTCTGGGACTGTGCCATTTTAGCGTGTAGGTGGTGATGAGGGTGGCATGGTTGAATAATCTGTTTGAATTTTTTTTTTAAATGTTGGGGAGATGACAGGCTATGAACCTTTTACCTGGTATCTAAGTTTTCTTTCAGTGTGTGGGAGGGGAATTATTCATTTACATGATTTGCTGATCTGGATCAGGAACTTGTACAGGTCAGTTCATACCATGGGGGAGAAGACTATGAAGACAGGTATCAGGAGGAGGAACTTCTTAATTCTCAGGCAATAATAGGAATCTATAATTCTTTTTTAAATCATCTTTTTCTACCTTTTTGGGTTGAAACCAAGTCTTTACCCCCTTTGGCTTTGATGTACCATTCTGCTGTGGTATTGCTGAATTGGAGACTGTGGAAAAAAAATTGCAGTTCTGTTTGGAACGCTCGGAATTGTCGGCCGCCCTGTAATTGAGAGCGGTGATTGTTGGTTGGGCTGGGAGAGGGTATACTGCTAAGTGGTTCGTATTCCGCCATTCGGAAGACTATTAAGCATATGCTTGCTGAGTTTAAATGTACTCGTTAAGTGACATATGTTTCCTGATGGTTGAACCCAAATCTGTTCATTGCTTAACCTGCAGACACCAAAATCAATAATAGCTTGTTAGCAGCAACCATCAAGGTGTTTCTTTTTAATGCGTGTTGACTTGGCATCGGGTTGCCCTGAGGTCAGTGTAGCTTGCTTACATGTAAGAATCCCAGCTGTAGCTTGTTTCCCCACCTATCCTGTTTAGGGATCTGTACCAACAGCCTTTTCTTTCTTTTAACATCTCCTTCAGTCTTCATCGCAGACCCATCTTGTGTGAGATCATGAATTTTAAAACCCTTTCACAGTCACATTTGTGAAAGGATGAGGCAAGTAAAAAAAAAAGTCCATGTTTTCCATTGTATGGTTATGGATTTCATTGTGTGTTTACAGGTTCTTCTTTATATTAATGATTGTGGGCTGGGATCCATGGGTGAGTCTCTAGTATATTCTAGAGTGATTAGCCTAAGTACAAAGTTGTGTTTTGCATGGTTGATAAGAAATAACTGCATAGCTGGCCCATTTTGCTTGGATTCTATCTCTGGGTCACTAATACATAATCACTAGCAAATGGTGATCATGCCTCCCCACCCCTGCACACACATTTTGTACTCACTTTCAGGGTGGAGGGGAGAGGCTTTGATAGAGGCTGAGTGGAATATAGTCTTTGAGAGGCAATGCCATGCCATTGGGAAGCAGAAGCTTGGCTGGGCCGGTTTGTTGGAGAGAGACAAGGATACAGAAATGATGAGAAGCGGACATACTTGGGTATCTCATGAGTGGATTTAAGGACGTTTAGTATCTGCTGAAAGTCAGAGAGCGGTGGACATTGCTGAGAGTTAGAGCAGTAGGCAAGTTGGAAGAGAGTGTAATTAATGAAATAACTTTGTTTACAGCTGATGTAAAACGGTGCGATGAAAGAGCACGAGACATCTGATAAGTAATGCAATAGAAACTGTTCTATCAAATATTTATCGGCTTCATTCCAGACCCTTAATGGACCTGTATTCTTGGATCACATCCCTATGGCTGGATTCTGGGGAAAAGCTCATGGAAAGAGTCGGCAGAGTGGATCTTTCCTGCCTTTCCCTTTCCCAGGCAGCCTGCTGCTTGTCCCAAACAATCCTCTTTGAAGTTCAGCTGATCTGGTCAGCTGCAGTATGGTACACAGAACTGCAAGGAGGAGAACAAATAAGGGTATCTCCTCACTGTCCACCAGTGCAAACTGCCAGCATTAGAGGAAGAAGGAGATGGTTTGGCCCGAGTCACGGCTCCTCGCTGTGTCTCCTTTGATGCATTGTACTCACAATGATCCCTTGGCCCTCAGTGAAGGGTTTCTGGACAAGCAACAGGCTTCTGGGAAGACGGGGGGCGGGGGATCTGCTCCACCATTCTCTTCCACAAGTTTTTTTCCCTGCAGGATCCAACCCAAGAATTCCAGATCTTTCTCATGCTCCACTTCCCTGAGCAGTCTTTTCTGATGCCAGGAAAATTTATTCCCAGAGAGGCGCGCCAGGCATGGATTGTATGAGTTGGGAGGCTGCAGAGGGGAGGAGGAGGAAGGGAGTGAAAATGTACCTCTTTGCTGCTTCTTCCATCAGTGGAGCTCTGCTGAAAACAGAGGCAGGAAGGGTGTTTTCATAATCCCCCCCCCCTCTACTGAAGTCTTCCAACTTGCACGGTTGTTAGTTCATGTGGGGCAGGGTTGTCGCTCAGTGGTACAGCATCTGCTTGGCCTACAAAAGGTCTCTGGTTCAATCCCTGGCATCTCTGGTGAAAAAGTTCAAGTAGGAGGTCATATGAAAGACCTCTGCCGGAGAGTCTGGAGAGCCACAGTCAGTCTGAGCAGGCTGGTTTGGGTGGACCTGTCGTCTGATTCAATATAAGGCACCTTCATGGGTATGTGAGTCGCATGATCCCAGGAACTTTCCCAGGGCCAGAAGGCACCGCTAAGGGCAGGGGAATTCAGGGAAGACCCGTGACCATCAGCAGTCTCTGCTGCCAAATTGCTGGAGCCAACCTCTTTTTGCCTGTGGATCACTGAATCCTACTGGCATAGCATAGAGAATGAAAGGTGATCTGGGGAATGAAAGGTGATCTGGATTGTTCCTAGTTTAAATCTCACCTTTGTTACAAACACAGTAGGAGGCCTTAAGCAAGTAGCTGTTGACCTCTCTCTGTCCCCTGTCTACTCTATGGGGATGGCACTGACTTAACTTTCAGAATTGCCGTAAGGTTTTCAGCATTATACTGTATGTGAGATACTTTAAACACGGACCGCTCTGTATAATCTGTCCAAAAGGGTGGTCTATAAACACACTGTTGTTGTTGTTGTTGTTATGAACATTGCTAATGATAATGATTATTCCCTCATCTTTGCTTCAGTTGGTTATATTTGCCTTGGTTTGCAATGTTACTCTTGGGGAAAACCACCCATGAATGTAACTGAATGTTATATGCGAAATGAGGCTGTCCTAATCAAGAGCTGCTCTCTTAGGTGGTGCTGAAGATCATCAAGCATTATCAAGAAGAAGGCCAAGGAAATGAAGTGGTCCAGGGCGTGCTGCTTGGGCTGGTGGTAGATGACAGGCTCGAAATCACCAACTGTTTTCCGTTCCCTCAGCATACGGAGGACGACGCTGACTTTGATGAAGGTAATCTGTTACAGTCCCTTCCTAAAGTCTCTCTTGCATCCTTCTCAAAAGGACACGTCTGTAGAAACTATCATAAAATAAAGTCTATGTGGAAATGTCACTAACCTGTAGTAGGAGGTGAGGTTCTCCTTGGGAGGAGACTCCAGTATATTATCTAGAGCTTACTGTTGAGAGCTGGGGTCTCGTGATGCAAGGGGTGATAGCTAAAAGCTAGACCACCGTGGACCACTGGCCCACTTCTGCTGGACTTATTCTGTCGGGTGCTTGGGATTTTGGCAAAGAATGAGGTGGTCCATGGTTGGACCCAGAAAAACACTTCTTAGGCACACTTGGGAACTTAGGTTTAATTATGCCTTAATTGTTACTGGATTGAGTACGTATGTAAAAATCTAAAGCATACCTCTGCAATTGGAAGTGTTTTTGACTGCTTCAGAATGTATTGAAGATTCTAAATTGGTCATGCAAGAATCACAAAAGAGCCAAAGGGGTCATCCATTGCTGCTCCCATTTACAGCAGGGAGTTAGTTTGTGTGAAAGTAACTATTTTGAGATTTCTGAAGTCTAATTTCTGAAAAGTCCACGTTTCTTTCACAGTTCAAAGGTTTCGGGGTTATGTCTTCTTCCCATTACTAAATGGTTAAGGATGACATCTAGCATTGGGGATGGTTTGTGTGCATGCTTACGCTCTGAGAAGACCAGTGTGCCTGGCAAGGGATGAAAGAAATGGGACAACAAGAGGGAACTGCTGTGGGGGAAAACAGCCAGCAAAGCTCTGGTTGTATGCATGGTTCTCTCTCCAGTACATGCACATCCTTGCTTTGTATCCTGGCCTTTATCCAAATGGTCTGGGTAATGTTCAGACTGCTTGATAAGTTGTAACTTTGTCAAACTGATCTTTGCATAGCAGGATTTGCATCCAGGGACATCTTAGAGACCAAAAGCATTTTCAGGGTGTAAGCTTTTGAGAGCCAGAGCTCTCTTTTTCAGGTAGCTTATACCCTGAAAATCTTGTCGGTCTCGTAAGGTGCCCCTGGACTGAAATCCTGCTGTTCTACTCCAGACCAACACGGCTACCTCCTTAAAATAATGATATTTGCATAGCTATAGCAGAATTGATGTCCACACAGGAAAGGCTTAAAGCAATCGGGGTTCTTGATGTTGGATTCTTCGTCATCTAGTTATTTACAATACTGGATTATGCCGACGAGGTAGCAGCTGAATTGCTGACGTTTCTTCAGACTTTCACAGCACTTGTCAGTTGCAGAGGCAGGGGAAGAGGTGGTGTATAATGCAGCAACGACCTAATGCTTGTGTGTGTATGTGTAAGGGAAGTAAGCAAGGATGCTCAAGAATACAAACTGTAAAGAAGATGCCAATTTTTATGATGGAATTTTTGTGCATGTTATTCGTACTGCCCTTCTGAGAGAGTGAGCAGCGAGGTTTGGGCATAAATTGAGATTAATGTTCACGGGAACAAAATCCTTCTGTTCAATTTGATACTTTTTTTAAGGAACTGTACTGTCATAACTAATATCTGTGAGAAATGAATCGGCTACTAGTTCTTGGTTAATCAGGACATGGGCAACGCAGTCCAAGTCTCTGAGCCAATTTTTGGTTATTAAGGGAATATTTAATAGGTTCAAAGCTTTGGAAAATTGCTAGTAGAAACGAGTCGGCCTGAAAGCACGCCCTTCCCTTTCCTCCTCCCGCACAAGAGGCCACAACTCAAAGGGAAAATAGTTCATCTTCTCTTCAAATTCTACATGAGATGTGCTACTGTCAACTAGACAATGGACTGTCAACCTGTAAATGGCATTTCTCTGATGGAAAAAGTTAAGTGTATTCTTGTTCAACAGTTACCACGTTGTGCCAGTCGCTTAACACCGTCTTTCTGTCACGCTGTCGTAAAGGGCCCCCCGTTTATGAACAGCACGTTATGAACAGAGCAGAGCGTCAGCTTTTCTGAATAAGTTCGTCACTGTCTTGGAATAGAATGCCGTTCTTTCTCCGTCAGATGTTATTCCAGCCTTGAAGCATTTGCTGTGGAACATGCTGCAGCATCTAGCCCAGAGAAGCTGTTGGGCTCTTCAGATGGAATGAGAGAATTCTCCTAACTTTGCAGTTCTACTACCTAGGTTTTTGTGGAAAAGTTTGAAGGCCACGAAGGCCTTTATCTATAATTCTTAGCGGCAAGCAGGGCTCATTTTGAGGGGGAACGTGCAGGAACTCATTTCTGGCAGTTCCCCAAAGAGGTCACATGACAGGTGGCCCCGCCCACCCGACTCAGCCATTTTGGGTCCGTTTCGGCCTGGATTGGGGCCAGAACGGCCCGGACCGGGCCTCTGACAGGTGGTGGATCACTCTCCTGCTCAGCGGCCCAATCCTGACCATTTTGGGCCCCTTTTCAGCCATTTTCAGCCCCTTTTTGTCATTTTGGGCCCAATTTTGGCCCTGAATGGCCAAGATTAGGTCCAAAACAGCCAGGATAGGTGATGTCAGGGGGTGTGGCATATGCAAATCAGTTATGCCAATGAAACACTTCTGGTGCTGTCAAGGGGCATGGCATATGCTAATGAGTTATGCTAATGAGTTCCTCTGGCGCTAAATGACCCTTGGTGGTAAGGTATATGTCCCTTTCCTCTTCTAACATGAAATTTGGGGGACAAAGGGGGAAGGCATCGGGTTGGAAAAATGTCAGGTTAGGTGAGTTGACCCAGTTGGTTCGGTAGCCTTGGTGGTCACATGACCAATGCCTTTTGATTTTCTCTTCTTTTGCAACAGTCGCCTGAGGTTCATTAGACAATGGTATACAGTAGGGCAATTTAAAATTAGCTCTTGTGTTTATATCTTGCTTTTGCATCTGTGTGTGATGGACGTCAGAGCAGATTACTGTAACATCCACATGTGTGTAATGGGACAAAATAGCAGACTGACTCCTCCAAATGAATCAACCAGTACCAACATTTTTGAAAACGTTCCTAAATGAGTGTGGCCATTACCACCTTACTATAAACAGGAAATGTGTAGCATCTTAAAGACTAACGATGTTTTATCCTAGCTTAAGCTTGTGTGGACTACAGCCTGTGTATCTAATGTAGCAGGCTGCAGTCCACATCAGTTTATGCTGTGATAAAAAAAGTCTTGTTTGTCCTTAAGGTGCCATGAGGCGCTCATTAATTTTTGCTGCAGCAGACTCTAAAATTATTTCTATAAATAGAAAGGGCAAAACTCTGGCAGAACCTCTCAGGAAAGCAATCCTGTTGTTGTGACACAACTGAAAGTGCTCCACTAAACAGTAGTCTGTGTCAATTTGCAACCTAGAGCAGGCCGTTGCTCCCCTGATCTCAAAGCTTTTGTGATGCTCTCAGTTACATGCATTCAGATTATTAAGAGATGTTTTTTTATGAAGCTGGGTTGCGTTCCATGACTCCACTCAACAAAGTGTGTGTGAGTGAACGAGAGAGGGCGGGGGGGGGGGGGAGGGTCTTCCGCTACTTAGCTGGGCCTATGGGTGGGACAGAACCTCCGATCAGTAATTCAGGAAACTTGCTCCTGGATTTTGTCTTCAGTGACCCAAGTGGTTGCTCACCAACTTCTACAAGTTCTTGTAAATTGCAGTAGACTGTATTAGTGAAGGTAGACCTCTCAGTAGCTTGAATGTATTTTTCAGTCTGGATCCATGGATCTGTTCTGCCAGTGGTGGTGGATTCCTCCAGCTCAAGCTACCTACCTTGATGCAAAAGGCTGATGGAAGAGCCTGTTGTACTGTCATAGTCTTTTTGAACCAGAGGAAAGAACCACTGTTAGCAGCACAGATCCAAAGGATCCAGTCCTTCAGGGGTTATACCTGGGGGCTGGAAATAACAGGAGAGGGAACAGCTGTTGTCTTGGTGCCTGATAGTGAACTTCTGGAGGCTTCTGACTGATCACTTTGGAAACGATGTTTTTATGATAATGGCGCCTATTCCATTTTTCCTTCCATTTTTCTCTGTGTTTCTGTGGGATGGGGGGAAGGCAAGCTATTAAATATTGCACACCAAGAAAACCGTGTTTATCAAAGGAAAATAATGCTGCGTGCCAGTTTGGTTCCGCTGCAAGGCATTTATTTCGTGGTGTGTGTGCTATGCAGGAATGATTTTTCTGATCCTCCATTTCCTTGTAATGCACAGCTGGCATGTTCTTCAAGAACTATGTTGGCAGCAGTTGGTAGGCCATGTTCTTAGTACCTTCTCTCATATACTCAGTTTATTTCCTGTGTGCATTTGAGGCAGGGAGAGTAGAGGGGTGGCTAGTGATGGCCGAGTAATGAGAGGATGGCCACCAGCCAGGTTGGGGGTTGGAGCATCGGGTGGAAGGACAGGTGCAAAACACAGAAACGGGTGGTAGAAGACTCACAGTAATACTGATCCCTTCATGCGTAAGGATTTAAAATTCTTGGAATTTATTTTAAAAAATCTGCTCTCAGTTTCTTCCGACTGAATTGATAGCAAATCCTTTAACAAGATACAGGTAGGTGAGATTTCTCTGTAGGGCATGAATGAAATGCTGATTTCAAAAAAAAAAAATTAAGTTATTGTCTCATATGCTCCTTTTAGAGTGCGCCGCCCCCCCCCCCCCAATAGGGTTTACCTGCTACATATCTGAATCTCAAGCCACAAAACAAACCTATTTCGGGCAAGGAAGCGAAGCTGTGAGAGCATCATCATGGAACTTGAGATGGGTTTTAAAAATGGGCTACTTATGAAAATCCCCATTAGAGGGCACTGTTACCCAGCTTAAAAAACAATCACTTTTCTTTTTGCCATGTAACCAGGCTTGTGTGTGCACGTTGCGGGGTGGCGGGGGATCACATTTTCATCAGCAAAAGTTCAGATACTGTTTAATACAAGCACATTCAGTAAATATAATAAAGTTCACTGATTAAATAGGATCCAGTAGTTCTCTGTCTGTCTTTTCCAGCACATTCTTTATTGGCTTTACAGCTGCAGGTGCTGAAGAATCCTGTACAGGCCATTTATACTTTTACCTCCAAGATCTTCTGCTCAGAACCCAGTGAACAATTTCTGCCACTCTGCTACACTCAGCACCTTTTCAGCTGAACTGAACCTTTTTCATGAGTAGGGAGAAGAATGTAACTTGTAATACGGCTCATCTCTGAGCGGTGTGTAAACTTTTTGCAGGGCCAAACTAGATCTTTCAGGGGACACGTGACGGTCACTGAATGCCGTGCGGCTGTCTGGTAGCATCGTTTACAAATGGGTGTGGTATCAGCTCTCTCGGAGTTTTCTGTGTCTTTGCTCCTCTTGTTGGCTACCACTTGCAGGGGGCAGAATAGAAGCAATTAGCATATAATTAGTGTAATGCATAGTGTATGAAAACAGAGTGCTGTAGTGCTGGCAAAAGTTACATTTTTACTAGGAGGAGATGCATGCCCTTTGTAAAAGGATGGTGCCCCCTCCCCCCCTTTTTTTACATTTCAAATTAGTTGGCCACGTAGCATTCAAAAGTAGACAGATCTTTATCCCAAGAACTTAAATTATACAAAAATGGAGACATTTGACTTGTACGGATTGTCAGGTGGCTCTGTCAGAGATGATTTTTTGTTGTAGAACCTCTCTCTGAGATATCCTTAAAGTGATCCGCTAATACTTCTTCACCATTGTTCTCATTTAGAGTCTGCGATGTGCTACCTAATTCTTATTTTTAGACGGAGTGGGGAATCCTGTCTGGTTGCATCAGTTTTCCTTTTCCCTATGAGTTCTACAGAGTAGGTATGTATGACAGGTGGTGGAAGTGAATAACTGTACCAGTAGAGAGAGATGAAATGTCACGAACTGACTGCTGATCGTTCGGAGCCATTCTTGTGTGGTTTTGGTATCAAATGATGGTTTACAGTTGGCAGTGGTGTTTCTACGGCTAGAAGACCGCAGTATGGCCCAGATAGGGACCACAATCCAGAACAGAGAGTGACTTAGCTCCACTTGTTCTGTGGAACGTTGCGCTTGTGTTTCTTGGGAAAAGGGGGGATTACACAAGCAGGTTGTAAGATGGCATAGGGGCTGCAGTGCAATTCTAAACAGAGTTAGCCTCCTTGTAAGTACATTGAAGTCAGTAGAGTGATGGGATTACACTATAGATCAGCTGGACCTACCTAAGCCATCATACGTTACATAAAACAGCTCTTCCTAGGTTTGTTCCCTGATGCCAGTTGCATAGAGGAAGATAATTCCTGGGTTGTGACTCATTTTTGACAAGTGACACCCACTCCAGCCTGTGTTATGTTCTGTCATTCTTGTAGCAAAAATGGGAGAGCCTTTGTCTGTTGAAGAGAGTTTCAGATGGGTAGCTGTGTTGGTCTGCAGTAGAAGAACAAGATTTTTCTATCTTAAAGACCCAGAAGATTTCCAGGGATATAAGCTTTCAAGAGTAAAGCTCCCTTCTTCACATACCTGATGTCGTCTGTTGAAAACAGAAGTTGTAAATTGTCACACACCTGTAGAATTAACCCATTCACTCCTGACCTCCTAGAGCTTTTGCGTCTGCGGTTAGGTTCCATCACAGTATATGTACGTTTTCATCTAATAACAGCCTGCAGGTCCTCCTTTCGTAGCATGCTTGTCCCAGCTAAGTTAAATTCCTACCCATTAGTTATAATTATATGACATATGAGCCTGCCGTTGTATTCCATGAGTATCCCCCCTCTGCAAACACACACTGTATAGCTTACATGACAAACAGCTGTTTGAGATTCTTTTTTTTATTTCCTGTGGCCTAAAATGTTAATGCACAACATCAACACCTTTCGATGGCTGTGGGTGTGCGTTAAAAAATAACGTGCGATTAATCTTCTGAACATGTTTTTTAAAAAGTCTTTGCTGAATTGATAGAATGAAGTTCTGGAGAGAGAGAGAAAAGACCATCGAGGGAATTTAACACTTTTTAGGAAAGTTATACAGTCCTGTAACTAGAGATAATCTAGTTGTGAAATTATTTATTTTAACATTTTGGGTCTTGCATGGGAATTGCCTGTGCGTATCAGCATTTTGAAAATGTTAACTTATTATGGCATGTTGATTTAATGAACATTTATGGCAACAAATGTGGTAAATGTTCCATTCATAATTTATTCTGATAAGTTGTGGAAAAGAACTTGGCTCTGGTTAACCCAAAATTTAAAATGTATAGTGTTTTAGCAAAATACAACTTTTTTCGTTTAGGGCAGCTGAGATAGCTTTTAAGTTGAAATATGAGGGTTAAAATTAAAATATGATGTATCAGACTAATATTAATAACTTTGCTCTTACATCCCTTTTTATTTAAACTGTGGAAATGTTAAAAGGAAAGAACCACACATTTTATATGGTTGTATTTATTTAAAAGTTAGGAACATTAAAATATCACTTTCATAGTAAAACAGAGTAGAAGTGTACTCTGATATATTATACATCGCCACATGAGGGAAATTCTAAAAAGTATTTGATTTTTCAAACTTAAGCTGTTTTATAGGAGTTGGGATTTATGAAGTGTTTAGCTAATATGCTGATCTAACATATTTTCAGATTTAACATTTCTAATGCACAGTTTAAAATGCAAAGATGAAATTCTGAAATGCTAGTTTTCTTCCCAGTGGATGATATGGATCTTACAACTTGAGCAATGACATTTCATTTAGTTGATTTTGTATGCCATCTTTTGGTTCCATCAGAATCCCTCCTTTAAAACTCATGGTAATTTAAAAACAAAGCATCTAGAAATACCTTTCTAGAATGATTCTGAAATCATAGGTCCTCTGTGCATATCAGCGAATTTCAAGGTTGAACTCCTAAGATATAGATCCTTTTTTAACTCTACAAAATGCTAGGTTTAGTATGAACTAAACTGAAATGATGAATTTCTCTAGGGTCAACAAATAAAGAGCCTAAATTAGATGATCTGCTTAGTTTTCTTCTTTTGAAAACGCTCCTTGCTTGTGCCCATTCATTTCTGCCAGTTTATTATTTCATAGTTTTTATTTATTTGGAAAGGCTGGCAGTTTCATTAGGCTTAATGCTATGGTGGTGGTGGGGAGCGGAGCAGGTTTTCTTTATTTCTTCCATGCCATAATCTCTATTTCTGGTTTATAAAAGTTGCGGGTGTTAGCCTTCCCATTTTTGTTTCACATCCTTCTCAGCCTGGTCCCCCCCCCTTTTGCATTTTTATACACATGTTGGCTTTGACTGAAGATTTAATTGCTGAAATGAAGTAATCTACACCCTGTGGGGGGTGGCTTGCTGGTTGGGGGTGTGGGTGGCGGGGTTAGGCAGAGCGGAGAGCTTCCATATTGGGTTAAACATTTTCCATTTACTTATTGTGCTGAACCTGTTGTCAATTGACTTTTGTTTGGCTTATTGAGTTTGAATACAATATTACTTTATGCCCAGAAGAAAGTTAAAATTTATAAAAGCAAAACATTCCCATTGTTGTTGTTGTCATTCATATTAATATTATTAATAATTAATATTAATGTTTAATATATTATATTAATATACTTATAATTTAAAATGCATCATGTCCATTAAAGTTAAATCTTCAAGGTTTCTTTGGAAGCTGCCAGGGTTGTAGACTTTTGTGTAAAGATCAGCTCTTCCTTTATGAGGAACAAAGATTTAAATGATGATGGCTAATGGATTTGAGTGCAGAAGAGAGCAAAACGGACTCGGTCCCAGGAAAAATAATTTGAGGAAATATAGGAGGTAAATAGTTATGGCCTGGCTAACAAGTTATAGGTGAAAGGAAATGTAAGTTATAAAACTACTCAGTAAAGGGCTCGACGCTTTAGGTTGTCGGTAAGGGAAAAATCCCAGTTGAATTGGAAAGAGAAATTAATGAACAAAGAGTGTATTAGGGAAAAGAATTCCGATGTTGTTTAAAAAAGGCTAGGGTTTTAACTTTTTTGGAACACATTTTGTGGGAGCAGCAAGGGAGCGATCCTTTAACTCTGTAGTTTCCTCTCTTTTTAGGAAACGGAATTATCCAAGAGTATTTGGTTGCCTTCCATGTGACATTGTCTTCATTTTAGTGTTCCCGATGACAGCCGTAAATCAACAAAGTAGTTCTATGCAACAAATTGTGCCTGGGAATTTGTGAGCTCCCTCTCCTCCTAGAAAATCTCTGTTTTGCCTGAAGTTGCTTCATTCAGTAGGGGCAGACCTCCTCATTTTTAACTGTTGTATAGAAGAGAGAATTTTGTACTGCTCCTTCTCATGCCCACCACGATAATGGTCAATAATTATGACTAAATTGAGACCAACAAATGGATGTCTGTGAACGAATGAATTAAATTGTAATTGAATATATTTGGATAGTTCATACAATCAGATTATGGAGGCAGGTAAATGCCAGCATTTAATATAGTTAGCAGTATGTCAGAGGTAAATCAAACATCAGCTTATGACGTCTGCCTTGATTGTGCAAAATGGTTAGTCGGACAGCTTGGCTATGAAATCCCTTATGCCTGCTAATGGCTTTCATTGCACGATTTTTGATGTTACCATGTTTATATTAGATAACAATTTCCTTTCCTTTTGCTCAACACAGCACGATTTATACATGTTATAATTATATGCCATGACATTGGTATTAAAGTGCTTTGAACCAGGGCTTTAAAAATCCTCTTAATTCTTGACCATTTTTATCACATTCCTAGTTGCCTGTGCACAGCCAGCTACATGTTGGTTTATTGAATTTATTCAAGATCTTTGGGTAAAGGAGCTTATTAGTAAAGGCAAGGAGAAGAATGCATGTTTGTTTAAATCAACGGGTGAAATCAACAGCAGCCCATACATGGGCTTTCTCTGTGGTGGCCCTTACCCTGTAGAACGACCTGACCTGCCTGAGGAGGTCAGGAGAGCCCCCATTCTTCTGCCTTTCCACAAACAATGCAAAACCAAACTATTCAAAAAGGCTTTTTACTCAAATGGGAGGGCTGTATGGTAGGAATGGGGTCTCAGATGCTTCACTATTGAGTTAGGGATCATAGACTTCATCACTATATTGCCTTACATATTATCTGTTGCTTTAAATATGTACTCCTATGTACCACCTGTGCTCCATGTTGTCTAATGTCAGTCCTAGAATTCATTATGTTCTGTTTCAGTATTTTTTCTACTGTATATTGGATTCTTGCTAATGCTATGTATTTTAAACTTGTGTCTGTTTACCCTATGGCATTGTTTGTGGAAATGTCCTTGATACTGGATTGAAATGTACTTGATACTGATTGTACTAATCTCATACTGGGTAATCCACCTTGAGTCTCAGTGAGAAAGGTGGACTATAGATAGATAGATAGATTAGATGGATGGATGGATGGATGGATGGATGGATGGATGGATGGATGGATGGGTAGCTGGATGTTGCCGCCTTATTCTGTTGCTTTAATAAGAATTGAAACACCTATTCAACCTTAAATCACCATTGTGGGCCAGTGCCACCTTGGAAAAGGCCCCATAAGGTGAAGACTTGAGGCTTAGAGATGGGTAGGGCAGTGGCGTGAGCAGTAAAGCACTGACTTTGCATACGTGACTTCCTAGGTTCAATCCCTGGTTAAAAAGAGCAAGTGACAGCTGATGTGAAAGGCCTCTACCTCAGACCCTGGATGGCCAATGCTGGTCAGAATAGACTGAAATGACCTTGAGAGACCAGTGGTATGATTAGCATAAAGTGCCTTCAAGTGTTAGATATAGGAATAACATTCGGGCAGTAAACATTTACAACAGAGTCATTATTTGAAGCTTTTATTATATTTAAACATATTTACAGTCTACTAAATCTTATAAACCCACTGGCACTTCTGATGTCAGTCTTTGTACACCGTCAAAAAACTGCTTTTGAAAGTTGTGCGGGCCGTCACAAACTGCTTTTGATACTTTGCGGGGACTCAAAATTAGAAGTGGATGCTCTCGGGCCACACATGGGAATGCTTTAGATCCTATCCACAATATATTTAAGAACTTTAATTTTGGCAGAATTTGAAAATGTGAACTTTATCTCAGTAAGCTGTAGGGATGAAATTCAGAAGATGTTGTTTTTCAAGAGGAACTAAAAAGCTTTGTGGGCTGTGAGCCTCCTTTTCGTCTGCCGCATTTCTTATTGTGCAAGGGGCTTCTATGTCAAGGTGATGTTACCATACCTAGCAGTGAGAGATTGCAGTATAGTATAGGAAGATGAAAGGTGCACCTGGCTCGTATTTTAAAAAAAGGAGGGGATCTATTTCAGAGTTTACTAAGATGCTTTCATCCTAAAAAATAATAATAATTCCTTAAATTGCAGCATGTGTATCATTTGGAGCATAAACTAGTCCTTTCATACAGTCTGAAAACAGTGTTTTGACATTGCCTGTTTTATTGGGTGCCTGCACTTTGTAGCTGCTATTTTCTATCTCTTTTCCTTCCCCCAACACTCTTTAGGAATTACTAGTAAACCTTTGGAGTCTAGAGATGTAGCAGAAGTAAAAAATTTTAGGAAGGCTGATGTTAAAATATATGCTGTTGTAAAGGCCACCACCACATTTGACACTTGGGTCTCTAGCAGGTTTAATCGGAGGGATCAGCACAGCATCGTGCTTCATTCGAAGTACTCGAGAGGCTTGCTTGTAGGACAGATTTATTTGGGGCTTTAATATTTATTAGTGTTTATGGCGGTTCAAGCTGGGAATATTACGTTATGGGACCCACGCTCACTGCACAAGATTTTGGTCTCTTGACTCGGATGCCAGCTGTTACCGAGACAGCAGTTTTACACCAGAAGGTGTTAAAAGTATGGAACACAGTTGTGTAAACGAGCCTGAGATGTCCAGCCTTGAAGCACTTCAGGAGAATTATTAATGCTTTCAAATTTTCTGAATAGTTGTTCCTGTTGTTTTAACGTCTGCAAATAGAGTAAATTTGGTTGATATGGGAGAGGGCTGACTGTCCATTCTGAGATGCTTATCTGTGGCCTCCCAAGATGCAGGCGACTTTCAAGGGAAATGAACCATGAAAACTTGGCTGATCTTGGTCAGTTGTGTGTTTGTTTAAAATACTGATAACCCACCTTTCTCAGAAGATACTCAGAAGGCAAATTGTAATACAGCCCAAACAATAAAATTTGCATTTATTACTAAAATAGCTGTAACTCCCACTTCCCATGGGGGTTCAAGGCAATAAAATCATCAAAATCTCAAGCAGTTATAGCCTAGCCGAAACATTCAGGGCCCCCTCAACTATTTTCTTAAACAGAACAGGACTCTGGAGAAATGCCATTTAAATTTCCTCATTTTTGCAGTCCCTCACTAAATTCAACTTTCCTCAAGCCAAAGGAGACCTCCAATTTAAGTGGCTTTTCCATTGGAGCCACTGAAGTTGGAGGGAATTCTCCTTAGATTGGAGAAAGACTTGGGAACTTTGGTCAGTGGAGTGGTAGGTCACGGGTAGGATCTATCCCACCAAGGGGGCAGTCTATACTTCTACTGGGAGCTTCTTCTAGAATACTGGAGCAGTTACGTAGAATGCTTGGAAATGGGGTGAGTGTACTCACCTCACCTCTCTTGCTAAAGGAACCGCTGGAAGAAATTGGTAAGAGGGTATAAGTTTTGGGAAAATACTGGGAAAATTATCTTCAGTGTTCTGCAAGTTATTCAGCCTTAGTTCTTCATCTGTCAAATGGCATCATGCCGGCCTTCCCCATTTGGTTATTTTTTAAATCTGCAAGACTAAGCACAGTTTTAAAAAGAAAAAGACTAGAGAGAGAGTTTAACACACACACCCCCCACACAGTGGTACCCTCAATGGTATTTGAGTACCATATATGTAAATGAACATTGTAGCTCCCCCTCCCCCTGTGTGTGTGTAATCTTTTCCGGCTGGGGCTGTTAGTGAGAGGTGCTAAACCTGACTGAAATAATAGTTGGGAGTCAAGTAAATCAGTTATAAAGATTCCTTCTGAACGCTGGATGCCGCTCCCGAAACTCTGTGTACCGCCTCAAGATTACCCTCTCAAGAAACAGTCTTGAAAATGGAGGTCTTGTTATTTGTAGAGTTTTGAAGATGGTTCGTCCTTGGGTGTAGCACCATGCTTGGTTGAAGGAAAAAAATAAACCACAAAAATCCCAGCAAGGAGAAGCTGAATCAGTAAACCTGGCATTTCTTGGCTGCTTCTTTCATTTTTTCTTCTTCTTGGTTTCCAGTTTTTGCCTTGTTCTCCACACTTAAAAAATAAAACTTGTTGATCACATATATAATGCCAACAGTGCATGTGTAACTCTTCAGACAAACACGGGAATTATTAAATGTCACGTTATTTTGGGATTTAGGAAGCTCTCTGAAAGTAATAAAACAGAAAAGAGTCCAGTAGCACCTTTAAGACTAACCAACTTTACTGTGGCATAAGCTTTCGAGAACCACAGTTCTCTTCGTCAGATGCATCTGATGAAGAGAACTGTGGTTCTCGAAAGCTTATGCTACATTAAAGTTGGTTAGTCTTAAAGGTCCTACTGGACTCTTTTCTGTTTTGCTACTACAGACTAACACGGCTAACTCCTCTGGATCTCTGAAAGTGATGGTGGTGACAGATTATGGAGATGGTTGAGAAATTAATTTCCAATAGCTAGAACAGGCGTCTGCATTCTGCAATCTTTTATAAAAAAAAGAGCCGACTACATCCTCACTCAGAGCAAGAGATTTAACAAACAGCCAGTATAAGAGTTCATTTGCGAAATGGAAACTATATAGTTTAACATTGTTGATAGTTGACATGTTGATTAATGATAAAGCTTCCATTGGTGGTTGCATGTCCTTTATTAGGAAGTGGCACCCATGTGGTCGCACAGTAAATAACACATTTTCACAGGGGCACCCTGTGTGGTTGTTTCAGTGTACTGGCATAAATCTGCGCACCGTTCCCACTTGGATTACTGGCAGCTGTTCATTTCTGTAAAGTCATCTCGAAGAAGTCCTTTAGTCCCATTGTTCCTGCCATTCCCTTCACTTATTGGCTGTTCTAACACCCCCACCTACCCTTCCAAAATAGTTCAGCAAATTTCTCTCCCTTTCTCTCATTTTCTCTCCCTTTCTCCCTCAGGCCATATTTGATTCTATACCGAGCCAGATTTTACTCTAGAGCCAAAAGTTGCAGACTGCTGTGCTAGGAACAGGATACAATTAAGGGTGTTGCCTTACAGGGCTTGTTGACAAAATAATCCCCAACCCACAGTGAAACTTGAACACTCTCTGTCCACCCACCCTTTCAAATCTGGTATCTCAGAAATCATATACGGGTAGGGCTGAGTAAATTATGCAAAGATTCAAGCGCTGCTTGATCCGTTGAAGTTTCCCTTGTCAAAAGAAGCCCTGGTCATAAGGACTTTTGTGTAGGAATAAGCTTGATGAAGCTACTTTCCTCCGTGGACCCTCATTTCCTGTGTTGCAATGTGCAGAAGCCATCGCTGGGCAAGGCATTTGTGTTCTACTGGACTGTTCTGGTCTGCCCATAGTCACACTGGTCTCCTTGCTTGTTTGCATGGCTATCACACCCTGCTTGTGCATGCTCTCGTACCATGATTTCAAGATAAGGAGAGACCTACTGGATCAGACCAGTGGTCCATCTGGTCCAGCTTCCTGTCTTACACAGTAGCCAGCCTGTCACTCTGAAGGGCCAACTACAGGGCAAAGAGACTGAGGCCATTCCCTGACGTTGCCTTCTGGCACTGATACTCGGAGGTTACCTGCCTCCGAACGTGGAGATTCTCTTTGGTCACCATGGCTGGTAGCTGTTGAGAGACCTGTCCTGTGTGAATCTGTCTAATCCCTTTTAAAGTGTATGTAGACATCCTCTGGCAGAGATGCTGCCACCTAGAATGGAGGAAAGACTGCATTTCTCAAAAATCCCTGGACCATTATGGATCTCCTAGTGTTGAACATGGCATGCTCCTATCTGTGCATCCGCTAACACTGAAAAATTTCTCTCACCTGTGTGATGGTCATATTTTACACAGAAGCGTCTGTGATTGACTCAAAAGTTGTGATTATTGATGTCTGTAAACAGTTTGTTTGAGCGAGTTTGATTTTCTGAGTCGTTTTTTCATTTGTTTGGCTAAAGGAAAAGTGTGAGCAAGCAAGCTCATTTAAAATACAGCTGAAAACTGAAGGCCAGGCCT
Organism: Eublepharis macularius; assembly: GCF_028583425.1. Taxonomy (NCBI): domain Eukaryota; kingdom Metazoa; phylum Chordata; class Lepidosauria; order Squamata; family Eublepharidae; genus Eublepharis; species Eublepharis macularius. Next base: position 122,113,333 of record NC_072796.1, on the reverse strand, counting down.
GCTCTCCTATATTTTTCTTTTATCATCCGGTGGCTATCTAAAACTGCAAGCCCAACGAAAGGTGTGTGTGGGGGGGAAGGGAAATAACAGACCACCTTTATGTGGAATTTATAGAACAGGTCTTGCAACAAAGTTAGCATTTTTTGTGCGGCTTTGGAAGGGGGAGGGGAAGAGACACGTCACCTCACACAAAACTCCTGGCAAGCTTGAATCATCTGGAACCTCCCGAGAAACTAGTTTTAGACGTTTGTTAATAGTGAATAAAGCAAATTCAGAGTGGTTTCTGTGGTTTTGCCAGCAGTGGCAAAAGGTCTGACTTCTAAAATAGATTTTTCTCCCCCTTAAGTTTTTCCTGGACAAAGCCGATTTATCAGAGAGCTCCAGAAAACACATGTAGGGTTATAACTAGAGGAATTAATAGCAGAAATCTCCTTCTGCTGACACCAGGCAATCTATTAAACAGAGCAATTGAAGTAATGAGTACCATGTATGATAAGCTACAGCCACCTGGGTTTTATTAGGCTGCCTTCTACTTTGATCACAATATTATTTCAAGACTTGTCTGCGTTAAACCGCTATGATTCCTTGTCATCTTCGTGATTTAGACCTCAGTTTGATATAATACAACGGAGGCTTGTGAAAATGAAGATGGATTTTTTAAAAAGAAATTCCAAAGTTCCGTTCTGAAGAGGCGCAGATTCAACAGTGTGCCTAACCATAGGACAAAGAAACTTACTAGCACAGGAAAACTTGCATGTGCTCATTCTGGTGGAGTCACCTAGCTGAGTTCTGCATTCTTTTCTAGTTTCTGTTCTTCCTTGCCTCTGTGTGCCTTATGCCCCTTCGAGAAGGAAAGAAATATTAATGTTCTTGTAAAGGTGCAAAAAAAAAGAAGGCACCCTGAATGATCAAGGTGTTAGAGCACTTTTCCTGTAAGACTTTTTGGTTTTGGTTTAGAAAGGAAAAACAGAGAAGGGGGGCATGATAGAGGTTTAAAAATTATGCAAGCTGTGGATGAATTAGGGCTCCCTGCCTGCCCTTCTCTCCCTCATTAGCCTTGGGGTCAAGGCTACATGAACCATTGGTCTGTCAAGCTCAGTTTTGCTTATTCTTGACTGTCCAAGGTTGTCTTCTTTCCTTGTTTGTGGGTTTTCTCAAGGCACCTGTTTAGCTGCCGTTGTGAAATGGGATGCTGAACTAAAATGATCTAGCAAGGCTTTTATTTATTTTATTTATTTATTCAATTTATATACCGCCCATCCCCAGGGGCTCTGGGTGGTGAACAGTTAAAATCGATAAAAACAAAAACTAAAATCAATATACAAATAATAAAACAAATTAACAAGGTGCAGTGGTGGGGAGAACCTTCCCCACCCCAAAGGTGGGAGGCCGACATGGCACCGCCCCCTTCAATCACCAAACGCCTGGCGGAACAGCTCTGTCTTACAGGCCCGGCGGAACGATAATATGTCCCGCTGGGCCCGGGTTTCCATTGACAGAGCGTTCCACCAGGCTGGGGCCAGGACTGAAAAGGCCCTGGCCCTGGTTGAAGCGAGGCAGGCTTCCTTAGGGCCGGGGACCACAAGTAAATATTTATTCGCTGATCGGAGCGATCTCCGGGGAACGTACAGGGAGAGGCGGTCCCGAAGATATGCCGGTCCCAACCCACTCAGGGTTTTAAAGGTAAGAACCAACACTTTGAACCTGATTCGGAATTCAACCGGAAGCCAGTGCAGCTGGCGCAGGACAGGTGTGATGTGTGACTGGTAAGGTATACCAGTCAGGACCCGTGCCGCCACATATATATTATATATTATATATTATATATTATATATTATATATTATATATTATATATATTTATTTTACAATATTTGTATCCCACCTGTTTGTCCAGTCAGGACAACCACCACTCTTAGGTGTCTTGTATCAGTCCTATTGGGAATTGGAAAAATCCCAGAAGTCCCAACTTGAGGTGAGTATGTGCATTTGTGTGCATGTGCACAAGCATGTTTAGTAGGATTTCTTGAGAGACAAGTCCTTGGTATTGGTCAGTGATAAACAGAACAAGAACTTATGCAAAATGCACATTTCCCACATTTTGATTCTATGTTGCAGAATCTGATTTCTCTAGGCAGAACCCTGGTTTTATTTTTAAGACTACAGTATACACATAGTGCTGGGCATAGATCCCCATAATGCTTCTCTCTTACTCTGGTCTTGATATGTTGTTACTCTTAAGTAGGACTGTTTGTATTCTCCCCCTAATATGCTCCTGATAACAGTGCAATCCTAAATGAAGTTACACCCAAGGCTTAGAAGGGTGCATCTCTGCTTAGGATGGCACTATGAATTATACGGATTCAACACATTTGTACACGCTCATTAATTTTACTTGTTTTCTTGGCCTGTTTAATTTTGTTTGCTAGTCAAGGGAAGTGGCTTGACAGCACGCAGGGTGCTTAGGACTGGCAGTCTTGCTCAACTTTTGTCTCCTTTGATGTTTCAGTCCGCATATTGTCCTTGTTTATGGCTTCATCACCATAAGGGCTAAAAAAAAGATGTAAAAAAGGAAGAAAACTAACATTCTTGGGAATCTTAATTCTGGGCCTGGTCCCATGGTTTGCAGTTGTCAGTTTTTCTGCTTTCTTGATGAAGTTCTGTAAACCCAGGTCAGCTTTTAACAGTCAGGACTCATCAGAGCTTGGGAGCCAAGCAGGGTACTTGTATGGGAGACCAACAAGGAAGGCCAGGGTTGCTACATGGAGGCAGGCAGTGGCAAACCACCTCCACTCATCTCTTGCCTGGAGTGCCTCATGGATGCGGTTGTCATGAGTGAGTTGTGAGTTCTGGCACTTCCTTTTGTTCATTTGTTGAAGAAGATTACTTCCCTACCTTTCTTCCCCCCATAGGGCCACCAAAGTGGCTAACAAACTTAAAACATAACAAACTTAAAAGCCGTCAAAAACAACAAACAAATACATCATAAAAACAAATTAAAACCAGAGCTTAAAATGAGTACAAAAGATTAAAGCCAACAGTTAAAACATTGGAGAAGGAGGAGGGATCATTGAGGGAACACCGAGTGAAACAAAAAAGTCTTCACCCGGTGGCAGAAGACAACAACAGAAGGAGACAGGAGACTCTCCCTGGGGAATGAGTGCCAGAGTTTTGGTGCCGCTGCTGACAAGGCCATCTCTTGGGTTGTCATCCACCTCGTCTTGGAAGGCGAGGGCATGCAAAGCAGGGCCTCTGAAGAGGACCATGGTGTTTAGGTGGGTTTCATAAATGAGTAGGCAATCCTTCAGGCATGTTGGCTCCAAACCACTTCAGATGTCAGCACCAGCATGTTGAATTGTGTCTGAGAACAGACTGGAAGTTAGTGTGGATGAGGCAAGACTAGAGGGATACGTTCCCTGCAACCTGCTCCGGTCAGTATCCTGACTGCCGCATTCCTCACCAGCTGAAGTTTCCAAACACGTTTCCAAAGCAGCACCACATACAGTGCATTGCAGCAATCTAATCTAGATGTACCACAGTGGCCAGACCTTTCCTATCGGCTGATTATTTGTACTTATGGTGCGATACTTAATATTCTCTAATTTTTCCAACTGTAGTTGTTGGGACTCTTCCCTTTCTCTGATTTATGGATCCCTTAAATTTGTTCTGTAGCAGAGTACTTGTTAACTGAACACTTGACTCAGTAGATTTGATGAGAGCAACAAATGTCTTCCATCCAAAAGAGAATGCTGATTACTGACACCTTGCTGGGATGCTTTGTGTTTGCAGTGAAACTACAGATCTAAGGATACGTTTATACATGAGGCTTTTATTCTTTGCCATCGCAGATTGGGATCTATATCAAGCTACAAGCCTACATCTGGCCAGTGGTTAAAAATAATTTACTAGAATGTGGTGGTGAGAGACCTAACAGGGACCTGCTGTGCACCATCTTGAGTGCCTTTGAAATTGGTTTCCAGACCCAGTTGAAAGCACCAGAGCTGCCTTTTAGAGCTGTCATTGGCCAAGAACCAGGATAACGTAAGGGTCGTCTCTCTGCGGAACATACCCATTCTTGTATGACTTTGGCTGAGGCCGTGCTCTGTCATAGGAACATGATGTGATGATATACATGATGATACCTTAGACTGAGACAGGCCATTGGTCTCTCTAGCTTGGTATTGTTAACTCTGACTGTGGCTCTCTAGGTCTTGGACAGAGACATGTCTTCCTTAACATCTACAATTGGAGATCTCTACAGGCGTCAAGGAAGGCCAACAAGAGATATACTTCCTATCTTGCCTTCTCAAAGGCCTGGAAGAGACAAAATGAGACCTCACCTCTATTTAATAGATTTGCATGTCTTCTGCAAAACCCCTAAACAAGAGCCAGTTCTCTTCTCTCCCTCACCCCTCAGGATTAGTTGATACCTAAAATAATAGCTGCCTAATAAGCTGTGCCAAATTTCTGGACCTCTGGTTATCACAGACAAGTCACTGAGCCAACCCTTTCCTAAAGTGTCACCTTTCCTGCTAGCATTAGCTTGGATGCCTCTTGATTCCTGGAGGAGGATTTTGTGAGAAAGGACTAAAGCTTGGAACTAACATTTTCTTCCATAAACTGTCTTTTAGAGTAGTAAGAAACAGCAGGATTTTTTTTTTTGGCCATTGAGTTTTGCTTTCTCTGTAGCCCAAACTAAAGAAAAATCCCTACTCCACCCACTCCCATCCGCCCAGAACTTGACGCAGGCCAGAGGATTTGGGAGGCAGAACTGATGGTAGTCATCACAGGTTGGTTAGTAAGCCAAGCCAATATTTTTGGACAATATTTGTGCTTAATACTGGTCGTGGTATTTTGATAGAGGCTACCATTTATGAGAATTTTAGGCACCAATAACCAAAGTTTTAAAAAAGAGTTAAACATGCTGTATCTTTTAATTTGATGAACTGTATAATCTGAATATAAATGAACCCTCTCCAATTTCTAAAGTCTTTGAAATCTGTTAAGCATGCCAGTTCTTGCCTTTGGGTTTTTCCTAATAACAGACAAGCAAAGAGAGGATTCCCCAAAAGATTCTTGGGAGTGTGTAGTCTATGCGAAATAACCCAAACCTGTTTTTGAACTTTAGCTTTGATAAGTTGAAAGTGGGGGTGGAGTGGGGTAGGGGGGCTTGAATGGAAATTTTCCTTAAGATCCTGCTGAATTGACTAGACTGATAGCTGAGTTTATTCTTTCAGTTTGGCTGTTGCTGCCTCCTCACAGAACAGAGGGGGTTCCCACTCACCCCATTTCGTGATAGGCAGTACTGCGGTTCAGACTAATAAGCGTATCTGTCAAGCATGAATGCTCAGGTTCTTGTAATTTTATGCACCTTTTATGTGGAATCTTCTATTGGTGGTTCTGCTCTTGAAATCATCTCTTCTCCTTTTTGTTTGTTTGTTTATATTTATAGTCCACCAAAGGCACATTACACAGCATTAAGTCCATGTGTTCAACAGGTGGGACAATCAATAAATGATATAATAGGGTATGCATGGCAGAAATATGAAAAGTACACAGTTCAAATACAGGAATGCAGCATGAAACACTACTGGAACAAAACATAAGAATTTGATGTGACCTATTAACGGCACAGAAACTAGCCACTTAAATCATAACTGCATCCATGTATAAGTTTCCAGTAGTATAATCTACAGTCCCTGACCCTTTACCAAACCTTCTCTTTGCACCACTTCCTTACAGCACAGCCCTATTGACTGAGTTTAAAAGAAACTCCTTCACTGCCTCTCACTCCTTTGCTAAAGAAACTGCTGGCACAAGTTGTATACCTTGTTTAAGAGAATGCCTGCAATCTGCAGGACAATGATTAACACAAACAGCACAAGGGATCAATGACAAGGTACAAATTTGGAAGGCAAACTGAGACCTCAAATATGGTGAAATCAGATTGTTATATTGAGGGGACTAATGAATGCCCTCAAGCAATCATAACGGGCTGGATCCAGCACAAAATTCTTGCTTGCGCTAGAGCTGTTGTGTAAACACAAGAAAAAGAGGGCAGTAGCCCCTTGCCCTAAGTCAAACTTACTGCATCCCCACTAGTGTTTTTGTTTGTACAACATCTTCTACAAACAATTTCTGGGCACTATAATATATAGGAAGGAAAGCGCTAGGTTTTGCACAAGCAAAAGCGCTAAGTTTTGTTCGTTGCTGGATTCAGGTTAATAATGTGTTGGAAGTACAACGAGGGTACCAAATATTAGAATGCCCACATTCAGAGATGAATATTCTACACAATGCAATGAACGTCGCTCATGGATGGGAGGCAAGAAGCCAAAATAGAACAACAAGAAGATGAAGGTAGGGGCTTATAGCTACCAATTGCCTGGGCAGGGAATAATCCAAAAGGGGGAAGAGCAGCTGCTACTCGGCCCAGTTGTGTGCTGCAGATCAGAGTATGCAGTGTGGAAGGCGCAAGCAGTAATGAAGCACGCTGTGCACCTGCTACTTCTTGTCTAAGCAGTAGTCCGAACGGAGATCCGTGGGGGAAGAGAAGCAGGGAGGTTCATAACGTGTGCCGGGGGAAAGTTCTTGTAATACCACACAGGTGATACCAGCAGAAGCATGCCAGAGAGCCAAAAGCTCAGTTAAACATGATCGTCATCCTCAAGTTTTCATAGAGGATGTTACCTTCATGGAAGTGGCAAATTAGCTGTCAGTGGCAAGTTGTCATTATGTCAGTTCAAACTCCGAGTAGTTTTGTCTGACCTTTGGTAAAACCAGATGAGTAAAACCATCATGGCTGCTGTTGGCAGAACACCTTCCGCTCTGTGTGTTGTATTTTACAGTGGAGTCGTGCTGTGTGCTGCCTTAGCTGGTAGCACTTTCAGGATCCCACTTTACCTCCCTCAGAAAAAGGAAGTCTGATTTAGTGACCTGCTTTCCTTCCGTTTGAAGAGTTCATACCGCATGCTGGGAAAGACGCACACATCTTCTAGGCTGGTCATTCCCAAAGAGCTGATGGGCTGTGAGAGCCTTGCTAAGGTCTTCTGTGAGCCCATTTATCCATCTGTCAAGCATGGTGGGTCACTGTATGGCTTGTTGCTCTAGCCTTGTGTGTGTGTGTTGGGGGGGATAACTCTAAAGTATCTGCATCAGCTGTGATTCGATCATTTAGTCATTCCCAATACGGGTAGTAGCAAGGCTGCCTGTTTTCACCTTTGCATTAAACACCACTCTGTACTTGCCACAGCTTCCATTTGGGAAATGCACAGACTCAGATGGGATCCTCTGGGGACAACAATTCTTACAAACTCCATCTTTCGTTCCCCTCCAGGTATAAAAGCCGTGTCTCCAATTTCACTCTGTGTGTTGCCTAGTTCAGCAGCATGGGGTAAATGTAGAGAAATGTTCCCCTAAGCACTGGGGAGTTTTCAGTTGAGGTTCAGAGAATGGCACTATCAGAACAGAATGCAAAGAGAACTGGTTTACCCTGGAATCTAAAGTACTGTGATTAGAAAACTCATTTTCATGTGAGGCTTTCCATTTCGGAAACGGCGCTCGGGCCTTCGCTGCCGGTTTTGACTCGCATTCATTTTTCATTATTAAAATAGTACTGATGCTTCTCATTTTTAGTGCTCTGTTAATTTGTCACAGAAGATAACTGACTCTGCTGGCCATAAAATTTGCTTTATTGCCGATACATTTAAAGACTTCTGATTAACTTTTATTGAGGTCATTTTATTGAATTTCATGCCTGCAAATGCTATGCTGAGTAAAGGTGAGCTGTTTCCAATTTCCACGGATGTATTAAATGCTTATCTAGGAGGGCGGCCTTAGTGATTCCTTAGGTATACCTCTGTCTATAGGCACCAAGTGAGGCTAGGAGGGAAAGGCTATAGATAGAAGTTTTTCAATCAGTCTGTGTGTGTGTGTGTGTAACTGGATACGTACAAGGAAGGTTACTATGCTTACAAGGTTACTGTTAACTGCACTGCTGAAGATGAACTGGGTGCTGTGCTAATGAAGACTTTTTTCAACTTTGTGGTGGGAAACACACACAAAATTTATGAAAATAAAGAATATAAATTGCCAACAACGTTGGGTTGTGTATATGTGTTGCACAGATAACAAAGGGGGCTGTCTGTCTTTTGAACAAGGTTGCAGTTAGTGTGGAATGCAGAAGGCAGTTTGTGAACAGGTATCCTAAGACATTGCACTGGCTATCAATTTGTTTTTGAGCCCAAATCAAGGTGCTGATGTTGATCTTGAAAGCCCTGAATGACCTGGGGACAGGACTGCCTGCTTCCTTATATTCCTGCTGGTCAGCTAATGTCTTCGTCAAAGATGATACAATCCATAATGCGTCAGCAAGATTGTGAATAAGAAGCATGGCCTTTTTAGCTGTGGCATCTCAGTTGTGGACTGCCCTTTCCCTTTGGTGACCAACTGGCACTGCATCTGACAGTCAGGTGAAATGCGTATTTGTTTGTCGGAACTTTTTGTTAAGCTATTGTTTCATCATTCATTGTTAGTCATTATTTGCTTCATTTTATTGATTAGTTACTTCATTTATATTTTAGCTGTTAGCTAAAATTAATTACTTCATTTATATTTTAGCTGCTGCCCTGCATGCTTTTTTTTTTAATCACTCAGTTGGGTTGATGGATTTGTGTTTATTTCAGTTTTAATTGTTAGTTTAGTGCTGCTTTAACATTGTTTCTGCTGTATGTTTGGAGGCGGGGTTTTGATATGGCTTTGTATTTTGTTCAGAGCCCTGCCCCAAGAATCGCAGAGCTGAGTGATGGGACAGTCTTTTTTTTTTTTAAGTGTTTAACACTTGAGGGGTAAAATTCAGTAATAGTTTTCCAAGAGAAGCTGGAAGAATGTTGCAAGGTTACTGATTGTATACTCCGGTGAAGTTAAGAAGGGTACTTTTGTTTATTCTGTTCCTTGTGAGCTGCCCTATCAAGGATTGGACTCTTGGCATGCCAATTAACACAGCTGACAGCCACACACTAAGGCTTTTGATGGATCCCCGCTCTCCCCAAAAACTGCTAATGAAGATTGGGAGATCTTTTAGATCAGAATCTGACTCTCAACATGAGATAATGCCATCTGTCCTACTTTAGTCCGTTGGAACGCTTCAGACTTTGCTCAGTAGACTGGCAAGGTACGTGGCATTATATCTAGAAGGGAAGATTCGTCAGTGCTGTAAACTCTCTGGATGCTGACTACCTATTTTAGGAAAACTAAATAGAGTCATATTTACCTGTACTGTATTATGCCTTTGATGTTAATAAGGTTTTCATAACTTTTTTGACTAGAATGAAAGGGAGTTTAATTGGAAGGATTGGTTGTAAGTAAAATGTATAGTTATATGTATATTGGTTGCCATAGAAAGTGTTCAGGAAATTAAGCAACCGACTTGAAGTTCTGCCCATGCACACTCTCATTGAAGCCTTAGCCAGATGTTGCCCCCTGTATTCCCAGCCATTCAGAGGACAAGAAACTGTGTTTAAAAAACAAAAGATTCTCAAGATGCATGCCTCTGTATCAGATTCCATATTTTTGCTTTTGAGTTGCAATGCTTGTGTGTAGATTATTTATCTGCCTTGTGGTAGCACCTAACATACTTTTGTGCTCTTATCAACCCGCCCCCCCCCCCCAAAAAAAACTCGCATGACAGTCAAAGCCTTTGTACGTTTCATGATAGCTCAGCGAATAGGCTTAGAAAACTAGTTTTGAAGGTCAAATGTATTTACTCTGCACCTATTTTGAGAAGGTGGATGAGCCCTGAAGGAAGCTCAAAACAGACTCCTTCTGTTCTCATGGAAGGCTTTAACATTGAGGTGGATGAACTGAAAATGATTGTGTGTGTGTGTGTGTGTATGCATGTGCACCCACACATGTTTCTGGAAATGAACTTTGAATATTGAATTATTCTGGGCCTGGAGACACCTTAATGTCTGAATTTTGGTCATCTTGCCCAGAAATAGTTTCTAGAAAAGATTCTTGGTTTTCATTCCAGACTCTCCGTTTCAGGGTTTCAGAACCCTTCCGTTCTCACGCATTGAAATCTCCTCTTTCTGGATGGAGAGCGATTTATTCTAAAGTTTTAAGTACTATAAGACAGTTTGCATCCACCTTCTAGGAACACTGTGCCAGTGTTTGCATCTTAAGCAATCTTTTTGAGGGGGGGGGCCTAGGCTTTGTTGTTCAAAGGTCTGTGGTGAGTTTGGCGCACCAGTTCCAGCTGGCAAAACCCAGACTCTTAAAAGTAATGATTTAGGTAATAAGCCCAGGTTGGGTGGTTAGTGTGTGTGTTTTTGTAGGAATGTAAGCAGAAGCTCAGCTGCCAGACAGGTTGATATAGGAGGCCTACAGGTGGAAATGAAGGTAACTAGCAATAAATCAGGAGAACCAGGTGGCATTGATCCAAGTTAATAAGGAACAAAAGAAGTAAAAGTAGCTGAATTGTGAACAATGTGTAATTTATTACTGAGCGAGCCACTGTGCCAGAGCACTGAAAAATGGTAGCTTGTATTGTAATCTCCCGAGAAGAAATGTGCTAAGAAAAATAGACCAGTAACCCTTAATTTGACTTGAGGGAAAACACAGATAATTTTACAAAACCAAAATATGTTAAAGACTAATGTAAAAAAAGCATACTAGAGCAAACTGGTGAAACAGTTTTTGCAGATCCCGTAAGAGGTTTTTAAGAGAGATTTGGAAACTGTAGGGTGTTCTGAAAAAAGCTGCGATTAAAAAAAACCAGGTTTACAGTTCTCAGTTCAGCCACATTACTAGCAAACAGATTGGGGAGCTGTTTAGGTTCCACTTTCCAGCAGGAGCTAAGAATGTGCGTTCCCCCTTGGTGAAGTGCTATAGAACAAAGTGGAAAAATGTTTAGTTTTTCTTTTTAAATTGGGTGTCTTGAAAAGCTTGTATTCACACTGTCCCAGTATCAAACAAAACAACAGTCCAACTGTTCAACTGTGAGGAATTTTTCTTCCTCTGCTTGTTAGGCATACCTCCCTCCGCTTGTAGAGAGGGTGGGCTAAAAGTCAAATTAATGAATAAAAATAAAACCGTAATACCCATTTTTGTTCAATTCTGTTTCCAGTGGTGTATCTACACAGTAGTCAATCCCTTTACTAGCCATTCTCTTTCCCTGGGAACTGTAGTCTTTTGTGAAGGGCAAATGATCACTAACAGAAGTCTGAGCACCTTCCCAGCATTCTTTGGGGGAAAGCTATGACACTTTAAATGGGCTAAGATAGTTTAGCTTGTAAGCACTGATCGGGATGTTGAGTCCATAGGTCGTGCATTAATTCTGTATCAGTGGACGGATTGAAGGACACTGAAAGCTCATATGCTTTCCAGACTAATAGTCCTTTGTTTGCAGCAGCTCAGAGATGGCATGATCCTGGACCCTGACCTATGCTTACATATCTGTGTGAGAGTTGAGCCATTTTCTCAGATCCTAAATCTATCAGTAGGGGTGGGGCCGTAGCTTGTTAGTAGAACATCTGCTTTGTGTGCAGAAGTTTCTGTATTCAGTCCTTGGCATCTTACTTTCTAAAAAGTATCCAGTGATTTATTTGATTATTCCCTTCATTGATAGGCTGCCTTTCTCTCTGAGACTCCAGGTAGATTACAAATCATAAAAAAAACAATTCCGTCAGGCTTCATAAGACACCTAATCAACAATGCAGTAGAACTAGGATTTACAGAATTAGAAAAAATGCAAACCAACAAACCAGTCTAAGGCATGACATATCATAATGCAGGTGGTAGAAGATGATGCGATCAAAGTAAGGTGACACATACAATCGGACTACAATCCTGTTCCCTTATAAAAGCAACTTCTTGAGCCGTTTCTCTGTACTGCAGCTCTAATCCCTTCAAAAGAATACACTCCTGAACATTTCTGTTTTGAGGTGAAAGACTTCTGCCTGGGAGAGCTTTTGCCAGTCAAGAGTAGACTAGTGTTCTCAATAGGCCAATGGCTTGACTTGGTGTAAGGCAGTTTCATGGGTATGTTTTCAAGCCACACACACACACACACACACTAAAAGAGGTAAATACTGTGGGAATTAAACATATAGCTGTATACACCCATGGTCAGCATACTGATTGTGAAAGGTGGTATACTAACCTAATGTCCCATTTTGTTTATGGGGTCCATATATACACTTTTCTCAAGAATTCACTTTGAAAAAATTCCCGAAGGTAAAAGAACATCATGTTGGCCTACATTTTTTAAATTAAGTAAAAGGATTTGTTGTGGAGCTCATCTGTTAGGTAGTTTTTTTTCATTGCCTGTATAACCACATCAAAATCCAGGTTACAATAAACCAAAAAGACAAGACTCCTGTCTCAGAGACCTTCCCGTCTAAAGGGCCAGGGCATGTGATAAGTGCAGTAGTCACCTAGCATGCCTGTCCGTACATCTTCTCCTGGTGCAGTTTTAAGTGCCGGTAGTGTGTGCAGGTTTTAAAAACACTTTGTTTTTTCCCTGGTATGTTTTGCCTGCATACATAGTGTTTTATTCATTGGTATATTTATTTACTTACTTAAAATGTTTCTGTGCCACTTCTTGAAATGCTTGAGATGGTTTACAATTAAAAACCGCAGTATAAAAGCCTGCTGTTGCAGGGAGGGCGGAATATACATTGGAAATAAATAAATAAATAAAACACAAGCCAGTAAATAAAACGCAAGCAGCATAAAATATCCATAAAATAGAGCAGAACATTAAAAAGCTGATAAGATAAACCCCTAATTAAAAGCCTGATTTGAAAGATTTTATTTATTTTATTTATTTATTTCAGATTTGTATTCTTCCCCCCCCCCCCCGCAAGCTGGCTCGGGGCGGATAACAACATATTAAAAATACAATTTAAAAGTTCATGTACGTTAAAAACAACAAATTTAAAACAGGATAGTGGACAGCCTTCACAGAGAGAGTTAAGATTTATACACCCCTTTTTCCAGGATGGCGAAGGCCCAGCCTCAGCCATATGCCTGGCAGAACAACTCTGTCTTGCAGGCCCGGCAAAAAGATAGTAGGTCCTGCCGGGCCCTGATTTCAGAAGACAGAGCTTTCCACCAAGTGGGAGCCAGGACCGAAAAGGCCCTGGCTCTAGTTGAGGCTAGGTGGGCCTCATTGGGGCCAGGGACCACCAACAGCGGTTTGTCCCCTGATTTGAGTGTCCTCTGGTGTTTTAGCCTAGTGCCTCAAGGGGGAGGGCATTCCAAAGGTGAGATGGCACCACAAAAAATGCTGTCTCTAGTCATGTGCGTATGCATTGTGGCGATTATATGGTGAAGTGAGCTGTGACTCTCAAAAGCTCCTATTGAAATAAATAGTCTTCAAAGTGGCAATGGACTTTTGCTTTATTGTGGCAATTAATCTGCCTAGTTCTTATGGTGGAGCTATGGCACAATGTTAGAGCACATGCCTTATGCACAGCAGATTCCACATTCAGTCTCTGGTGTCTCCAGTTAAAAGGACCAGGTAGTCAGCAACTGCACTGATACAGGTATGGATATGATATGTACAAACAAAGGAGACGCAGGTTTTCCAGAATACACCAATTTTTATTTGAGTCATCCGACTGCCACTTTTTGGAGAACTTGTTTCTCCCTTGGTCTTTTTCTTTCCAGAAGCTCAGCACATATACAGAGTTTTGTATACTGAATGCTGGGGATGGGGAGGAGCAGTAGGCTGGATCCAGCTACCTTTTCCTCTGGTAAAAAGGGGGAAGAGGAAATCCCATTTGACCACCAGAAGGGCTGTGCTGGAAATCAGGAGACCTGTATGGGGAAAAAACCAAGTGGGGTGTGGGTTGTAGTGAAGAAAATAATTAAGTGAGAGCGGGTGAAAATGCTGGCCTGTTCCATCCCATAATATTTTGCTGTTGTTGTGCCCCAAGTGGACATTCCTGGTTGATTCCTGTATAATAATCACAGTTGCAGTCATATACCACTCTTCTAGAAAGATTAATGTTCCACTCGGAGCAGTGAACAAAGTCCATGTTATCATTATCCTCACAATACAGCTGGGGAGCTCAGGCTTACCCAAGGCCAACTACTGAGCTCATGGCAGTACTGGGATTTGAACCCGTAGAATACTGATGTGCATCCTAGCCTCTTAACCACTATGCTACAACAGTGGTCAGTATATCATTTTTTAAAAAAGAATCTAGGGTGGGGAAGGGATTTCAGGTGAGCAGTATAAAACAGCACAAAAATTTCTTCTTCTGGCTGCCAGAAGCCATTGCAAAAGGGGAGAAGGTATCTGAAAGCCTAAATGCCCCCTCCGTAAAAATCATTGGATTAAACCCAAGGCTTCTTAGAGGAACTGCATTTGGTGTTGGGACATGAAAAAAAAATACATGGTGTTCATATTCAGGGAGGGAGCTCTAGGCCTGAGGGGCACCAAGTTTAGTTTAGGTTATTCAGTGTTTAGCCTGCCCTCCCCGCAAGCGGGCTCAGGATGGGGTACAGCAGTCTTAAAATACAATTCCATAATGGGATAAAATACAATATAATAAAACAAAAAAAATCACCACTTAAAATCATATACACGGAATCATAGATGGCCGCCTCCACATTTCTGCCTACAACATACAAAGAGGAACTGAATCCATGAGGGAGCAGTAGACCTTCATGCAGCTGAAGGGGATGGAGTTTGTGTATTATTTATTTAGATACTTGTACTTCACTTTTCTCCCCAGTGGGAAACCAATGTACTTGTAACATTGTTCTCCCCTCTTCCATTTTATCATCACAACAAACCACCCTGTGAGGTAGGTTAGGTTGAGAGTGACAGGCCCAAGGTCACCCAGCAGCCTTCCGTGGCAGAGTAGGGGTTTTTCCCTGGGTCTTTCAAATCTGCCTGACGCACCAACCATTACGCTCCACCAGTAAGCAATCTTGTGAGGTTTTTGTACCTGTTTTTGAGCTGTCGTGTTGTCCTTGCTCTTTCCTGCTTGTATCTGTTGCAGTACATGTTAAGTTTCAAGGGAGAGGGGCAGAGGTGCTTCATTGCCAGATCAATACTGTATAGCTGAAGCAGGCTGTAAAAATTTGGGTAATAATGACACATGGGTCTGTACTGTTTAGTGGGTGCCACGTGGCTCAAGTTCTGCTGCAGCAGGTAGCTGTTACGGACATACTCCTAAGAAAGAGCTAGTCACAAAGCTGTAACATGCTGTAAGCTCTCAAACGAACACTGATGATTTTTGTAACACCACACAATTAGTATTTTCAAAACGTAACTGTACGAAAGTACAGATTTTAATCTTTGTAAGACAATCATCTTACCCTTATACCTACAATCTTGCTACTAAAGTTTATTCCTTGATAGTTTTCCACACTTTTCTAAGCCCGTCCATCAAACTTGTCGACCTTCCGTTAATATCCTAAAAAATGACTTAAAAAAACAACAACTCACGCCCACATCATCAGTACTGCCTTAAGTGCTTGAGAACAGAGACAAAGGAATATTTTGTATTGTTTGTGTGTGTTTTGATTACAGTAGATTTTTATTCCATCGGAGTGATCTTTCACAATGTTTGAAAGTGCAAGCTTGCTTCCTTCCTCTTGGGTTATTTGCATATTTTTTAACTTCTCCTTATAACTCTACAGGGCCTTATTAATATTGCAAAATTCCCAGCAGCCTGTCACTGTTAAACTTGGAGTACGCTCCTTGTTACAAGCTTACAGTGAAAATTAAAAATTCAGCAATGAGTTGTTAAAAACGAAACTGTTCTCTCAAAAGAGCATATAACACTTCCTTAAGTAATAACTTGGATTACTTTGTGTTAACTTGGCAACAGTTTGGTTTACAACATTGTTTCGAATATGCATTTTTTAAAATATAATGTTAATGGGAAAGGTGTTTTATTTCTTTATCCAATTTTTGAAATTTGTGTATGGGACCTAATACTCTAATTTTAAAATTAACCTCTAAAAGGCTCAAGTAACATACAGAATAAGGTTATTTATTCATTTGTATATGTGGAACATGCAGTCTTGTACATGGTACCTTTCTCTTTAAATCTGAACAACTAAATAGAAAATCTAAACATAAAGAAGGGACTTTTTATTATATTCCATATGTGAATGCACAGTTGCTTGATCTGATATGAGGAACTTTAGATTAAGGGATGTGTGAGAGGTTTTCCTCATTTCTTGTGTTTTTCCACAAATCTGGCAGATATAGCACAAAGAAATTAAATTTAGTAGCAGCCGTGGAACCCGTTCCACCAGATATTTTATTTAGGTAGTATCCTGGTTTGTTTCTGAGGGAGGAAAATCAGAATTCAACATAAAGTAGATATTAATGTTGCATAGAAATAAAAAAGCATAAGGCCCCTTTTAGCATCAAAGACGATCTTGAAAATTTGCCATGCTTATAATGTTTTAATTAAATGAAACTGTTGGTGTTTCTCAAACCCAGAGCAAAATTTGTTCAGAGACATTGTAATTCAAGCAAGTTTAGTTGTTGCTGCTTTTTTTAAAAGGGGTATGCTAAATTTAACTGCTTAAAAAGTACATTGAAAATTTAAATCTTTAATTTTACTTTGAAAAGGTTTCTTCTTCAGCAGTGATAATATCACAAACATTGAATGCAGTTTTTGAAGTCTGTTTAGAAGACGTCTACTGTCTTGTGATACTGGAGGAACTGCCCATTTTGAGGTGATGCTGCCCTAAAATTGATAGATTCTTTCTGTAAAGACTAGGAGGGGGGGTTAGAAGTATTGAGACATATTCAAAATAAACACGATCACTTTTTTAAATGTTTTAACTCGTCTGCATGACTACCTCGAAATGGTTGTCCTTTTATTTCTTAAAGACTTTCAGACTAAGTGACAAATGGAAAACTATGAAATTTCATGGAAATGTGTGAGGGAGAACCTCCTTCTAACGTACTGCGGAGCCATACTTATGGAGTTATTTGCATATACAAGTAGTCATTTGATTTTTCTACACTTGGTCGCTGACTGTGAATGGACTCCATTGAAAACTGATATGTGGTGTTCCAAAGTTCTGTCTCTGGTGGTAGATCTGCAATGAGCTGTTTACAATTGTCTAAGTTATGTTGCTGTCTTTGTGTGAAGAACGGCCGGTGATACCTCTGAGGGAGGTGTAGTGTTGACAAAAGTGTGTGAGGAAAGCGAGAGGTTAGTTTAGGCTGGAGGGAAAGCCTTAAACAGAGACTAGGAAATGGCAGGAAAAGAGACCCGGTGTGAGGCTGAAGGTTATGATAAGAAAAGAGAAATGAGTGCCTCAGGGAATGGAAAGAGACTTTTGAGGCTGAAGAATTGAAAAGGAGACAGAACAGATGCTGACTATAGAAGCAAGAACCTGAGCAATAGGTGCTTAAAGCATCCTAATGGAGAAGGGCAAGAAGGCAGGGAACCAAAGAAAAACCCAAAATGGCGGTGGGTATGGAGGACCATCCAGAGGAAAACCAGGAGAGGACCATATTGATGGTTGTTGTGGGTTTTCCGGGCTGTATTGCCGTGGTCTTGGCATTGTAGTTCCTGACGTTTTGCCAGCAGCTGTGGCTGGCATCTTCAGAGGTGTAGCACCAAAAGACAGAGATTTCTCAGTGTCACAGTGTGGAAAAGATGTTGGCAGGTCATTTGTATCTACTCAGGAGGGGTGGGGTTGAGCTGAGTCATCCTGTAAGAGTTTCCCAGGGTGTGGAATGCTAATGGCGGGAGCCTTCACTGTATCCTGAGGAGGTTCTTTTGCATATGGATTGGTGCTTGATGTGCTAATCTTCTCTGCAGGGCTATTGTCGAGTATAGAGTGTTTTGTTAGCCTGGTGTTTTTCAGAACTGGAAACCATGCTCTGTTTCCATATTGTGTTTGAGGGAAGGGAGGCACAGCAATAAGGGAGGCAGGGATGTTAGTTAGGAAGGGCAACATAGTAGAACCAAGGCAAGGGCGCTAAATTTGAGAACCTGTCAAATTTTTTATGTTTGTGATATGCAATTACTTCCACTATGGTTTACGATTCCCTTTCCAGGAAACCACTTTAGTCATCGCTTTGCATGCAGCCGTGGTCAACTTGATCATTTTTTAATCTGCATCTTTCTGGCCATTGTGCCAATACTCAAGTCTGCCGTTATACTATTAATGGCTTTTAACAATTTTCTCTTGTCCTTCATAATTTCTGCACCAGTCAGCATAGTGGATTTCTGCCATCCTGGTGGAGAGCCATCTCTTAAACGCGCACAATGAGCCGCCTTGCTGTCATGCTTCAACATCTGTTGAATAAAATAGTATTTGAACAAAAGCTGTTTGTGTTACTCTAGTACAGTTAGAGGGTGTTTCCCCTCCCCCCCTAATTGACTTTGTAAACAGCCATTACTTGCACAACATCTTAAAATGTCTGCGTTTCCCTCTGTCCTATTGGCACATGTCTGCGTTCAAAATGTTCTTTGCCAAATCCTTTCAGAGACCGCCTCCACACACAGATGCAATCTCTCCAGAATATCAAGCCAAGCTAACCCTGTCACCTCTTGATCAAGTTTGAGCCAGCGTGGTGTAGGAGAGCCATTTTAATGTAGTGGTTAAGAGTATGGGACTCTAATCTGGAGAGCCGGGTTTGATTCCCCACTCCTCCGCTTGAAGCCAGCTGGGTGGCCTTGGGTTAGTCACAGCTTCCAGGAGCTCTCTCAGCCCCTCCCACCACACAGGGTGTTTGTTGTGGGGATAATAATAACATACTTTGTAAACCGCTCTGAGTGGGCATTAAGTTGTCCTGAAGGGCGGTATATAAATCAAATGTTATTGTTATTATTAATATTCCTAAGCTTCTTAGTTAGCCAAATTGCACATGGGCACTAATAGTGATCAGTCAACTGATGATCAAGAACCTTCTCATCCCTGTTGAATATCACCTGTTATTTTTATTTTTGTCACATTGGTGTCCGGTCCTTCCTCCAAGGTCAGGTTGGCCTGTATTAGGTTAATATGTTCTCTAGTCTCACAGCAGGCCCTTTAATTTAAGTAGACTGAAGACTTCCTGGATTAGCCAGGATTCCAGCCTAGATCTCAGGCTCCACTGTAGCACTCTGTACATTCTGCTGTCTGTGTAGTGTGTGTGTCTCATGTAGAACAATACATAGTAGTGAGTAGATTTTCAAATTGGGAGGGGGCACATCCTGCCCATTGTTAGATTCTTCTTCAGGTTATTTATCCTTGAGATGGTATCTTCAGCCGTCCCAGTTGCATGCAGGTGTTTCGTGCTTTTGATAATATAGCCCAGTGAATAAGGGTTCATAATGTGGTGTCCTGTTGAATAATGCTACTTGCAGCAAGATATTTCATGCACTTCAAATTAACTTCTAACACACACATGCATGGGTTTTGTCGTCTGTATTGTATCCTTCATGAGAGGTCCTACAAGACCCATATGAAATTGCAGATAGCCATTTGACAGATTCGGTATTCTGCTAAAATTCTAACATTTGGACTGGTAACTATGTTCCGACCTATCTGAACCTAAGTCTACATGATACGTGGCTCGGCATATCCAAAGAAGCTTTCTCATTAATAATAGGGTCTATGTGTGGGGCGGTTGCTGTGGATTTTGCTCTTCAGCTGCAGCTTCCCATTGGATACCTGACACCATTATTTAAATGCTCAGGTATAGCTTGGGGTGGGGAGAAGGCTGCAGAAAGTGGATGGTTTGAGCAGGTTCATTCCTGAGCTCTGCTCACAGAACTTTGGTTCCGTCTCATGTCCTAATCAGCTATGCCTGTACATAAAATACTACAACAATCTACTTTTTTTGCTCTGGATGTTTGGGTAGAAGAATAACGTTGTAGATTCTTTCCAGTGTTTGAACCATTGTATAGGCCAACCATCAGTCTGTTTTTTATCAATTCAGTAATTTTGTTGTAAGGTTTCTTCTAACATTGAAAGAGCTCCAGCCACAGTGACTAGGCTTCAGGAAAAGCAAGTTGCACAGTATTAATTATTGCAGGGGGATCTTTGTGTTGCATGGCAGAACAAGCTACTCAAAAGAACTCCACCGGGACAACAAGGAGTGAGCCCAATGGTAGCAGGGAACTTCTTTTGTTACCTCTGTAACAGAGGAGGACCTACAATGGGTTCTGACCTGGAATCATTTTGACTCTTTCTGAGTCATGCACTGGTATCCCTAATTCCTCAGTAAACCATAGAGTTGAGTGGGAGCTGAAGTCAAGCCTCGAATATCAGACCAGTGTGGGGTAACCAGGAGGGGATTCACACACAGGACAAAAAATGGTGTGTATAATCCTAAAACTAGATCTTGGTCCTGGCTCGCTCGTTATAGCTGTCCTGGATGCCACTGTGTGCTTGTCATAGTTCTAAATTATGAAAATCAAAGGAATGTTTTTTCTCATCCAGGGTGGTCTGGGCTAGTTTGTCTTGGTGGGCCAGTTTCAAATTTAATCAAAGGCCCAATAATAGTAATAACAATAATAAAAAAACCCCAAACATTCTTTTCTGAGTGCCTTTTTAATGTGAATTTTTAATGAAAGCAAAATGAAAGATGAATGAGCACTATGGTCTGAACATTGCAGACTGTTTTGCTGCTTTGAAACATTTTCTCAATTATAGATCTATATTTAACGTGGCTCAGTTTTTACTTACTTAACAATAGAAAGATCACACTGGTCTAGTGCCCAAGCACTGCCTTCGTTTGTCCTCTGGAAATAGTTAATAGTAATTTAATTAGCCTTTTGGAAATGTGTGTTCAAAGATTATATTCAAACATATTAATTGTCCCAATTCTCTGTCTGGATGCTGTTTATGCAAGCAAGAAACTGTAGGCCTTTACCACACATTGTCGTTTCTGTTGTAAACATCATTGTTTGAGTTGAATAATACGTTCCAGTTTGAGGGAAGATTCAGCTGTTGGAGAAAAGAGAGTCCCATATTGTCGGTGTTCAGAAACAACGAGATTAGCGCCTTTTATTTATGGGCGTGTTACAAGGTATTAAAGTAGTCACATTACTAATAAACATGCTTGCTGGAAAAAGGACAACAGTCTTGACCCAAAATCTTCTTTTTTAAAAAAAAAACCTGGTGAGCAGCGTGGGCCCGACTGTGGGTTCCACCTCTGCTTACCCGTGGTAGCCTGTGACGGTTTACTGCAATTCCGCTCGATTCGACTCAAGCTCATACGGATAAATAAATGAGAAAAGCATTGTCAGTTCTTCTACAGTACTTCTCTTCAGTAGGTAAATACAAAAATGCCGTTAGCCCGACTTTTATTTTATTTATTTAACACATTTATTAGCCACCTTTCCACCTTATGGAACTCAAGGTGGTGGCTTACAATACAAATATAAAAATACAACAAAAACGTAGCTTAAAATCATAATTTAAAAACTACCGGTACATTAAAAAGCGTCTCAACAAATGCCATGCTGAATAAATAGAGTCTTCTGTTGCCTCCTGAGGACAAGAGAAGGAGGGGCCTGGTGCACCCCCCAGGGAGATTGTTCCGTAGTTGTGGGACTGGCACCCAAAAGGCCCTCTCCCATGTATCCACCAACTAGCTTCTTCGGTTGATAGTCAGGAGGGCCTCTCCCTGTGATCTCAACATGTAGGCAAGAATGTATGGGAGAAGACGGTCCTTCAGATACCTGGCGTCTGTCATTTTGTGATTTAAACATAAAAGCTTTGTGTTGAGCTTCCATTCTTGGTTGCCTGGAAAGAATTTTTGCTCTTCACAGGTGAGCAGCATGTTACTGTTCCGACTTAACTGTTTTGAACCATCTCACTGTTTGTGCTTGCCTGACATCATTCAGATCATGCGTTGGTGCAGGCTGCTAAAATTAGTATATAACCCTGTCTTGTGGCAACTATCTCCCCAAATTAATAACCTTTCCTCAGGCTTGTTATGGGTATCCTGCCTTTACCGCTAAACCGTGACAGCAGCACTTTGCTTGGCACTGAGAACCAGAACCAAAGCATGCAGCTGAAGCACGGCCACATTGCTGGGGTCAGGACTCAGGAGTATGGGAGAAGGCAACAGGCGTGGCTCATGCCTGTCATCGTCTCCCAGACCTCCACAGCCACCAGTTGAGTGCAAGATAGATCTCTGAGAGATGAATAAGGGACACTGGTCTAAAGATGGACTGGTGGTTCTGTTTGCTGCTGGGCCCCAGGTGTTGCTTTAATCTTTTCAATTTCATCAAGAGGGCTCCCCCCCTCCTCCAGTAGTCAGAATCCTTGCTGGAAAAGACACCAGCTCTGTGTATTTGGCAGAGAGTGGTTGCCGTGAAGAGAATCCTCCTAGGTTCTTGAACATTGTGGAGTTTGGCAAATTAAGGTGGGGCAGATAAAGCCTAAAGGCAGGCCTGTATCAAAGTTTTAGGGTTCTAAGGGCCAAACTATAAGTGATGAGTGACACAGGTTGGACACTTGTCAGCTTCCCTCAAGTTTTGATGGGAAATGTAAGCAGCTTGGCAGAATGTTGGACAAGTGACTGTTGAAAAGTCCGTTGGACAGCAGTCGAAGAGCCAAGCTGCAAGACCAGGACACCTACATTTCCCATCAAAACTTGAGGGAAGCTGACAAGTGTCCAACCTGTGTCATTCGTCACTTGTAGCTTAGCCCTAAGACAATGCCATACTGCACACAATGTGGGTAGGACTCTCGCCAGTTCTGAGAACCAGAGATGGATTGGTAGCTCACCCTCTGAGCTACGAAGAAGAATCACATCTCTCCTCTGCTGTAAATGAGACGACCTTAAGAGCAAGCCATTCTTTCTCAGCCTCAGCCTTTCTGTGATGTGAGGATAATATTGACCTGCATGATTCTGCGAGGCATAGGACGAGTAGTCAAAGTGCTTCATAAATGCAATCTATTTTTGCACAGTGCTGACAATTCTGCAGTTATGGGAGAACAGCAGCAGTTGAAATGTGTATAATGCAGAGAATATTTTAATTGTGTTTTTAGTCCATGATAAATTATGAAAATACAGTTCTCTGTCTGGAATGAGAGGCCTGCTTGCCAGGAATTGCTTTGCTCATCTAACTACTGATTGGCTTTATAGCTAAGGTCCTTCCAGAGATTCACCCAAAGCATCCAAGGAAATATGTGTTATCACGGCTCTGTGGTAGGATATATATCGGAGAAACAACAAGATAGTGTGTGCATCTGTCTGTATAGATTTTTAAAGGTCGTTTCTCTTCTCTCCACCTTTTAGTAATGGCTAACGGAAGCATCTTATTGAAATTTTAAAAGGTTAGTTAAAACATCCAGTTTGTTACCACTTTCAGGTGCCTAGATAGTGATTCAAACGATAACCCGTTATGAGTTTTGCTAACTTGAATGTTTTGCCTCATGTGTTGGGAAATTCTTTGGGCATGTTGAAAATCAGACTTTTAGATTCGGTTTCGTTTTCTCAGCCATGCTGGACGCTCCTCTCGGCTGGTCCGGGAGGAAACGACCGGGCAGCCTGACCGGGCGGCTGATCCGCAAGGATTAGCCCCCAGGACTCCCAGGGAGGGAGCCAGGGTCCGGGACGCGGCGGGAAGAACTCCCCGAAATCAATGCGGGGGGGGGAATTGCCCGTTTGTCCCTATGGAGGCCGGCAGACGTGCGCGGCGTCTCGAGTGCCGCCGGGCAACGAGAAACGGCAAATAAAAGAAACAGGCGGAAGCCCGTAAACAAGCGAATCCCTTCTGTTCTACAAGCGTTTGTGAAGGAGAGGTTGATCTGAAGAAGACTCGTTCTTCCCCTTCGCTGAGTTCCAGAATTTTGTTGCCCCCCCCCCCCCAAATGGCAGCAAAGAAGCAAAGTCCCGCTCTCGGTAAGTCAATCTTGGCTACCTTGAAGGGGGAGTCGCTCGAAGAGTTGGTGCGCAGGGCGGTGGTGGAAGCCATAAAACCCTTTGTTGACAAGCTGAACGAAACTGATCAAAGGGTGGGCTTAATTGAAAGCGAAGTGAAAACCATTAAGGCAGCAGCGGGGGGGGGGGCAGAGAAGTCTGCTCTGGAAAGTGCGTCACTTGTGAAGGCTACAAAAAAGGAGCTGAAGCTGGTTGAGAACCAGCTGATCGGGCTACAGATGGAACGAACGCAGACAATTTTGCGTCTCCAAAACGTGAAAGAGGAGGAAAAAGAGGATCTGTGGGAGGTGGTCTCGGAACTATTGGCGATACCCGCGAGGACGACTAAAGAAGAGGTTAAAAGCGCCATTTTGGAGGTCCGTCGGGCTTCTTCAAAATATGCAACAAAGCGACAGTTGCCTCGTGAGATCATTATTGACTTTTCATTTAAAAAGATTCGGGACACCATCCTATATAACTCATACAATGTGGATTTGGACTTTATGGGTTTGAAAGTCAAGATTTTGAAGGACGTTCCATTTCTAGTCCGGAAACGGCGTTTTAAATATAAAAAGTTTGCAGCTCTTCTGAGGGACCATGGAATAAAGTACAAATGGTTATTCCCGGAAGGAATATGGTTCAGATATAAAGATCAGGCCTATAAGTTATTATCAGAAGATCAACTAAAGGATTTTGAGAATAAAAACCCAGAACTCTGCTGCACCGAGAACGAAGAAAAGGAGGAGCCGGAGGGGGGGGAGGAGGAGGAGGAGAGCACCGCAACAGCGGTTGCACAGAGAGAACTGCGTCCGGGACCTAGAAGGGGGAGGAAAGTTTAATCAGAATTTGAAATGTTTATTCTCTGTATGATTAACCACTCCATCATTATCCTATGGAGCTATTTTTGTATTATGACAGTATGAAGGGAAAACATTGAAGTGTAGTGTTTAGTGTTTGTAGTTCATTCCCCCCCTTTTTTCTTTTTCTTTTTTTCTTTTTCCACCCCCCTTTGTCCCTTCCCTCTCCCCTTTCCTTGTGATAGTCTTGTGTAGTGCTGTGTAGTGTTTTGTAGTTATGAAAAATAAAAAAAAATTATAAAAAAAAAAGAAAATCAGACTTTTAAAAAGTTTAACTTCACCAGTTAGAGAGGGGTGCCTCTCTGTTACCATTCTGTTAATTCAGACTTCAAGTGTGTGGAAACCCTTGTCACAGAAACATACGAAGCTACCTTTATACCACTAGTCCATCAAGGTTGGCACTGTCTACTCTGACTGGCAGCAGCTCTCCAGGGTCTCAGGTTGAGGTCTCTCACATCACCTACTACTTGATCCTTTTAACCTGAGATTGATCCTGGGAATCTTCTGTATCCCAAAAAGATGCTCTGTTGCTGAGCTGGGCCCCTCCCCCTGGACCATTAAGTTTGCTATTGGAAGGAGGGGGGTATCGACCCTGGCCCTTTCATCCCAGCTCTAAATAAAAAAATATTTATTTTCAGGAGAAGTGTGCCCATTAGGTCTTTGCTCAAATGGAACAGTGCAGTATATCAGTAATAACATTAGGCTGTGTAACTTGCTCAAGACCCAAAGTGTATGTGATGCACTTGACAAGAAAACCACTTCCGCAGTTAGATGCTTGTTCGATATCCACCGAATCAAACAGAGGTGGTTTTATAATGGTGGTGGACAAGTCTGACAGCAGCAACAGGCAATAGGCAGCTCAGTGCAAAGGGGGCAGAAGTGCGTGACTTGTCAGGATGAGGGCCAAAGTTCAGTAGAGCCCTTGGGTAGATCTGCCAAAACGGCATTCTGAGGGCAGAATTAATTACACGTCAGAAGCTGAGGTTGGAAGTTGTAGGTAAGGTGAAATGAGAATTCAGGTAGCAAATGGGCAAGCAGGAAGGCGGGGAGGGAGATCGAGAAGAAGTAGGCAGGAAAGAGAATCTGAACGCAACCTAAAGACTGTTCCTAGCCGATCTCGAATCTGTTCATTGCCCAGACAAAGTCAACAGTCATCCTGGGAATGCTCATTGTTAGGCCAGATCTGGAGAAATAATGGGCTGCCGGGGTTGGGGTAGAAGGGGCAGGCAAAGAGGTGGGAATCTGGATGGAGCCACGCTGGGGCCTGAGAGTACACGGCTGCATAACTAGAAGAGGATCAACAGCTGCAGTAAACAGGGAGGAGGGGGGAGAAGCAGCAGCTGTGTGGGAAAAGGCCATTATCCTTTATTCACTTAGAGCGAGACTCTTTCTCAAGGGACTGCCTTTTGAGAGTTGAGTAAGGCCAGTTGGATTCGCTCACCCTCAGTACAGAAGGCCAAAAAAAGTTAAAAAATAACAGCAAACCCAAACGTGTCTGGAAGAAAGGCTCCTTCTTCCTTAGTTCTGCAACCTCGAGCGACTCAGTTTCTGAATTCCCAGTTTGGGAGGAGGATCAGTCGTATCTTTCTGCAACCCAAGGAGCCTTGCGCCACTGCAAGAGTGTCTTGCATCCACGGACAGCCCCTTGATCCAGAGGGAAGCATTACTAGACAACCTATAGTTAACCATGGCCATTGTTCAGTGGTGGCCGGACTGTTCCGCAAGTTTTAGCCTCTCAGAGTGTGTTTCCCCCCTCTTTTCCTTTCCCAGTTCAATATCAGATGGAGATGATGAGGAGCCTTCGCCACGTCAACATCGATCACCTTCATGTCGGCTGGTACCAGTCTACCTACTACGGCTCTTTTGTCACCCGCGCCCTGCTGGACTCCCAGTTCAGTTACCAACACGCCATTGAAGAGTCTGTCGTTCTCATTTACGGTGAGTACACTGCTTCCTATATTTCTCTTCCTCCCTCCCTCTCCACCCCAATATTATTACGGCTATTTTTGTCTTCCATCTCTCTCGCCTGTAAGAGCAACCCTGGCAGGCCTTTTCCAAGTAAATACCAATCCTGTGTCTGCAGCAGCCTCAGCAGCAGCGAAGTCTAGACAGGGTTTCCTTCTCTCTGTTTATTTTTCTTGCTATCAGAGCCCTGATGTGTACGTTTTGGAATGCCAGAGTAGCTGCTTCATTTTTATTCCTCCGGCTCCCCTCCCTCGTGGAAAGGGGCTGGTGGAACTCGACCAGATGTCTTAACAAACCCTGCTTGCTAGAGCGTCTGGCTCTGTACGTGACTGACCAATCATCATGCGGCTTGCCAAGTCTCCCCCCCCCCCCCACTCTTTATGCATCTGACAGAAGCATACAAAACCTGGCCTGTTTCGTAGCACAAAGATTTTTTTCTTTTCTGCCGATATATATATATATTTTTAATGGCGTTTCCTCAAGCTCTCCAGACCAGATGTTCTGTGCTGTATCAGAACCGTAGGCAATTTAACAGCTTTATAGCCTCCCGCCCTCCCCCCTCCCCAAACACTCACAGTTTTGCCATATCTGGCAGGCTTGCGTATAGTTTCCAGCTGAGAAGTAAATGTAACGTCCTGAGTATCTGTCAGAAAAAATACTAATGAATACGATCAATCTTATGAGCTGCCCCAAAATTGTTTCAGTATGTTAACAATTGGATTACAGTAAAGAACAAGTTGTTAAAGTATACTTATACTGGCTGGAAACATTGCATCATCTGATCCTGATGAATTTTCCACTTGTTTCAGTCTATTTTGGTTTTCATTTTATCACTGATTGCTAAAGGTTTTACTGTGTTGAGTTTCAGACAACACAAATGGTAACTTTTTTTTAAAAAAAAAGTTTGCTATTGGCAAGCCTAATTACTCAGCAGGTTATCTTTGCTGCAAACGTGAGACTCCCCCTTGTCTTTGAGGTGAAATAGGTATTTTTGTTCAGAAGAATTTCTGTTAAGGATAGCATGCCAGTTTGAAAACTGTATTTCCCCCCCTTAAAAATAGATAATGATAATGACGACGACGATGCAGTAACTTGAAACGTTCACCTAAATATTTTTTTCTAATAAAATACCGGGAGCTTGGCAAATCAGAGAACAGCACCAAAAAATGATCCACTTGCGGCGTTATTAAGAAGAAGGCCCTAAACCTGTATAAGTGGGCTGTACCTCTTTTGTGACTGCATGTGGCAGAAGACCACAGATCATGATGAAAAACATGAAAATGGTTTAATACGGCTCTTGTACTATTAGGTCAAAAACAATGAGGCATCATGTCATACCTTGAACTTCTGCTTTTGATCACATGGAGGAGCCCAGAAGCTCATACATGCAGACCATGCAAACCTACACATTTTCTAGGCCTACCTTTGTTACAGTCTTGGCTAGGATATAAAAAAATTAATTCCCTCCCCCTGACTTCAGCCCTGACTATACATAATAGGTGTTCAGCATCCCTCCTGCCAACAGTATTTGGCACGAATATCATATTACACCAACTTTGGCTAGCTTGCTTTGGGTACTAGTTTGCTCCTAACCTAATTCTAAATGCTTTTAAAGCCTTGAATGACCTGGACCGAGCATATCTCAAGGCTCTTCCCTTTCGTATGGGTTTCCCAGCATCTTTCAGCTAAACCTTGATCCAGGTCCCGGACCAGGGGAAGTTAGACACATTCCAGTGGGATTCTGCCCCGGGCAAGCTTCTATGGCAACATCTTTACTGAATTTCAAATGCCAAGTCACTTTTTTTTCATTTTAGCCAAAATCTTCAGCTTTAAGTACGTAAGAAGAGCGCCGCTGTACCAAGCCAATGCTCCACCTAGTCCCACATCTCATTTCAAATAGCGTCCAACGAGTTGTTGCTGAGTGTTTTAAACCTTTGTTATCTGGGCAGATAGGGTTCGTGTTCTGTTTTTGTGACTTTGTTGTTTTGTTGACCGGGTGTTTATCTTCTCTGTATGTTATGCTGCTTTGAGCCTTGGGGGGTGGGGGGGAACAGATTATACAGTTTTTTAGTAATATATTCGTGCACAGTTTGAATTATTTCACTTCTCTAAGTTGCTGTTACATTAAGTGATGGTTCCAAAGGGGTAGCCGCGTCGGTCTGTTGTCGCAAAACAAAACAGTAGTTCACTGGCAAACCCTTATTCTGTTATTCCAGCATGAGCTCATGCCGGAGTAAATGTTGTTAGTTTTCAGAGAACCACCGGGCTTCTCTTGTTATACTAAATGATGATATTTTACAGAGCTAAAAAAAAATTGCAGAGTCTGAAGGGCTTGGGTAGAAGCATGTTTATAAACATTGATATATTTTTGTGCTTTCCTCCTGTTCTTTCTCAGACCCTATAAAAACTGCCCAAGGATACCTCTCACTAAAAGCGTACAGACTGACACCTAAATTGATGGAAGTTTGCAAAGAGAAAGATTTCTCTCCAGAAGCGTAAGTGGGAGGAAACCTTCCAGAATGTGGGTGGCAGGAAGAGGGGAGCACTTTCAAAAAGCCTCTGCATAAGTCTGATTTGGGGTTACAGGGAAGCCTGTTCCCCCACCCCCCACCGGCCTGTGTAGATGCAAATACAAGACTCGTTCACAGTTGACGGGCTGAGGGGAGCTCCATTTCCTTCCCGCTTGAAGAATGTGCTGGACTCTGTCGCTCGTGGCGTAGGGTTGAGCGTATATGGCATATGGTGGTTGTAATACAGAAGGGGAATTAGGTGAGAGCAAGTGGGAAAAGCTGACTGGCTCCTATCCAGCTTCTTTCAGTTGTCCTCCCATCTAAACATGCTCCCCCGCCCCCCCCCCCCCCCGTGCTGTATGGCAAACCTTTTTTGAAACATGAAATGCCTGGGAGTGCTGTTCAGTGCCAGCTGGGGGCACAAGAGACTTGGGTGTGTTTATAGAGTTCTCTGGATTGTGGTCAAAGTAGTTGGCCGTCCAGCTTTATAAAGAAAGAGTTAGGCTAAACTAAAGAAGAGCCTTAAAAAAAAAACCTCTTTAAGTGACACCCCCCACACACACCCACACACCCACGCGCACCTAGCATACACAAACATGCCAGCTTGAGTTCAGACTCTGAAAAGAATTTTTTTAGGGAAACGTAATTACTGCTTCTGCTTCTCAGCATCTAAATACGTCTTTTCCCCTGTTCAGAGAGAAAGTGATGCTTCTTTCAGCCTTAAAGATGGTACCGGCACTTTGCTCTTCTGTATGTGAAACAAATATTTACACAGCACCTTGCCCACCACTGGGATTTTTTCTTTTTAAAAAAAAAAACACCTTAAAACTAAAAGATAATAAAAGAAAAAAAAAACTGAACACTTCAGTGGGAGGGAAGGGCGGTTTGCTTTGAATTCTTAGAAAAGACTTCTTCCTTTCTCCCCACCCCAAACCATTCTGTCTTCTCTCATACGGATAAGATATTAAGCCTAATTTTAAACATAATGCTGGTTGATGTAAGAGCTCTTCCTCTAGGAGACTTTGCACTTGCACGGCGTCTCTTCTAAGCTGTAGCTGTTTTGCTCAGCTAGCAGTCCAGTTTAAACAAGACTCTGTGCAAGTGAAAAGGCCACGAGGAACTGCTTTTCCCTTGCTGCGATCCCATTTTAAATTGAGCCCAAGTTTCATCTTGAGATGAGATAGTGGCTGATTCCGCACACGTTGGATAATACACTTTCAGTGCGCTTTATCAATTGTTTGAGGTGGATTTTTTGTTCTGCTCACAAAAAAAATCAGTTCCAAATGATCTATAAAGGGGATTGGAAGTGCATTATCCAACGTGTGCGGAATCACTCATTATGGGAAGGTTGGGATAAAACAAACCAAGACACATTATTTATTCAATCATATTTTAACTGGTTGGTGTGACTGCAATCCAGAGGCAAACCAGTGGTGCTTAAGGCCCATAGAATCCAATGGGATTTGAGCATGCTCAGTTGTCTGCTGCACTGCAGTGTATATTTCTGTCTCGGCAGGGCTTCTGCTCCTAGCCATGTGGTTTGGTGAATTTGAAACAAGAGTCCCAGACCTTGTTGGGCCTGCAAGCACTTCTGGAGTTTGGGGGGAGAGTAGTGAGCACTACCACAAAACGGCTGCCCTGGGGGCAATGTAAAAATGTTTGGAGGTCCCTAACCAATTATCCTCCTATCGTGGGGTGGGTGTTTCCGAATGGTCCCTATCTTCAGATCTAGAGATGATGCTGTCTGAAGTCTTCTGAATTACCTTCTCCTCGCTGAGGTGGAGAAAAGCCAGGATTGTCTCTGCTTTAGGGAAGAGGTGTTTTGAGCTAGAAGGAAGTGTGCACCAGAAAACACACCGGTGTATGTGTGTGTGCTGTGGTGCCCACAGGTACCATGTTGGGGGGGTCACTGATCTAGAACTTGATGTTTGTCCTTGTGGCACATAGCTTGAGCCCCTTGTGCTTATTCTTTGACCAGCAGGGGCCAACCTTCCGGGCAAGCGTGCCGTAAATCCAGTCTCATGTTAGGAGTGAATGTCACTCAAGTGTCCACTGCAGTGTATGTGCAGTCCGTACATGCCTTAGTATGGTTTTGTGTCTCAGCTCTCGATCTGCGAAGGGAGGAGGTCGCAGCGCAGCATTATAGGGGGTAGGTGTTACGTATTGAAAGAGTACGGCAGTCGAGGCTTTCCAGAAGCACCCACTGAATAGTTTGTTAGATTCAGTTGAAGTCCATGCAAGGACAGAAATATCTCTGTGTTAGTTGGTTATAAAGGCCTCTCTTTGCCAGGTTGAAAAAAGCAACCATTGCCTTTGAAAACATGTTTGAAGAAGTACCCATCATCATCAAGAATTCCTATCTGATCAACGTTCTTCTGTGGGAGCTTGAGAAGAAGTCGGCAGTAGCAGACAGGCACGAGTTGCTCAGCCTTGCGAGCAAGTAAGTAAAAACATGGTGGTCCGCTGCCATCTCTTCTGGCACTCCACGTTGAGTTTTGATGTAAAGTCTGTAAGCGCTGAAGATAGCTGCACCCATTTGTTGGATATGGGAGACGGGAAAGTGGGAAGGGAGAGGGTCGGGGAAAGGTGGGAAAGGCGAGTTTGCTTAACAAAGAAGCTAATAAGTTTAATCATTGGTACTTGCATTTTGCAGCTTGGACAGCCAGCGTGGGATAGCGGAGAGGGTGTTGGACTAGGATCTGGGGAGGTCCATGTTCTAGCCCACACTTTGCCGTAGAAGCTTGGTGGGTAACTTTGAACTGTCCCCTTTGTCAAGAAAAGCAGGGTATAAAGAACTGGCTCTGTGATAATGAAAGGGTCTGCTCATTTATCACAGCAGGCGGCAACTGCTGCAGAAAATAAAGCTGTTGCCTCAAAATTTGCCGCTTGCTTCATTGGAGTTCAAGCGCCAAAAATTGGAAGAAAACTGAACCTCCTTGTCCACGTAGTTTCCAGATACCCCTATCCCTCCTGCTTTTTGGATCGGAAGCTTAGGGTTCTCTGTGGCAGGCCTAACCCATGTGAAACTAAAGGTAGGGACAACCTTACAGGGTTGTTGTGAGAGTACAATGGAGGAGAGAATGATGCAAGCTACTTTGGGTCCCCACTGGGAAGAAATGCGGGGTTTGACACTTCTTATTAATCTAGTTCTGCTAACAGTTTGCCAGGAAAGGATGATCTCTGAGGCTGTTGTTTCATCCAGTATTACTGCAACTATTTTGTTAGAAGGCAGAGATCGAGGGTGTCAGCCCCCGGTTGGAAATGGGAAATGCCTGGAGATTTGGGCTTAGAGCCTAGGAAGGGCAGGGTTTGGGGAGGAGAGAGACTTCAGTGGCGTGTAGCGCCATTGAGTCCACCCTCCAAAGGAGCCATTTTCTCCAGGGGAACTGATGGCTGCAGTATAGAGATCAGTTATAATTCCAGGAGACCTTCAGACCCTACCTGGAGGATAGCAACTCTAAGCGGAGCTGCTCATTCAGTATGCAAACTACGGTCAAATATCATGAGCAGGCACACATCTAGTAAATGCATATAAATTTTAAATGCAGCAGAGAATGATACAGAATGAAACTGCATTTCTTAAAGTTTCTTGTGTATTTTTCTCATGCACACTATATATTTCCCCCCCCTTCAGAATGTCATTAATGCATATTTTGATTACTTCCTCCTACTGTAACAGCCCAGGGATGCTAAAATGCAGCTTTTAACCTTGGCGCTCTTTGTTTCTAGGTTTTCTAAAGCCTTGCTGATTGTGTTAGCACCACATACCCTCAATTGTGGTGCTCTGGCCAACTTTTCTGCAGAATGGGGGGCAGCGGGATCTTATGTTTTCTTCTTTCCTGCTCACAGCTTCTGGTTAGGAGAACTTGTCTGCTAGATCATAGGTCTTCCCAATATAAATCTCTGGGATGGTGGAGGTTTTTTTAAAACAGTTTTTTAAAATTAGAAATGGGATTATAGAATGCCTTACACCAAAAGTTGATAGCATACACAAGACGAGAGAGAGTTGCGCATGTGTATACACACACACACACACAGATCAGTTCTTGTCATCCTGTTTCTGTTAGAGGGATGGAGAAAATATCAGCCGTGGGCTGAGAACTGTGGAAAAGAGCTCCTGCCGTTAGCGCACATGCGTGTCGCTCTGTCGCTGTTGACATTGTTAATGCTGTCTTTTCGCAATCGATATGGGCCCTCTTTGCCAGGACAACATTGGAGCACTGCAACTTCTAACAATAGGAAAAAAACCCACTCTGCCAAAGCGTCCCTAGAAACATGCACCTAAAGCAATCTTCCTTACCCAAACCTCTCTCTAATCGATGCTGTCTGCAAAAATAACAGACACCCCATATATTGCAAGGACGTTAGTTCCCTTCCAGTCCATCCATGTACGAGGTTGGCATTGTAATGCAAATTCTTAAGTGCACCTGTGACGTAAGACAATTCTTGCTAATAATATTTTATTAATGAAGTGCCTCAGCATCGGGGTTATGCAGTAAATTAGATCACAAACAGCAGATCTTACCCATTGAATTGCATTTTTAAAAAAAGTTGATTAGAGGTAAAAAAAACAACAGGGTGCTGAGTTTCTAATAGAGTTGCAAGCTCCCAAGTCTTGAGAATCTTTTTCAGGAGTTTTGCTGTTTGTTTGAGGCTTTCTCCTAGGGAGTAAAAGCCTTGCTAGAAATTGAGTTGTTGGCTTAGGTAATGTCACAGTTCCCAGGGGGCTGAACAGGAAATTATTTTTAAATGGAAATATCCAGTAGTAAGAGACAGTGACGGACATTCTTGACTGCTTTCTCCGCGTATACCTGGCTACGTTTCAGAATGCGCACAGCTTTCCACTCAGCGCTGCGTGCGAGCCCTAGGGGCACAATCCACCTTTTTCACCAGCAGAAAAAAACTGGCTGGATCCAATGCAAATAATAAAGGAGGGATATTTCCTTTAAGCTTTGCACGTCTTCCTTCCAGGGAAACAGGACGGTGGACTATATGGTCCCTTGTTATGATCTGGCAGGATTGCTTTTTTGGTCTTAGATGGTTGTAGTAGGGACATCGTACCCCATTGCAATCAGCCATGATTCAAAGCACCAGAATTAACACTGGGCAAGCATATAGGGTCCATTATTGGGCATAAATTACACCAGGCTGTCCAGGGCTCCACCCGATCCCGTGCTACCTTGGAAGTAGATGCAGAGTGGTGTTTGTTTGATAGCTGTCGGGATCTATAACATTAGTGACATGCGTACTTAAAGGATCTGATTTATAGTGCCATCCTAAACAGAATTATTCTCTTCCTTTGAAGGCAGTTGGCTTAGAAAGGTGTAACGCTGCTCAGGAAGGAGCTGTTAGCATTTCTGGTGGCCTCTCTGCCTGATCCTGAGAAGCTATGCAGTGTAAACTTGAAACGGGACATTTTGAAAAATGTAACGCATATAATAAAAATAGAACGCGTAACCCTTTCCTGTTTAGACAAAGAAGCTCTTGAAGACCCTTTAAGTCTGCTTAAACTTAGTGTGAACTCACAGAGAATGTTTAAATTAAGGCTACTAGATGCAAGCTTACTGTCTTTACGCAATAGAAATGTCCACCAGCCGCCACCGTGGCGAATTTTCAACCGATCAGCTCTTTGTGCTTTTTTCAGTAATCACCTGGGGAAAAGCCTGCAGCTCTTGATGGACCGAGTGGACGAGATGAGCCAGGACATTGTGAAGTACAACACCTATCTGAGGAACACCAGCAAGCAGCAGCAGCAAAAACATCAGGTTGGTTTGGGAGGCAGGCTGGATCGGGTCAGCTCAGGGGTAAAAACTTCCCGTTATGCGGCTTCCATAATCAGATGCAAATTGCAGGGTCTTTATATTGGATCAGCTAAACATAAAAACCTGCTCAGAAAGCTAATACCTATATCAGAGACACTGAGCTCGGTCTTTGCTACTGAGCGATGGGCACGGCACGTGCCAGGGTTGAATTTGCAAGGGCAAATTTATTATAAGTCGTTTCAGAGATAGGAAGACTGATTTGAAGGAAAATCCAGGGCTCTTCGCCTTTGTTCCTTGCTTTACCTTATAATTGCTGTCAGAGTGGCTCGTTGCATCAGTTGGCTTGTTCATTGTTTAGATATTGAACAGCTGTGTACCAGAGCACTACTTGCACTGGGTATGCAAGCCCCCCACCCCAATCTGATCCTCTGTCTCCACCGTCCCCCCAACTTCCCTATTGGCTTTCACATTGTCCATGATGTGAAAATTCAGCCTCTTATTCACTGTGTTGGATCTTGCGGCTTGTGCTAGGGGAGACTTTTTCCTCCAGCAGAGTGTGCCTATCCCCCACCCCCGGCAAGAGGCACTTGGAAGAGTGCCTCACATCAGGGACGACCCCTTCCGTTGGCAAAAATCATTAAAAAACTATTTTTTTAAAAAAAAGGCAGACAAGGATTGTATATGTGTTCCTAGTAACTTGTCAGCAGGGCTACTGGTCGCTTTTTCCTGGTGTCTCTTTCTTTTGTCATTCCTAAATACCAGTGTGGATCTTGACCTTTTGATCCTAACTATCCTCTGAGGCATAGCTCGCCTCTCCCCACACTCTTGAAGGACTGAATTGAACCCAGGGCTGTTAAGATTTAGCATGAGACACTCCCCTCCCCAAAGATTCCCTCTAGATTCCCCAGGGTGATGGGAGCCTTGGAAATTTGTCGCCTTGTACTTCCTACCCAGTCAGCAGCTGTGATTGAACTACTTTAAAAAATACCAGAAGGCCATAAAGTACTTTAATTCCAGAAAAGTTTGGATTTTTATTCCAAGTGCTTGCTAAACCATCAAAAATCTCCTTTGAACTCATGAGATTCTAGGTCTTCCTTCAAACATACAGCCACCTATAAGGGGTTCTAGAGATCAAGGAAACTGTGCCAAATTGCTGCAAATTCCAAGGGCAGCAACCGATTTAACTTTAAAATGTGGGTAAATCTTGATGGTTGGTTGTTTTTAGATCATAAGCCGTTTATTGTCCTTTAGACTACTGAAGACTCATGGACTGCTTTGTTGATTTTGGTGGCAAAGAGTCATCATCTGATTGGGGAGGGGGTCATTAAAGATTTCTGGCTACAATAAACATCCCAGGTTGAAACTAAACAGTAATTTATATATAAAGCCTGATGAACAAGACGGTAGAGTTGCCTTTGAAGATTACGCAAATGTCATGGAATAATCTAAACCGCATAAACACTTTTTTAAAAAAAAATGAATTCTGAGGAGTCCCCTTGGATCAGCCTGAGATGATGTTTGTTTCTCTACTTTCCAGTACCAGCAGAGGCGTCAACAAGAGAATTTGCAGCGTCAAAGTAGAGGAGAGGCACCTCTCCCTGAAGAGGACATGAATAAATTGTTCAAGCCCCCACAGCCTCCTCCCAGGATGGAATCGTTGTTGATTGCAGGTAATCTTTGCCAAAAAGCTTTTCCTTTTTTCGTGGCTATGCTCCTTTATTCCAATGTGATTTTGGAAGGAAGAAAGTTTTGCACAATGACTTTATATAATTGCTCTGGTTTTGTCATTGGAAGCTTTGTGAGGTTTTTTTTTCTTCCATGAACTTCAAGGAAAATTCTCACCACTGATGGAACATTAGAAAATGTTCTTGATTGTAGGGTCCGTTCTTTAGAACCCTAACAGAATATGCGTTTGCGCGTTAATTGCAGACTGGAGAATCCACATACCACCTTCAAACCCAGGGCCAGATCTATGGTTGCTGGTGCCCAGGGCAACCGAAGACTGGCCACTTCTGTGACGTCATCACACAGGGTGGTGCATGCCGCCCAGTGGCAAGCCGGCTGTCCTGGCGCGCCATGGAGCTGGCGGCGGCAGTGCGAGTGGCTGAGAGGCCACCCACGCCATTTGCCTGCCCTGCAGGACAGGGAGCAGCCAGCTTGCCTCCCAGCCACCCACGCTGCCTTTCACCTGCCCTGCAGGACACCTCTTTGGTGGCACCGGGGGCAATCTACCCCCCACCCCCACCCCCCGTCAATTCGGCCCTGTTCAAACCTGGTTCTTTCCGCAACCAAGAAGCTTTTCGGTTTGATAGATTCCCATTGCATATATGTTCTTTGGGTTACCCGCTTCCTTCCCACTCCTCCCGAGCCAGTTATTTGATTTTGAAGCTTTCAAGATGAAAAATAATTCTAAGGTAACCAAAAGAATGAGAGGCAAATTTAGTACACATTTTTTCTTAATATTTTACTGATGGAAGTACCACAAAAATCCCAATATAAACATATGGGACAGGCAAGTGTAGGGAGCCTTCCCTAAGACTGGCTTACCGTTTCCTTTGGAAGTGAGCTGTCACCAGTAAATGGTATCATCTGCCCAAAGGATCCCCATAGGATGTTTTCTGCAGCTTTGTCCTAAGTTTGTTTAAGAGAAGAGGCTGAAGCTTAATGTTTTAGTAATTAATAACATTTGAAATGAAATTTAATTTGCACAGCCAATGTTGCTACTCATTTGGTCTGCACCAACACGTTGCACCATAACCATTTCATAAATAAACACATCCCATGGATTTGTTCTACTAGCAAAGGTTCTCCTATCCAAGGATAGTACCTCTGCTAGTAGAATTTGATCAGTGGGACTTGACTCATTATATCATTATCTTGTTGGACTGCCGAACAGGTGTGAATTCTAGGTGTGAATTTTTTCCTAGCAATGCAGCCCTTGTTAAAGTGGTTGGGGAGGGGCACCCTGGTGATGCATTTTCACTTTTTCAGTTCTGGACATTACAGTTCAGCCACCTACTAGAATTAGGAGAAGCAAGAACTGATTACACTTCAGCAGCCTTCAGCCAAAATGTTTTTTTTTTCCTTTTTAGCAGAGTCAGGAAAAAGAACTGAAAAGCATTCAGGATTTTAATTCATGCACAACTGAGTTGGCGATCAAAGCTGCAACTTGGCTGGTTTTGTCTCTGAGGCATTAATTTTTTTTTCCTAAGTAGAGCATTAAATTGAAAGGGTATTGGTCTGCCTAAGCAGTTTTAATTTTGATAATCTGGCTTTGTCTTTCTTTGCTCTTCTTGGCTAGCAAGGGACATAAATTTGTAGTAACAGAATGTGTACAAAACTGGGATGACAGAGACACTTTTTTGATTTGTGCAGTACATGAGAAAAAAGCGTTTCCTAGTCTGCTGATTTGAGAAATTGGTAACAATGTGAAGTAGAAAACGGAACCATGATCCATACAATATCAGCAAGGGGAGGCACGCAAGGTTGCTAGGGTCAAAGTTGATGAGATGCAGAGCGAAGGCTTCTCTTACAGCTTTTCATGTGTTGCTGTCACACGTGATATAACAGGGATCCCCAGAGTGGAGCCCATGGGTGCCATGCAGGGCAGGCCAGGCGCGGCAGGCGGCTGGGGTGGCACACGGAGCGTCTGAGCCGGAGGGCTGGGAGGATGCACGCCACCGCGGCTGCCTGCTGCCCCTGGCCTGCAGCTGCCGCGCCCGGCCAGGAGCGTGTGCTGGTGGCGGCAGCGTAGGGCAGCTGAGCAGGCAGCCTCCCGTTCAGTTGCTCTGCGGCCAGGGTGGCCAGCTGCGCCCGGCCTGCAGAGCAACTGAATGGGAGGGCTGGAAGGCCCCCTGTGCGCGCGTCCAGCCCTGCGTGATGATGTCACGTGCAGTGACGTCATCACGCAGTCTGTCACGCGTGCACACACACACACACAGCAGCAGCCTTAAGCTGCCTCAGGCGCCAGCAACGCTGGAGCCAGCCCTGGTGCCATGGCACTGGAGAGCGCCTTTCCCAGGGCCTACCAAGTGTTTTTAGAAAGTGAGCAAGGCCAGGTGGCTCTTTTGCCCAGCAGGGCCTTGTTTGGCCATTGGAGATCTGATTGGCTGTGCAGCTGTTTAAATACTTGCTTCAGCAGCAGCTGCCCTTTCACCATGTTACTGAAGTTAAGCTGCATATATATGCAAGAGAATGTTTTTAAACAGTATGTTTGTTTAGGAAGGCATCCTGTTAAACAGAGATTCTGCCTGAAATGTTGAGGAGTTACTATTAGTTATGTATAGGGTTGCCAGGCTGGGTCTTACAACCATTGAGAGGGTTGGGGGTAGCCGCAACAACAT
Source organism: Eublepharis macularius (assembly GCF_028583425.1). Lineage (NCBI taxonomy): Eukaryota > Metazoa > Chordata > Lepidosauria > Squamata > Eublepharidae > Eublepharis > Eublepharis macularius. Next base: position 122,074,041 of record NC_072796.1, on the reverse strand, counting down.
CTGTTCCGCTAAATCACATCTGGGGTTTTCCTGGAAGTGACATAGCGATGCAGATGATACCAAAGGTTTTTTATTGAAAAGTTCTCCTGCCGCTGTTTGGAGCAGCCGCAGGCAACTGGGGCCACCAGTGGAAGACCACTCGCCATAGCAGGAGGTCAGGCAGCCCGAGTTATGCATAGCCTAACTCCCTGACATTTTGTGGTTGACTCTGCCTCCTGCAGCAGCCATTTTACGGTTGTACCCAACACTATATGTCAGTATTCCAAAGGTAATACAATCTAGCGTCCCGTAAAGTCGTGTCTCTCACTGCGTGGCCTTCAGTTTTCCCTCTTTTAGGTTCCGTCTGGCATAGCTTTGGTATTCTTACTCACAGTTTTTGTATTGATTCTGAGCAATTTGCTAAGCCAGGATCTAACAAAAAGACCAATTCCACTAAATTGAAAGGAAACTGGACAAATTCACGGAGGATAGGTCCACCAGTGACTGCTAGCCATGGTGACTAAAGGGAACCTTCATGTTCAGAGGGAGAACACATCTGAATAGCAGGAGGCAACCCTGGGTGGTTGGCCTCTGTATCTTGTTCGTTGGCCATTCAGGGCCACTGGTTGGTCGCTGTGTGAAACAGGGCGCTGGACTAGATCGATCACTGGTCTGATCTGCACAGCACCTGTCACCTTTTTTTTTCTATCAGAAGTTTTCAACGGTGGGTAACCCATTACAGCTTCAGTCCTAAGAGTGCATACCAGGAAGTAAATCTTGTGGAATTCAATGGGGCTTACAATTCAGTAGGCATTTATAGGATGGGCCTCCTCCCCAAATTCCCAGGCGGTGTGGGATAATGGAACTGTAGCTGACTTGCCACTGCGTGAGACAGGATGCCGGACTGGATGTACCTCTGGTTTGATCCGGAAGGGCTGCTCTTACGTTCTTAACAGAAACATCATTCATCTTCCCCCAAACCTGAATGCTCTTTAACCCATACCTACCCATTTCAAGCAAGGAAAGACAGAGAAACAAACTCAATTAGGATTCTTCTATCACAAGATAACTTTAATCCATAGCCTCAATTTTTAAGTATAGTTTTAGCTTTAAAAAACACTCTAAAAGAAAGTGTGTTACTAATAGCCATTGAAATTGCAGAATAACTTCGGGGTTTTATGTATACCTGCAGCAGCCTTGGTGCTTATTTTCAGATGGAAAACTGAAATGGGCCTGAAGTTATCCAGCAAGTCAGTGATTGTGCAGCTGTGATTTTGAGTGGGTCTTCTTGGTCTTAGTCTGAAATTCTAGCCAATAGGCTAGTTGTGGCTGGCCTCTGATTGCTATCATCCCTGTTCTCTTTCATGTATTCCGATCTCATCCTATATGGTAGAAAAGGATTAGAAAGTCCCTCTCCTTTCCCCAATCCTACTCCGCAGTTTCTCCTACTCCTCCACTGAAGTCACTGGCTCTAGCAGACTGATGGAAGGGGAAATGGCAGCCTTACAGAACTTGGTCTTTTCCTTGCCCCTACTCCACCCACCATCACCAAACGTAGTCTTGGCTCCAGCTCAGTGCTTCAAGGAATGCTTCCTCTTCCTCTCTCATACCAGAAGCTGATGGAAAAAGGGAGGGAGAGCCTTTCCCCAGAGATTACAATATATTAAGGAGCAGACTTTGCCCCTTTTGCTGTATCCCAGAAAGCTAGAGGGTGACCTGATGATTGAGGTGTTGGAGCACATTCCCTATTGAAAAAGGCTAAAGAGTCTAACTGAGCAAAATCTACTATGAAGGAACATAGAGGCTTACAAAATTATGCACAGGATGGAGAAAGTAGGCAGACCTTTCCCTCCCTTCCCCATTGTCTTAGAATTCAGGAGCAACCAGTGAAGTTGATTGAAAATAGATGAAGAACATACAAAAAGAGAGAAATTCAGTTGCCTGACTCACTGCTTTTGGTTGTAGTGATGGTGATTAGTTTTAAAAGGGGATTAGACAGATTGGCGGAGAAGCCCATCATTGACTACTAGCGATGACAACTAGAGATGGGCATGAACCGGGAAAATTCTGAACTGTGCAGTTCGTGGTTTGTCGCGTTTCACGAACCATGAACTTTCACACACTTGCCCCAGTTCTCGAACCAGTTCATTCAGTTTGTGAAAAGGTCACTTCCGGATCAGCAGATCATCTGCAGAGAGCCCATTCTCCCCCACCCCCCGCTGCCTAGGAAACTGATTGATCGGCACCAGGCCGTCTGCAGTGACAAACCAAAATACGAACCAAGCTAAAATTCATCATGGTTTGTGAGAAATGAGCTACCACGAACTGGCCCAGTTCGTGTCGAACTCCAGTTCATATTTCAGTTCATGCCTCAGAGTCCCAGTGCTAGGAAGTCATATCAGGGGGAGGTTTTGGCCTGTCTGCCCGGAGCAGCTGGTTGGCCTCTGTATGAAATAGGATGCAAACTATATGAACCATCAGCTTGAACTGTCAGGGCTCTACTTCTGCTCTTTTGTTTCATAGAGATCACTGGGATGTATCCACTGACCTACATAACTCTGCTTTGAGTCCTTGGTCACTCTACAGTGTAATGCTACAGTGTTAGAAACTGGCTTACGAATCTCTAAATAATAGGCGTTGTGCAGAAAGCTTTGCCGTGTTCTGCAGAACAAAGAATTCAGAGTGTTTGTTTCCATTCTCTCTCTCCTTCCACCCCTTTCCCCATTGCAGGTCAAATTAATACTTATGCCCAGAACATCAAGGAATTCACCGCGCAGAACCTGGGCAAACTCTTCATGGCGCAGGCACTTCAGGAGCACAATAACTAGAGATGGAAAATGAAGTGCTTGCCATCTCCTGCCCAAGGTGGAGGGGTTCGAGATCTCAGCTCATTTGGGCTTAAGAGGTTTTTCCATCGCTTGCTGCAAAATGAACCATGAACTAGACTCTCAGATGTCTGAGGAGAATTCTGAAGGCAGGGGTGAAAATAAAAGACCAATTTTAAACTTTTTAGCATGTGCTTATTGACTCTTGGACTGGTATCTTCAGGGTTTTTTAAAAAAATATTGCGGACTTTGGCTCGTGCCAAAGTCTGCTTGATCTTACGGCTCACTTTATTTGAAGATTTTAAAACCAGCAGTTTCAAAGTTTTTTCTGGGTAAAGAAGAAAAGCTTCCAGTGTGCAGTGCAGGGGAAATAGCATTGGGGAGGGGGGATTGCTCAACCGAGGCTGCTTCCAAAGTTAATTCCCCTCCTTGCATTTAAACTCCCCCCCCCGTAAAAAAACCCGTTAGAATGATGAAACAAGCATGCACATTTGATCAGAAGAACCAAGTATTGGCTTGTGGGATTACCACTAGCAACGGATCCTTCTGGTGCTACAGAGGCTCATGCCTTTGGCCGTTTTCTGGCTTTTTCACACTTGGATTTCAGACATCAATAGTTAAGCTAATAATGACGGAGCACTTAAGCAGACGCCATCGTCTGTACTTGTTGAGGCCTAAGAGCCCGCTATGTGGTTAGGGAGAGTCATCCCCAAAGGAGCGCCCCTGAAAAAACGAAGCTGGGGGGGGGGAGAGAATTATTCAGTGCTCTTCAATGTTAATTCCCCCCCCCAAGTTATTTTGGAGGAGGATGCACTTGCTTTACATCAGGAAGCTTAATAAAGCCTTGACTCTCAGCCCCAAAGGTTGAAGGGGGTTCATTCAACTATTCCTGGATGGAACAGCTTTACAGGTTGGGAGCGGGGTAGGGCTGGAGGCATAGAAAAGTGATGAGAGTGTAAAATCCATTAGTCGTAAAACTTGCCAGGGTACCCCCTCCCAAACCCTCCGAGATTGTTCACATTATGTAAACGTGTATGCAAATTGTTTGCAAACCTCAGGCACTTGGCAGAGATTCAAAACAGGCCCCGGTACTTGCAAGGCCGGTGTACTCTTGCGTGAATTGTTTCTACGCTATGCTTATCTGAAGTCTTGAATCTGTCGGAATATCCTGTTACACTGCACAAGGCACCACTATTCTGAGTACCACGTTCTGCAGAAATCATGTCCAGAAGCCTTGAGCTCAACTATTACATATTTGGCAAGGAATTAAAGCTTTGATGGTAGAAAACCAAAGACATAGACAAGAGGTGTAATGCACTACAAAATCTCTTGTGAAGGCAGAGTGTTGAAAGTGGTCTATAGGTTTGCTGGAAATGGCAGAGTGGGGGCCACCATCCCTACAGAGCCAGAGATTTGCTTTTATGTAAGTTCTTAAAATCCAGCCCTAATGTAAAGATTTGTGCCTCAAGATCTACATCAGAGCTGTTTGATGGTTTAACGGTATATCGATTTCAGTCCCGAGACTCTCCTTCAGAAAACCTGCATCTCGCCTGTGACGTGCCTTGGGAAATCAATGTGAAATTGTGAATGGCTGGGTGCATGATGGCTTGACCTTGCAATCCATCTCAGTGCAAAGTAACATCTGAAGCGGGTAGAAAGTCATAAGGGACAGAAGGATAAGCAAGCAGATCTAATCTGTGGGCAAACGGATTGATTCAAGGCTGGCGCACAGGTTATGTAGCAGTACTGCAATACAAACTATGCCTGTGAATGTTCTCCAAAAGAAATGGGACTACTTCCAAGATCTTGTATCTTCTAATATATTGTAGTTGGTATCTGTCCACAGTGCCTTTGCTGGCTAAGCATGGTCTGTTTCACAATAGCATCCATATAAGCCAGTGTTGGCTGGGGCAGAATTGATTACTCTGAAGAATCAAATTGAATACACCAGCATTCGTCTCCATTTTATCCTCACAACGACCCTGTGAGGTAGATTACACTGAGAGTCTACGACTGGCCCAAGGTCACCCAGTGAGCGTCCATGGCAGAGTGGGGATTTGAACCTGGGCCTCCCAGCTCCTAGTCTGGCCCTCTGACCACTACACCACACTGCTTCTTATGGTATGAGCTTACCCTCACTTGGAATCCTATTTTTTAAATTATTTTATTAAAACAGAAAATAGCATTGGACTGTTAGAATTTTATATTCAGCATATTAAAAAAAAACCTTATATTTCAACCATAGTCCAAAAAGACTTTCCATTTGTCCTGGCATTCTGAAATTGGCCTGTTATGCATATAAGAAGTTAATTTAGCCATTATCATGTAAACATACAATTTAGTCATCCATTCAGTCACGTCTGCACAAAGTTCTGCCTTCTATTTTGTTGCATATACTACTCTCACTGCCATCATATATTTTAAAGAATTCACTGTGCTCTTTTGCAATATTACTTGGTAAAATATTTAATAACATATTTTTTGGGTCTAGCACAATGTGGAATTTCAAGCTACTTTTAGACATGGAACCCTGAAGCACTGTTCATTGACTTGGAGTTTCAAGCAAGTGAGCCGAAATCTCTTTAAGTTCAACTTGCAGAGGAAGATGAGTTTGCTTAGCATTGCGGATCATGAAGCTAACATAGGCTCGAGTTCTATGAGTGAGTCCTGCGCACACGAGGCAGCCTCTGCCTCAGACTTCACTTCTGCTGCTGAAGATTACATTTGCACAGGAGCCCACTGAAAACTATTGATCTTGTGCAAGCAAAAGTTTTGAGTAGAAGCAGCAGCATGCTCTTTGGCACAGAGCGCGCACACACACCTTTTCGTTCATAGGATCTAAGCCCATGTGTTTACCAACCGGCATGACATTTAATATGTTTTCATGGACATACAGGACTAGGAACCAGAGAGTGCAGAAGTCAAAAAGATGGGGAGGGGGGAATCTCTTGCACGAAAATGGATATAGAGAACAGAGGGACTGCAATATTTAGAACATGGAGATGGAGTACCCCAACGTTTTGAGTTCATTTCCTACTGTCTCCACTTGAAGTATCTGCAGCAACAGAGCTGGAGAAGACCTTTGTCTAAAGCCACCCAGCAGGGGAGGGGAGCATAGCTTTGTACAGCAATGGCCCATCTGTTTTGTAATGTGTGTAAATCTGTTAAAGGATCTTGAGAGGGCCGTGGACTGGACAGCCAGGGTGAGCATATTTATTTCAAAATCATCTTGCCTGCAGGCCCTTAATTACAATAATTTTAAAACCTTTGGATTCTTTTCTTTGCCTTCATTGCAACATTACAGCTTTAGGCAGCGAGGAAACAAAAGAAAATCGGACACACATGATAGCTGCAACATTTTCAATGGCTTTTTAATTGTATTGGCCAGATTTATGCGCTGCCTTTTTAGCTTTAAGAGTTTCCAAAGCAATTTAAAAAAATACCCTATCGATTTATTTCTTACTATAAAAACAAAGCAGCATTGCGCATGTAAAGAAGAAGTTTAAATGGAGGGAACTGGTTCGAACTACACCCTTAAAATACTTTTAACTCCACAAATTTCTGGTCAAATTAAGAGGATCCAGAGGAGTTAGCCGTGTTAGTCTTTAGTAGCAAAATCAAAAAGAGTCCAGTAGCACCTTTAAGACTAACTCTGGCGAAGAGAACTGTGATTCTCGAAAGCTTATGCTACAATAAAGTTGGTTAGTCTTAAAGGTGCTACTGGACTCTTTTTGATTTGGGTCAAATTAAAGCTTTCAACAAGCAGGAAGAGCTTCTATTCAGAAAACTTTGCTCCTTGTAGAAGGCATCCTGGTGTCAGAAATGTGCATATCTCAAATGTGAGCGGGGAAAATGCATTGTCAGAATGTGGCTGCAGTCTGTGGAGGCCTTAACAGCTCAGCCATAAGCCCTGGACGCCAGCACAGCTCCCAAACCGGCATGGCACCAGCATAGCTAGGCAGTGGCTTTCTTTGCTCAGCAGAGAAAGAGGCTAGAAAAGGCACAACTCCAAGGAGCTGACAGCATGGCAACTGCGCTGGGATTCATAGCAACACTGCCTTCACCCACAAATCACAAAGAAGCGTGCTGACATTGCCCCACCCCCTCTGTGCCCACCATATATGGAAGTACCCAATGAATGCAGGGTGGTGCTGCCCCATCGCTGATATTGGTGGTGGAGAGTGCCATCAAGTCATAGTGATTTATGGCGACCCTTAGTGGGGTTTTCATGGCAGAAGGCTAACAAGAAGTGGTTTGTTGTAGCCTGCCTCTTCAACTCTGGTCTTCATTGGAGGTCTCCCATCTGATTACTAACCAAGGCAGACCCGACTTAGTTTCCGAGATCTGATGAGATTGGGCTTGCCTGGCCTATCCAAGTCAGGGCAGCAACCATATTACCCTGACTTTATTTAGCTACAGAAAACAAGGAAAGGAACAGGCAACACAGCTCCTTCGGTTGTATGATCACCATAGTTACCATGTTCCTGGAAGCTTCACAGGCAGCGAGTTTGAATCCCCTTCTGCAACAACCTTTCTCTTTGACAGGAAGAAACACTTATGGGAAGGAAGCCAACCAGAGCAGTCAACTAGCTCGACAGTTCACTTTGCGCCCACAGAAAGCATCTCACAGGAGAAGACTCAAGTCTCCATGGGGAACAGACTAACTACTAGTGGTTAGACTAGGATCTGGGAGGCCCAGGTTTGAATCCCCCACTCCACCATGGAAGCCGTTGGGCCAGCAGTACATTTAGCCTAACCTACCTCACAGGGTTGTTGTGAGGATAAATGGAGAGGGTTATGTAAACCACCTTGGGTCCCACTGTGGAGAAAGTTTGGGTATAAATGAAGTAAATGAATAAAAAATGAATGAATGTTCTCCCAGCATAAGATCCAGGGCTGCTGTGTAAGAGGCACTGACAACAACTGTTGAGGGAACTAATCCACAGTAGGTCTGTGCTACAAGGGGTGGGAGACACATTTGCAGCAGTCCTATTTTAACTTCCCCCATTGCTTACCTGTGTGAAACCCCTCTGTTGGAAGTGTGAGCGATCCAGATAGGAGTTTTGTGTCATGCGGTGGAATACCTGTAAGGGTTCTCAGCACAGAAGGATGATCAGTGTACTTATTTGTTCTGTTTCTTGACTGTGGGTGCAATCTGTCTTTCCCATCACCGTGTGTATTCTAACTGTGCAGTACTTGAGGCTAGAGAAGGACAGCCTACATGCCCTGTCACCAGAGATATGAGCGTTCTGGCTGCGTTCTACATTGACCAGCTGAAAACAGTCTCTTAGGTTTTGCTTTGGATAAATAGGCATAGCGGGAGCCTGGTAGGAATTTATGTTGTATTCCTGTTGGATTCAATGTCAGTGTTAGATTTACACCAGCATTTTTACCAATATACTGTTGCAAGGACAAGATGTGGACTGAGAGGGCATAGGACACTATGAACCTGTTCTTCTCGCAGTACCTCTCCAAGGACTATCACTGGAAAAAAGATCCTAATCTCCTTTGATGCTGGAACTGTAAACTGCCCCCCACCAGTGACCAGTATATCTCTCTTAGAAGTTTGTCCTGGGAGGGGCTGTCAGCAAGAATGTAGATCCAAAACAGTTAAAGAGCAAGTTAAAACAAGCTCTTTGATTTCAGCTTGGAACCAAGGTCTCAGCAATATGGCTGAATGTATCATCTCTCCTCAGCAACCAGGCAGCTGTGTTCTGTACTCGGTAGAGATTCTGAGTTCTCTTAGACGCAACCTCACGTCAAGCGCATTAACAGTAATCTAGCCTCAAGGTTACAGTTAGTGTGGATCAACATAACTGGATCGGCTGTATCCAGATTTTTAAATGAATCCACTGCAGCTGCATCTACACTACACAATGCTGGTAAATTTACCTCTCTCCATTCATAGGGCTTTTTTTCTAAGCAATTTACTGAAGCCCTGTTCGCATGTTACGGCAAACACACGTGCATCTGTTTGTAAGAAAGAGTCAACATCTGCTCGTTTTACACATGAAACCGGGAACCAGTACATGGATAAATGTGCAGTTTCTGTCACAAATTTAGCTGTACATACATTGAATGAAACATGAGAAGTACTCGACACATGCATAACTACCAGGTAAATGGATTGTATGCAGGGCTTTTTCTCTTGAGAAAAAAGGGGGCGGAACTCAGTGGGTTGCCCTCAGAGAAAATGGTCACATGGCTGGTGGCCCCGCCCCCTGATCTCCAGACAGAGGGGAGTTTAGATTGCCCTCCGCGCTGCTCAGCGGCACAGAGGGCAATCTCAACTCCCCTCTGTCTGGAGATCAGGGGGCGGGGCCACCAGCCATGTGACCATTTTCAAGAGGTTCCGGAACTCCATTCCACCACGTTCCTGCTGAAAAAAAAAGCCCTGACTGTATGTACATTTCACTGTATTTTGTGTGGACTGAGCTAGATTGGCTTTAGGATTGTGCTGTAAGCCTGCTAACTGAATTTCTTCCAACGCCTGTCTCCCACACCCACCCACCCCAGCCCTGGTTCAGTTTTACAGCTTGCAGGAAGTTTGAATTCATTCTTGTCAGTTTTATTGATGCACTGCAGCTGAAATCCTGTCCATTGACTTCAGGAAATATTGGGTGCTCTGGCATAACATCCAGATAATATTGCTTATATGAATGGGGGAAACATTCATTTGAAGGCCTAATGTATCATGCAAAGTTGGGGTGGATTAGTAAACTAAGGGCTAACTTTAGGGAAGGAGCCTGTGAAAAGAAAACAAATCAAAACATAAAATCTTATTGTAGGCATTTGCTTTTAGGCTGTGTTTTGAATAGATGAGTGCATTTTGAATCCCTTGTTTGTTTTACTTGACACACTGATGTGTCTTTAATACCATCGTAAAGAAGCAATTTGATCATTTTTTCCACATTTAAATCCCTCCTGTAATTGCTTTGGCACCAAAGAATTCACTTTTATCACTCAGGATTCGATACCAAAGCTGTTAATGCAAGCTCTTCCCTACCTTGACTACCCAGCCAACCAGTAAAGAAAACACCCACCCTTTTCTAAAAAGTAATAACTCCAAGTGGAAAATATTGGGTTGGGAAGCAATTAAATGATGGATCTTGCTTCGAACTGCAATTCTACCCAGCTACTTTCTGGACATTCTCTTTGCAAGAAATGCAGGGGAGCTTAATAACTACGTGAGGACATGGGCTAGAATAATACAGTGGTAGGTGGTTATCACATTCTCACGTACTGTTTCTGCCAATCTCCAAGTATTCTAGCAAAACCAGGTAAGGGAATGGGAGACACAAAAGCTTTCATTCAAACCACCACTGCCGCCCCATTTATAACCGCAAAGAAGTTTCTATGTTTCCAGAGTGCATTCTTTTTTCAAGCAGAAGGCCTCAGGTTCAGTCCTGATAACTCTAGTCGGAATAACATAGCTGACAAAGCCCTCTCTGCCTTGGAGATAATTGACAAATTGTTGCTAGACATTACTAGCTACATATTCCTTATGGGATAAGGTGGTAGAGTTTCGGCATGCAAAGGTATGTGTGTATGTGGGGGGGGGTGCTATGTAAATGCCATCTTTCCCTGCATATAGTAAAACTCGGTCATTGGGGAAAGCCTATATTAATCCTTAAAGTGCTTGACTACTACAGGAAGAGAAGCTTTAAAAAATTAGCATTTGAAAATATTAACAATAACAACAATATTCAATTTATATATCGCCCTTCAGGACAACTTAATGCCATACTCAAGAGGGGTTTGCAAAGTGTGTTATCATCCTCACGACAATCACCCTGCGAGGCGGGTGGGGCTGAGAGAGCTCTGACAGAGCTGTGACCAGCTGGCTTCAAGCGGAGCAGTGGGGAATCAACCTGGTTGTCCAGATTAGAGTCCTGCTGCTCTTAACCACTACATCAAACTGCTTAAACATTGCCTGCAGTTTGAAGTGGTGTTGCCTAGAATTATATCACCTTATTCTGAGAACAGCTTACTATGTGCCTCTTCGGAGGTGACTTTTACTGTGGGGAAAGATGACGGTTCCCATAATTCCAAGATATCATCAGATACTCTGGGCCATGAGGGAGGGGGAGGCCCACACAATCACCTAAACTGGGGAATTGGTGGTATGAGGAATGTTGTGTGGGCCCCTCCAATGTACTTGAGGAGCTTTAGAAAGTACAATTGTGGTCAAGTTAACAGGTTGCATCACCACAGCTCCCATGTTACAAGGCTGAGAGGGACTCTTTGTTTTGCTTGTTTCTCCTCTTTGGCCAATTTTCTAGGTTATTTCTGCTCATTCGCTACACAGAGAGACCTTTTCTTCCTGATTTAATCCACTCTCTGTAGATCTCAGGGCTCAGAAAAGAAGTTTTACCTCAAGACATTTGTAATCGGTCACAAAATGCTGAATACAGCTGGATTTTCAGAAAGGGGTGACTTGCCCAGCCATTTCAAATGGGAAATTAGAAGTTGGTGAAGCTCGGCTATCCCTCAGGAACGCCCCTGAAAATTTCTTGCTGACCTGATGGTAACTATTTTCATTAGCTGGCATGAGCATTACGAAGCCGAGAGAGTGTTGTGAGTGGTCGGTCACCTTAGGGAGAATTGTGCGTGTGTGGGGGAATTATTAGCAAGGAAAGTTGATGAATCCTCTCAAAGGAACAAATAAAGACATGAATTACCAGATCATGGAGACTAAAGGCCCATTACACATGAAATAAGCAACTCTGTATTTAATGAGGTTGTAACCCTGGATTTATTAGACTCATTTCACACAGAGGACTTTAGGTGCGCAAGTCCCATTAGCACTAATAGGACGTGCACAATTAAAGCCCCACACACAGTGAGAAAGATGAGAATTTATCCCTCAGGACTGGTGGAAGCCGTACCTCAAAAGGCAGCAGAACTCCCTGAAGAGTAGCTAGGAAGTATCAATTTGTTGGGGTGTCTTCCCCCCATACCTTTTCTCACAATGTCAGCTCCCTGACTGCTTACTCCCCAGCATTTCACACATGAAAACAAGCATATTGTTGAGTCACCACAACGCAGATCACAGCCTGAGATTCCACCTTCCTGCTATTTCTTCTGAGTAAAGGCTCTAATCATTCTTCTATCTTACTCTGCAGTCATTTTTCTTTTAGTAAATTGACTAGAACCATTTGCTATTTCAAAAAGCCCTTTAAAACATTTAATATCTACTATAGAAATCTGGCAACTTAAATATATGCATGTTGCCTGAACAGGTGACTTTGGAAGGATGGAACTTTTGCACTAATATGTTGCACTAATATGTTGCACTAATATGACTTCTCAGATCAATACCTAGGGGTCCTTCTATGAGTCTTTTTTTCATTGGACACAGTGGGACATTTGTCATTTTTAGTATTAGTGGCATGGTTTTGTAATGCCATTTCAGGGGGAAACTGCTTGTCCCACCTGATGATAACACAATTTTAGTAACACCCTTCTCATTCCATTGAAGTCAATGGTCTTAGAAAGTTACGAGTCTATTTAGAAGTGCTGTATAGGTAGGGCTACTACGACCTACAATTTGGGGCCTGCACCAGCTGAAGTTTCCAGGTTGACTTTGAGGGGAGGTCTATGTAGAGTGCATTACAGTAGTCTAGTCTTGATATTATTATGGCATGGATCCAGATGGCCGAATCAGCTGTGCCAAGGTAGGTGGCCATCTTCCAAACTGGTCTGAGTCCAGAGAGGACCTTTTGTGCAGCTGCATTAACTTGCTTCTCTCACAGTGATGCTGCATCCAGTATAACCTCTAGCCTTTAACTTAGTTTGCAAGGGTCATCTGAACCCCTAGGAGCACAACATCCTTCAAGATCTCTGCTTTTCTAACCAGCATCACTTCTGTCTTATCTCGGTTTAGTTTCAGTTTGCTTGCTTTCCTCCACTGTGCCACATCCGTTGGGCAGCAACTCAAGAACCTCCAGTTTCATAGCATGGGGGATAAGATTGTGCCCTGAGGAACCCTAGAAGGTAACTCCTGCCCTGAAGATAGCTGGTCACCAATGCTCATTGGTGACCTCCAGTTTCATAGCATGGGGGATAAGATTGTGCCCTATGGAACCCTAGAAGGTAACTCCTGCCCTGAAGATAGCTGGTCTCCCACAGCAACCCTTTGAGACTGTTCCATGAGGAATAACTTAAACTAGTCCAAGGCACATCCCCTGATTCCCACTTCTGATTCTAAACATTTCAATGAGCTCCCTCCCATCCTCATAAGTTGCCCCAAATCTTTAGGAACTTTCTAAGACTGTGTGTATGTGTGTGTGTGTTGCCCTCGAGTCACAGCTGACTTACGGCGACCCCTGGCTCACCTGGGCTATCCAGGTCAGGGCCCAAGACTGTGTAGAGGCAGCAATAAAGCTAACGGCCCCGAGAGTAAAACCAACAAATGGTAGGTGGTCTGAAGAACAGTGCACTCAGCGCCTGGGCTCACATATGAAAATAAATCAATATTTTAAAAAACTATTGGTAATCGCTTCATTTATCCTTGCTAAAACATGGGGTTTATATATTTTAAATTATTGTTATACAAGATTGCTGGAAATGATGCACTCCCACACATACAGTCGGCTCTCAGTTCTTAAAACTTGAAGAATATCAGCTCCAGCAAATAAATGTATCATATCTGCTACTTTTCTGGGTATTTCAGACAGAGGCATGCACCTGAAAACAGGAACTGGCACTAGTAAATAGAACACAGGAGGGCCCTGAACTGTTCCAGCTTCTCCAAGGTGAATGAAGAAGGGAAAAGAAAGAAAACTTAATTTAATGAAGAGTTCAAGGCAGACACAGTGCTTGGTAGAAGCAGAAGTAATTTTGAACACACAGCTCCTGCCTAGCAAAAACATGTTCACAACACTTGCACCAGTTTTACTGTGAAATCCTTAAACAGAGTTATACCATTCTAAGTCCATGGATTTAGAATGGCTTAGGACTGCATTGTTTGAAGGCAAAGTGTATTCACTCTTTTAGTTCCCTGATAGGGAACTGTGCAAGCAGCTTCCATTTCCTAATCCAATTGAGACCCAAGGGGAGAATCAGGGAGCATCTTGTATGCATCTTTATATCCCTTTTGCTATGCTATGCTGCCTTTAGAGAGATCTGTTTTAGGCTGCATCCACCCACTGTCTTGCTACAGAAATCATCCGCTACTGGATTTTTTGGTGAGGAGGTGAATGATTATAGCGCATCAACAGCCCAATGTCTTATGATGTGTGGTGCAGCCATACAGTTTGAGAAGGACAGGGTGAAAGGATGTATAGTGTGTAGAGATGGGCACAAACCGGGAAAATTCCAAACCATGCAGTTTGTGGATCGTAGCATTTCACGAACCACGAACTTTCACGAACTTGCCCTGGTTTGCGAACCAGTTCATTTGGTTCGTGAAAAGGTTACTTCTGGGTCAGCAGAAGGTCTGCAGAGAGCCCATACTTCCATTGCCTAGGAAACTTATTGATCAGCGCCAGGCTGTCTGCAGTGATGAACCGAAGTACAAACCAAATGAACCAGCCTAAAATTCGTCACGGTTTGTGAGAAATGAGCTCTCAGGAACTGCCGGTTCACGAACCACGAACTGGCTCGGTTCATGACGAACTTTGGTTCATATTTTGTTTCATGCCCGCCTCTAATAGTATGCATTCAGTTTCATAATGCTTGTAAGACCACCAGAGAACGTACTTCACTCATTGTAGGGTTTGCCACCTTCTTTTTTCCCTTCAATCTGTGTGCAGAAATCCAACAGGTGCTATAGAATGATAGCCAACTTGGTGTCCACTGATGTATATCCTTTTTTTTTTTAATATATATATCTAAAACAAAAACCTACAAAAAAAACTACAAAAGTACTAGGAAAGGGGAAAAGGGAAAGAAGAAAGAAAAGGGAAAGGAGGGCTGGAAAAAGGGGGGAGGTTACATACAAACAATAAACACTACACTACAGTGTTTTCCCTTCATACTGCCATAGTTAAAAATTTAAACCTTCATAAAGTAATGATGGAGTGGTTGACCTTGCAAAATACAAAATACAACCCATATTAAATTTTCTTCTCCCCCCCCCGGGCCTCGGACGCAGTTCTCTCTGAGCAGCTACAGCCACTGCGCTCACTGCCTCCCCCTCCCTTCAGGCTTCGAGTCTTCTTCATTTTGCATGGTATCTTGCCCGAATTCTTGATTTTTGTCCACAAAATCCCTTAGCTGATCCTCTGAGTTTATCTTGTAGGCTTGATCTTTATAATTAAACCAAATTCCTTCTGGAAATAGCCATTTATACTTTATCCCTCGTTCCCTCAGGAGAGCCGCGAGCTTCTTTTCCGAACTAGAAATGGAACGTCCTTCAGTATCTTGACTTTATTTCCCAGAAAATCCAAGTCCGCATTATATGAGTTAAATAGGATAGTGTCTCGGACCTTCCTAGATGAAAACTCAAAAAAAATCTCGCGAGGCAGCTGCCGCTTCATTGCATATTTTGAAGAAGCCTGACGGACTTCCAAAATGGTGCTTTTCACCTCTTCCTTAGTTGCCCTCGCGGGTGACGCCAATAATTCCGAGGCAAGCTCCCTTAAATCCTCGTTTTCCTCCTCTTTAACATTCTGGAGACGCAAAACAGTCTGTGTTCGTTCCACTTGCAGCCCGATCAGCTGGTTTTCCACCAGCTTTAGCTCCTTGTTCGTTGCTCTCATGAGTGACGCATTTTCCCGAGCAGACTTCTCTGCCCCCCCCCACTGCTTCCTTAATGGCTTTCACATCGCTCTCAATTAAGCCCACCCTTTGATCTGTTTCATTCAGCTTGTCAACAAAGGGTTTTATGGCTTCGATGACCGACCTTTTCACCAATTCCTCGAGCGACTCCGCTTTTCCCTGCAGGGCAGCCAAAATTGACTTGCCCAAAGCGGGACTCTGCTTTTTCGCTGCCATTTTAGGGGGGGGGACTGCCAACCTTCTGAAACTCAGCGAGGGGGAAGAAATCTGAGTCTTCTTAACTTCAGATCCCACCACTCCTTCGCATACGCTTGTAATAATAGAAGGGATTCGCTTACTTACAGGCTTCCGCCTAGTCCTGTTCTTTGCCGTTTTCCGTGGCCCGGCAGCACGCGAGGTGCCGCGCACGTCTGCCGGCCTCCATGGGGACAAACGGGCAATTTACCCCCTGCCTCGATTTGCCAGAGGGCTCTTCCCGCAGCGTCCCGGACCCTGACTAGCTCCCTGGGGGTCCTGGGGGCTAATCTTTGCAGTTCAGCCGCCCGGTCAGGCTGCTCGGACATCTCCTCTCGGACCTGCGAAGAGGAGCGTCCGACATGGCCGTGAAAACGAAAACGAATGCACTGATGTATATCCTGGTGCCCATTACTTCTTCTCCCAAACACCTCTCCCTCAAAGCAAAAGAACCACTCATAGCTATCTTCTACCTCACTGAGATAGCAGATGCGTCTGAAGACCTCTTCGTACATCACTTTTGCATGGAACACCCATCTGGAAATAGCTGCCCATCACAGGAAGATGCTTGGTTTTAAGGTTTTATTTTAATTTACTTAATTTATACCCCACCTTTCTCCCCAGTGGGGACCCAAAGCAGCTTACTTCATTCTCCTCTCCTCCTGTTTATCTTCATAACAACCCTGTGAGGTAGGGTATGCTGAAAGTGTGTGGCTGGTCCAAGAACACCCAGTGAGTTTCTATGGCAGAATGGGGATTCAAACTTCGGTCTTCCAGATCCTAGTATGATACTCTAACCACCACAGCACATTGGTTCTCCAATGGGATGTTTGAGGGTAGAGACATGGAGGGGTGTGATATCAGCTGCACCACTATGTCACTTCCAGGGAAAAACCAGAAGCAATGTAGGACAGGCCTCCAACAATCCCTAGAGCTATCCTACATCACTTTCAGGTTTTCTTCAGAAGTGATGTAGCAATACAGACATGGCCATTTTTTCCTCCTGCTGCTGTGAGTGACTGTGGGCAACTAGAGCTGCCAATGGGAGGCCTCCCACCATATTGGGAGGCCTGGTAGCCCTACTTGACTTGCAACCTCCAAACATTTTATAATAGTACTCTATGGCAGCCATTTTGTGATCAACCCCATCTCCCTTGGCAACCATTTAGTGGTGGCACCTGATGCTTTTCTCAGATTCCTAGAGTGCCAACAGGCTCAACAAGCTTGAGAACCCTTACCTCAGAGGCATGCATATTTGCTCAATTTCTCCCTGATATGTAACTGCCAACAGGATAGGACTTGTTGTATGAGAAAAGGATGTTAATCCTGCCCCAGTCTGTTACAATCTTGAATGATATCCACTCATCTCAAACATGCAGTGGGATGACTGGAGTCAGAGCTGTGATGCTTTGCATACTTCAAATAATGTGTTCACCTTTGCTCATCGCCTCCTAAGTAAAAGTTTTCCACCAGTTTTTAGCACTAATCGGCACTCTGTCCCCCCATAGCGACTGTCCTAGCAAGGATGATGTTGCAAATGCAAGGGAGATGTACAATGATAAAACGTGAAATGCAAATGCAGCTTGAGATATTGCATTACGATCTCTGAAGAATAGTAATTCTTCAAATATATGGACAATTCAGGAGAAAACGAAGCCTGTGTCGCAAAAAATTTATTCCTGTCGGCAATATTAGAAATATTATTCTTATGAAATGGGAAACCATCGGGACCAACAAATCCTTAAATATATATTTAATGACTTTTAAAAATATTATATTAAGGGTGTTTCTTTTTAAATTAACAGCCCTTGTAATTTCAAAGTCAGAATAAGAATTCCAGCCTTTACATTTTTCATGTTAATCTTTGGTTTTACAGTGGTTTGTGAAGGAACGTTTTTTCAGCGTAAATTCCTAATCGGCCATCTGCAGACAGACTTTTCGCTCAGTAATAGTGAATAGGCTACAGGGAAGCAGAGTGGAAGTTCTGGAAATTATTTTACATCAGATGTTTGGGGGAACATTGGCCTGCTTTCTAAGCCTTCCTTCCACTTGCACTGCATCTTTTTCCACTACGGAGGTGGTCTTCCGCCGCATGGCATGTTCCTTTGCTCAATCATGCAAGATTTGTGATTTTCATTGAGCAGAAAAACATCTCTTAACTCTACGGGAAAGCACTGAGTGATAGAAGATTCCCTCCACACATGTATTCCTGGCAGTATGGCTGTGTATCTTGTTGTCCTGTCTCCTTCTGGGATTCAACTGAAGCATGAGACGTGACTGGCAGGGCTGGAGAGGTTCCATACAGCTGGAGGGTTTCGTTGGAACTACTTAGCAGAGCTTCACTGCTTGCTTGCGAACATTTGCTGTGCTGCTACCTTGCCTTCCTTCCTACGGGTATGGCGGTCAACCTCCAGGTGAACGCTTCAGTTCTCCTGGAATTACAATTGATTTCCAGATTACGGAGATCAGTTCTCCGTAAGGTTAGTGTATTAGTGTATTTCAATAAAGTATGACATAGTTCAACTTGTTAAACCCTCAATGTCTTGAATCTTCATTTAGGAACTTGCCTGGGACAACAGACAAAGAGAGGCCATTTTCACACGCCTGTAAACGCCTCCAGAAAATTGTGCAAAACTCACATGTCGGTGTCTTCATAGTGTGTTTTCCCATTTAATAACAACAACAACAACAACATTCAATTTATATACCGCCCTTCAAGACAACTTAATGCCCACTCAGAATGGTTTACAAAGTATGCCATTATTATCCCCACAACAAAACACCCTGTGAGGTGGGTGGGGCTGAGAGAGCTCCAGAGAACTGTGAGTAGCCCAAGGTCATCCAGCTGGCTTCAAGCGGAGGAGTGGGGAATCAAACCCGGTTCTCCAGATTAGAGTCCCATGCTCTTAACCACTACACCAAACTGGCTGAAATTGCGCCATTAAACGGAAAATCATGCTATGAAGACAGTGTCATGTAGGGTTGCCAGATCCCTCAAGTCTCCCAGCGGGATTCTGAGATGCTGGCTCCTACCCCGTCGGTGCTCTTGTTGTTGTGACCCAGGGAGGAGGCACCCTAGGGAGTGCCCCCACCACCAGCCAGGTAAGTGGGCATGGGGGGAGAGTGGGGCGATGGTAACCCTAGTGTCATGCCATGAGTTTTGCATGATTTTCCAGAGGTTTTAGGCATGTGAAAATGGCCAGAGACATGGCTAGAGGCAAGAGTTAGGATCCAAATCTTTGTCTAAAGTGCCCGACTGACTAGATCAGCAAAGGAAAATCCATATGCCAAGGTGCAGTAGATACACAATGAACACACACCTACATATATAGTCTTGATAAAAATATAAGAAATTATTTATGAAGTATCTTAAAAAATTTTTAAAACCTGGATGAGTTATAAAGTTTAAAGTTGCCTCTCCTGTACAAGTCTATAACAAGAACATACAGTGGCTTGGACCCACCAGAAAATTTCAGTAGACAGAAGAGTGCATCTTCCAGGCCTTTCTTCTCTGCTGGAGCCAACATTTCGCCCAATGCCACTTCTGGGAGATTAAGAGACTTCAAGGAAAAGAATAAATGGGGAGTTGGAGCAACATACACCTCTTATTTGTGTGGGAATTTTTGGTGGATTCAAGCCAATGAAAGGGATCTAGAAATGGCTGAGGATGCAACTGGTACAAAGAAGGTCCAAGCAAAAGGGCAAAATGCTCAAGACTGATGCAGAGGGAATGAAGTGGGAGCCACTGGGAGGGCATCCCGATGGCACAGGGCAGCAAGGAAAAATGCAGGCAAATGGGAAATCAGCACAGAAGTGTTGGGTTCACCATTAACAGCAGAAGAATGAATCGGACGAGGAAGCAGAGAAAGTCGAAGAAGAGGAGATACATAGGAAAGCAGCAATGCTTGGCACTTCCAAGGGAGACGAGAAACGCTGGAAGGAACACTAAAGGGGAGCTAACGCCAGTGCATGGAAAAATGGATAGAAATGGCAAACACACACAAAATGAGGCATGTATCCGAGTTGTGCACTGACAAAAATGGCTTGAGAGAAGAGGCAGGACAATACTTATCAGCTTCCCCTTGAATATGATGGCTGAAGCTGGAAGGCTACTGTTTAACCAAGAGTTGGTACACATCGTTTGCCTTTCTCAGCTAGTACCTTAGGACAAAACATGGGGCAGGGCAATTTGTCCTCATTCTTCCAAGCTAAACTTATTGTCCAGAAGTTATGTAAGGACCTTTTCCAATTTTTGCCAGCAGGTTTGATATGAGAGGCTAAAAGCACCAGTCCCATGGCAAAACAAACACAGGCTCCTTTTTGAAAACACCTCTTTTGCTTTATGAGCCGAGCTGGTGTATGTAAGCCATCAAGAGCCGCATATGGCTTATTATGACATTTAGCTGATTAAAATAGTCTAGACATAAACTTGAGATTTCAGAAATGTTTAAGCACAGGCAAAAATGCATTTTAATGTACAGTAGACAGAGATGGCGGGGGGGGACCACCTGTGTCCCTGCAGGAATTCTAGAGCAGGAAGTACTTTTGACTCGAGAAGTGTGTCTGAAAATTAAGGCTTTAAATTAACAACAGCTTGTCTATTCGATTATTTCTCTGCCATAAAGGATGCAGTATGTTTCCAAAAGGTTTGTGATTTTTCCCCCCCTTGAATCCCATTGGGCTGTTACTTTTAATAAAGAAAGGACTCTGGCAGTGGTTTTGGCTTCCAAGCTTGGAGGCACAATTTTTAGAACATTTCGGAATAAATAGCAGCCAGCCAGACGGTGGTGAAGCATACCTGTGGCCGAGGGAGACGGGAAACCTATGTTTGCCTTACCGTGGGCATAGCGGTGTTGATGGCGCATGCGAGGAGAATCGTTGCACGCAAGCAGGATTCCTCCTTGTCTGTCAGTTCAGAGCAAAAGTGACAACTTTTAATCAGCGGGCAAGGGAGGAAGCTTGCAAAGTTAGGGGAGAGGCTGTGGCTCACTGGTAGAACATCTGCTTTGCATGAAGGAAGGTCCCAGGTTCAATCCCTGGCATTTCTGGTTAAAAGTACCAGGTAGTAGGTGAGCCTGACCGCATCAGGTCTCAGAAGTTAAGCAGGGCTGGTCTTGGTCAGTAAATGGATGGGAGACCTCCAGCGAAGACCAGGGCTGCAGAGGCAGGCAATGGCAAACTACCT
The DNA here is from genome assembly GCF_028583425.1 of Eublepharis macularius. Taxonomy (NCBI): domain Eukaryota; kingdom Metazoa; phylum Chordata; class Lepidosauria; order Squamata; family Eublepharidae; genus Eublepharis; species Eublepharis macularius. The sequence continues at coordinate 122,053,095 of NC_072796.1, read as the reverse complement.
CGGTAAGTCTTTTGCCATGACCCCCCCCCCCGGGGTCACCTTAAGTCAGCTATGCAATGAGGGCACTCTTCACCACCACCAGTAGGTGATGCAAAAGATCTCTCTATCTGAAACTCTGGAAAGCTGCAAATCTTGCAATACTGACCTTGAACGATCAGTTCTGTGACTCAGTATAAGGTAGCTTCATGTATTCAGCTAAGAATGAGGGAGGGGGGGCTGTACCACTGGCTACATTGCAGCTGCTTTAAATAGTTCTCCGGGTCTTACCTGGGTACTTTTTCATGTGGTGGAGGTGCTGAATGTTAGTGGCACCTGTCTATGTTAATGAAGGAACATCTTCTAGTCCGCCAAGTTCTTCGCTTCTCCTGCTGTCTCTAGAAACATCAGCAGCCCATCCATGTTCATTAGCAATCAAGGTAAAAGTAAGGTCATCTTGTCCAGTGACTTACCAGGATAGCAGTTTTTAAAAAAAAACCTATTGGAATCCAGTGGGCCCTCAACGCAACAGAGAAAAGAGCTGCTACTCTGCAGTAGTTATTCTTGCTTTGGAACAAAGCATATTAAAGCAATTATTAAAGGCTCCGCTCAACGTGGGAATTCTGAGTGAGAGGGGAAAAAAATCAATGTAAGACACAGCATTCCTTGATCAGAGGAGAGAAATAGCCAAGGGTAAATTGAACACAGCTGGAATAAGCATAAGAAATAGATTAATTCCACTAGGATTTCCCCCCCCCTTCGGTCTTTACAAATTATAGGAGTTACGAAAACTAGCACTTCCTAATTCCTCCCAGTGAGTAGCATTTTAATTCTCCTGCTCACCAGCCAATATATACTAAGCAAGAGAGATCATTTAGCCTACAGATCAATGACTTCAGAAGTGACATGTGCCCACTCTTTTGTTAATTGTAAAATGCATTTCTTAGGGTAATTTGGGGCTGTTCGATATTCTGTAGAATTTGGAAAAGTTTGCACCTCAGCTTTATTATTTAGAAAGGCAAGGTGCTAGTCCTGATGCCGTGAAGTAATTTAGGATACATTTTGAAAAAGCAATCACCATATGAATGTGGTGGTGGTGACAATCATGGAAGAGAAGGCTGCCAGAAAAAGGCCTCCAGAGCTCATCTCGTCAGGTTATTCATTTACTTATTTTAAAATGTGCTATCTTGCCGGAGACCTGCTTGAGGTGGCTCACATGAAAAACAAAGCAAGAAAAATCATTAAAAACAACAACATAAGAATGATCAATGCCAAAACAAACCACAGGCATAAAACCAGAATAAAATAACATTTGGCACCCTAAAATGGTACCCATAAAAACAGGTTTAAAATATGGAATACCTCAGCTAAAAGTCTGGGTAAAAGAAATGTTTTGTCCTGGTGTCAAGAAGGTAGGCCCAAGCAGGTCTTTTTTTCTGAGAAAAGAGGTGGTGGAACTCTATTATTACATGTGCGCGCGCAAAGTGTGTGTGCTCCTGGAAATGCATGATGACATCACTCCCGTAAGTGACGCTGCTTCCTGGAACCCAGCACAATGCATTACGAGGAGATAAATGTTAGTAAGCTTGGAAAATTACACTATTATGAGAAAGGGTTTGTTTCCTTTCTGTATCCTCTACAAAAAGTGAAATCTTCCATTTCCTTTCCCAAACATTTCATTTCTTTGGAATCATATTTTAAAATATGCAAGGAGGGGGCCTCTAAAAATCCAAAACTCATCTCACAAATCTAAATTCTAACAGATTCCCTCTGCCAGCCTAGAAAAAAAATTCCAAAATTCTTTCTCAAAATTTTACAGAGTCTGAAATTCCTAATCTAATAAATATTGAATTTTCAAATTTTCAGAAAGGGTTTTGTTTTACTGAAGCAATTCAAAATTAGATACTCAACTTTAGCTACATCAGATTTATACGTAGTTTAAAATGGCTTTTTTTGTTGCCTGCCAACTCGACCTTACCAATGGCTAAGCTGTTGTGACGTGAAATGCTCATAAATATTCCAATGTCCCAGAAAAACAATATTCATAAAAACATCCTTAGCACCCATATATCCACTGCAATTTCAGTGATGTTAATCAGGTGAGGGTGGGGAGAACCATTTGAGTTACAGCTATTAAGACATAAGAACACCTACATGCTGATGAATACATTGATGAAAGCCTTCTGTGACTTGGACACCGCTATCCATTCCTAGCATAAAACTGGAATAACCATAACTGATATTTTAACTAACACAAATAACCGTAACTGATATATTTAACTAATCTGCATTCAAAAGCTGTGGGAACCATAACAATGTCAACTTCAGTCAACAAAAGATTGAAAGCAGCACACACACACACAGAAACCCCAGAATGAAATGAAAGCAGAATGAAATGAAAGCAGCAAACATACACATAACCCCCCTGAAAAGAAAGCAGAATGAACTCAAAGCAGCACACATACACACACAGCCCCACCCACCCACTCCCCCAGTGAAATTAAAACAGAATGAACTCAAAGCAGCTCACACATACACAGAAACTTCTGAATGAAATGAAACAGAATGAACTCAAAGCAGCTTAACCTCCTCTGTAGAGCCTGCACTTGGCCCCAGCTCTCTCTCTCTCTCTCTCTCATTGAGGAAAGAAAAGAAAGCAGAATGAACTCAAAGCAGCACACATACACACACAGCCTCACCCACCCCCTCCCCCAATAAAAATAAAACAGAATGGACTCAAAGCAGCTTAACCCTCCTCTGCAGAGCCCGTGCCAGACCCCAGCTTGCGCGCTCTCTCTTTCTCTCTCTCCCTCACACACACACAGAGGAATGAAAAGAAAGCAGAATGAACTCAAAGCAGCTAAACCTCTTCTGCAGATCCCATGAGGCTGAAGGAGAAAGGGATCACATGGGCAGATTCTAGAGCTTTTGGAACGCCATTCTGGAGCATTTCCCCTCAAAAAAAGCCCTGGGCCCAAGGCTTTCTTAACACAAAGTGCCACCACCTAGATGGCCAGGTCACCTTACCCTCCCAGCGGGGGCAAGGAGGGCAGCGCTCATCTTTGTCTTTCTTTCAAAGCACACATGGGCTCCTAGGGTGGTGCGATGACATCACATCTGGGAAGTGACATCATCACACAGGGCCTGGGAGAGCTCCTGTGCTTTGTAGCAGGCCCAAACTGGCCCATTGTGAAGCATGAGTTCATGCTCAGGGTGGTGCGATGACAGTCACTCCCAGATGTGATGTTGTCGCACAGCCCCGGGAGTATGCCCAGGAGGCTGGTTTCTCCCACCTTTTACCCCCGCTGGCCAGGTAAGTGGTGGCAGGGGGCAGAGGGTGGGAGCATGGCATCCCCCATTCCACACTGGGGGACCTGGAAGTCCTACCACCACTTCAAAAGCCCTGTCTCTGGTCATAGGGTTGCCAGGTCCAGGTTGGGAAATTCCTGGAGATTTGGGGGGTGGAGCCTGAAGAGGGTGAGGTTTGAGGAGGGGAGGGGCCTCGGTGGGGTATAATTTCATAGAGTCCACCCTTCAAAGCAGCCATTTTCACCAGGGGAACTAATCTCTGTTGCCTGGAGATCAGTTGTAATTCCAGGAGATCTCCAGCTATCACCTGAAGGCCGGCAAGCCTATCTGGTCATCACCTGCCTCATCTCTGCAAATGGGGGTACAGAATCAGGATTTAGGAATGCAGTCTTAGCTGGAGGGCTGGACAGTACGGTAGGTCTGCAGTTCACTTGGAATAGCTAGGGCAACCTTCTGACAACCAGTGGTACTGGCAGTGGTAAGGAGGAACAACACACACACACACACACAAAGAAACTTTGCTACAGCACTTCACTTACCTGTGGTTGTTCTGCCCTTTCCATTGGGCACAGTCCCTCCTTCACCACCCCACTGGAATTCTCTCAAAATTACAACTGATCCCAAGATTACAGAGATCAGTTTTCCTTGGAGAAAATGGCAGCTTAGGAGGGCAGACTCTGTGGCCTCACATCCCTGCTGAACTCCCTGCTCCACAAACTCCATCCTCTCCAGGCTCTGCCCCCAAACCTCCAGGAATTTCTGGAGTCAGCAACACTCTTGTGCACAGATTTGTTTAGGGTTGCCAATTCCAGGTTGGAAAATTCCTGGAAATTTGGAAGTGGAACCTGGGGGAGGTAGAGGTTGAGATGGAAGGGACCTCAGTGCAGTGTAATGCCATAGACCCAGTGGGAGGGGGAGGAACCTGGCATTTAACTCATTGTCCTCCCCCAAGCAGCTGCGAGTAGGGCTTGGGCCACTGAAGCAGCAGCATTGCCCTCACCTAATGCTGTTGGAACTTCTGCTGTCTGAAATGAGCCCGTTCTGCTAACCTTGAGCAAGTTACTCAGAAACAGGAGCCAAGTGAACTGGGAAACTATTAGTATGAAAGAGTTCTCTATGTAGTTCTAGCAGCAGAAAAGAACTCTTCGTGGGGGGGACCGTTTCACCCCTTCACAGAACTCCTCCTTATATAGTTAGGAGCCCAGATAGTTTGTGCTTCAGATGGAAATCAGAACAATGTACATACCACCCCTCAAAATTTTCTCTTATCAATTTCTCCACAAGTCCAACAAACTAATGCATTTGTAAAGTGCTGTCAAGTCACAACTGATTTACAGTGATACCAGATAGTTTTCAAGGCAAGAGATGAACACAGGTGGTTTGCTATTTACGGCCTCTTTGTAACATCCTTGGACTTCCTTGCCGGTTGCCCGTCCAAACAATAACAGGGCCAACCTTCCTTAGCTTCCAAGATCTGATGAAATTGAGCCAGCCTGGGCCATCTGTGTGTGTGTGTGGTGCCCTCAAGTCATAGCTGACGTATGGCCACCTAGGTCAGAGCAAAAAAAAAATTGGCTGTATGTGGGATTTCTCCTACCCATGCAACTATTGTTCACAAACTTACTTCTTAGTAAACTTACTTCTTAGTAAACTCAAAGATGTTTTTCTTTTTAATTAAGAAGATCCCTTTAACATTTCAAACCTTCATTAGAAACCAGCACACGGAAAAGGGAAGTTAAAAATAAAGAAAGGTAATTCTCAGAACTGATGAAAAAGACCTGCAGGACTTTGGTTCAGCTACCAGATTGAATTATACAACGTTAGTTGTTTCTTTTTAAACTCATGTTTTCTCATCTCTCTCCTTCACTCTGATTTTCTTTTTTTTAAAAAAAACACTAAATTATATCTTAGGGACTTGAAATAACATCAAAGGGAATGTGGGAATGTCCATAAATAACTATCTTTTTTTTGAAGGTGTGGTGTCCGAGTTTATTTTAGCTTCCGAAGTAGGCCGGTACTCTTGGCCACAGAACTGAAGACACTCCGAAGATCTGTCCAAGCCCTTTAGTGTCCTTCCTGAGTTCCATGGCAGTCCCAAATGCAGCCCCTAATTCTGATGTTACCTGTGATATTCCATCACTTTTCAAAAAAGCACTATTGAAAAATGTTAAATGCAGAGGTTGGGTACAAAGTACTAGGGGTCCACTGATGCTCACCAAAGGGGTATTTGCTACCGATTCCTTCTTTCTGCAGATCCCCACACCCACCATGAACAACGGCTCTTGGAGTTCAGGGGACCCATGGGAATGGTGTGGGATGCTGCAGGAGGTAGGGAAGATTGGCAGGAATCCCTGCACATATTCATGCATGAACCGTTGGGCAAATGGATCAGAAGCTTGCACGAGAGTGAAGGGGGAAATTTCTAACAATTTCCCTTTCCTACTCCAGGGTCTCACACTGTTCCTGAGGGCACCCTCATATTCAGGAGTAGCCATTTTGGTAGGCAAAGAGGGTTGCAGAAAAATAAATTAATTTTGCTCCACTTGTGGGAGTCTGGACCCAACCTAGAGGCCCAAATAGCTACACGATGTTGGCAGCGCATTGTATATGGCTGTTTTCACACTTCCTTATTGTAGTGCCATAGTATTGCAATTGTTCCACAATACTCACAGTTGTACACACATCCTCGTAATCCACTCGTGAAAACCCGTCATCCTCCAGTAATTGTGCTTTCTTCGAAAATGCAGATTTCCCATTTATTCCGCTGTGTAATGTTTCTTTAGCATTTTCTTTGCATGAATGGGAATGCTGGGAAATGCTTCTCCAGAGACTGCCCACTCAACCCCTCCTCCTTTTCCATTTTCTTCACCCTAAGAAGAGATTTTCCTGCCCGTGACCAAGAATCCCGCAAGTCTTTGTGGGCTCTTGACAACAGTGATCTTGGCTCCTGTTGTTGTTTTTTAAAAAAAAGGCAAAATGGGTGGGAAGGTGCTTTCATCAACTGTGACACGAGCTCATCCAGCACCCACAATTGCGCTTTTTCTGTGGGATGAGAACTTCTGGAAGTGCAATGAAGTGTCACACGTCAAGGCAATGTGCATGGTATGTCATGATAGTGGGATCACAACTAATGGAATCATAGCGCAAAATCAGCGGAAAATTTAGGACGTGCGAAAATGGCCTGTATCACATTTGCATTGCATCTCTTGAGTGCCTATCCAGGTTGAAACTGTGTTTTGAAAAGCAAAAGTAATAGCTTTGCTACGTATTCTTTCCATTTTTCCTGGCTGCCCTATCAAGCAGTGACAGGCGCAGTGGATAAACGGTGGGAGATCTGGTGAGCCTAGTTAGCACCAAGGCTAAGTCCATGTTATCAATGCTATTCTGCACATGTGCTGTATTTGCTCTGCCAGCGTAGCACAGTGGCTAGAATGTTGGAATATGATCTGGGAGAACCAGGTTCAAATCCCCAGTCTGCCATGGAGGCTTGGACCAATCACACCCTGTCATCGTAAACCTACCCCACTGGGTTATTGTGGAAATAAGATGGAGGAGATAAGAATGATGTAAGACACCTTCAGTCCCCTTTGGGGCAGAAGTTGGAGTATCAATGGAGCAAAATAAATAAATAAGCAAACAAACAAACAAACAAACAAACAAACAAACAAACAAACAAACAGGAGCCAAAGTTTCTCTCAAACCTACATCTCTCTTATTTACCTTTATCCTGCCATCCTTGAGCCAGGGGGAGAGCTGAATAAACCTACTGTGCAAGCGCAAAAGTAAAGGAAATGAAACCCCATCTCTGCAGTGATTGCACAGCCACAAGGCTGTTTGATGGCTGCACAGATCTGATCAAACCTCACCCCGCTGCTATCTGAGTTTTGGCACACCTCACAACTGATTGCAGTTGTAAATAAAAAATGGCATCTTTGCAAGCCAAATGTGTTCACACCGCCTCCACTTGCCATGAGCGGCAACAGCAGCAAACACAATCTGAACCCACTTTGTACTTACCCAGGAAATATTTATGGAAACTATTTGGAAGGTACAGGGCACAACTAGGAGTGATGTGCTCAAATAGCAAAACACAAACACATATTCCTGCTTGTCTCTTAGACCCAGCTCTTCTTGTCTTCTTCCCTCATGCTAGTGCATTTGTGCCAGAGTCAGCCTGACTACCCATATATATTTATATGCAGTTTCCGTTCCTCTCAAGAAGGCTTGTGCAGCTGAGCTTTCCAGTAGCTTGTGCCAGTCTGTAATTAGGGAACGGGAAGGTACCATGTTCATTTTCTGCTTCAAAACTTCTTGAAAAAGAAGATAGATGCCCCTGGATGAAGGACGAAAAGAAGGATGGACTGAGGGCCACCTCTTTTGCAAATCCCAGACAAGGCCACTGAGCAAAAGCAAGCAGTAGCAGCTATCAGCCTGCCTGCACACCTACAGTCTCTTCCTACTTGCTTGTGCAAGGCTGTTTATGGTAGAGTTACCAACCTCAAGGTGGGGCCTGGATTTCTCCTGAAATGACAGCTGATCTCCGTCCAGACTTTAGAGACTAGTTCCCCTGGAGGAAATGGCAATTTCTGAAGGTGGACTCTAAGGCATTATACACAGCTGAGGTCCCCGATGGACTGATCCCACAATAATCAGAGGCCCAGCCAGTTTGGTGTAGTGGTTAAGATCGTGGGACTCTAATCTAGAGAACCGGGTTTGATTCTCCTCTCATCCACTTGAAGCCAGCTGGGTGAACTTGGGTCAGTCACAGCTCTTCCTGAAGGGTGGAATATAAATAGAATGTTGTTGTTTTTATTTATAGGACATAGATCCAAAGGAGTTAGCCATGTTAGTTGCAAAATAGTAAAGAGTCCAGTGGCATCTTTAAGACTAACCAACTTCAATGTAGCATAAGCTTTCGAGAACCACAGCTCTCTTCGTCAGATGTAGACATGTTCCCTGACCCTCATACATTTACAAGCTTAATCCTGCAAATGTGGATGCAAACTGTCTTGTCCTGAAATCCTAGATCACACTCAATACAAACAAATTAACGAAGGTTTCATTACATTAAATGGTAGTTGAGTATGGTAAATACTGGGGTCTCTTCATCAAGCCCAGATGTTTTCTATATCATTCCATAATTATTATGAAATTTTGCTCTGTTCTGTTTTTCACCCACCTTACTTCCAATTTAAAGAGAACACTTTCTAAAATTAATTCCTCTTTCTAAAGTTAATTCCAAATCTGAAGCAAGTGCAGCTTTCCCTTCCCTTAGTTGAATGCCCCCCCCCCGTCTTAACATATTCTTAAGGTTGACAGCTATGGCTTAAGATATTCCTGAATATTTGGGGGGGGGGAATCCCTGGGGAGGGCAGAGTTTGAAAAGGAAGGGAGTTCAGCAGGGATGTGATGGCATGCACTCTACCCTCCAAAGCTTTCATTTCCTCCAGAGAAAATGATCTCTGTCGTCTGGAGATAGGTTGCAATTTCAGAACTCCATCCCTCACTTTGAGGTTGGTAACTCTATATATTCTAGACTGCTAAAACACTGCAAAAAAGTAATCCTGATGTAAACACTGCAAAAAAGCAATCTTAATGTGATCATATGTCTATATATATGTCATTAAGTCCATGGTGTTTTGCCAAGGAATATGTGTATCACTAAGTCAACACACCAAAGAAATTCATTACATTTGTCAGATAAAGATTACTTTTTTTTTGCAGTGTTTCATCAGTGCCCAGGTGTTTATTGTTAATGAATAAGTAAAAAGCAACAACCTCTGCCCTGAACGACACATACAGACAAGCGGTTTGTGAAAAAAAGATTATTTGTAAACTATTAATTCCTCTTTGAAAACCGACAAAGTAATCTGGAATTCCATAAACTGGGGAGCAATTCAGATAAAGAAAATTTCATAAGTATTCCCAGGGCCACCTAAGTGAGTACCACAGCTGTTCAAGAACTCATTCACAGACTCAACACTTCTTCCTTATCCTATTGGACCCAAATAAGGTAGGTAGAAAACACTTAAAGTGCTTGCTGGGAAGAAAATCTTGATGCTGAGCTTCCGAAGTTAGCTGTAACTACCAGGTTATAAAAATGAGAGAACATCTAAACAAGCATACCACCACGAGACCAAACAAGAAGGGAGGATAAAGAACAGCCTTTCAGAATGGTACTGTTTCTACCATGAGTCCTTGAGTTCAGTAAGCATGGGGAAGAGGCTGGGTGGTGGTTTCTTAAATTCCTGTGGTTTAAACACACACCCTACTCATCACTGAGATGAGCTGGAAAAAAACCCCTGGGTAATGAAAGAGAGCTCTGATTTATTTCCTGATAAAATAACCTTTGCTCTCAGAAGCTAATGTTTCGGCTGCCGAGTGTACAGAATGATCTTTTATTTCCATCCATCAAAGCCTTGATATTCATAGCGTTCTTGACATAAAGAGATGTATTAGCCAGGGATGGAAAATTGCTGCTTGTAACTTTTCTTCCCTCTTTGAGGAAGAGGCACAGGGTAGGAGGGAAAGGAAAAGAGGGAGAGAAAGGGCTAACTAAAGCTGTTGTGCTACAAGCTGGAATAATTACCATCTGTTGCAGCCTGGTTAGGATGGCATAAAAAGAGTTGCCTGATGACTCTTCATGAGCAAAAACTCTCGCTTTGGAGTGTAAATTGCCTAAAGGTCCTGTATAATATCTGATTGCATCCATCATAACTTTGTTTTTCCAGAAATAGTTCTCGTTCTCAGGTTGGACTTTGTCCTACTACATCTAGCGAGACACAGAAATTCTATTGCAAACTCAAGATCAGGAAAGCCAATATGGTGAAACTTCTAAATCTTCTGCTGAGCAAAGCATTATATCTATTTCCATCTTCTCATCACTAGAGATGGGCACGAACCGAAATACAAACCAAAATTAAGCACAAACCAGGTCGGTTCGTTGTTCGTGAACCGCAGTTCATCAGATCCCATTTCTGACAAACTGCCATGATCTTTAGGCTGGTTCGTTTGGTTCATTTTTTGGTTCGTGACTACAGACTGCCTGGTGCCAATCAATCAGTTTCCTAGGAAACAGGGGATGGACTTCCTGCAGACCTTCTGCTGACCCGGAAGTGACCTTCTTCTGGCCCGGAAGTAACCTTCTTCTGGCCCGGAAGTGACCTTCTGTTGACCCAGAAGTGGTGGTTTTCTGACCCGGATGTGACATTTTCATGAAGCAAAGGAGCCGGTTCGCGAACCAGGGGCAGGTTCGTGAAAATTCGTGGTTCATGGTTTGTGAAATTTGACGAACCACGAACTGCATGGTTTATTTTTTCCCCGGTTCATGCCCATCTCTACTCATCACCTATCTTATCCTGTAATTTGACTTTGGCTGTTGTCCACCAGACCATACAGTTTAAGTGAATTCAGGACTCTTGGTTCTTTTGGTTTGATGTCAGTTAATTGTGGCAACTGTTGGCAGATCATGAACACCATTATCAAGTGATTAAATTCCATCATGACTTCCCCATCTTCTTTCCTAAGTAGGATCAGTCTATGGGTTAGTGATCATCTCTATTTCATTTATTTATTTAAAACATTTATAAGCTGCCTTTCTCCCTTGGAGGAACCCAAGGGGACTTATAATATGAATAAAACAAATAAAAACAAAGATTAAAAACACAGTTTAAGACTTCACGTAAACACAGAAACAACATTAATTAAAAGCAATCATGGTGGATTTGATTCCCCACTCCTCCACTTGAAGCCAGCTGGGTGACCTTGGGTCAGTCACAGCTCTTCTAGGAGCTCTCTCAGGCTCACCCACCTCATAAGGTGATTATTATTGTGGGAATAATAATGGCATACTTTGTAAACTGCTCTGAATGGGCATTAAGTTGTCCTGAAGGGCAGTATATAAATCAAATGTTATTATTATTATTATGAGCCAAACTGTACATACACAAAAGTCATGTGTTGCTGCATTGCCCCGTTTATGATGATCTTAGACACCAATTTATCTTATCTTTCCTCCAAAAAATCTCAGGAGGAACGGTATACCTTTGTTCTGTGAGCCCAGAATTTTGGAGAGAGCGGCAAGATTCTCTGCAGCTGCCAGAGTCTACCGAGGCACTGCGCTGATTTACTAATACATATTTCTACATTTTTATATTTCTTATGTGATGATTGTACATATATTTTTATAACTATTCTATTTATGTATGCTTTATTTTGTTGGTCTTTGATCATAAAATAAATTCTGTCTCTGTACATGCACGAAATAATGTCAGTAACATGAACACAGGTGAATACCAAATGGTAAGATGCTTTAATTTGTTGTTTATCATCATTGGCTGAATGGCTGGTTTGCCCACCCTTATTTAAATGTTTGGCTGTTGAGTGGTGCACAGTGGCAATCTGTTGCTGTATGTTTAAATAAGCACAAGCAACCTCCTGAACAAGCTCTGTTTATGAACAGCTGAACTCTTTTAAAAAATTGGCTCTGCTTGGGACTGGTGAGCAAAACAGGCTGATACTATAGCATTCCTGGCTGAAAACATGATGGGACACCCAATGAGAAAGTAAGATCAATGTAAATATTAGAAATCCAAATACAAAGCCTGCTGAAAATTGTTTATGCCCAGCAGGAGCTCCACACACCATAATTATAACACACAAGATCCGCACAGTTACATGGAGATTCTCTACATGAGTGCCGCACAATGCTAGAACTGCTGTACTGCAGTTCTTTAAACCATGGTGTGAATGCTGCTAAACATTTGAGTCACATGGGGCAGCATTACGAGATGCTGGGACCAAGGGTTCAGCGTCATATCGAAACGAGTTTTAGATTATCATTCTCACTGTAACTAAGGTCTTTCCATCCTCCTGCTACCTAGTTTTGCGCACACAACCTTCAACAAAACTTGAAATTGCAGTTCTAAGACCACCTCCAGGTTTTGGTGGATGCTGAGCAAGGTGCCCTTGGGTGGCCCCCGACTAAGCATGCCATACCATCATGTGGGTGCACATACTGCCCCCTGCAGGAAAGAATGGAGCACATCTCCTTCATGCTTCTTTAAGCTGGGCTCTACCAGCACTGACAATGTATGAAGCTCTGGGACAATTTCTTATTCTTGGAGAGAATAGACGGGCCAAGCACCTCTGGCCAATGGTAGGGGTGGGGGAAAGAAAATCTATTCCTTTTTTTAAAGCTAGTCATCTGAATCTAGATTGGATTCTTGTATGCATAAAAGTGCTGCTGCATAAAGGGCACCCCGTTCGACACATCCAGCACTCAGAGTGTATGCAAAGGACACTACTGCCCCACATGTGCATAAATGAACAATGTCCATCACTCTGTTCTTCCGGTTGGTAAAGAGGCCAGTGTTGTGTCGTGGTTAGAGTGTTGGACCAGAATCTGGGAGATCAAGGTTCAAATACCCATTCTGCCATGGAAGGAAGGGTTATTGTGAAGATAAAATGAGGAAGGGAGAGCCATGCACCCTGCTCCTTACAGGAAGGGTGTGATAAAGATATTCTAGAGATACATAAATCGAAAGGCCTTATTCCAAATGCACCCTTTCTTCCTGAGCCAATGGGAGATTTGTACTAAAAGCCTGACATCACTTTCCCTTCCCATCGTTCCACCTTTTATGTGTTAACGGTGATACTCATGCCCGGTAAGGCTGTGTCTTGTGGATCCCGTGTGGTTTTGGGCTAGTTAAAATGGTGCTAAGCTGGAATTAATGCTTGCTACATAATCCTTGCTACACCCTTGGAGAGCTAGAATTTAACATCAGCTCAAGAGTTACATTTCCAAAATGTTCCCTTCCTATAGGCGAGCTCACATTTCCCACCACTGTCTTACCCAAGCATGTGTTCCCACATGTCATTTTCCTCTCCCATTGATATATTAGTCTGGTAGACTGGACTTCCTTAGAGGCAGGAACTGTGCGCAAATTAACATTAAAAAATATTTCACCAAGCTTTGCTAAAATTTGATCTGTGCTTTGGTTCCAGTGCGGGATCGTAGAAGAGCTTGTTCAAGTATATTCTTTTTAAATTTCATAAAAACGTATCCATTTAAATGGAAATCTCAACCATTCTGTTTCTCTGAGGAGATCAGAGCGTCTTTCTATCCACATATTCAGTTCAATTGCTTGAAGGGTGTTTTCTTTTTTTCCTTCGGAAAGCATGGATTAACTCTTTTTAAGAAAAGGGAGGAAAACTCAATTGAAGCGCTCAATAACTCTTGCATTCACACAGATCTGTCCAGAAATAAGTTAAAAACAAAACAAAACAGCAAAACTATCTGATTTTCACCAGAGATAGTGGGACAAAAAAAGCGTAAACACCAAGGGCTCTTTCAAAGTGGGCAGTTAAGTTATAAAATATATATTTAAAATATTTATACCACAATTCTTAGCCATGGACTTCTGAGGCAGCTTTCAGATAAAATGCATAAATGATAATTCAATAAAACCATCACCTTATCCAAGAGTAAAGTGGCTGGGCCCCATGCTAATGATAAAAACAGCAAAAACAAGCTACCAATAGACACAGTAAGGGTCTCTATATAATCATGAGGGACTCCTCTATGTAACTTTGTAAGTTATGCCCCAGAAAAAGAGGCTCAAGAATCTCCTCCTCTTAAAAAAAAAAAAACAGGTGTGATGAGGACTAAAGATGCCCCAGGCATCACAGAATATCAGTGCTGACCTAGAAATATAGCAGATTGATGTGGTGGGATGTGTGACAGGCAGGGCCTCTGAGAGGAATTTTATGTGGTGGTGCAAAAACATTTCAGGGCCCCTTTTGTACTCTATCAGCCATCTTTTTTATCCATAATGGTTTTAAGCATAAGGTCAAAAAAGGTTTTAAAAATAGGCTTTGTATTTGCTTAAAAATGAGCTTTCCTTGCCTTTTTTTGTGAAAAATTTCTAATGACAGCATCAAAATTAATAGTTCTGGCAATGTTTGATTCAATACTCAGCCTGGCCAAATCCCAAGATGTTCTTGAGACACTGTAGACCTTAAAAAATTCTTAATCAGCTTGAGTTTGCTAAATGATCTCTCTGCAGAAGCTACTGTTGCTGGAATTGTAAAGCTGACACAAACATTTGGAAACAGGTCACCAAGTCTGTATTCGGTTAATACGTTCAACAGATCTAGTGGTTTTAACTGTGCATCTCCAAAATTTGCCTTATGTGCTGAAGGTGAATGCTGCATTTCTGTCAAAAAATCCTCATCATTAAGGTCATCAGGATATTGTTTTGATAAAAATAAAGCTTTTTCTTTCAAGTCACTTTCAGACATGGTGAGGTATTTCTACAAGAAACTGAACTTTTCAGCCAACGGCTTCACAGCATTGAATCTTACATTTAATCCTGCTATAACACTGTCTACCAAAACATAAAACAGACTTTCTGAAGTAGGCTTCTTCTGGTTAATCATCTGTGTCATTCATTTCCAGTAAGTCGTTTGGGAATGCTTTAGGCAAGGAGATGTGACCATTGGTAACATACTTTTCTATTTCTTTTTGAGAAGGAAACGCAGTTGTGATGCAACCAGTGTCAAGGCCTACAGTAGTCTTCTCATTTTCTAAACTCACTTCCACCTGAACCTGAAATTCTGTTTCTTTCAGTTCATTTTCTGCATGTGATCCTTTATCAAAATCCTGTACATTTTTACCCAAATCAACTGCTCCTTGTTTGGGAATGAGGTTTTCAAGAGTTTTTTCTTGTTCTATAGGTAGGTTGAATGAGAATTTTTTTAAAGGCGCCCTTAATCCAACTCAAAGGAGATTTTGTTGTCCCCCTTTTTCATGTTCTTCTCATTCTTTCCTTTCATTTGTTAGCTTCTGACTTATGAGAATACATTTTCAATGGATGATTTATAATTTCTTCTTTTATATCTAAAAAGGGGAAATTTAATTCCTAATCCGCTCTGACCATTGCCATATTGCTTCAAAAAACCTTGAGCCCAAACTTAAAAAGTTTTAAAGTGAATAAATCAATGAAAATGCAGCCTAAACCTAATGTCACTGCAGTAATTAAAGAAACTATCCAAAGTTGCTCTTTATAGATGGATTTAGAATGTACTAATACACCAACCCTCCCACTGCAACAGTGGCCACCAGCCTAAACATTTTGTCTGCCTGGCTGGAGAGTGGAGAGTCACATGATCTTCTAACTGGAACATGCTGCCCCTAGTGGAAGATCTTGAGAACGCAGTGTAACAACAATGTAAAGGATAAAGCTATGCTGTGTAGGCCAGCAACATAAGATATAAAAGCTTCATATATGCAAACATTTTATGGGACTGCAGGAAACTCTTGGTCCCCCTCTGGGCCCATGGACCCTGGTGCGATGCACCTGCTGACCCCCCTTCTCATAGGGCCTGGCGACAGGAGAATGTGCCGTCATACCTCTTCCCAGGGCTTTTTTTCTGGGGAAAGAGGTGGTGGAACTCAGTGGGTTGCCCTCAGAGAAAATGGTCACATGGCTGGTGGCCCCGCCCCCTGATCTCCAGACAGAGGGGAGTTTAGATTGCCCTCTGCGCTGCTTGGCAGCACGGAGGGCAATCTAACCTCCCCTCTGTCTGGAGATCAGGGGGCGGGGCCACCAGCCATGTGACCATTTTCAAGAGGTTCCGGAACTCCGTTCCACCGTGTTCCCGCTGAAAAAAAGCCCTGCCAACTTGAGGTAGGGAAGAGTCATCTTTTTAATTCTCCCCCATGTAACAACTCCTTGCAAGTAAAAAGGTTAGCACATTGTAGAGGGAGACTCTAGCCTAGCCATTCAGACACCATTTTCCATTTTCAGGGAATTATTAATGTAGGGTAACCTCTCAACTGCAATCTGAAGTGGTACCACCTCACACTCTGCCATTTCAAATAAAAACAAAGTAAAATTAAAGAAAATCACTCTGCCACCTCATTACCACGTCCTTTTGCTGACCAGTGATTTCATTTAATGGAAAACAAATGGTGGGGAGCCTATTCAAGCCTGCAGGCTAATGGAGGGGGAAATGCTGGAGGCGATTTCCCATTCCCATCTACCACAATTCCTCATGGACCCTCAGCTTGTAAAATAATAAGACACAAGTAAAACCATTCTGAATATGTATCTCTGCAACAATAAAAGGTAGCTCAGAAGAAAATTATCCAAATAAGTAAATACAGTAGTCTTGGCATGAAGCCACAGCAAACAGCCTCTCTCTGGGAACCACCTTTCTTATCTTCTGAGAGCGGAGAAAGGCACAACATGGCCCCTGTAGTTGATTTCAAGCAGGTTCATACAAGAGCAGGTAGTCATTTAAATATCCTGGTCCCCAATAATCACAGCTTGGCCTTTCTTTTAACTCCTTAATGATTGTTCTAGTCTTTCATAGTGCAATCATTTGTTCTAACTCCCAATTTCCATGTGCACACATACTCTACAAGCATTGGCTTTATGCCAATGGAACTTTCAGTGTTTAACCAAAGAATTCTGGGAACTGTAGTTCGGCAACGGTACTGTAATTTCTCTAGCCCTCATCTCTGTTTGAACTACAGTTTCAGGTAGGGTTTCCAGTTCTTGCTTCCAACCCACTGGTAGGATTTGGGGAAGGGTGAGGACAAGCATGCTAGAATTGTGCAGGTGTGTGACATCATTTCAGGTAAAAATCAGAAGTGACTTCATGACATTGGGGTAACACTCTAGACATTGTACAAAACTCTATGGTTAAACCATAGAGTAATGCCAAGCACATTGACTTGATGTCATTATGTCACTTGTGGGTTTTGGTGGAAGTGATGTAGTACACCAGTGTGCCTAATAGAGTTCCCAGCTCCTGAAGGTCACCCACCACTGGCATGCACCTCAGGTATGCATGCCACATGCATGTTCCCGACAGACATGACGATGTCACTTCCGGAAGTGACATCATCGCGCTGGCCACAGGAGCATTCCTGTGCTTTGTTTGGGGCTGATTTGGGTCCCAAACAGGATGAATCAGCCCCATATGAAGCGTGGGAGCGCTCCCATGGGTGGCATGACAACATCACTTCCAGCAGTGTCTACCCATTTTCGGCCATTCCCCCTCTCACCATTCTTTGAGGTGCTAGTGGGGAAGATGGAGGAATTGCTGGGCTATAGCAGGAGACTTGGCCTTCCTGGTTCCAGGGCTTCTTGGAGTGGGACGTGAGGATTGCCATAAAGCTGGTTTATACTTTAGACAGGCTGTATCTTAATGCCAGATATTTACTGCATGATTCCTAAACACTCATGACATAAAATGCAGATGTGTAAAAGTCTCCTGGTATAACCCAGGTGTGGAATTGAATAAAAACCATGTTGCTCTCGTTTGAACACACGAAGCTGCTTTATAGTGAATCAGAGCAGAACCACAAGTGACAAAAGGCACAGATTGGACACTTGTCTGCTTCCCTCAAGTTTTGATGGGAAATGTAGGCATCCTGGTCTCGCAGCTTGGCTCTCTGACTGCTGTCCAATGGACTTTTCAACTGTCACTTGTCCAACATTCCGCCAAGCTGCCTACATTTCCCATCAAAACTTGAGGGAAGCTGACAAGTGTCCAATCTGTGCCTTTTGTCACTTGTAGTTCCGCTCTCAGACAGCTGGCCCACCGAAGCCTCGGTTTTCTTCTGTGACTGGCAGCAATTCTCCAAGATCTCACATAGAGATCTTCCCCCCCCATCTTATAACTGAGACAAACACACATGAAACGGCCTTACGCTTGGCCCATTGTCTACTCCGGCTGGTAGCAACTCTCACAGGTCTCAGGTAGAGGCCTTTCATAGCACGTACTATCAGGTCCTTGAACTTGGGACCTTTAGCATGCAAAGCAGATGTTTTCTTACTGAACCTTGGAATTTTCATCTACCACAGCATTTCCTCTACCACAGAGCTATGGTATCTATTTGGCTGTGTGTTTTGGGGAGGGGGACAAAGGAATGTTCCAGAGCAGCCCATTTCTGGTGTACATTTAACTAATAGAATATTAATGAGGGAGGAAAAAAATCTTTGTATTTTTTGTGGTTAGTTCATGAAGCGTCAGACTAAGGAGGAACATGTTTCACATTATTGTTGTACCTCCTTGAAGGAAACCCCTTTTTCCATAGGCAGATCATATGTTCCATATCATGGCTGGCTGTCATTCTCTGCTATAACCCTCCCTGCAAACCTTCACTGGGAAATCTAAAATCCTTTCTGACTGCAACATTGTTCACAGTTATGCACACGTATGACCCCTGTTGATTTCTATAAGATTTACACCTGTGCATCCAGAGAGGAAGGTCTGCAGTTTCCGGCCCCAATCCAGTTATACATGCAGAGTGGGGAGCACCTGAACATGGATTTCATTATTCCTTTATCCAGCTGGATTGAATCCTAACTATCCACGCATCAAAATATTTCTTCTTATGGCTTTTAATTATGTCTGTCCATTTTCTCACAACGATTATAGCATGGATGGGATCAAAGAGGTTTGAATTCTAGCGTCTCCTTGTTTTTGTGTTGTTTCTGCATTAATGCAAATGAGATTTTCTCCAGTGTGAACCTATGTCAGTTTGCTCTTGTTGCCCTTAAAATTCTCTTTATACAAAACTCCTGGGAAAAGACTTTTTGTTCATGATCGTTCTGATCTCTCTTTATTTCCACAAAGTGAACTCGGCCCTCTACTCAGTTCAAAGCCAAGTTCATCCCTCCTGTTCCCATTTGGGTCATTGGGTTAGATCCAAATAGTTTTTCCACTACTGAAAAAGGGAGGGGGTGTCCTTTGATCACCAAAAACCTATGCTAGGGAGTCGGGACCATGGGACATGCATGGAAAAAAGTCGTTTGAGCTGCAGTAAAGAGGATAATTACCATGACCTGGATAGTCCAGACAAGCCTGATCTCATTAGAAGCTAAACAGGTTCGGCCTTGGTTAGTAACTGGATGGAAGACCAAGGAAGGGCAGTGTTGCAGAGGCAGGCAATGACCAACCACCTCTGCAGTCTTTTGCCTTGAAAACCCCACAAGGGGTCACTCTAAGTTTGCTTTGACTTAATTGCATTTCCACCACCACCAAAGAAGGTAATTAAGTGAGTGAAAATGCTAGTTGGGAGCTTATTCTTGGAAGGGGCTCTTTGTCTGTGATCTGCATATCTTTGGGAAAGATTCTTTCTTAGACTCATGTAATTGCTCCCCTTTAATGATCTATGTAGTTGTTATAATGGATGCTATGATTTTCTGTTGATTAAGCTGACATTAAGAATGCTGAATATTCATGTTTTAATAATCAAGGCTTAGAATGCAAACTGTAATTGTATTACTTGTGTATTATACACGGTAACAAATCTAAAATGTTATATGTGGTGTACCTCTTGCTGGGAGCTACATGATTTGATATAGAAAAGCTAATTAGATGCTTAGGACTTCTTAAGTGCATGCCTATATCTGAATCAGGCCTGACCAGCGTCATCTAGGACACAATTGTGTGCTGCCTGCATTAGCAAGGGTGGACAAGAGTTTTAACTTACTGGGAAAGTTCCCAGTAGGCTGCAGCCCTAGAGGTAGGGAGGCCAGATCTCCCCCCCCGCCCCATTCCTCATTGTTGCCCCACTGACAGGTCAGAAGAGGAAAAATCGGGCATACACAATGTCACTTGGCGTGCAAAGTGACATCATATCAGGTGACACTCTAGGATCTGCCCCAAACTCTAAGGTTTAAGGTAAATCCTAGATTATCACTGCGGTGCAATCATGTCACTTCCAATTTTGCACTGGCAGTGACATCCCAAACTCTAAGGTTTAATCATAGAGTTTGAGGTAAATCCTAGATTATCACTGTGGTGTAATCATGTCTCTTCCAATTTTGCACTGGAAGTGACGTACTATGTTCCCCAAATTCTCCTTCAGGTTGACAGTGGGGTGACCAACCTCTAGATGGGCTTGGAGAGTCCCCAAAATTACACCTGATCTCCACACTATAGATAGGGTAGTGAGGTCTCTTGCTGGCAACTCGTGCTTCCCATCACTGCTCCTTCAGTAGGCAAGAGAAAATTTTTAAAGGATGTCTCTTATGCTTGATGTCATGGTATGTCCAGGAAAAAACATAGATTTTTGGGGGGTGATTCCTAGAATTACACAACATCATGTCTGGTTTTCTCTAGAAGTGATGTCATGTTGCGCACAACAACAGCATCCCCCATGTCCCTGCCCACCATCTCCTGCCAGACGCCAGCCATCTCCTACCAACCATATCCATAGAGATCAGTACCTCTGGAGAAAATGGCTACTTTGAAGGGTGGACTATATGTCGTTATACCCTGCTGAGCCCCTCCCCCTCCTTAAATCCTGCCCTCCACAGACTCCACCCCCAAATCTCCGTGAATTTCCCATCCCAGAGTTGACTATCCTAGGGCCAAGCTACAAGTGATGAATGACACTTGAACGGCAAGTGGATTGAGCGGAGGGCAAGTGAACAGGGAGGAATACACTTGCCGTTCAAGTGTCATTCATCACTTGTAGTTTGGCTCCTAGTCACCAGCTTCAGCTGGCCAGCCTACCTGGAATTTTTCTTGGGCCCGGAAAAAGCTGGTCCCAGTGGCCCCTGTCATGCTGGCATCACTGTGAGGTCCTTTCAGTTAAGGCCCAGGTCACAGGAATGATGATAGCAGTCTCACAGGTGAGCTTACAGATCTAGGTGGTCTTTAAGGTGCTACTGGACCCGAATCTTGCTCTTCTACTACAGTCCAACATGGCTGCCCGCCTGAAGCCTTTTTGATTGTCACTGTGGTCCAAGGCCCAAGCTGAGTGAATACTGAGGCACTGCCAGTACTGCAGGGGGCAACAAGGGTCATCTCATTCCAAAACCATTTAAATGTCCCAACACACCTTGTGTTTTAAGCTTGTTCAGTCACAAGAATTCCTGTTCCTATTATAGCTTCTGATACATACTCACTCATGTTCCTTTTCCATACTAAGATGCAAGGCAATACCTTTTAAGATAGCTGATAGTGATCTGAGAGCAAAATCTGTTCCTATAGTACGTATTTCTTTTCATACCTCTGATCAAACAGGTTTTGCAGGGTTTTTTAAGCAACACAAGGACCTGCAAGACCTGTTTACCAAAGGCAAAAGTGTCATGAATGTACAAAGCACAGCATGAATTTCTCTTTTGAATCACTTTTAAAAAATCCCAATCCTAACCTGAGAGGTCTTATTCACCCCCACCCAGATGTTATGAATCAGCAAGAGAACAACCCAAGAAAACTTCAGCCTGCTTGTCTAAAAGAAAATGGAATTCAGGTGCTCTGAGTGGGTTTTGGCCAGGAGTCTGAGACCTGTGCTAAAGTGTGAAGTTCCAGGGGTTCCATAATGCTTGTAATGAGTCTAGACTCAAGTTTTACATTTTTACCTGTATATTTTTAATGCTCGTGGGTCATAGATTCCATAAATATATATATACAGTCAGGAAATTTCAAATAGCTGTCAGCTTGCCAAAGGCAATTTCACAGCTTGCGCACAAACCTTGCAGGTCTCAATCGATGATCACATTAATATTTGTTTATATGAGGTAATCCACCTATTTTTTTTAAAAAAAATAAATTAACACACATGCACTGCTCTAAGAGAATCAAACAATACTATACCCAACATGTTTCATTCATTTTGTCAAAGATTAAACACAGGATGTAGATCGACATTAGCCTTAGACTAGCAATGTAATCCTATGCAGAGTTACTTCAGTCTAAGACTGTGGATTTCTATGGGTTTAGTCTGAAGTAACTCTGCATAGAATTGGCTAATAATTCCCCTGAATCCTACAGATGGAGAGTTCATTTTTTTAAAAAAAAAATTAAATGAACTTTGCCTAGCAGGTGAGTTAACATTCTTTTACACAACTCTGAAATTCCTGTAGTTTGAAGTGTATTGGTGGGAAGATAAAATAACCAAAACACTTCATGAAATAAAGGATTTTTGTTCTTACTTCTTTGCATTCATCCTGCATCATGGAAATTCGTAAACACAAACCAGTAAAGCTGCCCCTTAATGTCCCCTTTACTAAGTACCTGGTATTGTCAAAATCCATTTCATGAGTTGGATCCTGCAGTAAAGCATTTCCGTCAGTGGAATGGGACTTTTTCATACATACCCTCCTCCCACTGCAACCTAAAATGACCTCCCATCAGGGCTTTTTAAAAGTGGAAACGCGGTGGAACAGAGTTCTGGCACCTCTTGAAAATGGCCACATGGCTGGTGGCCCCACCCACTGATCTCCAGACAGAGGGAAGTTTAGATTTCCCTCCATGCCGTGTGGAGGGCAATCTAAACTCCCCTCTGTCTGGAGATCAGGGGGCAGGGCCACCAACCATGGGGCCATTTTCACCGAGGGCAATTTAAACTTTTAAATACTCCCCCCTTGTTCCAGCTGACCCAAAGTGACATCATTGTGTGGTCCTAAGTCCCACCACTGAGTTCCACCACCTCTTTTCCCAGAGAAAAAGCCCTGCCTCCCGGTGATGGTCTCTGTCCCCTCAATGGAGTGGTGGGGAGGGGAATGATGGGATGATGCTGATCAACACTTGGACATGGAACAGGAAGTGACATCCTGACCCTTTAGGAATTTCAAATATGTCTACAGTAAAAATGATATCTTTGTAATTTCTAGAGTGCCACAACATCAGAGCGGAAGTGACGTTATGATGCCTATAGAGATTTTGAAATTTCTTGAGTATTATAATGTTGCTTCTTGTTCCATAACAGGAAATGATGTCTCAGAAGTCTCCACACACACCCAGTGCTACGGGGGATTGCCATCCAAAGGCTGGCAACACTATGGGGGGCGTTTCTAACACAGGGCCTATCTACCCTAGAAGATAGTGCTTAATCTGCAAAGATCCATAACTTTTAAATCAGTTTAACTAGTGAACATAAGAACATATGAAGAACCCTGCTGGATTAGGTCAATGTTCCATCTAGTCTAGCATGATATTTCACACAGTGACCAACCAGTTACCCTGGAAGGGCGGGGGGACAAATAAGGTAAAGAGAGGTCAGGGTTACAAAAAATCCACAAAATACCACCCTCCAGAAATGCAAGCACAGTGAAATGTTCTCAGCAGACATGAAGGTAGAGAGGATAGGCTGCCCCAGAATTTACTTGAGGATTAGCATCCTGACCACCAGCCCTTGCTTTTACCCAGCCAGGGCAGCCCAGCTGTGAACTGTGTCGAGTAGGGTTGCCAGGTCCCCCAATTCTCCCAGCAGGAGATCAGGAGCCTGGCACCTACCTTGTAGCATCCCTGTTTTTGTTTTTTCACATGTGCAATAGTGTGCGTGCATTCCCAGGCTTGCGCAATGATGTCATTTCCAGGAAGTGATGTTATCGCACAGGTCAAAGGGCATTCTGGGAGTGCACCCACACTCACCAGGGGGCCAAATTGGCCTGCTGTGGGGCACGATTCAGCCTGAATTGGGCCCACTGTGGGTGAAATTCGGCCTGAATCAGGCTGCTGTGGGTGTAGGAACATGCTGTGCTACCTGGGGGCGCTCCACATCACCTGGGGGGTCCTTCGGGAAGTGCACCCTCTCTGCTGGCCAGGTAAGTGGGGGTGGGGGGAAGGGTGGGAGCAAGGTATACCCCCTGACTGGGAAGGATCTTTGGGAATGTGGGGGAGAACCAACACCCCTTCCCATACATTTCCCCCCTTTTCCAACTAACTTTCCCAAACATCTTTCCCCTTGGCCATGACCCCCAAGACCCTTCCCCTTTGGATGGGATGATGGTGCAAAGGTGAACAGCATTTGGGAGGGAGCTGCAAAAGGGGAAGTTTCTATGCAATGGAGGGGGAGACAGAAGCCTGACTCCACTCTTTGGAATCCTGCCCTGCGGTTTTAGAAAGTGGGTGCATTGCTTGTTGCAACTGATGGTCATACTACAGAGATAAGTTCCCCTGGAGGACATGGCAGCTTCAGAGGGTGGACTCTGTTGCATTAAATACTTGCTGAGCATCCTCCAGGTTCTGCCTCAAATCTCCAGAAATTTCCCAGGCTGGAGAAGGCAGCTCTAGAGGCCAAGGCCTTCCCCCGCTACTCTAGCTTTCCCTGACTGTGGGGAGTTGCTTTCCTCAAGGAATCCTGGGGACTCTAATTGCAGAGAATTCTGTGTTGGACATCCCCTTTCCCTCACAAAACTGCAGTTCCCATTTTTGGGTGGTGCGTGTGAAACTGACAGTGTGGTCTGTTGTACAAATCAGGCTCATGTTTGTGTAGCTGGGTGTAAAACACTGAGAGCCAAGCTACAAGTGACTTTTTTCACATGGAGAACACTTGATTGTTTTTGCAAGTTTTCCTGGGAACTGAAGTCCGAGTGTCCTTCTCCTCTCTGTTAGAATCACTGCCTGAAGAGCCAAAGAAAGCCGGTGGCGGCAGCAGCTTTTGCAAATCGTTCTTCCAGTCACAAGCCTGCTGGATAAGAGGGCTCTCAATGAACTTTGGGGGTGGGCAGCTGCTACTTTCTCCCTGGGCATCCTGCTCCCGGGGAGCTGCTCTAGAGAAAGCTGCCATGTCGATGAAGTTCCAGCCACAGTGACAGCGGAAGAATCTGCTGCTGCTCTAACATGTCCTCATTCCAGTTTTTCTCCAGGAGCTCAGGAGCAGAAGGGCATGTTAGAGCAGCAGCAGATTCTTCTGCTGTCGCTGTGGCTGGAGGTTCATCGACACAGCAGCTTTCTCTAGAGCAGCTCCCCGGGAGCAAGACGCCCAGGGAGAAAGTAGCAGCTGCCCGCCCCCAAACAATAGTTGAGAGCCCTCTTGTCCAGCAAGCTTGTGACTGGAGGAACGATTTGCAAACGCTGCTGCCACCACCAGCTTTCTCTGGCTCTTCAGGCAGTGATTCTAACAGAGAGGGGAAGGACACTTGGACTTCAGTTCCCAGGAAAATTTGCTAAAACAATCAAGTGTTTTCCACATGAAAAAAGTCACTTGTAGCTTGGGTCTTAGAGTTCACTCAGGCTTTATTCCAAGTTACCATGCACAGGATTATGGTTGTTGTGGATTTTCCGGGCTGTATAGCCGTGGTCTTGGCATTGTAGTTCCTGACGTTTTGCCAGCAGCTGTGACTGGCATCTTCAGAAGTGTAGCACCAAAAGACAGAGATCTCTCAGTGGCACAGTGTGGAGAAGATGTTGGCAGGTAATTTATATCTACTCAGGAAGGTGGGTTTGGGCTGAGTCATCCTGTAAGAACAGGATGGCACAGGATTGCTGCCTAGGTCCGTAGCATAGCAGTTCCCACAGTACAGTGAATCTACATCTGGGAAGGCCTCAGTGATAGGAGACTCATAGCATTCAAGGAGAGGGGCGGTCTTATCAGACACTTGCTTTTCTATTTGGGAAAAGATCGGCCTCTCTAGCTAATTCCTGATCCTGGGGTACCCAGAGGAATTCTGTTGTTTGTCAGCAGCTCTGGTGAAGGTCCAGAGAAAACCGGAAAAAAATCCTGATAGTAATCTCGATATATTCTCAGCCTAATTTACCTCACTGGGTTGTTGTGAGGATAAAATGGAGGAAAGGAGACTAATGTAAGCTGCTTTGGCTCCCCATTGGCGAAAGGCTGGGTATAAATGAAGTGAATGAATAATGTCTCTGTTATGTTACTTCCAACTCTTTTTGATTCATCGACAATGGATTTTTTTTTTTTTGCAAAAACCTGTTTGTGTTGCTATACTTTTAGCCAGCCTGAGCACTCTAGGAAGCTGTATATTTGGTCTCTGGCAAAGATTACGAGGACTTAACAAATAATTGCGATGCCATGCTGTTGCCAAGGAATCTTAAGGAGAAATGTCAAAAGTCCCCCAATGATTGGGCATTCTGTTCCTTTTAAAACTTTTAGATTTGCTTGATTAAATTAAATTAAATTAAAACTGTGTGCACATATGGTCTTCTGCGGGCTCTTTGTTGCAAGTGGTGGCCGATTCTATTCACGAGAGATATACATGAACAAATCCATCCCACATCTTCTTTCTTCCAAAGCTTCAACCAGCGGGGAACATCGACAGTTCTTTTCAGAGCCTAGCAGGGCATTCATGCATGGAAGGACCACCCAAGACACACAGATAAATTCTCTGCTTGCAGTCACAGGTTCTTGTGGGTTGTCTTAAAAGTGGTAGACTCATATGTGTTTTGATTCTTCTCCCTTCCTTAAGTCCTGCTATGATCTCCTCAGATTTTCATGGCCTGAGACTGGGTCTCACTCTGCTGAGCAACCAAGGACTACGTGTACTTGGGGGGGGGGGGGCGGGCTCATTTTAGAGGAAAGATAATTCAGAAAGACATGGTAGAGAATCATAAATTTATACATGGTGTTGAGAAAGTAGAGAATTTTTTTCTCCTCCCATAATACTAGAATCCAAGGGCACCCAATGAAGTTGAGGGGCAATAGGTTAAGGTCTGACAAAAAGAAGCACTTCTTGAGAGCCAGTTTGGTGTAGTGGTTAAGAGTGCAGGACTCTAATCTGGAGAGCTGGGTTTGATTCCCCACTCCTCCACTTGAAGCCAGCTGGGTGACCTTGGGCTAGTCACAACTCTCTGGAGCTCTCTCAGCCCCACCCACCTCACAGGGTGTTTTGTTGTGCGGATAATAATGATATACT
This sequence comes from Eublepharis macularius, assembly GCF_028583425.1. Lineage (NCBI taxonomy): Eukaryota > Metazoa > Chordata > Lepidosauria > Squamata > Eublepharidae > Eublepharis > Eublepharis macularius. The sequence continues at coordinate 122,026,183 of NC_072796.1, read as the reverse complement.
TTGTGAACCGCTCTGACTGGGCATTAAGTTGTCCTGAAGCGCGGTATATAAATTGACGTTGTTGTTGTTGTTGTTATTGACGGGTAATTAAATTGTGGAATTTTCTGCTGGTGGGTATAGTGATTGCCGCTGGCACAGATGGATTTAAAAAGAGATTAGACAGACTTGTGGAGGAGAGGTCCATTAACGGCTACTAGCCACGATGGCTAAGTGGAATCTTCACATCAAGCAGCAGTAAAATTCTGAATACCAGTGCAAAGAGGCCACATCAGGGGATAGTCTTTGACTCTAGGCCCTGTTTGTTGACCCTCCAACACAACTGGCTGGCTACTATGTGAGACAGGGGCCGAATCCACATTATTCATTCTAAGTCGCATGTTCCCCACATTCCCCACGCAATCCCGAGTGCCGGTCACATTACCTCATTAAACAGACGCATTTCATTCGTATTTCTCCCGAATATGTGGTCACAGGTTTTCAACGGGAGTTTCACGGTGGCCGTGAACGGGCCAATGCGCAATTTATGCGTTTTTTTAAAAACCACCCCCCTTCCTGTCTCTCCGGCCGTTCCGAGAGTTCCTATTGGCTGATTCAACTTGCAAGTGCTCTGTAGTCTGCAAAAGACTGTTTTTGACTTCATAGCATTGGATTTATTGATTATGCTGTTTCTGAATCAAATCTGGTAGTTTGAAAAATCATTTTGGGGTGAATCTATCCTCAGAACGGACTCGCGAAACTTCCTTTTTAACTGTTTTTTGTTTTTTTTATTTTATATTACTGTAATATCGAAATTACGAAATATCGAAATAATGACACTCCAAGGAAGTGAAACTTCAGTAAAATTCAGGCACTGAACTGTCCTGCATAGGAAATGCCCATGAAAGCTTCCCACATGCTTCCAAATTTCCAAAAAAGAAACAGGAGAGAGCCATCAGTGCTGTCAGTGGGGGAAAGAGAGGCATCATTATCTTCAATGATGTTTCTTTATAAGGCAAGATCGAAATAACGGAAAAGTGCACTCAAAATTTTTTTAAAAAAATGGGCGGGAAAAAAAGGTCCCGCCCAAAAATGCGGTTTTTGAGCGGCTGTGTGACCGGAGGGATGCGCAAGAAAGACAGATTGGAAGCAGGAATGTGAACGAAGAGGAAAAAATCGCGGATTGGAGGCAAACGGAAGATATCCGATAAACATGCGAGTAATGGGTGAATGTGGATTCGACCAGGGTATTGGACCAAATGGATTGATCCAACAGGGACCCTCATGTTTTATGCTCCCAGAGCCTTTATCAAAGGAAGAAGAGAGTGTAAAACTTCAGCCTCTTTCAACGGTAGTAAGGAGTTTCTAGATAAGATAGCCCTGAGGTAAATATTTGGATGCTGGCCTTCTTCCTTTGTTTGTTCAACAGGCTACTATTATTCAGGTCCTCAGCCACCAAGCTCAGGTGGAAAACACACACTTGAATTATGGTGTAGTTGCCCACAGCCTGGCTGATGATAGAGGCAACTCAAAATAGCCGAACTCCTGAAAGACAAAATTGTATCAAAGTGGGATTTGGGGCAAAATCCCCAAGGCCCTCAATTACTAGAAAATACAAATGGGGGACCAGCAAGGACTTGTGAGGGGCATCTCATGTTCCCCTCATGCACTATGTCCTCTTCCTCTTCCCTGCCCCCATAGCTTCTCACTTTTCCCTGCTTTCTTTACTAATTCCCACCCACCTTTGTCTGTCTCCCTCTTTTCATCTTTCCTCTTCTACCCTAGCTGGCCTATCTCCTATGACCCAGTTGTATAGTACCAGCTGAGCCAGGCCCAGTTGCATGATAGGGAACCTGTAAGGACTTGCACTTTTCCCTGTATCCCTTTCACCAGACTATTCCCTCTTTCTCACCTCCTATGCTCACCTTCCCCTACACTCTTCTCTCCTTAAAACCCATTAAACAATTTACTGCATTTTAATACTGTCTTTCAACACAGTGGGGAGCCAAAGCAGCTTACATCAGGCTTCTTGCCTCCATATTAAGCTCACAACAACCCTGAGAGGTAGGTTAGGCTCAGAATGTGTGACTGGATCAAAGTCACCCAGTGAGCTACCACAGCAGAGTGGTGATTCAAACCTGAGTCTCCTACATCCTATTCTGAAATTCTAACCACTACACTATACTACACTGGCTTGGGGTGGGGGGTGGGAGGCTGTGCTGTTGAACAGTAGCAAGCAACCAGGCCTGGGTGAGTCATGAAAATCAAGTGTCATCAAGACATGTGATGGTTGTTTTTGGCACTGGTCCCAATGAGTCCTTCCTCAAAGGCCAAAACAGTCCTGGAAAGGACCCTCCCCCTGCCTTTCCTGACAGAAACTAAGAGCAGAACCACAAGTGACAAAAGGCACACATTGGACACTTGTCTGCTTCCCTCAAGTTTTGATGGGAAATGTAGGCAGCTTGGCGGAATGTTGGACAAGTGACAGCTGAAAAGTCCATTGGACAGCAGTTAGAGAGCGAAGCTGTGAGACCAGGATGCCTACATTTCCCATCAAAACTTGAGGGAAGCAGACAAGTGTCCAATCTGTGCCTTTTGTCACTTGTGGTTCTGCTCTAAAAGCCTGGAATAGTGACCTACTGTTACTTGGTTGCCTAGCAACAGCCACTGGGGGCATCTAGTTAAAGCTACAGGAGCTCCTTTAATCATTTTGGGGGGTGTTCAGTTTTCCTGCAAATCTGGGGCATTTTTCAAGTGTATAGGAAGATCTATCTAGTCCATTCACGGCTCCAGTCTCTGGATCACTTTGCTATTAATCTATAAGATTCTGCTGTTGATGCCTTGACCTTGGTAAAGAAGCCAACCAACCCACAGTAGCATTTATATAAACCATGCAGTAAAAGTGAATGTTTTTCACTCATTCCAAATTGTTGTTTATACTCTGTCAATCTTCAGCTAATGTGATCATGCTTGTACTTTCAGAAATACTTCTTGACCATGTTTCCATGTAAAAGTCCAATATTGTTATGGTTTCAGTGAACTTCTTTACGTGATAGCTCGTAGAATGATTGTGTTTTAAGTGAATTAATGCATATATTAAGAAACAGACAGCCACCCTTCCTGATTCTCTCCAGGAAGCCAAAGATAGAGCAAATCCCATTTTCTTGGCAGCCCTGGTTAGTGTTTGGCCATGACGGATGATACTGCTCTTATCTTGACACCATACTTTCTCCCATGTTGAAACTGTTTATGGGAAACAAACATCATGCAAGTAACAGATTGCCAGACAGTAAGTAAATCATTGCAAAGGGGAGTGCTTTGAGGGCTCCCAGCCCTACCCCTCATTGTCCTTCTAATGATGTCAGACATTCCTTGTGCCCGATATTGTATCCTAATTTGGGCACAAATCCTTGCTTCGATCACTTGGATGGAACTCCTCTGCTTCGAAACCATGCACACATAACTGAATGAGCAGCGAGCAAAACACTGGAAGAAATGGGAGATTAAAAAGGTGTGCAGTGATTATATACAAACCATAAATCTTATCCCTTGGGCACCCTCACAGAGAGCTGGTAATCTCCTAAACCTCCACTAAATGATTCATAAACATTTGGTGTGTGCAGAGGCCTATGGAGGAATAATCTCATCTGGCTTGTTTGTTAATAAAATAAAATAAAATCCCAGGACTCAGACTTTATCTATTGTTTATTCTCTCCTTTAGTTCAAATGCTTATTACAAACTGCTATATTCCAAGAAGCCAACCATGGAAGACAGACGAGCTCTTTAGATAAAACCGAAAAGGCAAGTTTTCTAACCGAGGACCAGATGTATTTTTGGGTTTTGCCCTTGTACATATTTAGCCAGGCTCTTGAAGTGGCAAAGATTTGCATGTTTGTTTTGCAATACTAATGAATATGTTTTTGATTTACATTTTAGAAGATGGAAACTTTTATCTTCTTGGGACTTTGTAACATTTAACGATTTCCAGATGATTCCTGAGTGTCCTCTTTTAACCCTTCAACATTGAAAACATATCACTTTCTGGAGGCCCAGAGATCTGTGGCAGAGTCATTTCCCAGCCAAACCCAGGAGATATATGTGACTCTGTTTATTGTTTGTTGCTGGAATGAAATGAAATGAAGTGAAATGAAATGCGGGGACTTTAAAAATTCTCAATCAAGTGAAAACATATGTAAATGACACATGATGTTTAACTTGGTATTGAGGGGAATTTAGGGGGACATGTTTTTACCCAGAGAGGTACATGACACATTGCTATAAAGATAAGCTCCGGACAAAGGAGAACAAATTAGGAAAATGTGAACCGCTACAGTAGAGTGGCAAAGAGCATGAGCTGGAAACAGCCCAGTTGAAATCTCATCTCACTATTTTACTAGGTAGCCTTAGGGTAGAACACGTTATGCGTTATAACTTGTTAAAATGTTATATCGTGCAGACTGTGATTTTCAAAGGAAGACTGGTTCAGGAAGAGATAGGCAATTTAACCCTTCCTCCTCCTGATGTTTTCTTTATGAAAATTGCCACTCTCAAGCTCTTTTTACCCCCATGGGAAAATCTTATCTGTAATGTCAAAAATAGGGGTGCCATTTCCCTGCTTTTATCAGGCAAACCCCAGTGAAAGCACCCCTGTTCCCCACTGGTGCTCAAATGAGCAGTAGGAGAAAGCAAAAGGGGGAGGAGGAGGAGGAGGAGGTCACAAATGTGTTTTACCAGAGAGATCAGCAAAATCCTAGAGTGTCAATAATGTCACTTCTGTGGGTTTAGTTGGAAGTGATGTCGATGCATCAGCAATATCCTTTTTCACATGAGCCACCCCTCAAAGTTTCTGGGAATTCTGAGGCATGTGCCTGACAAGTCTATATAGTCCGCTGAACAGCTGAATGTGCAACTAGTTCTGGAATAAAAGGCAATGTGTATATATTTCATCACTGGGGTATCCAAAACCAGGGATCCATTTCAGATTTCGGACTGGAGTGGGGTCATTACTTCTGGATGAAGACTAAGGAGTGACATCGCTGTTCTCCGTTGATAATGCTCTAGAAATCTCCAAAATTCTATGGAAAATACCATAGATATTTGGTGAGTTTCTAGAGTGTTGTGGGGCGGGGGGGATAACATCACTTCACCTGAAAGATACATCAAAATATCAGCAGTGTTGTATGCCTCACCCACCAATTTCCTTTTCCTGCTCAATGCAGTGAGGGCAGGCAGGTAACTGATAAAGGGGGTGGGAGTTCACCCTCTCTCAGCAGGCACTTGATAACTCTAGCTACCAGGTAGTGATGGCCTATGACTTAGATGGCTTTAAAAGGGGTCTAGGGCAATTCATGAAGACCAACCAACAACCACTAACTTCAAACAGCTCAATGAAACCGCTCAATGAAACTGTCGTAGGGAAAGTGCTGCCATTAGCAAACCACATTTATGGGATCCAACTTGCAAGATCGTACAATTGGCTGCTTCAGAAAAATGGCTGCTGGACTAAAGTGAACCCTTAGTCTGCTCTGGCGGAGTTCTTCTTATGCACTTACTATAGCAATGTTATTGATAAAGGTCACATTTTTCTTTTGTCTCTGTCTCATAAGCAAAAACGGTTTATGCATTTGGGAGGCATGACTCATTCCTAGATCATTGAAGAGGCTGTGAACAATTGCTCATTATGTAGAACCTGTGAGATGCCCAGACATTTAGGTGTGACAGCAGAAAAGTTGTACATGTCCCAAAATGCAGAGGGGGGGGAGTCTGTCCCCTTCTCCATGCAATGGCACCCTAGGTCCCGTCACCGTGCCCCATTCTGTTGCTCAACATTGCTTTCATTCAGCAGAGGGGGATCTGGACAGAGCTATTACAATACCTTCTTTTAAGTCTTTCCTTAGAGATAAAAATTGGTTCGTTAGGACAAACAAAAATGTTCATGTATTGCTCTTTTTTCTTATTGAATCTTCAAACGTACAGCAGCCAAAGTCCGACTTTCCGAGTAACTTTGCTCTTTCTTCCTCTGATTTGCTTTGGAAATGCTACATGGAAAAATAAGGAATGAATAAAACATATATTTTTTTCAAAGGCTTCTCTTTGCAGGCAATCCCTGTTTGACAAGGAGCCTATCAGCAGTGAGAGGGGAAAAAAACTCATCCTAAGGGAACAGCAGAACATTTTTTAATACAAGAGATAACGAAAGCTTTGAACTTCCAGTGCCTGAGAAATCAGTCTGAAACATTTTCTTCTCCAAATTCTTTCCAATAGTTTATATAAAATAGGGTAGGAGACTTAGGAAGCATGTAGGTGCGTAGGCTTCCTTTTGTGAAACAGGAATTTCATTTTAAATATTGCTACACAGTTTTGTGACCGAGTCTTCCTCTGGAGAGCCAAAGGACATGTCTTGCTGACCATGGGTCCCACTCATAGCTGTTGACGCCATTTTAGGGGAGAATTTAGCAGTTTCAAAATTACTTCAAGGATCTGATCAGGCCCATGATGTCATAGCACCATGTGATCTTGTTTCCTCCTATAGCTTTTCAAGTGCCGAAATAGTCACTGGGTGGGGGGAACTCTTTCAGCACTTGAAAAGGCATGTTTGGGGGGAAAGGACAAGATCACATGGTGCCCTTGCAGCAAGTTTTAAACAGCTAAATTCTCCTCTAAAATGGGGCCAGCAGCTATAGGTTGGACCTGTGGCAGCCGTAACATTCAGTTCGTCTTTCTATCTCTACTCTGTTTGAATCCCGCTGCTCCCACTGCTGCTATATAGCTTTGCAGCCCAGTACAGCTACGCAAACAGGTTGGTTGTTTCCTAGAGATGACAATGACCCGATTAATGACAACAACAGAAGTCCTGCTTGTCTGTCAGAGAGGAAATGATGCAAGCAACGATCAGAGGACTTAAAAGGCACTTACAGGGTGCAAACTACACTTTGATTATCCTTAGTCAGTCATTAATGGTATGGCTTTTTAAAAGGTGCATACCATGGAGCAGAGGTTTTTGTCACTGCCCTCCCCCATAAGAACATAACAAGAGCTCTGCTGTTCAGTCAGACTAACTGTCCCATGAAGATGGAGATCTTGTACTTGAGCAGCGGGTGCATGGATTCGGGGCTCTGGCTCCCAGCCCTCGATGGGGCATTGCTCATGCCAGTTCTGAGGGTCAGGAGCCTGGAGATGATCCTAGATGCCTCCTTGAAAATGGAGGCTCAGGTCGCAGCGGTTGCCAGGTCTTCTTTTTTCCATCTTTGACAGACCAGGCAGCTTGCCTCTTATCTCTCGACCTGTGACTTAACGACAGTGATCCAGGCAATGCTCACCTCTAGGCTAGACTACTGTAATGTGCTCTACATGGGGCTTCCCTTGAGTCTGATCTGGCGGTTGCAGCTGATTCAAAATGAGTGGCGCGTGTCATCACCGGAGTGCCTAGTGGTACACATATAACACCAGCATTGCGCCAGCTGCATTGGCTGCCAGTGGAGTACCGAATCAGATTCAAAGTTTTGGTACTTACCTATAAAGTCCTATGTGGACTGGGACCAGTGTATCTGCGTGACCGCCTCTCCCTATATGTGCCCCAGAGGATGCTTCAATCAGGTGAAAAACAGCTGCTAGTGGTCTCTGGCCCCAAAGAGGCCCGCTTAGCTTTGACCATGGCCTTTTCGGTCCTGGCTCCAACCTGGTGGAATGCTCTGTCCAACGAGACCAGGGCCCAGCAGGATCTGTTATCCTTCCGCTGGGCCTGTAAGACAGAGCTGTTCCACCAGGCATATGGTTGAGGCTGAACTGGGCCCCCACTGGCCAAATAGAGGTGAATGCCCTCCCTGCCAGAGGCATCAACCATCAAACTTTTTAACCAACTTTGCGAGTAATTTTAATATGGCAGATTAGGTGGCGGACTTATTGATTAACCAATTACTCCTGTGCTGCTTTCTTGTACTTTTAAAAATATTTATATTGCACTGTTTTATATTGTTGTTTTAAAACTGTAAAATGTAAGTTTTTCAGTGTGCTGTTTTACAGAATGTAATCCGCCCTGAGCCTGCCAGTTCGGGGAGGGCAGAATAGAAATTGAAAATAAATAAAAATAAAATAAATAAATAAATACTGTTATATAGTGGCCAACTAGTTGCCCTGAAGAGCCAACAAACAGGACAGAGTCAAAGCCTTTCTTTGATCTTGCTGCTTATGTGCAATTCCCTTTACTCATCTTATCTAGTACCCATTGATGTCCTTGTCCTTCATGAATCTAACACCCTGCCCGTTTTCACATGGTCATGCACCCGAAAGATTGCACGAAACTCATGGCATAAAAGTATTTTCCTAGCGCGATTTCCTGGCACGATTCTGTTTAATGGCCCTTTTTCTGACGTCATTGGGCCATTAAAGGGGATTGTGCCAGGAGATCGTGCTAGGAAGATGCTTCATGCTGTGAGTTTGTGTGATCTCCCGGGGCACGGGTGCAAACAGCCCCTAACAGTGCAATCCTAAGAAGAGTTACTCCAGTCTAATCTCATTGAAGTCAATGGTCTTAGACTGGAATAACTCTGTTTATGATTGCACTGTTAATATATCTGATCCCCAGAATCTGTCTAATCCAGAGGTCTCCAACTTTTCTGAGCCTGTGGGCACCTTTGGGATTCTGATACAGGGTGGTGGACACAACCAGAAATTGGCTGCTATGGGAGGTGGAGCCAACTACGAAATGGCTGCCACAGGAGACAGAGCTGATCACAAAATCTCAGAAGTGTGGTTATGCTTATGCCGGATAGTAGCTGTTCAACATTTCAGGCAGAAACTCTTCTTAACTGTATGCTTTTTAAAATTAACCGATTGCTTAAGACTATTTTCTTGCATACATACAAAATAAGCATACATATTGAGCTAGCTAAGAAAACCTTATGGGGCAGTATCTTTTTTCATTTTGCAGGCAACTAACAAACTTACTCAAAAGGAAAAAGGAAAAAATGCTTCTTCTATCAGGTACCTATGAGCCCAGCCATTTTTAACCTGTGCTGTTACTTGTAAAAATGACGGTTGGTGTTGAAGGGCCGGCTGTGAGAACTCCTTGCACATGTGTACAGGAAGAAAGAGATTCTGACCAAATTTTGATAGGAACATGAATGATTTTTTGAAAAGAAAACAAAATTGGATTTTTGACATTATTGACGACTTCCATCTGAATGATAAAAATACGTTAAAATTGGAAAGATCTACGTTCCAGTTAGATGCATTAAGCATGGAGATGTGCAGCTCAGTCATGTGTAGTTAGAATTAATTCTGACTGTATTTTTAAGAATCTCTCTCTGCTATTTGCACATGGAAAGTATTTCATGTAAAGCCATTGCTAGTACTATACCTGTTGTGGTGGGCCAGTCAGGACACAGCAGCATTGAGGGCTCCTCAGGAGAAAAGGACTCCTTAGGCAAAGGGGAGCCCTGGGGAGCCAGCCCTGAACCAGGAACCAGCAAGCAGACTGACGAGCTGCAAGCTCTTCAGGACCACCAGCCAGCAGCTGAGGCTAAGCCACTGACACCCTCCAGCCTGGAAGCAATAACAGGTGAAATTGAGGGTCAAACTACAAGTGACGCCTGACACTGGTTGGACACTTGTCAGCTCCCTTCAAGTTTTGATGGGAAATGGAGGCAGCTTGGCGGAATGTTGGACAAGTGACAGTTGAAAAGTCCGTTGGACAGCAGTCGGAGAGCCAAGCTGCAAGACCAGGATGCCTACATTTCCCATCAAAACTTGAGGGAAGCTGACACGTGTCCAACCTGTGTCAGGCATTACTTGTAGTTTGGCCCTCAGTTGATCGTTCCCAGCCCTCCAGCATTGCCCACACCCTTGGAGCGTGGCAGATGGACGCTAAAGACAAGCCTGCAGGAGAGATGGCAAAGTGCACGCCTCCTGGCCCGATGCCAGCTGCCTGTGGATAGCGATGAGTAGCAGCTGCAGGATAACTCCCAAGAAACTGGGTGCAAGCCCAGCCCTCTGTTACCTATAAAACCCAGCCAAGAAAGACCATGATGTGTGGAAGCAATAAGTCATCACACCCCTCTGACTCTTGCATTGGAGCCCACCTTGTTTCCTGTAACTCCTTGGACTGGCCCTGACTCTGCCTTTGCTTAGCCCTGGAACTTGCCTACGGACAACTCGTGCAACTCCTGACCCTGCTTTGGACTGCCCTTTGTACCAGACTACCACTGGCTTTTGGACTCTGTGCTTTTAACCTAGGACTGGACCTTCGACTATGCTGCTGGAATTAGCCCCTTGCCTGAGCCCTCCCTGCTTTGGGAACGTGGTCCATGCCGCCCTGGCCTGGCACCTGACAATACCATACACATTAAAAAAAAATCAAAAAGCCCCACCTGGCCCCAACCACTTTCTAAACACACTTAGCAGGTGCCAGAAAAGGTGTTGGTGGGAACCATGGTGACTACAGGCACCACAATAGGGACCCCAATCCAAACCATGTGTACACACGTACAGACTAATGTCTGAAGTAAGCCTCTACGGGAGTACATTTGCACGGATCTAAGCTCCTACCTGCCATCAGGAATCTTGACTTTTTTTGCATGGAGGATGAATATGTGGGCCAAGCTACAAGTGACGAATGACACTTGAACGGCAAGTGTATTTCTCCCTGTTCACTTGCCCTCCACTCAATCCACGTACCATTCAAGTGTCATTCGTCACTTGTAGCGTGGCCCTGTGTCTGTTTGGGGGCAGGGTTTAAGTATGAGCCAGTGCTGATAGGCGTTATCCCACTTTCCTCTATGTGCACACAGCTTCCACAGTTCTGAAAGCCTGAACAGGGCGGCCTTGGCCCTGAGACCCTCTCAAGCAGATCTCTCTTCTCTCTACCTCACTAAGCGGCATCCTTTAACTAGCAACACACTTGCGGCCTTATGTATGCAAGCCATATGCTTTACAGCTGAACTATGCCTTCATGTTAACAAGAAACACCCCAGCAGTGTTCAGTATTACTGAAATGTTAGTGTTCTCCAGTACTGTCTGTTTTATATGTCTTTTTTCCCTGTGTCCCCAAATCAACTATGGCTAGAGCTAAAGAGCGACTTTCTTTCAGCTGGAGCTGGGTCGGGTTGCCTTTGAATAGGAAGACTTTCTCCTTGCTGTATCATAATCAAAACCCTTCTGTTTCAGTTTTAAAGAGCGTTTGACAGGATGAGTCCTTTGTAGCCTGTGGAACCACTTGCTCTGTTCTTCGGATGCCTGGGGTTGGCAGCCTCCAGGTGAGGGCTGGAGATCTCCAGGAATTACAACTGATCTCCAGACTACAGAGATCAGTTCCTCTGGAGGAAATGGCTGCTTTGGAGGGTGGATTCTATGGGCCAAGCTACAAGTGACGAATTACACTTGAATGGCAAGTGAACAGACTCACATGTATTCCTCCCTGTTCACTTGCACTCCACTTGCACTCCACTCGAACAGGGAGGAATACATGTGAGTCTGTTCACTTGCCGTTCAAGTGTAACTCATCACTTGTAGCTTGGTCCTATGACATTATACTCTGCTGAGGCCTTGTCCCTCCCCGTACCCTGTCTTCCCCAGGCTCTACCCTCAAATCTCCATGAATTTCCCATCCCAGAGTTGGCAAACTTAGCGGTGCATGTCTTATGTCAGAGTCTGGATTTTTCTCATAGACTCAGTGCTTGGGAGGGGGACCCTCTTCTGGGTCCACATTTGGAATGCATCTGATATGCTCTGTTACAATAAATTTTGGAATTTATGATTAAATCTAACACATCAATAAAAAAACTTACGGATCCCTATTACATGGGGACATAATTCAGTGGGAGAGCCCAGATGTGAATGTAAACGAGTCTTAAGTTCAGTCCTTGACATTTCTAAGCTTGGTGGATCAATAATTTGACTCTGTTTAAGCTTCCTTCATATATTCATTAAAAGGCTGTATTGTTGCATTATTATTTATTTTTTATTAATGTTATTTATAGTCTGCCTTTTTCAATAAGACCTATATACCTTTTTGGTCCCTCATTTTTTTTATTTGAAGCCAGGTAAGCAAGCTTTTTTTAAAAACATAGCTCGATGGATTTTCTTTGGGGTGTGACATTATTTTAGAGTAACCCTTGGAGAAAAAAAAAACCTCCTTTTTCCTTCACACAAAACCTTGCAATATTAATGGAAATTGCTTTTTAGTGTTCAGAGTCCTATTAAACGGAATGGGATTCTTTCAAAGGTTCTCCCCAAGGGAAGCTGAGCGGTCATGAAAAAATAGATGAGTACTACTTTGCATGTTATTGCATAGAATGATATGGGGCTGGGTTTTTTTTATCTGCAACTGGGGGAGCTTTAGAAGAAGAAGAATATCTTGCACAGGCTCCCTAAAAGGCCAAGGAATGCCCATTAAACCATGACTTGAAACATATCATTTGAGCTGTGCAGTATAATGCAAAAATAGCCCCAGTGACTGATTCCCACACTAAGTTTTGAAAAAGCCACTAGAAAGATAACATGGGTAGGCTATTCCTCTACAAATGCTGGTTCTCATAAACCCCCGAGAACTTTTAGTGCTCTCTCCGAGATGAGCATTGATTTGAATATAAACAAAATCTCTCTCACTCTGAGCCCGATCCTGTCTTCCTGATGACAGAGGGAAAATATCCACTTTCCCAGGTTCACGCCATTAGATTCTATTCATGCTTAGCTCTTAATGGGTTTTAAAACAAACCTGGTTCCTCGGTTATGCTCTCAAGACACAAGATGGCTCCCGCAAGGCGCTTCATGCCGGCAAAGATGTCTTGTGTGAGTAATCCCCTTGTCCTTAAAAGAAGGCTCTCAAAAGCATTTGTGGTTTTATGAAGGCTCCTTCCATGTGGCAAGGCTCGTTCTCTCTCCAACAATATTCATACCCCCTTCTTATTCTTGATTGGAAATATTGTACAAAAGTGAACTTGGTTCACATGTATACCATTATGGGAATGTATTGTACAACATATGCATTTATTTGGTCAAAATTAAAAAGTAAAGATTGTTGGGGACATCACACATTTTTAGTTGATTTTATGGACGACCTTTTATTGACGGCTGGTGTGTAGTTTTCAGTCATTCTCTCCTTCTACAAGACAGCCAGTTTGGTGTAGTGGTTAAGAGCGGCAGGACTCTAATCTGGAGAACTGGGTTTGATTCCCCACTCCTTTGCTTGAAGTCTGCTGGGTGGCTTTGGATCAGTCACAGCTCTCTCAGAGCTCTCTCAGCCCCACCTACCTCACAGGGTGATTGTCATGAGGATAATAATGACACACTTTGTAAACTGTCCTGAATGGGCACTAAGTTGTCCTGAAGGGTGGTATATAAATCAAATGTTATTATAATGTTATATTAACTCTCCCCCCTACAGCTGTGGTATGTTAAGAAGACTCTGACTCTCCCACCACATATCAAGCAAAAATTGTGGGGATAAGAAGTGTAATAACACTGACTTTGTAAATTGTTGTGAGTGTGGTATTGAGTTGTCCTAGAGGCTGGTATATAAATCGATTGTTGTTGTTAATAATAATAATAATAGTACACTATCAGAGCATCCCCTTCCCATCCTCTTACTCCAGATAAAAACAGCCTCCTAGCCCACTCGCAGTTGACTTAGCCTTAAATTTGTAAACAGAATCAGTTCAGGCCAATAGTAACCCATGAGGCTACGAATTAAGCCATTGTGATCACATGACTATGGAGAGCGTTGAGATGACTGCTGGACCCAAGGTGACCAGAAAACCCGAGAAGACACTTTTTTTGTTGTTCTGAACAGCCCTCACTGTTCAAAGTAGCGGATCTTCTGGCAAAGTGATGATTACATTGCACCGGCTTAGAAAGACAGGTAACATTAATCAGCCCCTGATTTCTCTATGGACAAAACAATTATTTTAAATAGTCTGGGGTTAAGGTTGCCCGCTACTGTGCTTTTATTTAATTCTCATTTTGAGGTAATGCTTTCTTAACTGGAGTCGATAAAATTGGGTAAATCAAGAAGGCAATAGGTCCTTTGTTAGAGGCTCATGTATTAGCATGGGCAAAGCCATTATCATCAGCTGAGCCGTCATCCGTAGCTCACCTTGGTCCAGTGTTTAAATCTAATACGCTCATTAACTCTTTCATTTATGCCAATTAGGAACTTTCTGGGGCCTCCTTTGACTGATGCTCTGTCTGCAAACCGCACCTCCTCCTCCTGATCCTTCATGCCAGTTTGAACACTCTGCACTGTCATTCCAAGATTTAAGATGATATTGTGAAAGCTGGACTTTGATTTATGTAATGCAGTGGTTATTCGTCCTGTTTTTCGGTAAAGAAACCTCTATGACACGTTAAGATATCCCAGCCTCCTCTTCTCCCCCCTCCCAGGTTATCCATACATTATATATATTTTAAATAAATAATAAAACATTGTTCACTTCAAAATATTACCGTATCGAACAATTATACCCCCAAAGTGTGCTTTCTTGAAGAGTTCTATTCACACAATACAAATATTTAAAAAAATGTGAGTAGAATTCTTCAGGAGACCCTCAAAATAGAGTACCAGCTGTAGTGGGGTGAAAGACCAAAGTGCCGCAGGGCCCCCGAAATATCTGAAAGTCTAGGGGCCCGGCCATGGTAGGGTTGTCAGCTCCAGACTGAAAAATTCCTGGAGATTTGGGGGGTGGAGCCTGGAAAAAGTAGGGTTTGGGGAGGGGAGGGACCTCAGCATGGTATAAGTCCATAGAATCTATCCTCCAAAACAGCCATTTTCCCTAGGGGAACAGATCTCTGTGACCTGGAGATAAGTTGTAATTCTGGTAGATCTCCGGCTACCACTGGGAGGTTGGCAACCTTAGGCCATGGGTTAATATGGCCCTGGGCCTGACATCTCTTCTTGTTAAAAATGGAAGAAATGGGGGCTCAGTGAGTCTAACTCTAAACTGGCCCCAAACATGGCAATTTCACTGTTTTGGAGCCAATTTGACCCCACTGAGCCCTTGTTGCTTCCATTTCAAAACAGAAGTCACATCAATGAAAGGGGGCCACATCCGTGTAAGGTAGGCCAGTATGATTATCCTCTGTATATTACAGCTGGGAGGGAGTGTGGGTTGTCTCAGTTTGTTGTTGCCCTGAGACAAGACTTGGACCAGCAACCTCCAGGACCTCAGTTTAGCCTCTGGTGGTGCAATCCAAAACAGAGTTACACCCTTGTAAGTCCATTGAAGTCAATGCATTTAGATGGGCATAACCCACTTAATACCACACTGTTAAGGAATATGATATATACAGTTGCCAAATCCAGGATGGGATATTCCTGGGGTTTTGGGGGTAGGGCCTGGGGAAGATGAGATTTGGGGAAGGAAGGGACCTTAGCGGGATAGAATGTCATAGAGTCCACTCTCCAAAGTAGCCATCTTCTTCAAGGGAACCAATCTCTGTAGTCTGGGGATTAGTTTAATTCTGGGAGCTCTCCTGGCTCTACCTGGAAGTTGACAAACCTACTGATAGACCGACACTATATGCATAAGCAGTTTGTTTTTCTCTTTCTGTCCCCCTGCCTGTAATGATCTTGGGTAGGAGTCTCTTATGGCTGATGTCATGAGCTGCCTACCTTGTTCCATCTTCTTTGGTCTAGGTGCATGCTGCTACACTTAAAAGACGGTTGCTTCAGCTGGACCCTGCCAGGATCCCTCAGTAAATGAGGTTACACTGCAGAGTTCTTCCACACACTCTTGTTGGAGGTATGAGGTTGTCCACAGTGAAAGTGGTGAGATGATGGCGGTGGGGGAGAAGATAATCCAAGTTGCACTGAAAGAAACGAGACCCTTCTCCACGGGGCATCACGTAATACAGAGAGAACTTGTGGAAGACTTTGTCACCTGCCAGCACGGTCTCAGTGGGGTACCCAAAGAGGCCTGAGCCAACCACTACAGAATGTTAAGCAATATCTGAATGGCATCTCCATGGCAACGTGCACACACACAACATTCCAAACATCATTCGTCCAGAGATTTCAGCAGCCTTGCACTTTCAGCTCAGCCAGCCAAGAGAGAGTCTGCTTGTTCGAACTTCTCTTGACGCCAAAAGAAGTGATAAGCATTCCTTTCGCATAGCCCTGAATGGATTTGTGGATCTAGCTTTTGGACAGGAACTTTGAGATGAGTTTGGTCTCAACATGTAAAAGAGAGAGGGGACAGAAGCTATCTTCTTCTCTTTTTCAGTTTTCCAAATACTGGGAAGGGATCCCAGGTGTCCTTGGCCTCTGAAAGAACGGGAAAAGTTAGCTGTAGACTTGGATTGGGATGGCTAATATAAACACAATGTTGGCACAAATGTGCCTTGCGTGAAGAATTTTTCATTTTGCTTCCTTTATATATGTGTGTGTGTGTGCATGTGTGCATGTGTGTGTGTGTGATGTGTATACATGTGTGCATGCTTTGGCCTTTTATATGCTATAGCTGATTCTAGATCAAGGCATGTAGAAAAACTTTGATTTCCCTAATTTATCTGTATGGGCATGATGAAAGGGTCCTGGAATTAGGATTCTTCAGTCAGTGTTCAGATTATGGGGAGAAAAATATGGGGATCCTTAGTGGAATCTCCAAGCACCCACCCCTTCCTGACCCTCATTCTTTAATGGAGCTAGGAAGACTATCTCTTGTCCTCCTGATATGCTTCTCAAAATACCAGCTATGGGGGTCATCTCAACAGGTGACTGGCTGCCTTCTAGTTCCTCTGTAAGTCAAACACTGCCTCCAGCTCATTAGATGACCAAGTTGCTTGGAAGAAATGTTTCTCCACTCCCGGAACTCCATATTATAGTCCCAGCACTTGGCTTGGCAATTTATTCTTCCAAAAAAAATCAGTAATTTTGACAACGGACCTGATGGGATCTACTTGTCCATGAATCACCCTTTTTGAAACAAAAAAGTTTGGCAGATATGTCTGTCTGTTGGCCTGAGAGCACCATCACTCCCACTTATTTGAGACTTCAGACTCACCAAGAAATGGACAGGGATATTAACATAGGCCTAGAGGAAGCTTATCAAAGTACCCCCCTGCAGTAAATGTGGTTGGTTGTCACCCAGGCTGTGATGGATTGCTGTCAGCACAGCAGAGACCACTTGACTCAACTTGCTTTTGGCCCAAGGCAATGGCCCACTGGTACTTTTCTGGTACATTAAATGGCCACTTAGTTCCTTGGTCCTACCAATATTTGCACAGGTATACCTTGATAGTGATGCTATTGTAATGTTGACATGTGCGGCTGAGTTTTAGAATGCTGCCCTGGAATATAGTACTTGCTAGTTTCAATTGTTCTGAGCAACAGCCTAAATTCAGTTTCTGGTTTTAATTTTGGTATGAATTTCTTTTCTGTAAACGCCTTAGCCATGACAAAGAAAAGCAATATAAAGGTATCATCTGTATAAATAACAAAATGTTGCAGCAGCTCCTTTTGTGACATAGAACTGACACAGCGGTTTGTAGAATCTCATCTTACTTTCTTGCTGATGAAGCAAATCCAAGTTGTTAAAAATTACTTTGAAGTATGGCATTGTTTCTCTTGCTCTCTTCATTGAAAACAAACACTTAATTACTGCTCCTTAGTTAGATTTTCCTTTTGTGTGGCAGAGATTGTTAGTAAGTCTTAGATTCTACTCATAGTGATATCACAGCAAATCAGGCCTGTGATTTTGAAAAGCAGTATTTTATCTTGGGAAATGGATTTCCCTTTATAGTAAATAATACTATAATTCTGGCATTAAGACGAACAACCTATTATTAGTACCTTAATTTTCAAGAGAAGTAGGAGGTAGGAAGTTCTGTAGCTGGGAAATAAAAGAGAGATGTATCTTTCTCTTATCCTCCAACTTTATTTATGTATTTTTGTATTTGTTTATTTAAATATTTATATCCCACCTTTCCTTTTGGCTCAGCTTTGAAGCCTTCCTCCAACTTAAATTACTCTTTCATTGGTGGAAGAACCACTTATGTTAGAGGGAAGCTCTTTAGGCTGGAAAAGAGTAAAGAGTCCAGTAGCACCTTTAAGACTAACCAACTTTATTGTAGCATAAGCTTTCGAGAACCACAGTTCTCTCTGTCAGAGGCATTCTGGACTCGTTCCTATTTTGTGACTACAGACAGCTAACTCCTCTGGATCTTTAGGCTGGAGGAAGACTACCTGGAGGATGGTTAGATCCCCTCCACTGTGTAGGAGGCTAATCACATCAGCCAGATCTGTTTCCCGCTACAGCAATGAAGTGTGATGTAATGGTGACGTTCATTGCCATGGCACTCACTAATAGTTTTCTTGGTATTCAGTGCTTCTTTACTTGAGCATTTCTTCTTCAAAGCAAAGAATGAATCCTGGTTATTCTGCACCACACTAGAGCAGAAGATGCTCAGAAGAACCCATGAAACACCATTTTTGTGTCTGCAGGGAGCCTCCATTCAGAAATAGCTGCCTCCGTCATAAGAGGACACCTGGCTTGTAACTTCCCACCTTTTTGAGATTGGTTGCAGCAACCTATGACAGCCATTTTGTGATTGCTCTCTGTAGCAGCCATTTTTGTGGTGGCCTCTACTACATGTCCTCAAAATTCCACTGGTTCAGCAAGATTGGGGACCCCCATGCTACAGCCTCCTAGGTCCATATGGGAAGTGGCAAGCACTGTTAGGAAGCTAGGACCTTGAGGGAAACAGAGCAAGAGGCAAAAGAGAGATACCAAAGCTGAAATGAATGGACATTTTAAAAGATCCCTAGAGAAGCTGCAGAGGTACAAAGAAGTAAGAAAAGAGAGAAATGAAAACTAGACACTGGCAGAGTGAGCTGGAAGCCAGGACTGATGCTGGAAAAACAGCAAGGAAGTCTTTGGGCAGAAGAAAAGCCTTTTGAAAGGCAATTAACCTGCCCTTTGCTAGGGAGCAGGAAGAAAACTAATGTGTATGGTGTACGTAATAGCACCGAACAGAGGGAATACATAGCATGTAAAGAACTAAATGAGGTTTGCATAATTTGTGGGCTACCAAGATTAATTCTGTCTATAAACCAAATGTTGTGGCCTGTCAGGTACTTTACACTTTCCCTGCTCTTGCATTCCCAAACAGGTAGCAGAAGATGGCTCAGAGCCAAACTACAAGTGATGCCTGACACAGGTTGGACACTTGTCAGCTTCCCTCAAGTTTTGATGGGAAATGTAGGCATCCTGGTCTTGCAGCTGTAATGGAGAGCCAAGCTGTAAAACCAGGATGCCTACATTTCCCATCAAAACTTGAGGTAATCTGACAAGTGTCCAACCTCTGTAAGGTGTCACTTGTAGCTTGGCTCTCAGTGTGACCTTGGTGGGATGCTATATAAGAAGGGTTGCCGCTCCTTAGAAGGCACATATATGGCAAAAGGTAGTCAGCTAGTCAGTGCGGCCACAAGTGGCATTTTGGTCAAAGAGAAGGTCTCGCTCTCTGCCTCAATATTCTCTACATCAGGAGGGGGAAAAGGAGCAGGAAAGATAGCCCAAAGCAGCAGCACTGTTTAAAGAAGCTGCTTTTGAAGCACAAAAAAGCCTATGCTGAGTGAAAGTTACATTTGGCAACAATCTTAGCACTGCAAAGATCTTAGATGTGCAAGCACAGCAAATTCTTTTGACTGAAAAAGTACTTAAGGGCAGGTGGAAATGAGCCTTTCCCCTCTTATTCCTTCCGTTATATCGAAATATCCTCAGCAGACAACTGCCAAAAATGTGAGGGGGTGTGTGGGGAGCCAGTCACCTCAGTGAAAAATGCTACATACTAGAGATGGGCACGAACCAGAAAAATTCTGAACCGTGTGGTTCATGGGACATAATGTTTCACAAATCACGAACTTTCACAAACTTGTTCACAAACTGGTTCATTTGGTTCATGAAAACGTCACTTCCGGGTTAACAGAAGGTCTTCAGAGAGCCCTTCCCCCACATTGCCTAGGAAACTGATTGATCGGCGTCAGGCTGTCTGCAGTGATTAACTGAAATACTAACCAAATGAACCGGGCTAAAATTTGTCACTGCTGGTTCGCGAACCAAGAACTGGGCCAAGTTTGTGATGAACTTTGGTTTGTATTTCAGTTCATGCCCACCTTGTTTTAGTGTGAATTCTTAAAAACATAAAAACACACTTATTAAAGGAGAGAAGCAATACATTTTGTTTTGCTAAGAGAGCTATTCTCACTGTAACAAAGCCTTTTGTTCCTGCAAAATTACTAACTTCAGTAGTGGTTTTGGGCGCAGAATGTTTTTAAGACAAGCCTCGTGTCTTGTCTCTGTGTTGAGGGCTGCTAAAAGAATTTCCATCCCTTCCAGGCTCCCACACTGATCCCTTTAACTTGGGCTTCGCATACCAAAATGGGAATTTTCAGTCTTAATGAACAAGTGTTCCCATTCATTTGCTGGATAATGTCAAACTTTGTCTTAATAAGTTCCATATCCCCCCATGCTGCGAAAGCATTGTAACTGAACCAACTTTTATCAAACCTAAGTATGATTTATGAATGCTGTGGAACAGTGTTTTATTCTGAGCTGGCACGATAGAGGGTGCTTGTTTTGGATAGAAAGTGACCACTGTCTGAAAGTAACTTTGCAATGTTGTGCCGTTTTCTGTAGCAGTATAATAAACAATGCAAATTAATGCTTATAACTGTCCTGGCTCTGGATCTGTGCAACCTTGGTTCATTTACATGGCGCTCTGAGCTACAGTTTCTCCAACTGCAGATCTGGAGAGCTTGAGACCCAGGGAGCTAGGGTTGTTATGGGGGAGGGGAGGGTGGAATTTCTTTCGCCCAAATTTTCTTTTTAAAATAAAGTATTTGATTCCTCTTATTCTCTTTTCCTCTTTCAAAACAGGAATTCTCTTTGATTTCTCATTCTCTCTCTCTTTTTTTAAATCATGTGAAAGTGTAGATTCCCTCCCTTGTGGATTTCTACCTGTTGTTGTGCCACTGTAATATGATACAAAGAGTAAAAGCAATCTGATACAGCAAGGATATGTTCAGAGAAGCCCCAGCCTGTATTTGATTGTTTGTTTATTGCCTCACCTTGTTCTTAAATAGTATATAAACAAATAATGAATTGATCCTGGTTTTAGTTTAAACTTGTGATTTTAAGGATTGTTTTAAAAATTGTAAGGTATATTAGAGTTTTTATTGTTACTGGCATTGTTGTACTATAATCTTGATGTTATTGATGTCAATTGTTAAGGCTGTGAGCTATTGTAATGAAGCTTATGATGACAATGATAAATAAATATCTTACTTCTTAGAGAGCTAAATGAAAACGGAATTCCTTCATAAAAAAGGAATTCCTTCATGAAAAAGGAATTGATTCAAAACTGGCCCAGATTCTTAAAAAGAGGAATAGAAACAGTTTGCAGGATTTCATGTAAAAATTTGGTAAAGAGGAATAAGCAGGGCTTTTTTTCAGTGGGAACGCAGCGGAACGGAGTTCCGGCACCTCTTGAAAATGGTCACATGGCTGGTGCCCCCGCCCCCTGATCTCCAGATAGAGGGGAGTTTAGATTGCCCTCTGCACCACGCGGAAGGCAATCTAAACTCCCTTCTGTCTGGAGATCAGGGGGCGGGGGCACCGGCCATGTGACCATTTTCAAGAGGTGCCGGAACTCGGTGGCCATGTGACCATTTTCGCCAAGGGTGATTTAAACTTTAAAAAACTCCCCCCTTGTTCCAACTGACCCAAAGTGACGTCATTGTGCGGTCCTGAGTTCCACCACCTCTTTTTCCAGAAAAAAAACCCTGGGAATAAGAGAATTAACAACAACAACAATAACATTTGATTTATATATCAGCCTTCAAGACGACTTAACACTTACTCAGAGCGGTTTACAAAGTATGTTATTATTATCCCCACAATAATCACCCCGTGAGGTGAATGGGGCTGAGAGAGCACTGAGAGAGCTGAGACTGACCCAAGGTCACTCAGCTGGCTTCAAGCAGGGGAGTGGGGAATCAAACCTGGTTCTCCGGATTAGAGTTCTGCTGCTCTTAACCACTACAACAAACAACCCTACAGAGAACCAAAGGCAGCTCAGAGCCCTGTGTAATAAAGAGGAGTATGGTATATCTGTTCTTTCTTGCCTGCCCAGGACTCCAAAAAACATTGCAATTGGCAAGCACCTGACAGGCCACAATGCACTTGAAAACTGCATTAGAACGAATGAATGTGCCTCATACCAAGTCAGACTACTGAGCCAACTAGCTCACTATTGTCTCCTCCAATTGGCAGCGGCTGTTCAGCAGAGAACAAGCTTTCTAGTGCTTGCTGCCTGAAATCTTTAGGGACACTGGGGAGCAAGCCATCTGGATGGACAGCACGCACTCTCCTTCTCAGCCACAGCCCCTCTCCTGGCTGATTCTTCGCAAAAGGATGTCAGGTTGGTTTTCCTGCCTTATAGATCTTCTGATATATTCAAATGGTCTAGGAAATCAGCTTTGGGAAGACCTTCAGAATGCATTGCACCAGGCAGCACTTAGTCAACTCCATATAACAAGCCAGAACAATCCTCTAATTGGCTGCCATTGTAAAATGCAAAGACAAAATTAAATAGTTCTCAAAACGACATACAAATAGATAAAGAACGAACGCAGAATTTTTATCAAGCAGACGATAATGCAAAAGTGCAGTTAAAAGCAATCACAGTGTAGTTCATCAGAGTAGTACAATATCAATGTATACGGAAATGGCTTCTAACAAAATCCAGGTATCACAGCACATTTATCACCATCTGTATGAAGCAGAGTTCCTAGGGAGCTGGCAAACTGCCCAGCGACCACCCACCACCCACCGGTATCCTGAGCAAATGCACAGTGTGTGTGTTCCCCGCCAGGTGCAACAACAACAATTCCTGGAATCTTTATCCAGGTTGCCTGCCCCTTTGTTAGCACCACATGTGACAGCCATCAAGATGGAGCTCAGGTGTGAGCCATCAAGATGGCAGCCATCAAGATGGAGCTCAGGTGTGAGAGCTCCTTCCTGTAAGTTGTCCCCAGACGGGCTCACCCAAAATGGCCCTTGTTGCCCTTACATCAAGGGAACTGAACTGTGACCCATGGGTGACCCCCCGGGTCAATTCTTCTCTTCCTGTCCTTCCAAGGAAGAGATACAATCTAGCATTTGACATTCTCCGGTCTCTTTCGTCTCCTAGGTGTCCCATAACGGGTGCTTGTGAGAGCCATTTCCAGGATGGGAATGCTTGACAGCCCGTTTGGTGTAGTGGTTAAGAACACGGGACTCTAATATGGAGAGCCGGGTTTGATTTCCCACTCCTCCACTTGAAGCCAGCTGGGTGACCTTGGGCTAGTCACAGTTCTCTGGAGCTCTCTCAGCCCCACCCTCCTCACAGGGTGTATGTTGTGGGGATAATAATGACATACTTTGTAAACTGCTCTGAGTGGGCATTAAGTTGTCCTGAAGGGCGGTATATAAATCAAATGTTATTATTATTGTTATTATTATGATGATTGTGCTGACAGAGAAACTTCTTAGAACGAATGTGAGGGTTTTGTAGCCCCTAAACTCTCAATAGTGTGATTTAGTGCGTGGTTGAGAGATTTCTCCATATCTGCAATTCAGGGTAGAGGGAGTTCAATTGGATAAGCTAATGTATTACTTGGTATATGGCAACTTTATAGGTTCACTCTACCAAATGTGGACAAATACTTTCTTTTAAAAGTACGGGCAGACAGTCAAAATAATCAAAAGGAAATAGCCCATAATGCTCAAGGTGTTCAAATAAATGTTTATAACTTTACCACTTTGAGCATCATTAGACATTTATTACTTTTCTTATATTAGATAATTAGGAGACAGAACGTTGATGGAGGAGGAGTATATGAGGCAATAAATGGCTTTCATAGATGCTTAATGCCAAAGGGAAGCATAAGATATTTTATAACTGCAACCTTGTTTTATCGCTGCACAGAGTCCATTCTCCCACTCTTGAATGCTAACGTTATCACCCAATCAGGTACATGAAAATGACCAAGAAATACATTCTAAAATAAAAAGAAAGCTGGTTGGTATGTTTCTCTGTTTTCCTTTCTGGATTGATACATTCAAAACTGCTGTATTGTCTGTTAGGGTTAGAGTCCCTCTGCACAATACTTTTGACACATATTCTTCATGTGTCAGGAGACGCAATGTTAGCCAAGAAGCATAGTTTTAAATGACAGAGCCGGCAGAGATCACTCCGGAAGGGATGGATTCTCTCACAGCCCTCTGCTGTCTCTGACATCTCCCCTTCCAGAGCCTTTGCCCTGCCGAGGCTTGGTTAATTCAAAGTTTTAAGCAGTGAGGGCACCAGGGTAAAAGCTCCAGAAGGGGAGACAGTCCAACATGCTAGAGGTGGAGGAGGGCTGTGAGAATATCTGTCCCCTCTAGATTGATCTCCTCCAGCTCTGTCTTTCAAAACTACATTTCCCAGCTAACATTGTGTCTCCTGACACTTGACAAACAAGCACCCAGGCGTCTCGTGTAGAGAGACTCAGTCCTTATTTTATAAAAGGGTCTTACAGTGCAACCCTATGCAGAGTTATTCCAGGAACAGCATAGGACTGCACAGTTCTTAGCTTCTCCCCCGTAGTTCAGTCCTTTAGCACTTGAGTAAGATCTGTATATGGGAAATCATGTGGAGTGAGCCAGTTCCTGTGTCCTACTCCCTGGCCAGGTTGAGGTTGAGGATCATGGGAAGTTGATTGCATAATTCTTCAACCCATATGGTTTTGTGCACACTACAGCCATGAAACTATGGAGAAGTGGTACCCAAAAGTTCCTGCAACATACAGACAGATTCCTAGTAAGTCTGAGTCCAGTGGCGCTAACAGAGACCCACAAGATTTTCAGGATATAAGCTTTTGAGAGTCAAAGCTCT
Source organism: Eublepharis macularius (assembly GCF_028583425.1). Classification (NCBI taxonomy): domain Eukaryota; kingdom Metazoa; phylum Chordata; class Lepidosauria; order Squamata; family Eublepharidae; genus Eublepharis; species Eublepharis macularius. The sequence goes on along the minus strand of NC_072796.1, from coordinate 122,001,300 downwards.
TTCCTCTTGTATCTGATGAAGTGCCACTGGATTCAAATCCTGCTGTTCCACTGCAGGCCAACATGGCTACCTACTGTACCTAAAACTTTCTGTTCACACATTGGATGCTTGAACAGCTACCATTTCGTCTCACTTCCTGTTTGCTGCTTGCAAATATGGAGGCAATTTTTCAATGGGTTGTTCATCTCTTTGTAGTTGTTTGGTAAGTTGCTCCAACTATTCCTTCCTAACAGTAATATGGCATAATCACCTTTTCTCATGTGTGAGTTCTCTCATAGTCCAATGGTGTTCTACTTCCCTTTCCCCTCCTTACTGCACCACTGCTCCACTCAGCAGGCAGGCAGGCAGGCAGGCAAATAAACAGTTGAACCAGTCACAAATAAAAGCTGTGTTTGAAACAATCTTACAATTTGGTTTTCATCTAAGTAATTCTTAGCAATGTTAATGACTGCTGAGCTGGATTTGCAGTGGTGTTTTTTTGTTGTTGCAAAAACCTGATGCAACCCTGTCTTGCAGGCATTCTAGTCATTGGGTATCACATTGAACAGAGAAGAGGGATCAAGATGGGTAGCCATGTTAGTCTGTCTGCAGGGCCGGCAGGCCTATTGAGGCCAGGTAGGCGGTGGCTGCAGGTGTGGGGTGCCGGAGGGGGCACCGGAGGAGGCGTGGTGGGCGGAAGCGCACGCCACAAAGCACCAGCCTCCTACCCTCCCACCCCGCGCCGCTGCCGCCGCCAGCACAGCCCCCGGCCAGGTGCAGTCACCGCAGGCAGGCATCTGCGGCGGCGCAGGCAACCGAGCGGGAGAGCTCGGAGGCCGCCCGCCACAGCAATCGTGACGTCATCACGCAGGCCGGTACATGCGTGGTAAACCCTTGCGCCGCCCCTGTCTGTCTGTAGCAGGAGAAAAGAGCAAGAGTCCAGTAGCACCTATAAGACTAACAAAATTTATGGTAAGGTATGAGCTTTTGTGAGCCACAGCTCACTTCTTCAGATATCAGGTATTAGCAGGGCTTTTTTTCAGCTGGAATGCAGTGGAACGGAGTTCTGGAACTTCTTGAAAATGGTCACATGACTGGAGGCCCCGCCCCCTGATCTCCAGACAGAGGGGAGTTTAGATTGCTCAGTGGCGTGGAGGGAAATCTAAACTCCCCTCTGTCTGGAGATCAGGGGGCGGGGCCACCAGCCATGTAACCATTTTCTGCAAGGGCAACCCACTGAGTTGCACCACCTCTTTTCCCAGAAAAAAAGCCCTGCGTATTAGGCAAGCCAGATCTTCAGATACCAGGTACCTGGCCACATATTTTGTTAGTCTTATACATGCTACTGGGCTCTTGCTCTTTTCTACTGCTACATTGAACAGACTTGGTGATTGGCTCAGGAATGATGGACACGATCGACCGTGATAAGTTTGACTCTCAAATATATTTGTCATGAAATTCATGATAGTCTTACTTTCAGGCCCTGTCCTAACTCTACTGAGTGATGGAATGGATGAGCCAATAGCTAAGCAACCTTTGGGGTCTGTAGGCTAGGTTATAGAAGGAGGTTAACAGAACTTATCACAATGGGAATTGATAACAACCTGGCTTACATGTCTCACTCATAGGTTAAGAAAGAGGAACTCAAATTTGAGGAACTATCATGTTTTTATTCCACCCTTCCCCCAAGGAACTTATTATCTCACACATGGTTCTCCCTTTCTCTATTTTATCCTTCTAAAAACTCTGGAAGAGATAGAATGATCCAAGAATATGGAATGAATTTCATGGTGATTTGTACTCAGGTCTTCAAATCCTGAGCTTACAGCTAACAACAACAACAACATTTGATTTGTATACCGCCCTTCAGGACAACTTAATGCCCACTCAGAGTGGTTTTCAAAGTATGTTATTATTACTCCCACAACAAACACCCTGTGAGGTGGGTGAGGCTGAGAGAGCTCCAGAGAGCTGTGACTAGCCCAAAGTCACCCAGCTGGCTTCAAGTGGAGGAGTGGGGAATCAAACCCGGCTCTCCAGATTAGAGTCCTGCTGCTCTTAATCACTACACCAAACTGGCTCTTTTAGTCCAATACTCTAATCAGGACACCACACTGGCTGTCAAAGATCACTGCCCGGAGAACTGTTAGATTTGAAAGGCAGACTGGAAATACTCCAGTTAAATAAATAAACAAAGCCATGTGTGAACCAGTTTATTTGCTCATATGTTAAGTTTCATTGTCTTCATGCTGGTAATCTCTTAAACCCAAGTATCCAGTGTGGTGGTGGAGAGTGCCATCAAGTCATAGATGATTTATGGCAACTCCTTGTGGGGTTTTCATGTCAGGAGACTAACAGAGGTGGTTTGCCATTGCCTTCCTCTGCAACTCTGGTCTTCACTGGAGGTCTCCCATCCAATTACTAGCCAAGGCTGACTCTGCTTAGCTTCTGTGATCTGACAAAACCAGGCTTGCCTGGGCAATCCAGGTCAGGTCAAGTATTCAGTACATAGGGTATAATTTTCTAGTTGATATTATAAGATAGTAAATATGTTTGAATGTTGCTATTATGTGGGTTAAGTACTAGGACAGTGTGTAATCTCCATAAATGAGTACAATATGAAATCAATTTTTCTGACCCAAACAGATTTTCTTTCTTTGTTTCTTTCTCTTTCTCTTTCACTCACACCCATGCATACAAAACATGTCTGCCACTTTTGACAGTTAAATCCAAACCCATCAGTTTTGTATCCTGTGTGTATGTATTTTGGTTAAAAACAAGTTGCAATGCACCATGGGTTTTATAGTGTTAACATTGCTTAAATAATAGAGCATTTGTTGGATGAAAGCTCAGTGGATCTGCTACAAGTAACGTAAGCTTTGATGTGGCTGCCTTCATTTCAGAACATGTGTAGCCAAGTCTCCAACTTTGCATTAAGCTTCATTTTTGTGTTATGTTGGTAGAACTCTTTTAAGCAACTGTCCATTTGCGATTGGAAGACTGGAGGTAACCCATATGGCCTAAGACGCAGAGGAGGGCTTGGACTCCCACGCATCAGTCGCATTTTTTTTTGTACCATAATCAGATATAACAGACTACTGGCAACTAAACAAGACAGATAAGAAAAGTCCAGTGGAGACTGTAGGAGTTCCTATGCAAATATTTTCTCAGAAAATGTATACTATTCTTTTCAAATAACCAGAGAAATCTGGTTCATTTTAACTATGGTATTCAAGCGCATAAATAAAATCCATGTTTCATTAGTCTGCACATGATGGGGCAATTTTGGGCTTGCCTTGAGATTGTGACATTTTCCCCATCTATGTCTTGAAGAAAGGATAAGTTGAAGAATGTTGCCATCTTAGTGAGGAAGGAAAGAGAGTTTGTGAAGAGCCAGAGTACAATCTTAAACCCCAATTTCTCTAGGTAGGGGAGGGGGAAACATGAGGGAGGTTTATAAAATTATAGGGTGGAGAAAATGGATAGAGAGAACTCTTGCTCTCTGTATCACAGAATATTAGAAATCGAGGGTACCAAAGGGAGTTGATGGGCAATAGATTCAAGATGGACAAAAGGAAGTACTTCTTTACTCATCAAGTAATTAAGCTACAGAATTTACTACCAGGGGACATAGTGATGGCCAGAAGCATAGATGGTTTTAAGAGAGACGGATTCATGAAGGATAGATCCATCCATGGTTCCTCGGGGAATCGTTCCCCGAGACCATGGCGGGTGGTGGGGCAGGGCTGGGCAAGAGCAGTGGTGGCAGTTGGGGGGCCGGGCCTGCCTCACTGCGTTGCTCTGGCACTGTCTCCATGGCCATCCATGATAACACAAGGGAACCTCCACATTCAAAGGTATTTAGTTAGTTAGTTAGTTTATTCAACTTAACAGCCCATAGGCCATACACTATAACAAAGTTTAAAAATAAAAAATAACAGTTAAAGAAAAGGTTGCCATGTCCATAATGCAGCTTTTGCAAAGGCTGCTCAGTAATAGTCTTAATTTCAAGTAGTTGGGAATGTTCAAATACCTCAGTAGCCATTTTTAAAGGAATCTCTCTCTGGCTAGTTCATGCTTTGGACAGTGAAAGAAGGTACAGGACAGCGAGTCAACTTCAGCCGAAGGGCAAGCACAGAACCGCTGGTCTGATGGTACCTTAATGAAGCGGTCCTTCATCTGGGCTGTTGGCAATGCATTGCAATGTGCAGTCATATATGACTGCCTCAGTTTTGTAACTACCAGCATACTAAGGTAATGAGGTGGGTCAAACTGGGTAGAATATTTAATTCCCACATAGATTGGGGAGCATTTTTTGCAGCGTCCTTTTGAAGGGAATCCCAGTCCTGCTTAAGCAGCTTCAAAGGTAGTAAACTAGTGCTAACAGCACTAATAGGCAGCAACAAGGCCATTTTGCTCTGTTTGTTGGCCTTCCAGGGCAGACTGGTTGGCCACTTCCTTAAACAAGGTGCTGGACTAGATGGACCACTGGTCTGATCCAGCAGGGCTCTTCTTATGTTCCCCTCCCTCCCCAGAGTTTTCTTACTAATTCAGTCATCAACTAGTATATTTTTAGTTGATTGAAATGTTAATACGATTCCAGCTGCTGGATGATTGACCTTTATGGCAAATCATTGAGAAAACTAGATCGCATTTCCTCAGAGGGAAAGTATCGCCAAGTATCACCACCAGTCTCCACTGCTCCTACATCTAAAAGGATGAGATGGGCTGCTTCCACACACGTTGGATAATCCACTTTCAATACTCTTTAGTGAACATTGAAACTGATTTTCCATGTGTGGAACAAAAAATCCACTTCCAAAGGATTGCAAAAGTGCATTGAAAGTGCGTTATTCAACGTGTGTGGAAATGGCCATGGTGTCATCTCTAGATTCCTTTACCACTTGGAGTCTAGAAGTGGGATGCAAGACTTCATCTAATATACAATTTCCCTGGTGCCTAGAAGATGGCAGTGATACAGCTCAACATGGAATAACATCCGAAAAGCAACATAAAAAGATAGTACAGGGCCTGGAATATCAGTACATAGAGCTCAAGACGATCTGTGTCACTGAATGTTTAGCAGACTAGCGGTGGATAAATGCAAAGAAATTCTTTTGTTTGCTAGATTGTCGAAGGCTTTCACGGCCGGAGAACTGTGACACTGAGAGATCTCTTGTCTTTTGATGCTACACCTCTGAAGATGCCAGTCACAGCTGCTGGCGAAACGTCAGGAATTACAATGCCAAGACCACAGCGATACAGCCTGGAAAATCCAAAATAACCATAATTATTTTTTTTGTTTGTTCATTCCAGAAATCTGAGGAGGACTCTTAAAAGAATCTGAGGTGAAGGGGTTTTTTTTATCCAGGTACAGAACAGAGAGAACAGGTGACTGAGAGGAATGAAAATGGCTGATTCTGCACATGTTGGATAATGCACTTTCAATGCACTTTAGCAATTGTTTAGAAGTGGATTTTTTGTTTCACACACAAAAAATTCAGTTCCAAATGGTCTCTAAACAGGATTGGAAGTGCATTATCCAATGTGTGCGGAATCAGCTATTCTTCTGCTGTACATTTCACTCAACAAAGTAGGACTTACTTCTGAGTCGTGGGTTGTAGCTTTGTGAGGCTGCCTTTTTTGGTAGTCTCCCATTCTTTCTCAGTTTGGGGTCAGTAAGTTCTCCCTTTTCAATGGAAAAATAGAAAGTGGAATCCCTTTTGGATTCTCGGATGAGGCACTGCTTCCTAAAACTCCTGTAGTCCCCAAATCTCTTGCAATTCTGCAATGTACCAGGCAGCTAAAAAGAACATCGAACTACCTACATTGAAGTGGGTACCGTTTATTACTTTGTTTATGTGTTTCTTTATCTCTTTAATTTATTATTTATTAAATTATTTATATCCTGAAACATTAGAAACATTATTGCACACAGGTTACACTTTTAGAGTTCCACATGAATCAAATTTTTGTAGTTCATTGGCTTGAATGATTTCAGAAGGAAAAAGGAAGAGACGTGTCATACAAGGCTGTCTCTCATAAAGTCAAACTCTAGGTAGAAAATGTGACTCAATCAACGTTAAGCAAATTTGTGGAATACGATCCTTTTTTTTTTTGAAAATTTTTTTATTGGGTTAGAACATTTTTATTTTTACATTACAATCAATTTTCCCCTAATTTTTCGTTTCTAACCCCCTCCCTTTCCCCCCCTTTTGTTGACTTCCAACAGCTTTCCCACCCTCTGTCCCTTTTCCCTTACTTCTATTAAATTCCTCTGTCTAAAACAGATATACATTCTCCATTATATTAAGCAGTGCATCATTAACTCCTTTAATTATTATACACCCAAACTATACGTCTTTAGATAAACAATTTATCCCATTTTCCAGTTTTGAATAATTCTATATAAACCTATAAAAATATATAAACCATAAAAATTTCCCACATTTAAATCAAACAATTTGATTTATTCTCTATATATTACTCATTTCTACTTTTTATGGTAATTCTATATAACTCCTCAGATACTCAATCAATTTAACTCTTCTATACATTCAGTTTGGTGCATATAAATCTTGTCAAAGAAAGAAAATATTGTTAGTTAGTCAATCCTCATGTTTAAACCTTATCATTAATTATTCTCTATCAGTTGACCTATACATATCTATATATATCTCAATCAATTAATCTAACTGCTTATAAATTCACATTTCTCTTCCTCCCCCGGTAAAGTCACCCCTCTCTTTTATACTTTTATTATATTTCAGTAGTTCTCAAACTGCCACAGTTTTCCTCCCACCTCCCATTTCTTCTCCAGGTATTGTTTCAGCTTCTCCCAGTCTGTGTTGAACTGCCCTGAGTCCAGATCTCTCAGTTTTCTTGTCATCTTGTCCATTTCAGCCATATACAGCAATTTGTAGATCCAATCTTCAATAGTTGGTACTTCTTGTACTTTCCATTTCTGCGCATACAAAAGTCTAGCTGCTGCAGTCATATAAAAAATCAACGTCCTATGATGGGCTGGAATTCCCTCCATTCCCAAGTTTAGCAGCAGGAGTTCTGGGTTCTTATTTATTTGAAACTGTAAAATTTCACTCATTTCTCTTATTATTTCCCCCCAGAACTGCCTAGCTACCTCACACGACCACCACATATGATAGAGGGAGCCCTCATGTTTCTTACATTTCCAGCATTTATTAGAAGTATTCAAATTCCCTAGCGCAATCTTCTTTGGTGTCATGTACCAACGATAGATCATTTTGAAAATGTTCTCTTTAATATTGATACATGTCGTTGTCTTCATTGTAGTTTTCCACAAGTATTCCCATGCCTCCATTGTTATTTCTTTATTGAAATTTATAGCCCATTTCACCATCTGTGTTTTAACTATCTCATCCTCAGTATACCATTTCAGCAATATTTGGTATACCTTGGATATTCTTTTCTTGTCTTCTTTAAGAAGGGTCTGCTCTAGTTCCGAGTTCTCTGTTCGTATGCCCCCTTTTGCAAAGTCTGAGTTGTATAAATCTCTAATCTGTCTATACTGAAACCAATCATAGTTAGGTGATAGTTCCTCTTGCGTCTTTATTCTAAGTTTAGATACTTCAATCTTAGTTATTTCTTTGTACATTAAACATTGTTGTTCATTATCCACAGCTCTCGGATCTATCACCTCATATGGAACCACCCACAAGGGGGTTCCTTCTTGTAGGTAAGTTCTATACTTCTTCCAGATTGTAAATAGACTTCTCCTTACAAAATGATGCAGGAACATCGAGTTGACCTTTACTTTGTCGTGCCATAGGTATGCGTGCCATCCAAAAAATTTTTTATATCCCTCTAGGGCTAATAGTTTCTTATTCTTTAATGTCATCCACTCTTTTAGCCAAACTAGGCAGATTGCATCATGGTAAAGTCTCAGATTGGGCAGTTGCATTCCGCCTCTCTCCTTTGCATCTTGTAAAACTTTTACTTTCACTCGAGGCTTCTTGCCTGCCCAAACAAAATCTGATATTTTCCTCTGCCATTTTTCAAATTGTTTAGAGTCTCTGATGATTGGTATTGTCTGTAACAAAAACATTACTCTTGGTAACACATTCATCTTAACTGCTGCAATCCTGCCCAACCATGACAGGTTCAATCTATTCCATTTGATCAAGTCTCTCTCTATCTGAGTCCATAATTTTTCATAATTATTCTTGAACAAATCTATATTTTTTGCAGTCAGCTCAACTCCCAAGTATTTCACCTTACTAGTTACTTCACAATCCGTTGTTTCCATTAACAATTGTTGTTTCTGCTTAGTCATGTTTTTGCATAATATCTTTGACTTCTTTTTGTTAATGAAGAAACCTGCCAAATCTCCAAACTCCTTGATCTTGTCTATCACTTTTGGCATGTTCTCCAGTGGGTCTTCTACAATTAACATTATGTCGTCTGCAAATGCTCTGACCTTATATGAATAGTCCTTTATTTTTATTCCTCGTATTTCCTCATCTTGTCGAATTTGTATCATCAGAATCTCCAATACTAAAATGAACAACAATGGAGATAACGGGCAACCTTGTCTTGTTCCTTTACTAATCGTCAATTTTTTGGTCAATTCATCATTCACTACAATTGCTGCAGTCTGGTCTCTATAGATTTCCTTGATTGCTCTGACGAATCTTTCTCCCAGTTGTAGCTTTTCCATAGTGGCAAACATAAAGTCCCAGTTTAAATTGTCAAACGCTTTTTCAGCGTCTACAAAGAAGAAACCAACCTCTTTGTCACAACGCTTGTCGTAGTATTCAATAGCATTGATCACTGTCCTTAAGTTGTCTCTTATTTGTCTGTCTGGCAAAAAGCCTGCTTGTTCCTCCTCTATGACTTCCGAGAGCCACCCCTTCAATCTCTCCGCCAATATCTTCGCAAAAATTTTATAGTCATTATTGAGTAGTGATATAGGCCTATAATTTTTCACGCTAGTCAGATCTTGGCCCTCTTTTGGGATCAATGATATATTCGCTTCGCTCCAAGTGTCTGGAATTCTTTGATCCCTAAAAACTCCGTTCATCACCTCTTTTAGGAATGGTGCCAGTTCATTGGCCATTGTCTTATAAAATTTAGCCGTAAGTCCATCTGGCCCTGGCGCCTTTCCTAGATTTGCGGATTGTATTGCCATATTTATTTCCTCATCAGTTACTTCACTGTTCAGCTTATTTCTCCAAGCTTCCGAGATCTCTGGAAGTTTGGTTTTCTCCAAATATGATGCTATTGATTCTTTGTTTACTTCTTTTTTATTATACAGCTTAGCGTAAAATTTATAAAAGGCTCTGCTAATGGTAGTCTGCTCCAAATACGTTTTGTTTTCTTCACAAATTTTGTTTATTATTTTCTTTTCCCTTTTCTTCTTTAATTGCCATGCCAAATATTTCCCAGGTTTATTAGCACCCTCAAAAGCTTTTCAGTCTTTTAAGGTTCCACTCCAATTCTTTGTTACTCATTGCTGTTAACTGTTCTTGAAGAATTTTGATTTCCTGATGTATTTTCTTTTTCCCTGGTCTCTTTTTTAACTGTACTTCTTTGGCCTTTATTTTCTCCTCAATCTCTTGTCTTTTCTCCTCTTTCTTTTTCCTTGCTCTACCATTTAAGTCCATTAGTATGCCCCTTACAACCGCCTTGTACGCGTCCCAAACTTTACTGGTTGGTACTTCTTTATTCACGTTGTATTGTATAAAAAACTTAGTCTCTCTTCTCAGTGTTTCCATATTCTCACTTTCCTGTAACAGGTCCTCATTTATTCTCCAGGCTTTCCTTTTTCTCCTTTTTCCAAATTTCCACATAATTGGGTTGTGATCTGAGCCTACCATCGGCATTATTTCTACCTCCTTAGTCCATAGCGCTAAGTCCTTTGAGGCCCAGATCATATCAATTCTTGATAATGTAAGATGCCTTGCAGAATAAAAAGTAAACTGTTTGGTTTTAGGATATTCTCTCCTCCATACGTCTTCGAGAGTCTCTTGTTGAATCAACTCAAAAAAAAGCTTTGGCAATAGTCCTCTTTTCTTTTGTGCTTTTGTAGTCTTTTTGTCTAATTCCAAATCTGTCACTCCATTGAAATCTCCAGCAAGAATTATCTGGTCATATACAAGATCGTCTAGGTGCTTCCTTAAGTCCTCAAAGAAGCTTTCCTTTGCCCCGTTAGGTGCATAAAGTCCGACTACCAACACTCTCTTTAAGTTCCAATTACATTCCACTGCTACAAATCTAGCTTCCACATCTCTCATAACAAATTTTGGCTGCAGCTCCTCTTTTATATACAACACCACTCCTCTTTTTTTCTTGTTGGAAGCCGCTACAAATTCTTTGCCCAATTTTCCAGATTTTAAATATTTTACATCCTGTTTTCTAATGTGGGTCTCCTGCAAACAAACAATATCACATTTTTGTTTTAGTAGCCAATGAAAAATATTATTTCTCTTATTCGGTGAGTTTAGTCCATTTACATTCCAAGATAATACTTTACACTCCATATTCATGGTTTTGTTGGTAAGTCTTTTTCATTGTCCTTGATAAATCTCTCCATCTCCCGCTCAGATCTGATGCGTTTTTTTGCCCCTCCAAACTCAAAGGACACTCCTTCCGGTAACTCCCATCTGTATCTGATATTCATGTCCTTCAAAGTCTGAATTAGCACTCTATATTTTTTCCTGTCCAATAACACTGATCTGGGCAGTTCCTTCATTATAATAATCGTCTTGCCATCAATCTCCAATGGATCTTGAAATTGTTTGGTCACAATCCTCTCTTTCATATTTCTAGTTGTAAACTGCACAATCACATCCCTTGGTAGTTTCCTCTGGGTTGCAATTCTCGAGTTCACACGATACGCCACATCTAGGATAGCCACAATTTCCTCCTCCTCCTTCCCCAGGTAATCAGCCAACACCTCAGTCATCTGTTCTTGCGCTGACTTCCCTTCCACTTCTGGCAGACCGCGAAAACGAAGCTGCTTCTCCATGTGTTTAGTTTCTGCAACTGACATCCTCCCCTTCACCAGCCTCATCTCTGTTTGTTGCGTGTCTATTAAATTCTCCATCGCGTCTTCTACTGTTTTAACTCTCTGCTGCGTTCCTTGTAATTCACTGCTAATCGTTTCCACACCTTTTTTCACTTCTGACAGCTCCGACTTTACTGTCTGTGTAACTTCCTTGACCTCTTTAATAAGCTCCAATTTCGTGTCCTTAAGTTCTTTCATCATGTCTATAAGTTTTTTGTCCAAGTTTTCTATTGCCGATTGCCACTCTTTTTTCGACATCGTGGGGCTTGCTTTAGCTCGCTCCCACGAATCTGCTCTCTTCCTCAGCTCCGTGGCGTATAATTAAACGTTTTCCTTTTTTTTAAATGTCCCAATCTTTGCCAAAATTAATTTTTTATATCCAAAATGTCGGGCGTCTTTTCTCTATGGTTTCTCTATGTTATTATAATCCAAGATGGCCTACTTCCTCTTCCGCTGAAGCCACGACCCTTCCACTTTCAAAGATGGCGATTCCCCACTTCCTGTCCTTTGGCAAGGGCCGCTTCCCTCCAGCCACTCTATTGTTGTTACGCACTTCCTGTCTCCCGTCTTCCCACAGCAGGTCTCGCGATGGTGTCTTTTTCCCACAGCTCCAAAACCACAGGTATTCAAAACAATAGTCCGATTTTTGTAATAACTTCTTTAAACTTAGTCTCTTTTAAAATACAACTCCTGCCGAGTCTTCACCTCCTTTTCGCTAGTCTGTTGCAGTTTAAAAGTCTACTTTCTTTCCTCTCTGTTTTTGTCAATCTGTCCCGTTTCAAGAGATAGCGATCTTTACCTTCTCTCCAGCTTTCTCGGGTTGTAATCGCTGTTTCGATCTTAAATTCTCCTCTCGACTTCCCTCCCCGATCGAAGCTTGGGTATGTAGGTCTTATGCCAGCCGAATTGGCCCCAAAATTGCCGCAGAGATTATAGCCGACCCGTCGCAAGGTGGGACCTCAAGGATCGGGGGGGAGACTCCTTGTGTAGAGCCCCCCCTCGTCCGAGATCTAACTCACCCTAGGGTCTTGAGCGTTCTTTGCCTGCTCCCCGCCTGAGAGCAGTCGGCCGCGGGTTATTTTCACCCCTCCGGCCGATTAAAACGGCAATCCGGTCAGCTCCACAAATGGAGCTGCGTTAGACCTCCATGAATCCCAAACCGGAAGTCGTGGAATACGATCCTTGATACACATGTACATATGGAGCAGCCTTATTCTGAGTCAAACCATTGGTCTATCAAGGTCAGCATTGTCTACTCTGAGGGGCAGCTGCTCTGCTTGGTCTTCAAAGCCCTTCATGGCCTGGGGCCCACAGATGTGAAAGACCATCGCGTCCCATATATCCCTGTGTGCCCCCTACTGTAAGGATCTGCCAAGGATCTTCCCCAAAGACTCTTCCACTGGTTTAGAAAAGCTTTATTGGAAAATTCTAGTATCATGATCTTATGAAGAACAATTGTCAGGAATGACACAGAGTCACATTTCATAAGCACAGGGCTTTTTTTCAGCTGGAAGGTGGTGGAACGGAGTTCCGGAACGGCGGAGGGCAATCTAAACTCCCCTCTGACTGGAGATCAGGGGGCGGGGCCACCAGCCATGTGACCATTTTCTCCAAGGGCAACCCACTGAGTTCCACCACCTCTTTCCCCAGAAAAAAAGCCCTGCATAAGCATATATCATTCACAGGCTAACATTCCTCCTCCCTTCCTAGAGGCAGGCCACTATCTGCACAGAGGAGAACACAGAAGCCATTTTCACACGCCTGTAACCTCCAGAAAATTGCGCAAAACTTATGGCACGACGGCATCTTCATAGAGTGATTTCCCATTTAATGGTGTGATTTCTGATGTCATTGTGCCATTAAATGGGAAATCATGCTATGAAGATGCCATTGTGCTGCGAGTTTTGCATGATTTTCAGGAGGGTTTACAGGCGTGTGAAAATGGCCAGAGTTCAAGGTTCTTTCTCAGCGGCTGGGAACTAGCATAAGAGAGATAACTTTAGACAGAATTCACATCCTGGGAGAGTTGAGAACCACAGCTGTAACAGATAAACATAGCATCACAACCTCCATCTTCCCTCTCCGCCGCCCCCAGGTATGGGTATAGCAAGATGCTGCAATCATCTTGACACCAGGGCCGGCGCGCCCATAGAGGCCAGGTAGGCGGTGGCCTGAGGCGCGAGGGCCCTGGAGAGGCACCGGAGGGGGTGTTGGGGGCGGAGGCACACGCCGCGGAGCTGGCATGGCTCGCCCACAGTTGCTGCAGCCAGCCAGCCCCGTGCTGCCGCTGCCACACGCCCCCAGCCGGACACAGCAGCCACGAGCCACTGCCGGGGCAGCATGCAGAGCATGGAGCAGCCTCCGCCTACCACCCAGCCATCCGCTGGCAAATGCCCTGGCTTGCGCTGCGCGATGATGTCATCGTGTGATGATGTCATCGTGTAGTCCGTGATGCGCGTGCGCTGCGCATGCGGGGGAAAGCAGTTGCCACAGGTGCCAGAGACCCTGGCACCAGCAGTGCTTGACACCTACTGTCTTCAGGCTGCCACCTGCTCGCTGCTTCCCCACATACAATGGTGCATATGGCACTTACCAGACTTCAGACCTTTCCCATCACAACTCTTTAGAATGGGTTCCCTGAAGAAGTGAGGGGAGCCCCCTGATTGGAGATCTTCAGGAGGGTGCTGCAAATTATGAGCTGAAGCTTATGATGGGGCATGAACACCAGGGATTTGGGGGGGGTGGAGGCAATTGGACCTTTTATTTTATCTAGTTTTAATCTGTATTGTTTTAATTATTAGCTGTAAGCCACCTTGCACCAAGAGGAAAGGTGGGGTACAAATGGTCCAGAGGCTGCAGCTATTGCAAAATGCCGTAATCAAGACAATGAGGAAAACCCCAAAACAGCTGAAGTGAAAACTAAAGGGAAAAAGATGTGTATGGATTAGGGTATAAATCGAAGCAGTATGGGGCCAGAGCCAACAGAAAAAACCTGTGTGGAAATCCCCATTGTCTCGCATCAGCTATATAATGAGCAAAATTTCTGGATGCTGTTTTAGCCTTTAAAATCTTGTGGCCTTGCAATGGTTGCCAGGGCCATTTTTACCCATCTTGGCATAGTGCTAAACTCACAGAACGAGGATGTCTTCATGGCGTGATTTCTGAAATCATCGCGCCATGAAAACGGAATCATGGCGCGATGACGTCAGAAATCGTGCTATGAAGACGTCCTTGTTCCGTGAGTTTACAGCCCATGTATAATGCCATAGAGTGTACCCTCCAAAACAGCAATTTTCTCCAGGGGAAGTGATCTGTTACCTGAAGATCGGTTGCAATTCCAGGAGATCTCCAGCTACCACCTGGAGGGTGGCAGCCCTCGGCATCACAGACCTGTCTTCCCCATAGTACAACCACATAACTGCTCACCCACAACTTAGAACTCTCTTTCATGAATAGAGTCATGGGATGGCTGCCCATGTACTGCAAATAAGCTTGCCAACCTCCAGATAGGGCCTGGAGTTCTCCCAGAATTACAATTGATCTCCAGACTACAGAGATCAGGTCTCTGGCAGCTTCAGAGGGTAGATTTTCTGTCGGGTTGCCATCTAAAGTTGGGGAAATCCCTGAAGATTTGGGGATGGAGTCTGGAGAGGGTGGGATTTGGGGAGGGGAGGAGCTTCAGCAGGGTATAATGCTATAGACTCCACCTGCCAAAGCAGCCCTTCTCTTCAGATGAACTGATCTGTGTCTCCTGGAGTTGTTGTAAGTCTGGGAGACCTCCAACCACCTCCTGGAGGTTGGCAACCCAGATGCTATGGTATCACATCTCTGCTGATATCCTTCCCCTCCTCAAACTCCACTCTCCTGAGGCACTGCCCCCAGATCTGCAGGAATTTCTTAAGCCAGGGCTGACCATCATAACTTTAAAGAGTCCGTGTGCTAGTCCCACACTGGGCCAATCAGAGAGGCGGCCGGGAGGGACATTTGGCCTAAGCATTAAGGTGAAAAGGGCCTTTAGATTTAAATCCTTGATAACTTTTTGGACATTTTATAAGTTTTGCATCTTGTTTTTATGTACATCATGTATCGTCCTTTTTTATTTTTATTATGGCTACTGGCCTCAACAGCTGGAAGTGGCCTGGACCTCTCTGGACCTCTAAAAGGGCTTCGTTCCATATCTAATAATGTGTGCATTCTCATATGATTAAAAAGAAAAGATCAGATTAGAGAAATACAGGCCATTGTGAATCTCTGGAATTAATTTTTCCTACAGTATAATTCATCCCAAAGACTGGTAACATCCTGTACAACCGTAGCAAACAACAAACAGGAATCATGGCGCTCTGAGAAAGAAGAACAATTCCTTCTGTGGGGAAGGGGGAGAGGGAGGGGGAGGTACGAGACGCTGCCATTTCTTAGGGCACACATTAAAATCATCCCAGTAATTATTAAAGGAGTGAGAGCAGGCAACTGTGCCCCAAACTTTCCATGATGAGATGGGGCTGGGGGTGTCACGATTGACCTACGAGTCCTTTCTACATTTAGTTACAGCAGACATGTGAGATGATGTTGCTATGCACGGAGTTTCTCCACCCTGGGAATGCTGTAGCCACTGACCTGAGACAGGGGAATTCTCACTGTGAGGGTATTGCATCATGCAGCTTCTCTAATGGAGGACTTTTTCCAGGAGATGCGGTGAAGACATGCAGATCAGCAGCAGTCACTGGTTTTCTTGTGTAATTTGGACATACCGAGCTCAATTTGTCTCCATTTTGAGGGTTTTCTTTTTACCAGAACATGTAAATAATGGATAGTGATTTAGATTTTATGTTTCTGAGGAAGTTGTAAATAGTGAGCATGTATAGACGTGGGCACGAACAGCATTACGAACGGAAAAAACCCACGAACAGCCCGTCCATCTGTTTGCAAATTGGCCGTTTGTGAGGCTCCAATCTAAACGAACAAGTGGTTGTTGCAAGCCTAGTTCGTTGCCTTCGTCAGCTGTTCATCAAGCCAGACAGCCTGGGGCCTTTCAATCAATTCCCCTGGCAGCGGCAGGGACTGAACTCTCTCTGAACTCTCTCTGAACTCATTCTGGCTTTCTTTCTGGCTTTAACTCTTCAAAGTACTTCCAGCAGAGAGTCCCGTTTTTGCCACTGTGAAGAGAAAATGACAACAAAGGGGGAGATCCATACATCATGCCTTTCCTGGGGTGCAATCTCTCTGAAACTTGGGGGGTCTTTGGAGGACAGTGAGGACTATGTCCCCTGCAAATCTGGTGGGTATTGGACATTGGGAAGGTCAGTTTGTAACCCTTCAAAGTAGCTGCCTTCCAACAGGCAGTCCCGTTTTTGCCACTGTGGAGAGAAAATGACAGCAAGGGGGGGAGACACATGAATCATGCCTTTTCAGGGGTGCAATCTCTCTGAAACTTGGGGAGTCTTTGGAGGACAGTGAGGACTATGTCCCCTGAAAATTTAGTGGGTATTGGACTTTGAGAAGGTCAGTTTGTGGGGTGTTTAAAGGGCCCTGCCCCTTGCATGTGGCAGGAAAGGGGCCTTTAAACTATCAGCTGGCAGGCAACAGGGGGGAATTTCCCCTGCCACCTGCCAGCTGATAGTTTAAAGGGATCTTTAAGGGGCCATGAACAACAAACAACGAACATGTTTGTGAACTGGGTCATGTTCGTTACTGTTCGTTGTTTGTTGTTCGTGGATGGCAACGAACAATGAACAGCTTGTTTGGGTTTTTTTTCGGTTCGTGCCCATGTCTAATCATGTAGATCATCCTAATGACAGGCCTCTTAATAATACCATGCGTTTATCAAATCAGGATATGCAGAGACTTTTTTTGGTAGCTTTCTATCAGCTCTCTTCCTCTGAAGACTCACCTTAAGCCTGTTGCAGAAGTTACAGCACTTTCATATTTAAACTGTCTCTTGGAGAAACCGGGCTAAAGGCTCGTGTCCTGGCATCTATGTTTCTCTTGTTTTAAATTTGATTTATCTAGTTAATATTTATCCTGGTCTTGTGTTGCCCACCCCAAGCCTTCAGAAAGAAATTAATGATAGTATACTAGTAGTTGCTATTTATTTATTTACTTCATTTTTACCCAAATGAGAGCCAGTTTGGTGTAGTGGTTACGAGCAGTGGGACTCTAATCTGGAGAACCGGGTTTGATTCCCCACTCCTCCACTTGTAGCCTTCTGGGTGATCTTGGGTCAGTCACAGTTCTCTCAGAGCCAAGCTACAAGTGACACCTTACACAGGATGGACACTTGTCAGCTTACCTCAAGTTTTGATGGGAAATGTAGGCGTCCTGGTTTTACAGCTTGGCTCTCCATTACAGCCGTAAGACCAGGATGCCTACATTTCCCATCAAAACTTGAGGGAAGCTGACAAGTGTCCAACCTGTGTCAGGTGTCACTTGTAGTTTGGCTCTCAGAGCTCTGTCAGCCCCCCCCACCTCACAGGGTGATTTTTGAGGGGATAATAATAACAACTTTTGTAAACCGCTCTGAGTGGGCATTAAGTTATCTTGAAGGGCACTATATATATCGAATGTTGTTGTTATTATTGTTATTATTATCTTTTCTCTCCAATGAGGACCTAAAATAGCTTGCAACATTCTCCTCTTCTCCATTTTATCCTCACTACATGCCATGTGGGCTAGGTAAGGCTGTGTGTGTGTATGTGACTGGTCCAAGATCACCCAGCAAACTTCTATGAAAGCATGGGGTTCAAATCTGGGTCTCCCAGATGCAATCTGGGAGTCTGATGCTCTAACCATTATACCACACTGGCTCCCAGGGAAGAGGAAGGCAATCATGACCCTATTTCAGGCAAGCTTCAAAGATGAAAGCTTAGGAATGCTTATGACGAAAGAGTTTCATAGCTGGTAGAAGGCCTTTGGGTCCATTGTGGCACATAGTGTCAGTCCCTGGCAGGTAGATCTCTCAGCTTTATTAGAATCCATAAAGTTCACGTCTGCACTCCATCATGGAGTTTGACAGAAATGGCAATTCAAATCAGGCAATCTCTGTTATACTTCATTTTCCCGTGCTTCAAACAACAGAGTTTTGGCACGCAAGCTTACACAAGCTCTGTGAGAATCAGCTTAGTTATGACTATAAATCAGATAGACAACAACTTATTCCCAGCATCTGGGGAGAGTAGCTGAAACTGGCATTTAGATACTTCAAGGTTACAGCTAGCCGAGATTTGCATATTTCTCTAAGATAAGGGAGAGGTCATTGCTTGGGTCCTCAGTAACATCTGCACTACAGTTATGCAGGAAGAGAGAAAGAGAGAGAGAGAGAGTGCAGATTAATTAACACACATTACTACAGTAGCATGACTTTAGCATAATGTCAGCTGTAGTAAACAATAAATGTCAGCAACACAGTCATGGCATGTATGTAGTCAGACAGACATGACACATAGTTTAAAAAAAATATTCTTGAAAAAATATTTATTAGGATCTTCTCCCCCCTGCCATACACATACTGCTATAGGCCCAGAGCCTTTAATAGGGATATGTTGGGGTAGGGGTATTAGACAGATTCCAGAGGTTCTATTTTCTCCAACATTGCATCTTTGGGCCAAGTTGGGGCAATGACACTTGAATGGCAAGTGAACAGACTCACATGTATTCCTCCCTGTTCACTTGCGCTCCACTTGATCAAGCGTTCACTTGCCGTTCAAGTGTCATTCATCACTTGTAGCTTGGCCCCACATAGTAATCGAGTGGAGCTCAAGTGAACAGGGAGGAATACACGTGAATCTGTTCACTTGCCATCCAAGTGTCATTCGTCACTTCTAGCTTGGCCCTTAGTGTGAAAGTTCTTTTTACAGCCCCATACATTTTTTTTTTAGCCTGCAGGTATTACAGGAGTTTAAATCATGACCTGATAAGCATAAACGAAGTCAGCCTACAAAAAAGGTGTTATTGCTGCAGCCAAATGTAAAATGTTCCATTTACATCTCATTTGCTAAATAGTTATGCCTGGGAGGCTAGAACCTATTAACCTAAAAAACAGAAGGGGAGAAAAAAGTGCTCTTTATGTTGCTTAATAGGAGATTTTAATTATTTTTTTCAGCTACATTTACCTACCTGAAATTTATCTAAGACTCATAGAACCTCATTTTGAGGAGGGGAAAGGCAGGGTTAAAATATTACATAGTAAGATTACTTCGCCATCTGCATTTAGGGTTGCCAGACCGGCAGGCCAGAAATTAATTTTTTCCTCTTCTTTATTTCCCGATACAGCGATAGTACTGTGATGGTGTCCAAGAGGAAGTGGGGAGCCTGCATTATTGGCACAGGGAGACATAAGATAGCAGCGAATGCTTGGGTTGTTAACAACCTGGATAAAAAAATGTCCAGTCCCTTTACTAGAGATTTAATGTCTGGAACTGGGCAGGGTGAAGATTGTCATGCACAGAGGTAAGTAATATCACCTGGTAAATAACATCCCATTAAGCAAGAATTAAAGGGACAGGAACCTTTTCTCCAGGTTATTGGCAATCACAGTGAAAGCATATATGTGTAAAGGTCTGCCAGGGTTCTGGTAGCCACTCTGCAGTACTGTCACAAAGGGGACCAGCGGGATGTACTGCCAAAAGTTGCCGGGCTACAGCATAGAAACTCTGGGAGCATTTGAGTGCTCTGCAAGTGACACCATGATGTCATGGGGTTTTCTAGGATTTGCCAAAAAAACTCTATTGTTAAACCACAGAGTTTCTGACAAATCCTAGAGCATCCCCCCATATGTCATAATATCACTTCAGATTTTTGAATTTGCCACTATTTTTCTCCCACTAGCCTTTCTGGTACTCATGGGCAGCATTAATGTCTGCCTGATGGTATGGCAGGAAATTCAGCAAGCCTAGCACTGCCCCACTTGGAACACTTTCCTCCTATCTAAACAACTTTTTTTAAAAAGATTTTTAATATTTGACATCACTGCCTCCATTTAAACCATGAAATTTTGTTTTCAGAATACGAAAAAAAAATCCACCTTTGGCATAGAATGTGCATAAAAAGAGCAGGGATGGACAGCTTTCTGAGCTGAGTTAGGATTCTCCCTGGCCATGCCAGTCTGCTTTTATCCCCTCAGTGAAAATGGATGTGAGGTTTTAGACACACCCCAAATCAAGGCTTACTGCCCAAATTTCCATGGAAGGGCATTTTTGACAACTCTCCCCCCAGCTATTCCCCACCAACCCAGGAGCAGCATTTCAGGGGGTGTTGGTGTTGCTGCAGGAGTGGGAAATCAGTAGGGTTGCCAGCTCCAGGTTTAGAAATTCCTGGAGATTTGGGAAGGTTGAGCCTGAAGAGGGCAGGGTTTGGGGAGGGGAGAGACCTCAATGAGGTATAATGCCATAGAATCCAGCCTCCAAGGCAGCCATTTTCTTCAGCGGAGCTGATCTCTGTGGTCTGGAGAGCAATTGTAATTCCAGGAGATCTCCAGCCACCATCAACTTAAAAACTCTTAAACTGGTTGATAGACCCCTTTAAGTGTTACACCCCAAGATATAAGGGCTGCCAGATCAGCAGCCTGGAGATCTGTTTTCTTTTATATCTCCCACTGCCACAGCATCTGGCTGCCACTATACAGCAGCAATGGTGAAGTTGGGCCCACATCCTTGCCAACAGGAGAAACAAGGCAGCACTGGAGGTTGAGCATGGCGGGGGCCCTTATGTATGCCGATCCATAACAGGTATTCCTCACAAGTAGCTGGAGAATGCAGTGGGCTGGACTCTGGAGTGATCAGCACTGGTTCCTAGGGTTGCCAAGTTGAGAATTGATGACCTTTTAACACATTTGCACACAAAGGCAATATAGGTGCCTTTTAGAAGTATTGAAGGAAGTTTTAAGGGAGGTTACAATTTAGAAAACAAGGGCTATTGCTAATTGCTGGAAGGAAAACCAGCTAGAATGTCTTCTTTTTTGTTTCCTATTACACTAGCGCACCAGGACCAAAATAGTTTAAACAAACAAGCCACAAATGCCCCCTGCCCCCAAACAGTATGCTTTTAGTTCACACTGCCTCAAAATTTGCCCTTGATAATTACAGTAGCCTCCTGCCAATTAATCAACTCAGCTTAAGTTGATTAACCTAATGGAACCAAAAAGAGTTTGCTGGACTTCTTTTTAATTAGTAAGGGACCTTCTCTGATGGATCATCTTTCCTGGTATAGCTCTATGGATGTACTTTGGTTAGGTGAACAATTTCTCCTTTTCCTACTGCTGTCCCTTTGGTTATGGAATAGTCTCTGAGAAGTAATATGCCAAAACTTGATCCCTTGGAAGACCTGGATAATCCAGGTGGCCTTCCTCTGACTATAATGAGAGGGTGAGATGGTGTTTATTTGGACAGTAAGATCTGTAACTCAGGATCTGATTAGATGATACGTTAAACACAAGTTGGGTTGGGGAAACTCCAACCACCTCGTGTTTAACATGTGACATTGCACTCACCTTAAAAACAGTGTTTGTGTAGGGGGAACAGTGTTTGCGTATGCCATGGCAGCAGAAGAGGCTTTAGAATACACCAGTTTGGTGTAGTGGTTAAGAGCACGGGACTCTAATCTGGAGAACCGGGTTTGATTCCCCACTCCTCCACTTGAAGCCAGCTGGGTGACCTTGGGTCAGGCACAGCTTCTAGGAGCTCTCTCAGCCCCACTCACCTCACAGGGTGTTTTGTTGTGGGGATAATAATGACATACTTTGTAAATTGCTCTGAGTGGGTATTAAGTTGTCCTGAAGGCCAGTATATAAGTCGAATGTTGTTGTTGTTGTTATTAATTGTTCCTTCTCTTACATCTTGTAGGCTTTCACTAGCGAAAAAAGGGCATGGGTAGACATTTGGAACCAGTAAGACAAATAGCTTGCTCCCCACACCATTTTCTGTGACCAAAATTGCACAGGGTTAAAGGGAGGGAAAGATGAAATCCCTCAGAGGGCCATATTTGGGAGTCAATTCCCCCCCCCTACTCTTTAAAGTGAGTGCTGGGTCACCCATTAAGGTTTCCCCCAACCCAACTTGCATTTAACGTATTGTCTAATAAGATGCTTACAGATACAAGGTTTGTGTGTGGGTATTTGCTGATGGTGTCAGTCTTAGTTTGATTTTTATTACTTGTATATTGAAGCATAATCGTTATTTTTCATTCATGCTGCAAGCCGCTTGAGCTTTCTCAAATAAATAAAAAATAAACAATTAAATATTTATTATGTAGTACGTTTTTATCTCAGATTTCCTCCAAGGAGCTTAGGGAAGCTCACATAGTTCCCCATCCTCCACTTTATCCTCACAACAACGTTGTGAGGTTGATTAGACTGAGACAGAATATAATTGGCCTGAGGTCATCCAGTTGGGATTTGAAGGTTGCATTGTGTTGTCACAATATGCTAGTCATGATTCACTAGCATCCAGTCAGTGATGCAAAACTCTTGTCAATAGATAGACCCCGTAATTGGCCGCCATGAACACAGGAAGCTGCCTCATACCAAGTCAGGCCATTGGTCCACTCTGCCCAGTACTGTCTACTCTGAGAGGCAGTGACTATCCCAGGTCCCAATATCTGTGATCCTTTACTTAGAAAAGTTAAGAAATGAAACTGGGACTGTCTGCACACAAGGTTCTCCCAATGAACCAGATTGCCTGACAGAGTTGTGATCTCTTATCATTCATTCATTCATTCATTCATTCATTCATTCATTCATTCATTCATTCATTCATTCATTCATTCAAAACATTGGTATGCTGCCTTTCTACCCAAATTGGATCTGCAAAATGGCAAACGTTTTAAAAATTAAAACATTTTGAACAATTTAAATTTAAAATATTTCAAACAGTATAAAAACGATTCAATGAAAACACACACAAACAACACCAAGAATAGGAGGGCCAACAACAGTTATTGGGGGTATGCCAAACCATCACAAAAAAGTTTTCATCTGCTGGTGGAAGATAGCAATAGAGAGGGACAGACGACGCTCCCTGGGGAAGGAGTTCCAAAGTTTTGGTGACACCACTGAGAAGACACTTTCTTGGGTTGCCACCCGTCTATCCTCAGTTGGCGGGGCACTCAAAGCAGGGCCTCTGAAAATGACTGGAGTGAATGGTTAGGTTCATATGGGAGAAGGTGGTCCTTAAGGTATGTTGACCCAAAGCCATATAGAACTTTACAGGTTAATACGAACACTTTGAATTGGGCCTGGAAGCAAATTGGGAGCCAGTGCAGATGGAACAAGACTGGAGCAATGTGGTCCCTACAGCATTCTGACCATAGCATCCTGTACCAGTTGTAGCTTCCAGACAGTCTTTAAGGGCAGTCCCACATACAGCACATTGCAGTAATCTAATCTAGATGTTACCGAGGCATGTACTACAATGGCAAGATATTTCCTCCACAGGAAGGCCACAGCTGGCTCACCAGCTGAATTTGGTGAAAAGCACCCCTGGTAACCACTGCCACCTGTTTATTCCAACAAGAAGCCTGGGTCTAGCAGCACCCCAAGCTACAAACCTGCTCCTTTAGGCAGAGTGCAACCCCATTTAGAAGAGAAGATAATCCATTTCTCGAGTTAGTCTTTCTCCCAACCATTACCAACTCTGTTTTGTTGGGACTAAGTTTCAGTTTGTTAGCCCTCATTTACCTCAAAACTGCCTCCAGGCACCTGATAACAGTTTCTACAGCCTCCCTGGGATCTGCTGGGTGAAATAGAGCTGAGTACCACCTGCACATTGGTGGCAATTCAGCTCGAGTCTCCAGATTACCTCTTCCAGCGAGATGTTGAAAAGCATGGGGGAACAGGATGGGACCTTGGGCCACCCAGAAGGCCAGAGGCCAAGAGGCAGACCAGCAGCCCCCCAGCACCACAATCTAAAACACTCCCAGTATAGGACTGGAACAACTGCAGAACAGACCTTCCCAGTCCCAATCCCAAAGGGAAGTCCATAAGGATACCATGATTGATAGGCTCAAAAGCTGCCAAGAGGTCCAGGAGAATTAACAGGGTTGCCCTTCCCTGTCCATCTGCCAGCACATGTCATCCATCACAACAACCAAGGCTCTTTCAGCCCCATAACCAGGTAAGAAACCGGATTAGAATGGATCCAAACAATCCACCTCATTTAGGAATCCCTGGAGCTGACCAGCCGCTGCTTGTTCAATCACTTTGGTCAAGAATGGTACATACATAACTGCATGGTAGTTATTCAAGTCTCCTAGGTCCAGAGTAGGTTTCTTTAGGAATGGACGCACCACTGCCTGCTTCAAGGCAGGGACTATCACCCCGTCTTTCAGGGAAGCACTTACTGTTTCCCGGATGCAGTCCATGAGCACCCCGCAATAGATTTAAGCAGCCAGGAGGTGCAGGGGTCGTACAAATCTGTGGAAGTTCTCATACTTCCAAAAATCTGTCCATGTTCTCAGGCTGTACAAGCTGAAAGGAATCCCACACAACTGGACTCCTTGACACCCAGCCTGTCTGGAGAGTTCAGCTGTCTCTCCTACCCCATCCCCCCATTTCTCTCATGAGGGAATTGCAGAGCAAACCATACAGCCCCGTACTTTCCTCTCATCTCACATTTCAAAACCTGCTTTAGCTTTGAAGAGTCAAGGTCTATAATTATCTTTCCCCAAACAATGACGCTAAATTTTTATCCTATTCCAACATTGCAAATCTGTTGCTTATGGCGCACTGTTTATTCAGATACTTGGCTAGCTGGCACTATCATTATTTTAAACATGAATTAGGACATGAATTTAGATTAGATATACTTCAACAACCTTATCTCTGACAATAAATGCATAACATTTGAAAGCACACTCTGCACTCTGTAATTTTTTCTTTTAGGCTTAAAGTAATTATACATTTTGTGGCAATAACAAATTCCAGGGTTTATTATTTTTTTTTTAAAGTGCCACAACCTGGCAAAAATACCTCAAACGACGTCATGCTTATTAGCAGATAAAGCATTAATCTGACCCAAGACTGGATTACTGTCAGCTGGTTTAGCCAGTTTTCTGTTGAGTGGAAATGGTGACTTTTTTCTTCCCTCCACTCCAGTTTTTGCCACTGAAATAAAAATAGCATGGAAAATGAATGCTGTCTTTTCTCTGTGCATTTTAATCCATCAGCTCTGCCGTTCAGTCAATGACCTTGTTTATTTTTCAATCTACTAGATTAGATTAGTTCTTTATTGCTCCCTCTGTTTCCTTTTAAAAATTATCAAGCGAAACTCTTTACAAAACACATAGTCATCAGGATACAATTGGGCTTGTCATTCTTTCTGTCCATTTCTTTGCAAGATCACGCCTCGTGCAAATGATCGCAGATTATGTAAAAAGAGGTCAGTTTTTAAAACAGGAATTCCTTCCCAGGGAGGGACAAAGTTTTAAGTTCCCAGACTCGGACACTTTGCCTTATTTCAATTTTACTTTTACAAACGTCTACAGTTCTTCCAATAAGGGTGTGTCTACATCACCAGTTTAAATCACTTTCAAACCAGTTTGTCTTACAATGAAATCTTAAGCAGAGCAACACCATTCTAAGTGCATTAAAGTCAATGGGTTTAGAAAGGTATGGGCCAAGCTACACATGACGAATGAAACTTGAACGGCAAGTGGATTGAGTGGAGGGCAAGTGAACAGGGAGAAATACACTTGCTGTCCAAGTGTCATTCGTCATGTGTAGCTTGGCCCTATAGCTCTGCTTTTATTGAATGATTGATTTCGTTTGCAGTCGATGACCATTAAGAATCATCAACAAATAGTTACAACATCCCCCCAAATGGCAAGCACATTAAATTTCCAATATATAAAATACGGAATATAGTAAATACATCATATGGTTTAAAATACACATTAAAACATTACAATTGTTAATATCATACTAAAAGGGAGGAAAAATAGATCTCCATGGATAAGCTTATTGCTGGCTGCAAAATTTTATCACATATACACAACACTTGGCTATAAGCCTGGTGATAGTTGAGTTTTCATCTATTACAATTATCTCCAAGCAGGCCTTATCAGCAAAAACTGTTGGTCAATCCAGAAGGGAAGAAATAATTTTATCTTGTGGTTCCTTGTAGAATGGCACAGTTATCTTCTGCTCAGTGGATTTAAATCCCATCATTAGCAGGAAAGACCTGTAGGTTTCAGCCCCTTGACTGGAATGCATCACTGTTTGCCCCATTGGGGCAACTAATGTGTACTCATGGGCTATATATAAGTTTTCCCAATGGGAAACTTTGCATTGCTCCTGTTCTGGGTGGTGGGTGAGTGGTGGTGGTTTTTTTCAGTTTCTCCCAAATCTCTAGTTGGTGCTGTAGTACAGAACAGAAAGTGGAAGAGATTCTCAAAGAATTCCTAAGAAATTCCCTCAATTTCCACTTCAGCTACCTGGCCTACTATGTGTCACCACATGAGTGACCTGCTAGAGATAATATTGGGTGATATCACTGTTGGCAAAATGCCTATGCAGTGGTCAGGAGGACACTGAACTGATTTTGAGTAACAAATTGTTTGAATACAACTAACAAACTGGATAGAAAAGAGAAGAAAATAAATATAGCT
The DNA here is from genome assembly GCF_028583425.1 of Eublepharis macularius. Classification (NCBI taxonomy): domain Eukaryota; kingdom Metazoa; phylum Chordata; class Lepidosauria; order Squamata; family Eublepharidae; genus Eublepharis; species Eublepharis macularius. Next base: position 121,974,683 of record NC_072796.1, on the reverse strand, counting down.
GCCTTGCCAGTTGAGAGAGTTCTAGAGAGTTCTGAGAAGATGGCGATTACTCTGAGAGTAGCATTCTGCAGACAGACAGGGAGAAAACCCCTTATTAGAAAGCAGCTGCTCCCCTAGAGTCCGGTGTTGCCCCCTGCAGGATTTTCGTCTCTTCTTTGTACACAAGACATTGCTCTACTCCAACAATTACAGCACTTTCTTTGGTAATGCAAACCAGAACATGAACTGGTGCTCACTTTGTCAAAGGCATGAAGTGTTACAGTCAGTGGACGAAACGGGAGAAATTATAAAGATGGTCCAAAACGCAGAACAGAAAAAAAAAACCCCGAACATAATGTTCGTTGTTCATTGCCATTCATGAACAACCACGAACTTGGCCCTGTTCACGAATATGTTCATGGTTGGCTGTTTGTGGGGGCCAGCAGGCTCTCCTCCAGCCGTCATCCAAGTCAAGATCCCTACTGCACCACTCCCAGAAACTTGACCTGAGCAGGCACCAGGAAAGGTACCACTAATAAATAATAGCTTGGTCCCAGAGCCTGGCAGCAGCCTTGGAACGTGGAGAGGTAGATCCCTACCACACCACTCTCAGAAACCTTACCTGAGCAGGCAGCAGGAAAGGTACCAATAATAAATAATAGCATGGCCCAGAGCCTGGCAGCAGCCCTGGAACTTGAAGGGGTAGATCCCTATCCCACCACACACAAAGAAAATTCAAGCTCCAATTCACTCAATCAAATTGCCAACAGCAACTGTCTCTCCACTGTCTGCAAAGTCAGAGCTGGGAGCCCCCCTCCCCCCTGGTCTTTGCTCCCTTCTTGTAACAAATTTGGAGCTCCACACTTGAAAGGAAGACCTGCCTATAAAGCTAAATTGGGCTTAGATTGGGGTTTCCAGGGCAATGGCAGGAGTTCAGACAGAGTTCAGACAACCCCTGCCTAAGTTGCCAAGGAAATTGATTGCAGTTGCCAGACTGTCTGGCTTGACGAACAGCAACGAACGAGGCTTGCAATGACCACCTGTTCGTTTAGAATGGGGCCTCATGAACAGCTTGTTCGCAAACAGCAGATTGGGCTGTTCGTGGCTTTTTTTTTGTTCGTATTGCTGTTCATGCCCATCTCTCCTCATTGTCCAAAGACATAGAGGTGTGTTGCAATACATTTCAGAGAATAGATAGCTGGTTCTTAATTACAGTAGTCCCAACAGTCTGGATGACTTTGGGTGGGGTTTGACTTGGATATTAATACACTATTTGGTAAACATATGCAGCAAGTACTGATACCCACTCAAGTGCTATCCAAGAAGAGTCATGACCAGGCAGTAGCAAGCTAAGATTAGTGCACTAACACTATCATTACCTTGATGGGCATACTGATACCCCGATAACACACACACAGCAATGCAGCAAACATTATTGCTACTTTAGTTTTCCTAATCTACTGCTATTTGTCTTGTGTTCCACAAATGTCAGTCTGCTACAGAGTAATATAAAAAGCAAATGTTCACACTTCATAGAGAATAATTTGATTCCTGCCTGCGGCAGTCTGTCCTTGGGAAAGAGAATCAGGACACATTTCATTTGGATAATAGAAGGTGAATACCAGTAACCATTTACCAAATAGTAATCTCCGATGGTGTGCTTTTAGGGAGCTGCTGCTTTATAATATTTTGCAAAGTGGCAAGAACAACTGAGCTACTGTTTCTTCTGATTCCTGGGGTGAATACAGATTGCAGTTGATCAAGTGGTTGCTCCATATGGTATGCTTGTAAACTCTTAATTAGTTGGTTGGCTGCCCTTTTGCAAGGAGAATATTACCTGAGTTGGGTGAAGATATGGATGATTCTCCTCCTTGCTTGGCAAGGTGTTGAAGATAGCTTGCCATGACCTCATGCACAGTAGCATAAATGGCAATTCATATTCACTCTTAATATTTCCTGCGGTCAGGACATGTATAGTGTTGCCTTATTTTTCTTATAGTTTTTCCTTCCCCTTCCATCCTGAAAACATGGAACGAAAGTTCCCAACATTGTCTTAGCAACTTCTGCAAGATTTGGAAGGCAGTACCTGGAAAGGGTGGAGTTTTGGGAGGATGTGATGTCACTTCCAGGTAACACCTTAGGCTGCCTCTCCTAAGGCTTGCCAGTCCCCCAGTGGGGGCAGAGGAATTCCCCACTCCCAGCCTCTGCACTGTGCTGCTTCTCACCTGGCTGGCAGGGGGAAGAAAGGTGCAGGAATGTGGTGGCAGAGCTGCTCCATGTGGTCTGGAACGCCCCCACATGCACCCAAATTGCACTAGGAATTATGTTATTCCTGGTGCAATGTGGAAGTAATGTGTCTCTGGTGCAACTCATTAGTTCCATGGGGAGCTCTGGAGGTAAGTGCCCCCCTGTGCAACTCTTCTTGTGCTCCCCATCCCCCAGTTTGGGCCCCCTGAGATGTGGCAACCCTACCTCTCCTAGCTTCTCCAGTCTTTAAGACTGGGAGAAATTCCTAGAGTATTACTATGTGGAGGCCATTTTTTCTCCCACTTTTCAATTCATTGCAGTGGAAAATTTGGACAGGGCAGGTAATTTCCCTTCCTGGATGGGGAAAGGAAGGCCTACATGGGACCAGCTTCCATCTGCTAGTCACATAAAGCCAAGAGACACCACTTCTGGCCCTTAGTACTTAAAAGGACTGAGGACTAGCAGAAGGAATATGACCATTTCTAGTTGAATCATACTTACTGTAAAAGAATAGTTCTAGACAGCAGCTTCTACCAGTATCAGGAAATCAGACTACTAATCAGAATTTATTAAGCTATTATAAAGTTACATTTAGTACAAGATCTAGACACCATAACACTCAAACCTTACCAAAAATTAAAGCCCACATTAGCATTTCCGTTGAAAAGATCCTTAGTTCAGACTGATCCAACTGCCTGGCAACTGGAGAGAGACTGAGGTGGGGTATGCATGAACATAGATGACATCATGATGTGGCTTGTAGGAAAAACCTGCAAATAATGCCAGTCCTCTCTAGGAATGCCAAATACCATAGAGTTTCTGGCCATTGCTAGAAACATGAGACATCACATCCAGGTTTCCCCCTTGAAGTGACATCAAGCCATCAGCCCAATGTTCATTTAAAATTCCCCCCCCATCACCATTTGGAGAGTGGTAGGAAACAAGAGACATGGGCAAGGATTCCCCGCCCTCCATAGAAGACTGACAACCCTACCTCAAATTTTGCTTCGTGAGGTGCTAGAAAACTTGCTATTATCATGTGTCTCTGCCTAGCAAACCCACAATTGAATCACAGTAAAGCATAGCCCCCACTGATCTTCCCTATGGAATTTATCTATGGGTATTTTGCTGCCTGGGCAGTTGGACTTCTGCTCAGCGAATCAGACCTTTGCTGGAACTGCACGGATAGGTAGATAATCACCTTTGTTCTACCATCTTTCATTACCTCTTTGACCACCCCCCACTTTGCATGATATATATTGTACAGAATGTGTGGACATCTGGAATATTTAATTCACAATGTGGACCTTCTAATGCTCAGTATATTGCGGTACACTTGGTATAATTGTGACTGCTTCAGTTTTCTAATTCTCCAAGCCCAGGGCTCATTTCCAGAGGGAATGCTCAGGAATGCTGTTCCGGCAGTTCGCCCAACAGTCAGGTGGCCCTGTCCACCTGACTTTTCAACATTTTGGGCCATTTAGACCTCGATAGGGGACAAAATGGCCCAGATTGGGGCTGAAATGGCCTGGATAGGGATGGTGCTGGTAGGGGGAGTCCTCCCCCACCTGGCACTGACACAATCCCAGCTGTTTTGGCCCCGATCCGGGGGAAAATGGGCCCAAAATGGCCAATTCTGGTGATTTGGGGCCCATTTCGGCCTGGATCGGGGCTGAAACAGCCCAGATCAGGGCCAAAATGGCCTGGATCGGGTCAGTGCCAGGTGGGGGAACCCTCCCCTGCCCGGCACCAACCCAGTTTCTGGCCATTTTGGACCCATCTCTGCTTGGATCGGGGCCGAAATGGCCGGAATTGGGTTGGCGCTGGGCAGGGGAGGGTTGCCCTGCACCGACCCAGTCCTGGCCATTTCAGCCCCGATCCAAGCCCAACTGTGCCCAAAATGGCCATTTTGGGCCCATTCCCGCTGAGATCGGGGCCAGAACAGCCAGGATCAAGTTGGTGTCGAGAACCCTTCCCTACCCCGGAACTGACCTGGTCTGGGCTGTTTTGGCCCTGGTCCAGGCCCAAACAGGCCCCAAATGGCCATTATGACCCCTCCCGTGCCTGGCACCGACCCAATCTGGACCATTTTGGGCCTGACCCAGGCCAAAATGTGCCCAAATTGGCCATTTTGAGCTATTTTTGGCCCATTTCGGCCTGGATTGGGGCCAAAATGGCCCTGATCGGGCCACTGCCAGGTGGGGTAACACTCCCCCTTCTGGTAGCAGCCAAATCTGAGCCATTTTGGCCTGATAAAGGGGCATGGCATAAGCGAATAATTTATTCTAATGAGTTCCTGTAGCTCTTTTTCTATGAAATGACCCCTGTCCAAGCCAACCACTGAAGAATTAACAAACTTTGTCTGATTTCACTCTGTTGGTATTCTCAACATGCCTTTCAACATTTGCGGAGGACCATTTAGTCATCAGATCTTTTTTACTGTTATGCATACCCCTTTCAGACAGTACAATCGCACAGACTGGGATTTTATAGACTGTGTATATTGCACACACTGCCTACAGTCTTCTCAATACACCTAGCTGTCATGTTGTATGACCAGGGGCAATGCGTTTATTTAATAATTGTATAGAGTTCTGGCTCATGTGAACTGACCAGGATTCATGCCCTTGAGCACAGAGGCTGTACACACATGGAAATATGTGCTTTGTCCCTGTTCACACAACATGGTGACTGTGGGAAGTGGTGGTGGAGATTGCCGTCAAGTCATAGCTGATTTATGGCAACCCCTGATGGGGTTTTCATGGCAAGAGACAAGGAGAGATGGTGTGCCATTGCCTGCCTCTACAGCCCTGGTCTTCACTGGAGGTCTCTGTGCTTCCTATATGCACACAAGGGTGGTCTTAGTGATTCTGGGGTCCAAGTCAAAAAGTCAAGAACGGGGCCTAGGCTTGCCAGGTGCCTACCGGTGGTGGGCCAGCTTCCGCCAGTTTGCCCCTCTGTCTGCTGATCACTGACGATTAGTAGGAGGAAGTGGGCCACCTGACAACTGCAGTAACCAGATCAAAAAAAAGGATAAAAGCTTGTTGTTACTGCGAACTCAGAAAGGATGATACCAGAATGACATGCCAGATAATAACATTAACATTTGGGAAGGGCCTTTATGGCTTTCTGCATATGTTATCTATAGAGTTGAGGAATGTGTTTGGGCTGTATTGTATTTCTTTGCCACAAATGGCAAAGCAAAATTAGCTTTTGGTAACCATGACATACCCGGTTATCTCCCACAAACGATGAGCTCATCCAGATCACTCCAAGGGAATACTTATATTTTATCAGTGGCGCCTTGTTGCACCATTTCCAGTTGCTTTCTTGAAGATACAATAAAAGATTTATGTCGAAGGGACTCTGATGTGGTTTCCCATCGAAGAGCAAAACAATTCCTTCTTTTAAAAAATACCATATTCCCCAAATGAATTCATAATTGCAAACAGTGTCGATGAGTTCTGTGGCCTAAATGGGTTTCTAACATATTTTCTTTTTTTAAAGTAGATTTTTAATGTGCTTAGTTAGGAAAAAAGTAATTACCACCCCTTTTCCTTTGCAAATTGACATATAATAGATGTGATCTCTTAGTTACTTTATGCCATAATAAGCTATTCCCCCCTCCCCTAATTTCATTCCAAATTTGTTTCAGTTATTAGGGTTTTTTTAACCAAATTAAATCAATTTAGTGCTAAACCACACTCCTCATTATCAGACATCAAAGAAGCTTTCTTCCCTTTGTATGTTTGTGCCATACAAGAGATAAAAACAATTCTTGGAATACTGCACATTTTAATATAAGGTTAGAATTTCCCCCTTCTGTCCTCAATACAGATGTCAATTACGCTACAGCCCTTTCTTATTTATCCTTGCTCTCCTCCTCCCATCTTGATATTAGTAGAAATTTCCATTTGCAAAATATGCACCCTCCCCCCTCCTTTTTTTTTTTTTTTTGGAGTATTGTGTTTAGGACTTGCCTATTCCACAGCTTTCTTTTCTTGTCTGTGTCTAACTGTCTGCATCCAGCAATCTGTTCACTGGTCACATAGCATCCTCAATCACGCTAAAGAAGAAAGCCGGTCCTCTAAATGTACATTTTTGTGTGAACATGGCTCAAGTCTCTCCAGGGGAATCAACCCATGGAAATGACTGTGCTACCTTCCAGTTATGATCAGGGCTTTTTTCAGCTGGAACGCGGTGGAACAGAGTTCCGGAACCTCTTGAAAATGGTCACAAGGCTGGTGGCCCCGCCCCCTGATCTCCAGACAGAGGGGAGTGTAGATTGCCCTCCATGCTGCAGTTCGGAGGGCAATCTAAACACCCCTCTGTCTGGAGATCGGAGGGCGGGGCCACCAGCCATGTGACCATTTTCTCCCAGGGCAACCCATTGAGTTCCACCACCTCTTTTCCCAGAAAAAAAGCCCTGATTATGATACTGAGAATCAGACTGAATGTCTAATGCTATTTAATGTCTTTCTCACTTAGCACCTTTTAGGATTGCAAGCACTAATCAAGTAATTGGTGTGATTATTCAATTAATTTGTTAACTGCAAATTAAACATTCACCCCTGAGATTTTTGTTGATGGGGTGGGGAGATGCTGGGATTTGGAGCTCTGGGAGGATGTATTGTCACAGAGGCTATATCCCCCCGCTATCACAGCTAAAGTCTGTTGGCTTTACACTAATATTAATTTGCTCTGCAAGATCCTGTTCTGAGCTAGATTCTAAAGTGGGCGTATTAGAAAAAAATTCACTGCAACCAGGTTATTTTCTAAAAATTAGATTTTTAATAGAATGATTAATTTCACAATTTGAATCCAGTTGTGCCTAAGAGACCAACAACATTTTCCAGGGTATAAGCTTTTAAGAGTCAAAGCTCACTTTGTCAGTTACATCTGACAAAGTAAGCTTTGACTCACAAAAGCTTATACCCTGGAAAATGTTGTTGGTCTCTAAGGAGCCAGTGGGCTTGAATTTTCTTCTCCTACTACAAGTTAACACAGCTACTCACCTGAAACTAATTTCACAGTTGTTCTGGTTATAATGCAATGGATGCAACTCAGACACATCCAACAAAATTTAATATTTAGATATCTAGGCACCTAAGGGGTAGCAGAGGGAGGGAAACTAGTCTGCATAGTGAGATTTTAAAACCAGCAGAAATGCAAATAGGGGAAAAAACAAACAGAAAACCAAGGACAACTGGAGCATATTCATACTGAATCAGGGTGTTTGGAAGGTCCAGAGGCCAATCACAGCAGAACTGCGGGTGCCACAATACTTGGGCCCACGAAAGTCAAAAATAAGGCAAATCTGCCAAACAAAGTGAGAAATGTATTGTCGAAGGCTTTCACGGCCGGAGAACGATGGTTGTTGTGGGTTTTCCGGGCTGTATTGCCATGGTCTTGGCATTGTAGTTCCTGACGTTTCGCCTGCAGCTGTGGCTGACATCTTCAGAGGTGTAGCACCAAAAGACAGAGATCTCTCAGTGTCACAGTCTCCAAAGTGAGAAATGTTGTCCTTCTCAGAATCTCCCGGGATGCACATTTGCACACCAAGGTGGGAAGCCCTGTACAGACTGAGATCTCGAGTGAATTCAGGAGACTCACTTATGGCTTTTTGCTCATTAGGATTGCCAGGTTCCCTGCCTAAGGTGGGCAACCTTGCATCCAAAGGTCCATGCTCCTCCTACTCTTCCACGGAGCTGCAGGAGCAAACGGGGGCAAAAATCAATATTGGTAACACTGTGACATCACTTTGCATTTCAGAATTGACCGTGAAGTCTTGGCATCATGTGATGCTCTAAGAATTTCCCAAATCTCTATGGTTAAAAAAAAGCATAGAGATTTGGGAAATTCCTACAGTGTCATGTGATGCCAGTTTTGAAGTATCTGACCCCATTTTGCTGGGGGCTGGCAACCTTATTCCTCATAGGCCACCAGAACTGTGGCTCTGATCCTGTATAGTCCGGAATCACCCTAATATGGAGATATAGCAACAACAAAACATCCTTATGGATCTCCATTAGACATGGGCATGAACCACAAAAAAACTGAACCATGGGGTTCGTGGTTCATAGTGTTTTCACGAACCAGGAACAATGAACCCCCATGAACTGGGGCAAGTTCATGAACCAGTTCGTGGTTTGTGGGGTTTATATGCCCCTTTCCGGCCTCTTAGCAGCAGCAGGGAAAGGGGCATTTGATAGTTTAAAGGGCCCTTTAAATGGCCCAAAGCCCACAACCCCCCACAAACCCCCGTTCCTCTAGCTGTCTCGCTGGAGGAGGGGGAGGAGGCTGCAGGCCTGCAGGGTGGCAGAGAAGGCTGGAACTGCTGCTGCTGGGCCCCAGCCTCCACCACCCCAGTAGCAAAGCCAAGGTAAGTGGGGGGCTGGGGCTGGGGTTTGTGGGCTTTGAGCTGTTTAAAAGATCCCCCCCTGCCACCTGCCAGCTGATAGTTTAAAGGGACCTGCCTCTTGCAAGTGGCAGGAAAAGTTTAAATGGCCATTTCTCCGCTGTTCCAAGCGACGGAGAAATGGCCATTTAAACTGCCCATTCCCCTGCTGCTTTGCAGCAGCACAGAAAGGGGCATTGCCCTTTAAAATGAACTAAATGAAGCAGTAGACTAGTTTGTGGAAGTTCCATGGAAACGAGCTTCCACAAACCGTTGGTTCGTGACCCACGAACCGGGCTGGTTCGTGGGTTTTTTTGGTTCATATTCAGGTTCGTGCCCATCTTTAATCTCCATGTCTGAAAGTGCCCACCAGCCACGAACAGCAGCTAGTCCTGTTTTTGCTTCTGGATTGGAGCATGTAGTGGGTGGGGTGTTAAGAAGCAACCATCGTTTCTCTTACTTTCCTGCTGTCTTTCATGATACAGTTTTCAGAGGGTTAGCTCTATCAATCTGTTTCCATATATACGATGATGCTGGTGACATCTTCAGGATAAATGCATTGATTGTGGCCTACGCTTTCCTGGGCCAGAAACCATTTCTTTAGATGCCTAAAATGTTATACATAAACATCCAAAAAGAAATTATCACTTTTACATTGTGAGCAATCCATTCTCTGTCTCTGCTGTGTTCCTATCAAACTGTCAAAATTTACAAAAGAATTCCAACTCAGCAGCTTCATGCTGGAGTTTTGCTTTGAAACGTTTGTTGTTGTTGAAAAAATGCAACTTTCCTGCCTGTTATGGGATGTCAATTGAGGCTAAAAAGCTTCCCTGCTGGTTTCTGTATTTTCACTTCAGCCCATTTACTGTTAAACTCTTATATGCCAGCGCTTAGGATGGCACCGTAACTCTTTTGCCTAAAAGGGCTTAAAAGGGCATTGCTGGCACAGATTGAAATATATGATATTAGACAATGTGGAAGTGAATAAACCCTTGGTGGTACAGTTGGGTCCAATGATGGTGTCACTTGAGTAGATACTGGGACAAAGTTGGCAGGGGTGGTTGTTGTAGGTACTGATTTCTAGGTTAGCCTGCTAGGCAGTCTATTGATGCTGATTGATGTGGCTGGAATTTCTGAGGGCCAAACCAGAAATAGCCCCTTCGTTCTTGCAAATGGTTCTGCAAATACTGCCGGTACTATTGAGATTATAGTTTCATGTTTCTGTTCATCGAAAATAAATCCTAGCACAATGTTCCTGAAAAAGGTGTATAGGGAAGAAATTTCTTGTATCTTGAGTGGGGGCTTAGTTTGCATCAAGAGCAGAGCTGCTGTCACAGCCTTTGCCCCTCTTCCTCTTCTGCCAGTCAGGCTCTTGATGGCAGGTAGATCTGTTGGGAAGGCAACTTTGTAAGGTGCTTTGGATTTGTTTCGAGTAGAGAAAAATGACTAAAAGTGACAAAATAATTAAATAGACCCAGCCTGGGTATTTTTTTAGCCATTGGTGCTGCTAGCTTGCATGGGAGACTCCCTTAGAACATAAGAGCACAATTCCACAATTCCTCTTCACTCTACACTCTAAACAGGTGAGGCGGCATCAACAGAATTCATCAACCCAAAGGCCCTAGTAGGAGTAAGAGGAGGCACCTCCCTTGGGTCCCATGAGACTGGAACTGGGAAGGAAGTTGAGCTCCCCCTGTGCTGTTTTCTGGACCCAAAATGACCCTGGAAGGCTGCAGTTTGCCCAGCTGAACACGCAGACAGGTCCTAAAGATCCTGATATAGGACATGTGTTCTTGTCTGGGGGTGGGGACAAATGAAAGCCCCACGGGGTCATTTTGGGTCACCAAAAAATTCTGGAAGTTCCATGCGTGGAACTCTCAGCAACTCACTATTGTTCCTTCGAATCTTGGTTTGTGAGGAGGAAACATGCTGTAGTTCACCCAGGCGCCTGCATCCAGATGTCACAAGCACATTGGAGCTTGATTAAACATTTCTCAAGCCCAAAGGACTTCAATCACGTTCTGCACATGTGGGCAGGAAGGAGAGGGGAGGAATGGGACAAGTGCAGGAGGACAGGAACAAGCTGTGGGTGTGCTTGTCTTAAAAAAACCCCTCTACTTCTCCATGCTGTCATACAATGCAGCCCTTGGCTTCTCTAGGGGGTCATATTCAATAAACTATGACAGTGCCTTTGCATGACTAGGTTTACAGGATATGCCATCAACTGCTTCCAGCCTCACCCACCATATTGTGCCACTTTTCTTTTTTTAGCTGCTGGGATTTTCCAAATGGAACCCAGAAACTATGACACATGTATGCTCATTCCCTGTCTTTGCACTCAAACTTTCCCCAGATATTCAAAGCTGTCTCTCCTTGGTGGTGGTCAAGTATGGAACTTGGCAACTTGGATGCTACAAATCTGGCAAGGGTAGTCTCCCTAGAGTCCCATCCAGCCCAACTGCCTTGGGGTGGAAAAAGTGGGGTCAAAGGATGTAGCCCTGTGAGATCTATGGGAGGAGGAGACTATGTGCCATACAGCTGAGGCTACAAGGGCAGAGCAAAGGGCAGATTTAACAACAAAAATTCTAATTCATCTAAGGGGCACAGCCCCCCCCCTCTGTTCCTCTGTCCACAATCTTTTTGTTTCTTTCTGGCTAAGGAGATGTCAGGAGGGAAAGTGGAGCACAAAAGGCAAAGACAGATAACAGCATTTAGAGGATACACTTTACAGCCACAGAACAGCCTGAGCTGAAGACAAAATTTAAAATTGGCTGCAAGCCTACTGCTGCAAAGGTCTTGAAAGCACACAATGGCAAACTGTTTGCCTTAGAAAGTACTAAACGTTTTGACACCTGCTGCTTTCTGTTTCTTCCATTCTATGAAAAAAGTTCAAGTAGAAACCAGTCAGGAGAGACCTCCCTCCCAGTCCTACCATGGGGAAACTGGCCACTTTATAGCCAAGTCAGTAGGTGTGGAGGCTGACACCTCCTCCTAATAAGGACCATTATTTAACCGCAATGCAGCAGGAATTTTTATGGTGCACAGCCAATTTAAATAGTCACCCGCATCCAAAGTTTAGACAGTAAAGTGATCCTCAGCTGAAATCAATCCATGACTCTCTACCTGAAGTTCAGGGAATGTTGATCTATAATAATTCCTTTCTTTGGCTTATATGATATGCTCTGACATCCCCTGGAAGCTTTTGGCAGTATGTGGCATAATGCAGAGCTGCAACATCACTTCCAGTTAGTGACTAGAGATGGGCATGAACCGGAAAAAACCCGAACCATGTGGTTCGTGGTTCATCAAATTTCATAAACCACGAACCATGAACTTTCATGAACCTGCCCCCAGTTCGTGAACCGGTTTGTTTGGTTCGTGAAAACATCACATCCAGGTCAGAAAACCGTCACTTCTGGGTCAGCAGAAGGTCTGCAGGAAACTCCATCCCATGTTGCCTAGGAAACTGATTGATTGGCACCAGGCTGTCTGCAGAGATGAACCAAAAAATGAACCAAATGAACCAGCCTAAAGTTTGTGGTGGTTCGTCAGAAATAGGATCTGATGATTGCGCTAGTTCGCAAACCACGAACTGGCCTGGTTCTTCATGAATTTTGGTTCGTATTTTGGTTCGTGCCCATCTCTATGGCTGAATCCACATTACCTTGGCGCGTCCCAGTGTTGCACTAAATGTTCGCTAAACACCCGGAAGTATAGTATCTTCAAGCGCGAAATCGCTTGACATCATGTGTCATTATGATACTCTAGCAATCTCCCAAATATCTACAGTTTTACTACCTTAGAGATTTAGGGGACTGCTAGAGCATCAAGTGATGTCACTTCTATTCATACTATAAGAAGTGATGTTGCAGTGTTGCCATGATAGCATGGCTCCCCATTTTTCTCTCATTGCTGCACTGGACAACAGCAGGAAGCCAGAGGTCAGGAGAAGAAGATCTTCCATAGATGCCTGGTAACTGTAGATACAAGAGCAGTAATGGCTGGCTTGATCTCAAGAAGATCCAGAGCACAATCAGAAGGAGCATTGATATAACACTCTTGCTGATACTAAGCAGGTTTGTGTTGGGTCAATAGATTGAAAATCTCTCTTGCAACAGCGGAAGTGGCTTGCACTGGATGAAAGGACCCATGTTAGCAAAACAGTTTCATGGGCTCCAACCCAGTGCATAGATCGGATATTTTCTGGAAACCCTGTATAACCTGGCTTGAATTCCAGGAGAGAACTATAATAAAAAATAAATGTTCAAAACTATGGTGGCTTCATACATGGGGTTTACCAATAGCATAAAGCCAGGCATATGAGTCTATGCCACATCTGTGTTACATTTGAGCAGTATTTCTGTAAAACTTAGGCAAATGTTTTATCTGGTTTAGTTTAGCAGTTGGTGAGCTTTCGCAGCCATCCTTAGGCTCCTAAACACAAGAGGACATTAAAAACAAAAACAAAACAGCTCATGGTGACTCATAGAGAGAAGAGCAGAACAATCACATTTTTTTGACTTCAGGTTATCAGTAAGGTTTAGATCACACACACCGCACTACAGCTTCAAACAAACTTCCAAAGAACCTCCCCATTTTGGGAGCCAGAGATTTTCTCCTGCCCTTAGAAAATGAATGCATTGAAGGAGATTTTGGTTCTGTGAACCATAGGCCACAGGATAACCTAATTCCAAACATTCTAATTTTTAGACAGTGGGGGATTCTGCATGATTGATTTTGATCGGACTTTCTGAGCAGTTGTGCTGCAGTGGAGTTGTGCGAATCCACCATTCCCCGATTCCACATTAAGGCTTTTGTTTCACATTGACATTTCATTTCATCATGCTCAAAGTCCATCATGCAGAATTTGCCAGTATAAAAATCGATTCCTCATTGCTTTTTCCGGAGGAAGTGTCGACAGATTTGCATCTTCTTCATTTTTTAAAAATCCCCCCCAAAAAACATTGCTACATATAAACATTGCATCAAACAAACACATCTGATAGGTCAGAGCATTTCCCACCAATATCGTGGAATGAGTATTGGTTATTGACATTTGGAGGGAAAATTGTTACCGATGACCCTGCTTTCCCTCTGCCTCAGAAGCTGTCAGCTGTCAACGAGCAACAAGTAACAAATTTGGCACGTTGAAAAACGGACCCGTTATTGGTCAGCTGTCATTACATGACACAGGATATGTTTCTGCATAGACTTGTAGAAACGTTGCAACGTCTTTAATAATTTTTTTAAAAAAAACAAGAGGGGAATGGAAAGGTAGTTGGTGTGGCTTAGAAAATATGATTGGCCAATCAAATTAAGTTGATTCGAAGGGCGAGAGAGAAGGGCAAGGGTGGGGAGAACATTGGATAAAGAATTTCGTTTGATTAAAATCCCTAATCTGCTGTGAATGGACAAAAAAGCTGGGGAAAAGCAGGATGGAAAAAAAACAGACAAAACCTGCAGTGATTTCGAAGCTGCTGCTAGGATTTTCTTCCCACATGTGGAAACACAAAGAAAAATCGAGGTCAATTGGAAGCTGAACAGCAGAAAACCACTAGTGCAGAATCACCCAGTGCCATACTTCTCAATGCTAAACTTTTCTGTCTTTCCATACAACTTTTAAAAGCTATACAATTGCAATTGTTAATTATTTGTTGGATATAATTACTTCCTACTTAAGTGACCTGTTGCATTCTACTCAGACTGGAGGCACGGCATACTAGAGCGGCAAAGTCTAGGCAAGGAATGGTTCTATTAATCAACTTTAGCCAGTTTGAGAGATGAAAAGTTGCTTCATACTAATCAGGTGGCAGATTTTTAACTGTTTAACAGTATTTTTAATACACGTATTTCCAAACAGTGTGGGTAGCAGACACCATTTCTGAAGAGATTTCTCTCTCACGCAGACTGAAGACCATCTCTTCTAAGATGGTCTCCGCCATGACACATGGTCATCATCTAGAAATGAAGTATGCTTTTTTCCCCTTCAGAACCATCACTGTTAATCATATGCAAATTTAATCAGTTTTTTTAATTGAAAGACAGCCTGACTACATATGCTACATAACTCCCACAAACTAAACTTGTACTTCTTTGTGAAAAACTCCTTGCTCTGCTTTTTAAAAAACATGACTATCATATCACAGCAAAGCAGCCATCCATTATATAGTGCAAAATGTAAAGTGGGTCTGGCACTCACTTTGTTTTTGATTGTGTAGAAATACTAGTTAGTGAGCACATAGAATAACAACGACAACAACATTCGATTTATATGCTGCCCTTCAGGATGACTTAAACACCCATTCAGAATGGTTTACAAAGTATGTTATCCCCACAACAAAACACCCTGTGAGGTGGGTGGGGCTGACAGAGTGCCAAAGAGCTGTGACTGACCCAAGGTCACCCAGCTGGCTTCAAGTGGAGGAGTGGGGAATCAAACCCGGCTCTCCAGATTAGAGTCCCACGCTCTTAACCACTACACCAAACTGGCTCTCTAACACGAAGCTGTCTTCTGGCTGATCAAACACAGCCATTACTCCTTACAGTGCCACAGATTGGCTTCTCATGCTTCTGAGAAGAGAAAGCCACATCTGCTGAAGTTCTCTGTGAGAAAGTCAGTGTTTTGTTGTTATATTTTGTCATAGACCTTTCTAGGCCACCAAACCCTCAGGTTGGCTCCAAACACACAGATTGCTAATAAAAAAATGAATTCCTCAGACAACACATCCCAGCAAGTACAATGAGGTGGTAGTCTCTAAAGGTGGTAGAATAGAGTGTACCACTTTAACCAGTAGGTGAGGGCTGAGTTCATATAGAATGTTCCTCCATATAAAAAATTACTCCCATGCAGAAAATTAGGGCTAAACTAGAGGAGACCAGAAAGGGGCAGGAAATTGGGACTGGGGGCTAGTAATTCCCCATCCCAGGCAGGTAAAGGGGACATATAGTTTCCCTCTTCTTTGCCTTCATTTCTTTCCCCGCTAGGCTCTGGTGTGCTTCATTAAGCAACCCTTAGGGGAGCATTTCCAAACAAATGAATTTAGTTACTGTGCATGATGGTAGGTGAAATTAGAACAAAGTAATGGGAGTTAGATTAATGTGATTTCAAGATGTAATCTATAAAAAGCTTAGGAAGAATGTAGCAGGTTGTAAATTGGATTTTGCTTAGAGAGGGGTGGGGAGGCAGGGTGAGCGAGGCAGTGAAATATCCTGGCTACTATTGAATAGCACTAATATTTAAATGATTCATATGAAAATAAAATACCAGAGTAAATAAAAAGAGGACTTATAAGGATTCATTTTAATTCATGTACTATAGGTAATTAAAACAGTAATTTTTAAAAACAGAAATGTCTGCTTCATTAACCAGCAAGTATTTGTGAATAAGGGGCGAAGAAAGTCTTCATTATATGCCTCACTCCCTAGTGCTCCTTATTTCTTAAAGCATGAAAGAGGCAAGGCCTATCACCAGAACCACCAGTTTGGATATTTTTGCCTGTTCTTGTTGACTGGTACATAGAGCGCACCCACCCTTTCCACGCTCCTTTTTTTATTTTTGGAACAACTCTGTATCTAAATGTTAGTTCTGAGCATGCAACCAAACTTGGATCTAGAATTTGAGGCAAGAAAGATTACAGAGCAATGAGAGGCTTGTCTATAGTAAAACAGACAAGGCACCCATATGGGTTCCAGTCCACTGCCTGGATTGACTTACAGTCCAATCCTAAGAAGAGTTACTCGAGTCTAAGCCCATTGAAATAAATGGGCTTAGACTGGAATGGACTTAGATTGGATAACTCTTTTTAGGATTGCACTGTTAGTGTATCAGCAGGACTGAAAGGAATAGAGAGTGAGATCATATCAGAAGAGTCGAGGCACGTGGACCCGTTGCTCAACCCAGTTCTGAAAGCTATACTACATGAGATGAATTACATGAGGATACTCAAGTGAAGGGAGACGCGATGTTAGCCGGGAAGTATAGTTTGAATTTCACCTCTCTCTACAGAGCTGGCAAAGATGGCTCCTCAGAGGATTTGTTAATTTCACCTCTCTACAGAGCCAGCAAAGATTGCTTCTGAGAGGGTTTGTTAATAATGGACAGTGCCTTTGGGGAGGCAAAGAGGAAATTAACAAACCCTCTGAGGAGTGATCTTTGCAGGCTCTGTAGAGAGAGAGAGAGGTGAAATTCAAACTATGCTTCCCGGCTAAGATTGCATCTCCCTTCACTTGAGCGTCCCCTTGTAATTCGTCTCATGCAGCATAGCTTTGTGGCAACATGAAGCCTGAAAAGTATACCAGAGTCTGGTATACCTTACCCATAACGCATCTCTTCAGGAATTGCTAGGGTCTCATCTCTCTCTACAAGCTTTCCTTTGAAATAAAACTTTACCCTCAAATGTTAAACAACCAAAATGTACACAGAGACCCAATTCAATAATCTCATTTAGATGTAATTTAATTTGTGGTGTTCAGTGACTATTTCAAATGGCAGAAAATTATATAATATCATATTTCAAATGTGAAATAAAAGGAGAATCATCAATCTCCAAGAATTGTTTCGTTTGAGGGCTGGGGAGAAATAGAGAAAGAGATATCTGTAGACATACACGAAATATAATCGGGTGGTATCAGGTTAAAAAATAAAAAAGGAAACATGTAAAGCTCCTCCCATTGTTTAGGAGCCATAAATCCGTTAGTAGTGATAGATGGCATTATCTGTGACTTAAGCTGTTTTTAGTGGGGTAGGAAGTCTCATATGTTGATCATTAATGGGAAGAATACAAAAGACCCCAAAAGGACGGGTGGCCCTTTGCAGTATTACCGAACGTTAATGGCTTGCATTGGCCATTAAGAATAAACGGGCAAAGCACTTCTATCAGGGTAATTTATAGGGAGCTGGAATTTATTAACATAGTGCTTTAAATGGGCAATAAAATAAAGCACACAGAACTCGCAGGACTGTGTTATGAGGAACACTTCATCAAAAAATTGGGCACTGTCTTTTGCTCAAATTGCCTAGAGTGCTATTAGACATAGTACCTTCAAGGGATGATAAGTTGCACCCTAATCTTGTGTATGTTTGTTTACCCAGAAGAAAGTTTTATTCAATGGGACAACTTGGAGCGACCATATAGTTTTTGTAAATAATAATAATTTTAAAAATCAAGAATATGGGTGTCAGATAATTATATTTTTCTAGTTTATCTAGAAGGACCATCTGGCTTGCCAGTTTTCCACCGGAGGTCAGGGGAGCTCCAGTTCTCAGATCTCATTGCCCTTTGCCACAGTTCAGCTGGGTGGTAGGAGGAAATGCACAGATGAAAAAGGGCGACACAATCAGCAGCATCCTCGGCACAATACCATCACGTCTGGCATGACCTGAAAGTGATGCCATCACACTAGGTGATACTCTAGTATTAATTAACCCAAAACACTATGGTCAAACCATAAAGTTTGGCGAAAATACTAGAGCGTCACCCCTGGTGCAATGATATCACTTCTAGGTCATAACAGAAGTTATGCCTTTGCACTGGGGATGCTGATCAGCCCCCTGCCCATCCAGAAGTCCCTGCTTCCCCATCTCCTGTCATGCCAGGTAACCCTAGTATCCACCCATATGAATCTGAGTTTTGAAGTTGTAGTCATCCAAAAGAGAGCTTTTTCACCAGTTGAACCTAAGCTGTGGAATTCATTGCTAGATGAAGCTGGTCTGCCCACTCTCTTTTAAACCTTCTGACAAGAAAGCAAGGCATATTATCATTTGCCATGCTCAGTTCAAGGTATTAGTTATTACACACAAAGTTCTTCATGGCATTGGTCCGGCATACCTACGGGACCGCCTCCTTCCCTATTTTCCTCCATGGCAGCTTCGCTCATCTGAACAGGGTCTCCTGCAGGTGCCAGGCTGCACACAGGAGAATTCAGCAGCAGCCTGTACAAGGGCTTTCTTTGTGGTGGCCCCTATCCTTTGGAATGACCTGCCTGAAGAAGTCAGAAGAGCCCCCGCTCTCCTGGCTTTCTGTAAACGATGCAAAGGCTTTTTACTCAAATGGGAGGGCTGCATTGTAGGGATGGGGTCTCAGATGCTTCACTAACGAGTTGGGGATCATAGACTTCATCGCTATTTTTGCCTTACATATTATCTGCTGCTTTAAATATGTACTTCTATGTACAACCAGTGCTCTATGTTGTCTAATGTTTGTCCTAGAATTGATTATGTTTTGCTCCAGTCTTTTTTCTACTCTGTCTTGGATCCTTGCTAATGCTATGTCTTTTAAACTTGTATCTGTTTACCTTCTGATATTATATTGAAATGTACTTGATACTGATTGTATTAACCTCATACTGTGTAATCCACCTTGAGTCACAGTGAGAAAGATGGACTATAAATGACATAAATAAATAAATAAAATTTTGTGAAGTCAATGTGGTGTGGTGCTTAGAGCGTAAGATTAGGATCTGGGAGACCTGGATTAAAATCCCCTTTCCGCTATGAAGCTTGTTGGATGACCTTGGATCACCACCTTCTCCCAACCCCATCTACCTCACTGGGCTGCTATGAAAATAAAATGAGGAAAAGAGAATCATGTTTCACTGAGTTCCGTGGATGAAGAGTGGAATAAAAATGTACTAGACCAAAAAGTTGGCATCAGTTCACCGACTGGTTTCTAAAATTCAGCTTAAACTACTGCTTGTATTGTTCACTATTATCATTTTTTCTTGAGTTCATGTTGGTTTCTTGTTATCATTTTATGGTGATCATAGCCCTTTTAGTTTTGGCAGCGTACAACCACGTACTGGGAGCACATGGTTCCTTTGATCCTCCCAAAATGCACCATCACCATTTCATCTGAAATGGGCACCCCCAAACACAACATCTGAAAAGCTCTCTTGTTACTTTTGATTGTAGTTACTGCATGAATTGCTGTGGTTTAGCAGCTTTTAAAATAATTGTTATTCATCTGGGAAAAGCCTAGAGAGACCAAGTTCCCTGATTTGGCAGGAGACCTCCCTTCTCTTGCTGGTTCTGCTCAGTTAGGAGATCAGAGGGGGATGCCGGGGGAAATGTGGGAGTGCTGACCAGCATTGTGCCAACAACACTATGTCACTTCTGGCATGACCTGTAAGTGATATCATTGTGTCAGGGTGACATGATAGCATTTGCCCAAAACTCTATGGTTAAACTATAGAGTTTTGGGCAAACACTACAGCGTTAGCCCAATGCGATGACATTGCTCCACTGTGGCCTGGAAGTGATGTCAGCACATTGTTGTCCCCCTGGTAGATTTCCTGTCAGTTTTCAATCATAGGTTCACAACCCTAGGCAGTGTACAATTTACCAGTCTTACAGTACAATTCTATGTACCAGACATAAGCTACATTAAGTTCAATGGGACTTGTGTGTATGAGCCAAGCTACAAGTGACAAATTACACTTGCCTGGCAAGTGAACAGACTCACGTGTATTCCTCCCTGTTCACTTGCCATTCACTTGCTCTCCAGTTGATCAAGTGGAGAGCAAGTGAATAGCAAGTGAACAGGGAGGAATATGCGTGAGTCTGTTCACTTGCAACGCAAGTGTAATTCGTCACTTGTAGCTTAGCTCTTAGTGTGTAAAATGCTGTCAAGTTGCAGCGGTCTTATGACCCCTGCTGAGTATTCAAGACAAGAAACTAACAGAAGTGGTTTGCTATCGCCTGCCTCTACATAATGACCCAAGACTTCCTTGGTGGTCTTCCATAGAAGTCCTAACAAATGCCAACCCTATTTAGCTTTGAGATCTGACGAGCTCGGACTAGCCTGGGACATTCATGACAGTGCTCAATGGGATTTACTCCCTAGTAAATAAATTTGGGACGGCCACTTTGGGGATTCCAAAGTGCCCAGTCTTGCTATCTTCTAAAATCGGCCTCAGTGATTGTTAATTAATTTTTATATAGCCTGTCTTTCTTGCAGAGGATCAAGGTGGACTACACAGTAGCACAATACTGACAGCCTGTTCGTGTCCCACAAACAGGTATAAGGCTCATCTTGTTTTCTCTGTCATAAAATCCAAACATCCCTTGATGCATTTTCCAGATGCTCACTTTTGAATATTCAGCTGAGAAAGGCCTGCAATAAAGCTGTCTCATCAGTTCTGTTGGTGCCTCTTATTAATAATTCTACACTCCTCCAAAGTTGTGCATAACACCAGCAAAGGATGGTGAAACAGGTTTGAATTAACCATTATTCAGCTAGAAGTGTCTTGGTACAGAACTGTCTGTGCTTTTTGAGATGTTGGGCTCAGTTCTCCATCACATGCCAGTGCTTCCTTGTCTTAGCTACGATGTCTATGGGACATGATGTTAGTGTTGCCAACCTCCAGGTGAGGCCATGGGAGATCTCCAGGAATTACAACAGATCTCCGGGCCACAAAGATCAGTTCCCCTGAAGATCAGTTCCCTTGAGGGGCAGACTCTGCTGAGGTCCTTCTGCTCTCCAACGTTGCCCTCCCCAGGATCTATCCCCAAATCTCCAGGAATTTTCCAACCTGGATCTGGCAACTGTATATGATTAAGAAAGCAAAGGTTGTTCTTGCAGAGATTGTGGTTTAGACATAATCAAGAACAGTGGAGCTATTTCAAAACATTATAAGGAAAAGTATCTTTTTGATTCTTGTCATTTCATTTACGGATTTTTTTTAAAATGGAAGGTATAATAATTGCAGTGTGGATAATAATAGCAAAAGAAGGTAACTTGTATATGTGTGTTGTATATTAATAAACCCACTGCATCTTATCTTTCGTCCATCATGATTGTTAAGATTAGACTGGAAGGAATGTCCTGATAATATTATACCTAATTAGGATATCCAAAGAAGTGAAATTGGTGGTGGACCTTAGATGTGGAATTCCATTCCACTATGGATTTTCCAGAATCTTCTAGAAGTTTTCAAAAGGCATGTTTAATTTATTCAAATTGGCTCGGGTAGTCAGGGATAGAGTACTGTGAGGACTTAGACATTTTAATTATGATTTTATAAGCAACGTATTTATATCCACACCAAGTTCTGACTTGGTTGGGCTTTGCAGGGAAAATGGGGATGTGGTGGTAAAATCGGCATGGGTAAGATATTTGAAATTGTTCCTAAAACAAAATAAAGTAATACATAACTTATTCTTGATATAGATACTATGTTTCCCCATCCCAGGCTAGAGTGGCTAGTGTATTTGGACTGGTGGCTAATTATGTATTTATTTTTATTACAGAATTTATATTCCACTTTTCAGTCCAATTAGGGTCACAATTAAAAGCAGAACATTATAAGACTATTGTAAAACTTCTATAAAATGTCAAAATGTCAGACTAGGGCTGAATCCACACATTCCGGCATAGCGCTAAACTGTTGGAATGATTTCTGATGTCATCGCACCACGAGAGCAGAATTGTGGCATGATGACATCAGAAATCGTGCCAGGAAGACGATATTCCAAAAGTTTAGCACTATGCCGGAATGTGTGGATTCAGCCTAGGAGATCTGGAAAACTTGGGTTCAAATCCACACTCTGCCATGAAAACTTGCTGGATGACCTTAGCCAGTCACTCTCTTTCAGCCTAGCCTACTTCACAGGGCTGGTGTAAGGATAAAATGGAGGAAGGGATAACAGTGTTTAAGCCCCTTTGGGTCCCTATTGGGAGAAAAAGATACAGATGTCTATCTAAATGAAGAAGTGAGAACATATCCACAGCTAATGTGAAAATATAAAACACAAATTCCTAAAATATAAAATAACAATTGATCCAACTTTTACCAGCCACCAAATGCCAACCTAAAAAAAAAGGGATTTTTTATTACATTTTAAATTTATACCCAAATTTATTCGGCATTCCCTTGCAACCAGTTGTGAAAGGCACTGGGTTGGATCCTGCCCCTATCCTGCCACTCCACTGAGCAAAGTTTACTAATGAATGAACTAATGAGTTAAAATATTTAAAACCCATCTCTTCTCTTGCCTCAGGAGCAGAGGTGGGCACGGACTAGAAAACAGACCAAAATTTAACATGGACCGAGCCAGTTTGGCATTTGTGAACTGGCGGGTCGTGGAACATCTGTTTTCGACAGACCCCATGGACTTTTTGCTAGTCTGTTGCTCCGTGATCTGTTAAAGCCTCCCTGCCCCACTGGCAAGGGGGAGGTTAGAGTGCGCCTGGCGCCTCTGGCAAGTGCCACCAGGAGCACTGTAACATTTAAATCCCCCCTTGCTTCAGCTGAATGGTGGGCCCACCAGTCAACTGGAGCAAGGGGGGATTAAAGCACTCCTGGTGCTGCTTGCAAGCGGCACTGAGAGTGCTTTAACAGTTAAATCCCCCCTTGCTCCAGCTGAATGGCAGGCCCGCCATTCAGCTGGAGCAAGGACCGTGAAAAGTTCATGGTCCATAGTCTGTGAAATGCCACTAATCATGGACCTATGGCCCATGGGTTTTTCCCAGTCCATGCCCATCTCTACTCAGGAGCCTTCCTCCAATTGAGGAAGGAAGAGCCACTTACTTTGGAGGAAGTTTCCTCAGGCTGCAGGAAGGCTACTTGGAGGATGGTAGTAGACACCCCATTAAAACAACGATAACACAACATTATGAAAACATGTTGATAAACGAGAAGTTTTCTGTACTTCTTCCCAGGTAATTTTCTGGAGCCACGCTTTGGAAGAGGAACTATAGAGAGTTGTTCTGCTCAGAGAAAGAAACTCCTACATTATTATTGTTATAATAATAATTATTAGGCTGTAGTGAGAGACCTCCCAACCTGGACCCCCCATTGCCACTTGATAGGGTGAAGGAGGGAAAAATGAGGGGCTGATTTGGCATTGTGTCAATGCCATAATGTCACTTCTGATGCAAACTGGAAATGACATCATCAGATTAGTGCAACATTGTAGGATTCATCCTGAACTCTATAGTTAAACCACAGAGTTTTTAATTAATTCTGGAGCATCAGGGTGATGTAGTGAAATTGCTTTTGGTTTGCACTGCAAGTGATGTCATGACATCGATATGACACTTATCAGGTAGATCCCCACACTTTGCATTCTCCTGCCAGGTGCCTAAGCTGGGGCTGGCAATCTCAATAATTAAAGTGTCTGCTCTAGGAAGCTAACAATCTAACAATACAATCCTAAACAGAGTTACTCTCTTTCAAGACCATTGACTTCACTGAGTAGTAGTAGTGGCAATGATGATGGTGGAAGAAGCAAGGGAAGAGAGGAAGACAGTAACAAGAGATGAGTGTGAACAAGTGCATTTACATGTTTGCAGGCTTTGTTTCAGCTGGGGAGGACTCTGTGGGATTAAGACAAAGACGTCCCGGAAGAAGTAGGTTTCCAATTGAGCTCTGAAGGAAGAGAAGGTTTTCTCTACTTCAAGACCACCTGTTAGCCTCTGTCATCTATATAACAGACAGGCCATTTAGTTTCCATTTCTACAAGGTATAAATCAGCCTCTTATTAGGCAGCAGGTGATCTGATGTTTGCCTTGTGTCTTTCAGCACTACATGGAACAAATCTAGTCAATTCCCCAGAGAAGTTTTGCTGTCCTCTCTTCCTCCATTCTCTATTGTCTAACACAGTTGAAATAAAAATTGTCTGCATTTCTCAGTGTTTTTGCATTATCCTCTTAATCCACATTCCCAACTGTAACTACATCATAACTGCATTTGTCCACATTTATCCTTCCAACCCTTATCTTTCCTACTCCTTTGATTGGTTTCCACATTGTCTGTTTAGGGAAAAACCTGTCTGTTTTGGGCTAGAAAGCTCTGTAAGGCTCAATAATACTAATACTTATAGTAGAAGTTAAAAATCTGTTATTGTCTTGATTTTCAATTGTTTATTAGATTTATTACTGTTTTTGAGAATGTCATTTTTAGTGAAGTTTATTGGAAACGTTTGTTATAAAATGGCCTAGAAATATAGTAGATGATAAAGTGTGAGAACAAAATTCGAGACCAGTAGCACCTTAAAGACCAACTGTCTTTTCCAGAGAATAAGCTTTTGTGAGTCAAAGATCTTTTTGTTAGATAACATCTGATGTCAGATACCATTATGGGTATCTGATGAGGTGAGTTTTGACTCATAAAATCTTATTGCCTGGAAAACTTTGTTAGTCATTAAGATGCTGCTGGACAATGTATGTTTTACAGTTTTATTCTGTTACTACAAAGCTACCCACCTGAAACTTGAAATGTGATATTTTCTTGTTGGTTTCTGATTGTTTATCAGTTGTGGGTTAGAATGTATTAATTGTATTGAGTTGTATTGCTTTAATGTTTTATTTTTGATATTGCATGGGAAACATTCATTATACAGTGGTCTAGAAATATAGTAAATAATAAACAGACATGATTATTACATTGAATTTAAATCCTTAAAAGCTGCACAAATGTGTTTATATGCCCTTCAGGTGAGATCTGGAATATTTGAAGCCACCAATAATGTTGATGACTTACAGTTGTTGTAAATATATGGAAGTTAAAAATGCCTGGCCCTAACTTAGATAGTTCAAGCAAACCTAATCTCATCAGATCTTGAAACCTAAGCAGGGTTGGCCTTGGTTAGTAGAGATGGGCACAAACAGAAAAAAAAGAACATGATGTTCGTTGTTCATTGCCATCCATGAACAGGGACTCACGAACAACCACAAACACAGCCCTGTTCATGAACATGTTCATGGTTAGCTGTTCGTGGGGGGCAGCAGGCTGTCCTCCAGCCATCATCCAAGTCAAGATCCCTACTGCACCACTCCCAGAAACCTGACCTGAGCAGGCACCAGGAAAGGTACCAATAATAAATAATAGCTTGGCCCAGAGCCTGGCAGCAGCCCTGGAACTTGAAGGGGTAGATCCCTATCCCACCACACACAGAGAAAATTCAAACTCCAATGCACTCTCTCTATCAAAATGCCAACAGCAACTCTCTCCCTCTCCACGGTCTGCAAACTAAGCCAGAGCTAGGAGCCCCCCTGCTCTTTGCTCCCTTGTAACAAATTTGGAGCTTTACACTTGAAAGGAAGACCTGCCTATCAAGCTAAAGTGGGCTTAGATTGGGGTTTCCAGGGCAACAACAGTTCAGACAGAGTCCAGACAATCCCTGACTAAGTTGCCAAGGGAATTGATTGCAGGTGCCAAACTGTCTGGCTTGACAAACAGCAACGAACGAGGCTTGCAACAACTACCTGTTTGTTTAGAATGGGGCTTCATGAACAGCTTGTTCGCGAACAGCAGATTGTGGTGTTCGTGGCTTTTTTTGTTCGTATTGCTGTTCGTGCCCATCTCTATTGGTTAGTAACAGGATGGAAGACCTGCAAGAAAGACCAGGGTGGCTATGCAGAGGCAGGCAATGGCAAAACGCCTCTGTGAGTCTCTTGCCTTGAAAAACTCAGCAGGGGTTGAGATAATTTGGCTATGTCTTGATAGCACTTTCCACCACTGCCAAATTTGCCTGGGCTGAAATTTTTGAAGAGAATATTGAGATGCGAGGGATTGTGTGTTACAATGGCTTGAGTTGGTGCCTAGAGAGTAAAGTTGGTAGGGTAGAGTTCCTGAGGCCCTAAGAATATGGTGGGCTCCTTTTGAGAGGAGAGGCAGGCTGTACTTCACATTGATTCAAAATCACATCTACTCTTTCAGGATCAAACTCTATTAAAAAAAAAACCTCATTTTTCTGTTATGAACATTTTCAAAGGTGAATATAAAGCCAAAAACTGGCTTACTGTACAAACGTTTTCCAAATGCCTGGAGCAGACTATACTTCTTACAGTTCAGAAAATTAGTAGCTTTACATGAAACCTATATCCACAAGCGTGAATTAAAAAGGACCCTTTTAAAAGGGGAAAAAAAATCAACCTCAGTTGCGATTCTGTTGTTCAGAGGAAGGCATATGCATATTATTCTCATTAGGAGAAACTCCTAAAAGCTGCATGTGGTCGAGTCACAAACTCCCTGTAATTTCAGTTGTAAACAAAGCAGCATGAAAATCGCCCCTGACTTGGTAACAGAAAGAAGGGGAAAAAAGGAGGAGAACAGGAATGCTATGTTAACATCTATCTATCTATCTATCTATCTATCTATCTATCTATCTATCTATCTATCTATCTATCTATCTATCTATCTATCTATCTATCTATCTATCTATCTATCTATCTATCTATCTATCTATCTATCTATCTATCTATCTAGCAGCAAAATGATTACCATTTTCTTAAACAAGCAGGGAACTCACACATGGTGATATATTGAACTATTGTAAAATCCAAGAGCGAATGATTACAATAGTTTAATATCCAATGGCAAATGGATGCTTTGAAGCATATGACTAGGTAAAAAGATAAAGGTAGTCCCCTGTGCAAGCACTGAGTCATTACTGACCCACGGGGGGATGTCACATCACGACGTTTTCTTGGCAGACTTTTTGTTATGGGGTGGTTTGCCATTGCCTTCCCCAGTCTCTACACTTTACCCCCAGGAAACTGGGTACTCATTTTACCGACCTTGGAAGGATGAGTCAACCTTGAGCCAGCTACCTGAACCCGGCTTCCACCAGTATCGAACTCAGATTGTGAGCAGAGCTTGGACTGCAGTGCTGCAGCTTACCACTTTGCGCCACATATGACTAGAATGATATATTTTCTATTAGTCTGTAGAAGGTCTCAGAATTGAATAGACTCATGGCCAAACAAGAACAGATGGGGCAACATCTTTTACTGATTCATGTACCTGTCTCATTGGCATATAAAGCCACGACAAAATAACTCATGGATGGGGGCAGGGGGAGGCAAAAATCCTCTCCACCTGAACTTTGTTTGGCATTCTTTCTCTAAGTCCTACCCTGATACCAGAAGTGAGATGAACTCAGGGGACAACCCTTTCAATAAAGGAGTGAGGTGTGTTAAGCTGGAAGAGGGGAGCAGAATCAATTCACATGGTTGTAGCTGAGGCATCACATTTGTTCCAAAGTGAACACAGGAAAAGTTTAATTGTGCTAAAATGCATCACACAGCATCTCCCTTTGGCTCCTGTTCAGAGTCAAGGTGCATGTTAATATTTTATTGATGTACATCTATGATCTTTTAAAGTGTAAAAAATATTAACAGGAGGGATATAAACACATGTTTGGAAATACATATATCACAGGGTGATACTCATCAACAGTTATATATGTTTAGTACATGGATGTACTCATGTGAAAACCCAGATTATCTGCAACTAGAGATGGGCATGATCCGCATTACGATAGAAAAAAAACCATGATAATGGCGATCGCATGATCGTGACCTGGCAGATTGTAATCGGCCAAGGCCAACGATCTGGCTATCGGGAGAGGCCTGGATCGGGGTGATTGGGCTCGGATCGGGGATCCAGACACTCAGGTGCCAGTAATCTATTCCCCTGGCAACGGAGCCAGGGGAATGCCTGAGCTCTGTTTGCCCTCCTTCTATCGTCCTGGAAACCCGAATGGAAGCCCAGCTTTCCTTGATCAGCAGGGCTTCCTTCCAACCACGGAGCAGCAAAGCAGTCACAAGTTGGGAGAAGACACTCAGGGGAGGGAGGGGGAAGGGGGTGTTCTGTAGCCATGGGCACTCCAATCTCATCCCTGCAAACCTTGATAGGCTGCTCTGACGGCCAAACACAGATGGCCAAACACAAACACAGATGCCGCCGGCATCACCCACCGTTCCTGTATCTCTGGGAACAGCGGGGCGCCCCTCCGCTTTTGCCCCCATGATCCATGATCCACGGCTCAGGAACGGGAGATGATCGGCACAGATCGTTAATTCGGGATTGTCGTCGGCACTGATCCACAATCTGCTGGATTGTTACAATTTTTTTGATAGTGCCCATCTCTAGCTGCAACTCCCTGTCAAGTGTAGACCACAACAAACCCAAGATTTCTGCCATATAGGAGAAGGCCATCATCTTTTGCCTGCAATTAGTAATGGATTGAATAAGAAGAAGGCCCTTTCCACATGTTTTTAAAGGGATGGTCCACTCACCGAATGCTGGTGGCTTTTTGTTGGGATTTAGCATGTATTTTTGTTTCAGTCATGAAAGAGTTAAACTGTTTGTGTTAGTTAGTGAAACTTATCGAGTGAGGATTCTCACCATAGAAAAGGGAGTTTCTGAGCTTAATGAAGTAGAATTAGGATTTCTATTGGGCAACCTGTTTTATTAGGGGGGCAATTAAGTGAAGACATATACTGAAGTTTTATTGCTCTTTGCCAAAGGGTCAGAGTCAGTCTTGCTCTCAAAGGGCCAAGCTACAAGTGACAAATGACACTTGAATGGCAAGTGGATCAAGTGGAGCGCAAGTGGAGGGCAAGTGAACAGGAAGGAATACACTTGCCGTTCAAGTGTCGTTCGTCACTTGCAGCTTGGCCCTAAGTATTAGGACTACCTTTTACTAGCAAGATGTAGTCAGTTAGCAATTTGATATTTTCTACCAATGTAACCCTATTTTTATCCAGTTTGGTGTAATAGTTAAGAGCATGGGACTCTAATCTGGAGAACTGGGTTTGATTCCCCACTCCTCCACTTGAAGCCAGCTGGGTGACCTTGGATCAGTCACAGCTTCTAGGAGCTCTCTCAGCCCCACCCACCTCACAGGGTGATTATTGTTATGGGGATAATAATGATATACTTTGCAAACTGCTCTGAATGGGCATTAAGTTGTCCTGAAGGGCAGTATATAAATCAAATCTTGTTGTTATTATCATCATCCTTTATGTAGTAAAGTATTCTTACAGAGCTATACTGGAGTGTGTGTCTGTTCTCATTAATTCCAATGCACAATTACTGCTTAAACTCTGCTAATTAAGTATTAATCTTCTACACTTTCCCCCTTGACTCCAGATGTCTCCATTTTCAAAATAGTTGCAGGCTGTTTTGCTTCCATTTTTTTCGGTCACTTTTCTAGGACCGCAGGAAAGCGTGCTCCCAGAAAAGGCACCAAAAAAAGGAACCCCAAAGGCCTGCAATAATTTTGAAAATGGAGATGTCTGGAGTCAAGTGGAAAAGCTGCCAGCGTTTGGTGAGTGGGCTGTCCCTTTAAGGACGTGTGGAAAGGGCCTAAAGCTAGATGTGATATTGGTAATCTTTGATCAATTTCCTTGGTTTAAAAGTTAAAAGAAGCTGCAGGGGGGACCAAGTTGGATCAGGAATGTAATACAGTGTAGAAGGGTTTAAGCCACCACTACCCCCGATCTGCCCCCCACCCCAATGTCTAACCCTGTACATAGCTGATCCAATCCAGTAAGTTATAAGATCATAGGAAACATTCATAAGAAAAGCACTTGTTATCTAATGTAATGGGGTCCATTCCCAATTCATAACCTTTTGATGCAAGGAAGAGAGAAAGTGAATTGTTTCATAGGCTAGCACAAATTTGGAGAGTTAATATTTATGTTACTAATGAAAATCCTAGTGATGCAGGTATAATCAGAGTCATATATATTGCAAGAAAAAATGGAAATGTTTGCAGCATGAGAGCTTGGTAATGCCTGTTGGTGGCTGTCATTGTTGTTTGTGAATTATGATGTGTCAATGGATGGGACTTTTACGTGCTGAAATGGATACTACACAAGGCACAAACTGAAAACACGTTGATGGTTAATATTTTCATTTTGAATTTTAAAATGTATTGTTAAGCAAATCCTTTTCCTGAGCAATAAGAAGTACATGACCGGTCCAGCACTATGGGGTTCTGTTTTCTTTCAGGACACATTTAAAGATCCATCTATCAACTGATCGATATAGACAAGTGGGGACTTGCAAGGACTTGCAGGAGGCATTTAATTTCTCCTCCCTCACCATGTCTTTTCCCCTTCCATCTCTCCATAGCCTCTTCCCTTTTCCTGCGTTTCTCTCGCTTTCCACCCACCTTTGTCTGCCTCCTTTATTCACCTCCCTCCTCAGCAGCCTCTCCACTATGGCCTAATTGCATGATGCCAGCTGAGCAAGGCCCGGTTGCGTGGTGGGGAACCTGCAAGGACATACAAGGGGTACTTTAGTTTTTCCTCTCTCTCCTTCCACACATGAGCTCCTCTTTCCCTCCTCCTGGATGCCTCCATATGCTCACCTTTCCCTATGTCCGTCTCTCCTGAAAACCCACCAAACAACTTTTATCTGCCCCCACATCTTCACCTATCTTTCTTACTTTTTTCTTCATTGATGTACTGTCTTTCTCTACAATGGGGACCCAAAGCAGCTTACATCATTCTCCTTGCCTCTTTGGCTCACAAGAACCCTGAGAGGTAGGCTGGCTGAGTGGGTGTGACTGGATCAAAGTCTCCCAGCGAGTTTCCACAGCACAGTGGTGATTTCAACCTGGGTCTTCCGGATCCTAATCTGAAACTCTAACCACTACAATACACTAGCTTTTGGGGAGGGGGGCTGTTGTTGAATGGTAGCAAGCAGTGAGGCCTGGATGAGTCATGCAAGCCTTGTGGTATCAAGTCACCTGGTAATTGTTTCTGGGCCTGGCCCCTATGAGTCCTCCCTCAAAGGCCAAAACAGCCCCAGAAAGGACCCTGAGCCCTTTCTTTCCCTTTTACTGACAGAAACCAAGCCTGGAATAGTGGCTGAACTGTTATGGTTGCCTAGCTATATCTACTGAGGTTGTTAAAACTACAGGTACTCCTTTTATCATTTTCATTTTTTTAAAAAAACCTCAATGTGTTTTTTTTTAGATTTCAGATTTTTCTGCAAACCAGAAGCTTTATTCAAAGGTGTAGGAAGATCTGTCTTGTCTGTTGATGGCTCCAGTCTTTGAATTTAAGTATCTCAGATCAGGGCCACTTGGCTATTAGTATTAGGGTTGCCAGATCCCCTTAACCTCCCAGTGGGAGGTGGGAACTTGGCACTCAGGAGCGCTCCTGGGGCAACGCGATGATGTCACTCTGGGGAGTGATGTCGTGCTGCCCTGGGAGCATGCCCAGGAGACCTGTTCCCCCACCTTTCCATTCCACTGGCCAGGTGAGTGGTGGTGGGGGGTGGGAGCAAGGGATCTTCTGATAGCAGACAACAAAAGTACTTATTGTGCAACACTAGAAATCCCATTCCTCCAGTGAGGGAAGGGGATCCCTTGCTTTCACCATCCACCCCCTGCATCCACTTACCTGGCCAGCAGGGGAGGAATGCACAGGAACGGGCCTCCCAGGCATGCTCCCGGGGCAGTGCAACTGTCATGTATGTCTGTACCCATTCATCCATGCCAGCTTTGATTCTAATGCTTAGAGCTTGATGCTTAGTCCAATATTTGTAAACATGATCTTGATGCAACTCAATTTCCATTTTGCTAGTGTTCTGTTTCTCAGGCTTTCACAGGTGGTTATCTGTTGGACTCCAATGTTTATGACCTTGTACTTCCTCTCAGACTATGATATGTCTTTCTTCCTAGCAACACAGCGTGATATCACAAATATGTAAACTGTTCTCACAAAGAAAGAGTGGCAAAAGATTGTTTATAATTGGGAGGGGGAGGAAAAGTGGACTAGAAAAGAAATGTATCTTTCACATGTTGTCATTCCTGTCAATCTCCAGTCGAGCTGCTTAGACGTTTGTCTTACTCTTAAGTAGATTCCATTTGACTTAGTACTTGTGTCTTACTGCAAATGGGACAGAGATCTGGCTGCTATATCCTGATATCCTGTCACTCGTAGCCTGACAGCAACAACATCACTGATGTCATCGTGCAGCCCCAGGACCAGGAGCCCTCCTGTGCTTTACTGCAGGCCAATTTGTGTCCTAAATGGGCCAAATTGGACCTGTTGAGGCCCAAATCGGCCTGCTGTGAACTGGGTGCACCCCCCCCCCCGTGCCTGTGTGGTGGTGACGTCATTGGACGTGCAGCTGTGGGGGACTTCTCGTGCTGTGTGCGCATGAGTACAAAAGAAAGAAGACAAGAAGGAGGTAAGGGCCAGGTCAACCCCTCTCCTGCCAGGAGGGTAAGGAGACCTGGCAACCCTATACAACACACCGAGCTAGAATTTCGTCTCTATTTTCTTTCCACATTTCCACTTCAAAGCAGGCCATGCTGTTGAATGAATGCTTGATATTTTTTCTTTCTTTATGTAAGTCTTTGTGAACAGTTTCAGTTCTCTGCTCTCTAACATTGGTTTTGTAGGCTCATTTGTTATTGCGTACACATGTTACATAGATTTTATACCTAGTTCATGTGGTACACTACATATACATACCCAATATAAACCACATATGCATGCAATAAACAGATAATATATAACTTAGAAGCGTTTTCATGAAGAATGTTGAAAAATTTGAGGTGAGGGAATAAAAATGGCATGAAAGAAAACCATCAGGGATTCAGTTCATGCAAAGAAGAGAAATGACTATGGGGATCTGGGGAACAAAATAGCAAGGATGATAAATTGGAAATTATCCCAATCACACAAGAACATTCTTCTGCGCGAGTCCCTGACTATCCATTAGCTGCCTGGAGATAAGTTTACCCACAATGAGCAAGATAGCTAAATTCATCTATAATTGTCCATCTTAGCGCATAGAACTATTGACTAGGCACACACAAGCATGTGGATGATTTGCTGAGTACAGTCTGGCACTTCCAGTGGGGGAAATCAGTATGTGGGAGCAGATTTGGACATACATTCTCAGTGTGCATGCAGGGCTGTACTTTTCCATGTACAGAAAATTGCTCGGCCAAACTTCAGCAGCTAGTTAATGCGTTAGATCTAAGTAACTGCAGAGCTGTGATCAAGAGCTCCTTTTTTAAGGCGGGGAGACCACATTGGTTCAGCTATTGATTTGGATGGGGCCACGTTGTTGATCTCTGTAACGGTGTGTTAATAGAGCTGTCTCAGGGCCTGGATGTTCTTCATTCTCTCCCAGACAAGGCCATAGGCACCCTTCTTGCTTGGCAGGGCTTTAGAGAAGGAAACAAAATCGGCACCTTCTAGGATCTTGTTGAGACGTTCATTTGTCCATGTGCATTCTAGTGTCTATGAATTGTTTATTTCATTTATACCCTGACTTCCTCCCCAGTGTGGACCCAAAGGGGCTCATGTTGTTCTTCTCTTCACCCTATTATCCTCACAACAACCCTAAGAGGTTGGTTAGGCTGAGGGCTGTGTGACTGGCACATGGTAATCCAGCAAGCTTCGAGGGCAGAATGAGGATTCAATTTTGTTAAACTGTTAGCTGAATAAGGACAGTATTTGTTATGTTCCAGAATGTCTATTTATAATCAATCCCTTTCGTAAATAATGTTTAAGTAACTAACTTCTTAGCTCCTTTATGCACCTTTCCAGGCTCAGTTTTAGTTGTAAAAGTGTTTCCCGCCCCCAAGAAAAAATTAAGCATGATCAAAAGAGCCAGGGAGAATTTTTGATGGACAGAGCGGAGCAAATTAGGTGAGTGGATTTTGAAGTACTGTCATTTTTAGAGGACACCAATCTTTATTCTATTAAAAAAACAGGAACATAGTTCTTGTTTTTCCAGTGAAATTGTAATGTTACCATCTTCAAAAACCTTTGAACCAAAAGATATTGCAAGAGTGCTTCATTGCACCTTATGCCCCTGTCCTGGCTTTGACTCCGGTCCTGCAGTGGAACTTGTTCTAGCATCAATTGGTTTGTTTAAGACACAGATGTTTGCCTCTTGACCTGAAGAGGGCCACATTTCTGTCTTTTACTATTTTGTCAATGCAGGTCCCGTAATCTTCACCATGGTTTTTTTTGATGATCAAAGGGAACATCTTGTTCCCTTTTTCATCAGGAGAAAAGTGGGTTGGATCCAACCCAGGGTTATAACTAAATATGGATCCCATACTGTATATGTGGACTGAAGGTGAATATGGAAAAAAAATCAAGACTAACTGCTCTGCACAAATAACGCTTAACTGGATGTGAATGTGAGTCCTAAAGACATT
Organism: Eublepharis macularius; assembly: GCF_028583425.1. NCBI lineage: Eukaryota > Metazoa > Chordata > Lepidosauria > Squamata > Eublepharidae > Eublepharis > Eublepharis macularius. The sequence continues at coordinate 121,940,133 of NC_072796.1, read as the reverse complement.
TTAACCTTTATGTGAGACTCAAACAAAACTCAATAAAAAACAATACGTGAAATGCTGAAAGGACAATTAATCCTTCTGGTTGCTCGTATGACAGGCAGAAGGAGCCCCAGAGATCTTTTGAGGCAAAAGCATTTATTTTTGAAGCTGCCATTGAGTGTCACTCTTATTCCACTTGTTTCAACTGGCTCTTAATCGTCTCACTGTTGTTATTATGGGATATGAAAAAATGTCTCATGTGCAGCAATGGGCTTTATTGTTTACCTGCCCCTCAGTATGATGCATTACACTGAGATTTGCTTTTAAGCTACAGAAGCCTACAGAGGTGAAAAGAGTGCTTGTTTTCAAGAGATATTTTATGTGTGTGTGTGTGTGTGTGTGTGTGTATGTATAATGTGTGTGTGTGTAGGTGTATGTGTATGTGTATGCAGGGCTTTTTTTCAGCAGGAACACAGTGGAACGGAGTTCCGGAACCTCTTGAAAATTGTCACATGGCTGGTGGCCCCGCCCCCTGATCTCCAGACAGAGGGGAGTGTAGATTGCCCTCCGAGCCGCTGAGCAGCGTGGAGGGCAATCTAAACTCCCCTCTGTCTGGAGATCAGGGCCAGGGCCACCAGCCATGTGACCATTTTCTCCGAGGGCAACCCACTGAGTTCCACCACCTCTTTTCCCAGAAAAAAACCCTGTGTGTATGTATGTGTATGTGTATATGTGTATATATGTATGTATTGTGTCGTCCATCCTCAAAAGTATTGACTTTTAAAGCAAATTCAAACCCAATGAAATAATGTTTATTTGTTTTTTCTCCATTAATTCTTTAGCTTATCTTCCCCCCACCCTTCTCTGCAGGACAAGCACATTAACTTGTTTATCTGCTGTTGGAAGACTATTGCTGTAATGGATCAGCCCCGGGGATGGGTCCGTTGAATCCAGCATTTCTTCTCCTGGATTCATCTGAGAAACACAGGAATAGGATAAAGACAATATGTCTCCCCCTGTTACCCGTCCCCAGCATCTGATATTTGGAGATATTTTGCCTCTAAACATGAACACTCTATTTATTTACATTGGTCAATAGACTTATCCCTTATAATCTTTTAAAAAGCTATCCAAGCTATTTAGCATTACCATACGTGCTTATATTTATTTACTTCATTTATACCCCACCTTTCTCCTTAAGGGGGACCCAAAATGGCTTACATCGTTCTCATCTCTTTCATTTTATCCTCACAACAACCCTGTGAGGTAGGTTGAGCTAAGAGTTTGTGACCGGACCAAGGTCTCCAGCAAGTTTGCATGGCATAGTGGAGATTTGAACTTGGATCTTCCAAGTCCTTGTTTGACACTTTAACAGTTATACCACACTGTTTCTCACTGATAATGTGTACTGTGTATTAATTACACTTTATGTAAAGAAGTACTTTTATCTGTGGTGAACTTGCTGCAAATCAGCTTCATTAGAAGATTCTGAATACTGGTATTTATGAGCGAGGAGTAAATATTTCTCTCTACTCACTCATCAGCATCCAATCTGCTCTAATGTAACAGCCCTTGATTGCTAGGAGCGATGGTGGCTCCTCGGCATAGCCAATGCTTTGAACGTGGAAAGTCTCAGAGTCAAACCTTGGCATCTCTAGACAAAAGATCTCAAGTAACAGTGTGCCACGTAGATGATATTCATGATATTGGGTAACTCTTCTTGGGATGCTGACAGTATTAAATAGCTAACTTCTGACGGCATATGATTCTCAACAACTGACAAAAACCAAACAGTCCAGATATTGTCTAAATCATCCCACAATTGAATATTGAGGTTATTTTCAAAATTCAAATGTGCTTATTGAATTTTGCCATTATTCTGAACCTCAGTTTCAGCTCTAAGTATATTTTCACATAAAACATGAAGAGTGCATTCCCCCTATGGGAGACTGTTAATGCGTGCTAAAAAGCAGAAGCTAACTGTTTTACAGTAGAGTGAATTATAGCCAATGCTGATCTCACACTCACAATTCAGAATGGGATCCGCAGAAAGTGACCTCTGGGGTAACAACCTGCAGGACAAAGGAGAGTTCCCTGGAGAACAAAGTACCACCAAGAGCCAAAATTCTACTAAGAGCGGGACCACAAGTGATGCCTGACACAGGTTGGACACTTGCCAGCTTCTCTCAAGTTTTGATGGGAAATGTAGGCAGCTTGGCGGAATGTTGGACAAGTGACAGTTGAAAAGTCCACTGGACAGCAGTCAGAGAGTCAAGCTGCAAGACCAGGATGCCTACATTTTCCATCAAAACTTGAGGGAAGCTGACTAGTGTCCAACCTGTGTCAGGCGTCACTTGTGGTCCCGCTCTAAGTGCATAAGCAGCCGGGGAGGCCAGATCAGTCCCCACCTCTCGACTGAGGAATGTCCTAAGAGGCACAGACTCCTGCTTTATAGTCTGGTCCTCTGACTTCTAAATGACTTCCAGGAATGCCTTCTGCCTCCTTAGGTAGAGGTGCAAAGCGGCTTAGACGGTGGTGTGTTGCCCCCCCCCCCCGCAAACAATTCAAATTCTGGCTTTGGTCCAGACTAGCATTTTCACTGACGTAAGGATTTCCACCCATCGAGTGTCACTTTCTTGCCACCACTCTTCTGCTGTAGCCGCAGCTCTCCCCCTCCCCTCAATCTTGTTTCTTGTTTCCCAGAAACAAGATTTTGGGAGTCATTTTTGGCTGCTGGGGTGGGAACACTCTGCGGGTAGATGACCTTGTGCCTGCAGAAATACAAGTCTGGATCCAAACCTTTGCACCTGAGACGTCCAAGTCACTGACCTTAAAGGCACAGTTAGAGGTCATGTTTTCTTGCTCAGAGTGTCTTGTAAGTTGGTCACTGTCTGGCAGCACTGGAGGACATGGGCTTCTTCCTCTTCATGATCATTGATCTGATGGGTCCTGGACTTACAGAGCTTGGCTCATAACAAGCCCATATTGTGCAAATTATTTCTGTCTGGACTCTTTATCATTTCTACAGAATTCATAATTTCCTCCATGTAGGATTGCTCGGGGGATTTGGGTGTGGGCAAAATTATCACATCAAAAATGACCATCCGTTCAAATCTTGTGAACGCAAATGGTGGTGTGCTTTGCATTTTTTCATAATGGGATGTTCCTGTCAGGTTTTATCATACTGAAGCATGATGGGAATCGCTTGAGATAACAAAAAGAGATGTGGGGCAGACATGACCCATCACTGCCTTTCTGGGGAAACCATCAACCTTGGCTTGTTGAGCAGACTGCTCCTCCCAGAAGATGGGATACTGTCTCCTTCTTTCTGAGCTCACTGGGGTCAAAGAGATCTTCCCTTTTCTACCTGTATTTTCTTGCTTTGAAGTTTTGGAATCATCAGACTTGCCACCGAGGGCAGAAGAGGACACTGTTCAGTGCACAGAGCGGCTTGAGCTCCTTTTCCATACCGGCTCACCAGTGGTGGAGTGTTCTGCCCTCGTTCTCCCCAGCATATTGAAGAAGAGCAAATGGACAAATGTCTGTGTGATGTACTGTCTTGCCTTCCTTCAGGCTCTCTCTTCTAGGGAACATAAGGGTTTTGTTGTCATCGCTGGGAGACAGAGAGTGCCGTGGAGACCTCCCATCCCTAGTGGACATGAAGCAAGGAAGAGGATGGGAGTGGAAGAAAGAAGAGAGATAAAGAACCAAAGGATGTGAGTTAGGGTAGGGTGAGGAGTGATGGTAAGGGTGAATTTTCATTGGCCATGAAACTGCCTTATACAGAGTCAGACCATTGGATCTATCAGAGTCATTGTCTGCTCCCATGAGCTCTCCAGCATCTCAGATAGAGGTCTTTCACATCACCTGTTAACCTGATCCTTTTAACTGGAGATGCTGGAGACTGAACCTGGAACCTTCAGCATGTGAAGCAAGTGTTCTGAGCTACAGCCCTTGTCCAATGATTCCCCACCCATCTGTACTATCAAATTGCTACCGACTTGTGCTTATCCCAAGCAAATGGCTTTAAAGGCAAATGGTAAGCAGAGGTGGTTTGCCATTGCCTTTCTCTGCAGAGTCTTCCTTAGTGGTCCCCCATCTAAGAACCTGCTTAGCTTTTGAGATTGAACTTTGCTGTGCAGCCTTCCCTCCCTCCCCAACTATTACTTGGTATATAAAAGCTGAGCTCCATATACTTCTGAATAAGAAAGAAGCTTTCATCTAAGCGTGACTCATTTGATAAGCATGTCCCCTGGACTATTAGGAACAGCCTTCTTAGGGAAAGAGCTGAATCTCCATCGTGAAGAAGTTTAAAAACATCCTGGAGAAATTTCAGCACCAGACCGGACAAAGTCCTCCCAAACGTACTGCCGGGCACAGCTCCACACCGGCACTGGGATTTTGGACTAGGTGACCTAAGAGTTCTTTTCTGCCTCTCATTTCTGTGATTTTATCTCTGGAAATAGCTTTAAATGTAAGAGGATTTAGATGGCAGGCTCAGGCGCATATTATTTACTGCTAGACTTAAAGTTAACGGTTGGATTTTGTGGGAGACAAAATGGGAGAGGGTGATCTGAAAGCCTCCCCCCCCCCCGGTAAATGCAGGAGAAAATGCAGGCTTACATTGAAAGAACTAATATAACGGCAATGCTGCTGTATGCAAATGGTGGCCTTTTTGGACACAGGAGTACACGAAAATATGGGCAAGGGCGTATTTCAGCCTAGCTTAGATTGTGATCTTTTATTAGGCTGCCAGTTGCTCCGGATGGTGAAAGTTTGCCCGTATCTGCTCCAGCTTAAGAGACTGGCTATTGCTGTGCTGCCTCTCCCCTTGCCTAATGGTGGAGTGTTTCATTTATGGGAGTCCTTTGCGGGAACCCTTTTCCATTTTGGAAGGGGCATGTTCCTACCTCTTGATCTCAGCCCCTCCATTCCTCATCACAGAATGGCCTGTTTTTGCTAGAGCACTGTAAGGAAAACATTTTGCAAAACAAAATTGTTTCTTAGCTAGCCATAGTAAGTGACCCATATATGCCTGCCCACGAATGCTCGTCATTGGGTGAGCCGGTCCCTGCACCTTTGGAAATAGGGTTATCGGGGACAGGGTCTTTCTCAGGCAGTTTCTTGTTTTTCAGACTCCGTTCTCTGTGATATCAGTTCTTTGTCTTATCTCAGTTAAAGTTGCAGAATTAAATATGGCGCCTTCTCCTCATTCTTGTGCCATGAGTTTATAACTTTATTGTTTTTAAGTTTGATGTGCTGCTATAGATTGTGAACTGAACAGATTTCATTGATAAAAATGTATTTAATAATAACAACATTCATTTTATATACCACTTTTCAGAACAACTTAACAACCATTCAGAGCGGTTTACAAAGTGTATTAATATTATCCTCACAACACTCACTCTGTGATGTGGATGCAGCTGAGAGAGCTCTGAGAGAGCTGTGACTGATCCAAGGTCACCCAGCTGGCTTCAAGCAGAGGAGTGTGGAATCAAACCCGGCTCTAGAGTCCTGCCGCTCTTAAACACTACACCAAACTGAACATTGTCACTGCATCAGAAGCCAGATGGCTGAGGAAGCCCATACATACACACATGCATATGTATGCTTACAGTAGGAAAAACTCTCCATCACTGTGTGTTATGTGCCATCAAGTTGCCTCCAACCTATGGCAATCCTATGAATGAGAGACCTCCAAAATGTGCTATCATTAACAGATTTGCTCAGATCCTGCAAACTGGAGAACGTGGCTTCTTTTATTGAGTCAAGCCACCTCGTTTTAGGTCTTCCTCTTTTCCTGCTGCCTTCTACTTTTCCTAGCATTATTGACTTTTCCAGTGAGTCTTATCTTCTCATGACGTGACCAAAGTACAATAGCCTCAGTTTTGCCATTTTAGCTTCTAGGGAGAAGTCAGGCTTGATTTTATCTAGTACCCACTTATTTGTCTTTTTGGCCGTCCATGGTATCCGCAAAACTCTCCTCCAGCACCAGATTTCAAATGAATAAATTTTCTTCTTGTCATCTTTCTCCACCATCCAACTTTCACATCCATACATCGTAATGGGGAATACCATTGTTTGGATTATCTTGATCTTGGTCCCCAGATAGACATCTTTATCTTTAAGGATCTTTTCTAGCTCCCTCACAGCTGCTCTTCCAAGTCCCCATCTTCTTCTGATTTCTTCATTGCATCATTAACAGGAGAAAAGGTTTAAAATTTAAATTACTGTTCTTACTAGAATTTCAAAGGGAGAATGCAACATGAAAGCACTGAATTAGGATTCATTAAATGTTATCATGTTTTTACTGCAGCTTTCTGGATTACACACACACACGCACACATGAATGTACAAACACACATCCTATTCAGTAAAAATTCCAGTAGCACCTTTAAGACTAACCAACTTTATTGAGGCATAAGCTTTTGAGAATCAGATGCATGGGACAGAGACAGCTGTCATTCTCGAATGCTTATACCTCAATAAAGTTGGTTAGTCTTAAAGGTGCTACTGGAATTTTTACTATTTTGCAACTACAGACTAACGCGGCTAACTCCTCTGGATCTGACCATCCTCGCCTATTTTTTATTGGATCTTTTTCTGAACCCCAGAGACTGGAAACTTTGATCTTTCTCATCATTCATTATGTGTAACAGCCACATCCATTCTGGACCTATTACAGGAACAGATTACCCTACACCAGGATTTACAACAGGTCTTTCTCTGCTACCGTTTCCCCCTCTTCTCCCACTTTCATAAATTCATCATAAAAGTGTCTTTATGATGCACTCTATACTTCTGATGAAGTGAGGTTTGATTCACAAAAGCTCATGCTGAAATAAATTTTCAGTGCAATCTTAAGCAGAGCTACTCCAGTCTAAACTCATTGAAAATCAATGGGCTTCGAATGGCATAAGTCTGCTTAGGGTTGCATTGTTTTTTACGGTGCCATTGGACTCATGTTTTATTTTCCTGCAACAGGCCAAGCTGCCTACCCTTCTGGAATTAATTCTGTCGTTCATTTTGTGGAGGTGTGATATGAGGAAGAAATATCAAGGCAAAATCTTGAGATTTTGTTTCGTTTCCTGACTGCTTTGTGTCATCATTTTAGTGGGAGCAAGTTTGGCTTTGAAAGCGATTGTGATATCTCACAGGCCGGTTGGTGGTTTTAGTCTGTTTCCATAAATTCTTATTCTTTGGTTTCTTCCTTGTACAAAATGTGGATAATACAATATCTTCCTCAAGGAAGTGGTAAGAGGGTTAATTAGTACCCATAAAATACTTTCAGAACATGCAATGAAAGATTGCAGCAGATGGATAAATTATTATTAATACCGGTCTCACTAGAATGGAAGCACAAGCATTTCTGTGAATTCCAGGACTAGGCAAGATTTTCCATATGTTGCAATTTGATTGAATGTTTAATCCGCCTCTCCTCTTTAGCTTCATTAACCTCTTCTGAAGGAGAACAAAGAATCAATTGAAATACGTATGGCATACTGGAAAGTTTAACATTCTCCGGCACTTAACTACAGTCTGTAAAGTATTTAAGGTGTAGTTCTGATTTGAAATTGGCAAGTGGCAGAGAAGCCTATCATAAGGATGCAAACCAACGGGGTGCCATTTTTTTTTATTCTGTTAAAAATTATTCTGTAAGAATCCATGTTTTAGGTTAATTGTGTACCAGTAATTTTTTTTAAAATGATAAATAGCTCTGAGAGTCAGATCATTCTCTTTGTTTTTCTTCTTCTCAGCAATAGCAGCAGTCCTATATCCTAGATAAGATCCTCAAGCCGTTCCTGCAGAATTGTGTATTGGATTCCCCCTGCTTAAGCTGGGTTTGGCAGTATAAGTTCCTTCTTTTCCTGTACAGAATGAAACGATCTTTTCAGCCTTCCTGGGCCAACTATGGTTTATTCTCTGCTTAGGCACAGATCAGGTGAGCCTGATCTCATCAGATCTCAGGAACTAAGCAGGGTCAGCCTCGGTTAGTAATTGGATGGGAGAACTCCAACGAAGATCAGGGTTGGGGAGGCCGGCAATGGCAAACCACCTCAGTTTCTAGCCTTGAAAAGGCTAGCAGGGGTCACCATAAGCCATCTGTGACTTAAGGGCACTCTCCTCTCCAGGCACAGACTAGAGCCTTTTCAGACATTCCCGAGGAGAGAGGATTAACTCATGCAGGGTGACTGGGGTCGCTGCAGCCAACTCTTCCCTCAACCTATGCATGTCCATTGGAGTGCATGTGCAGTATTTTGGTACCCCTGTGGAATTCCCAATCATTTGCAGAGAACCAAATGTGCAATGGCAGTCTTAGTGATTCTGGAGCCTTGGTCCAAGGTCCAGGATGGGGCCACAGAATCACCACCCCAGTATCACCTCCACCCCACTGCTGGCCAAGCAAGGGAGAGCCCTCACCCTGTGTGAGGTGGGCAGGAGCCACCCCTGCCAACAGAAGGCTGCTCAGGGAGCTGAAGATGGGGAGGTTATGTTCACGGCCTTGGCCTGGCATACCTATGGGACTGCCTCCCTCCCTCTGTTCCTCCACGGCAGCTTCACTCCTGTAGGTGCCACCCTGCACATGGGCGAAATCAACAGCAGCCCATACATGGTCTTTCTCTGTGGTGGCCCCTATGCTGTGGAACAGCCTGCCTGAGGAGGTCAGGAGAACTCCCGCTGTCCTAGCTTTCCGCAAACAATGCAAAACCGAATTATTCAAAAAGGTTTTTTGTATTGTAGGGACGGCAGAGGCACCCCTCTTTCAAGGGGGCAGAACTGTGGGTGGCCAGAGCAGCTGCCCTTGTTGCCTGGTGACTTAGACTGCACCCCTGCATATGTGCACACTTGTGTATACTTAATACTTAATATTAATATTAATACTTAATATTAAGTATACACTTGTGTATACTTAATATGTAACTCAGAGCTTGCCACCACATTCTCACTGCTTCTGTAATATTCTGTAATATTTCTAGGTCCCCAGACTGAATGAACGAGGAATGGCTTAAAACAACTAGAATATGAACAGCAACGAACATTTTGTGCGGTATTCTCTAAGCCTCACTCTAAAACTAATTAATGCCATCTGATCTTATTTATTTTTATTTATTTCTTCAAAACATTTCTATGCCTCCTTCCAACCCAATTCAGGGACTCCGAAGTGGCAAATATTAGCACATTAAAGCAGAGCATTAAAATATTAGAGACAGTAAAAAGCATTTAAAATACAAAAACACACACAGAGAGATATAAATGTCTCTTGCTGTCTGTCTAGCTAATATTTAAAATAAATAAAACAAATAATGTTTAAAACAAATGTTTAAAACCAAAAATTATAAACATAAAAACACACAGATAGGGAGGAGGACTAATTAGACAAACAAAACAAATTCTTCACCCATTGGTGAAAGACAAGGAGAGAGGGAAGAAGATGAATATCCCGGGGGAAGAAGTTCCAGAGTTTTGGGGCCACAATCACAAAAGCCCCTTTGGGGGCTGTCACCGTCTAGCCTTGAATGGTGGAGGTACCCGAAGCAAGGCTTCCTAAGATGAACAGAATAGCTGGGTAGGTTCATATGGAGCTGGGGTTCGCGGGTCTCTTTAACCTCCCGGCGGGGGTGAAGGAGACCTGGCACTTATCTCCGTGATCTTCTCACACGCATGCTTTGTGCACCCATTCTCCTAGCAGATGCAATGATACCACTTCCAGAAGAGACGTCATTGCACCAGTGGCAGACATACACCCGCCTTTCAGAGGAGACCATTTTGGCCTGTGGCATGCCTGCTATTGGGCGCGATGATGTCACTTCTGGAAGTGATGTCATTGCCCAGTAGGAGCGTGCCCACTGCATGTTGGCCTGGGAAGCTTCTTGCCTCCTATTCCCCAGGGCCTCCCCCCCTGCTGGCCAGGTGAGGGGTGGCAGGGGGCAGAGCCTGGGAGTGGGGTATCCCCCACCCCCACCGGGGACTGGCAGCCCTATATCGAGTAGGCGGTCCTTCAGGTATGCTAGCTCCAATCTTAGGGCAAGTCTACAAATTACCAGTACATTAACACTATAAATTATACAGAGATGTCTCTAAATTGGAAATTCTATCACTATGGCATTCATTCCCCCCCCCCCTTGGAATGTCTAGAAAGGACTAAGATATACCGGCAGTGGTGTAGGATTTAGGTCATTACTTATTCTCTGTTATTGGGCAGGATGGAGAGGAGACTGCCACTACGGCGTAGTAGTTAAAGTGGTGGGCTAGGATCTGGAAGGCCCAGGGTCAAATCTTTGCTTTGTCACGACATTGACCTTTGACCTTGGGCCCTGCCTCTTCCCATTCCCAACCTAACCTACTTCACATGGCTGTTGCAAGGATAAGCTGGAGAAGGGAGAGCAATATTATGCTGCCCTGAGTTCCTTAGAGGAAGGACGATGTACTAGATAGATTTGAAAAGCAGCATGTCTGGGTGGACAGCCTGAATAGCCCAGACGAGCCTGAGTTAAACTCAGGAAGCTAAGCAGGGCCGGCCATGGTGAGTACATGGATAGAAGACACCAGGAAGTCCACAGTGTTGCATTCTAAACGCCAGACTTAAGAAGAAAGAGGCAGCATTGTTTCCAATAGAGGCACAGTTTTAATCAGCCTCATTCCTTCCCTCTGTCTAGCTCAGGTCACAACAACGTCCTCCTGTCCCAGCACCCACCAAATCCTGGAGTCGACTCAGGAAGTCTCAAACGCTGGCCCAGATGAAAGGAACACAGTTGTCAAAACACCACACAAGGTTGCTATGCCCAAGGAAGGCAATGCCAAGGAAGGCAATGGCAAACCACGTCTGCTCATCTCTTGCCTTCAAAACCCCATGAAGGGTTGCCATGAGTCCGTTGCGACTTGACGGCACTCCATTATAAATTATGTCTGGGTGAATGGGTGGCAAGCTGAACCCTTCTACTACCCACGCTTGTCCCCTGAGATATTTCTCCAGATGGGGTTCTCTGACAGAAAATAACCATCCCTGGGAGAAAGTAAGAGAGAAACTGGTTTCATGAAGAAAACTATGGAAGGCAGAGGGTTCAGCCGCCCCAGTTCCCACCACCAATGCAATGCTTCACATTTCCATTCCTCCACACAGAGATCAGAAACACCATGGTATGCCATCATATTCCTTCTGGCATTATTGTACACGAGCACATGTTACTGCTTTATACTGAGTCAGGCCATTGGTCTATCAAGCTACTACCAAATCTTTTTAACTGGTCACACCAGAGATTGAACCTGGAACCTTCTCCATGCAAAGCAGGTGCTCTTCCACTGAGCCACAGCTCTCATTGCATCTGCTACAATGCCGGCTTGATAACTACATTATATTCAGTGGCTCACAGCAGCAGTATGCAAGAAGTGGGGGCTTGGCAAACGCTAGAGAGGATAAGTTCGGAAAGGGGATGTTGAAGCTACAGCTTCGCTTCCCACTATCATTTGAACACGAAGCAGACAGGAAGGGTAGATTGGTAGTAGACTTGGGCACAAACAGCATTACGAACAGAAAAAACTAACGAACAGCCTAATCTGCTGTTCTTGAACAAGCTGTTCGTGATGCCCCATCCTAAGTGAACAAGTGGTCGTTGCAAGCCTTGTTCAGCAGCCGTTTGGCAAGCCAGACAGTCTGGCACCTGCTGCAATCAATCCCCTTGGCAACCAGAGGCTGGGAGGGACTGAACTCTGTCTGAACTCCTTCTGGCTTTCCTTCCAGCTTTAACCTTTCAAAGTACTTCCAGCAGAGAGTCCCATTTTTGCCACTGTGAAGAGAAAATGATAGCCAATGGGGAGACCCATGGATCATGCCTTTCCCGAGGTGCAATCTCTCTGAAACTTGGGGGATCTTCAGAGGACAGTGAGGACTATGTCCCCTGCAAATTTGGTGGGTATTGGACGTTGGGAGGGTCACTTTTGTAACTTCTCAAACTAGCTACCAGCAGACACTGCTGTTTTTGCCAGGACAGGGCCCTTTAAACTATCAGCTGGCAGGCGGCAGGGGGGAATCCCCCCTGCTGCCTGCCAGCTTAGTTTAAAGGGATTTTTAAAGGGCCAGGTAAGTGGGTTTGAGGGGAGGGGGTGGGGGTGGTTCTGGCCTCTACAAACAACGAACATGTCTGGGAACAGTTCATGTTCATCCATGTTTGTTGTTCATTGTTCATGGATGGCACTGAACGACGAACAGGGTGTTTGGGTTTTTTCCACCATTCATTCCCATGTCTAACTGGTAGTAGGGCTTGAGATTCAAGACAAATCTTTTACAGAATGTCTAGAGATAAACAGTCGATTAGCAAGATTCAAGTCCAGTAGCACCTTAAAGACCAACAAGATTTTCAATGGCATAAGCTTTCCCTGAAGCTTGACTCTTGAAAGCTTATTCCATGGAAACTCATGTTGGTCTTTCAGGTTCTACTGGACTCAAACTTTGCTTACCTACTGCAAACCAATACGACTACCAACCTGAAACAGGAGATTGTGTCTTTTTCATGCATGTACCCATGTCTTAATTTCTAAAAATAGAAATGACAGGCGTGTATCATTTCACAAGCCTGTTTTCCGCTCTGAAGTCCAAAATGTTTCAGGTCTTGCTTGTAATAAGACCGCAAAACCAACCTTGGTCAGAATGTTCATTTGCATTACAAGTGCTTTGCAGCTGCTGTAACTTCAAACAAAGGGTTCATAAAACAGCTCTAAGGAAGGCACAAAAGCAATTTAAGCCTCATTTATGAAAAAAAACTACCCTGTGACCTGAACCTGCCTTCCAAACTCCTACCACCAAAAGAAAACATTTTATACATGCTCAGAGTTAATTGCTTATTGCTTCAAAGGTTTCACAGCTGTGTTTTGGCTCCAAGAACAGAGTTCTGGTGCTAAACCCTTGGGAGCCCTGGCTTAAATTAAGTGCAGCGTATTGTTGTATTTCAAAAGAGGTACTGTAAGGTCAGGGCACTGCTTTTATTGCTACTGTATGCGCAGGCTACTGATAACAGGTTCTTCTTTCTCCCAGTGGTATGCAAACTTTGTCATTCCTTTGTCAAGCTATCTCTAATCTTGCCTATCTGATTAATTACAGCTCCCACAATGAAATTAGATCCAGGTAGATATAGAAAAGGCTCCTTGAGTGTGCTACAAACTCTTCCAGAGGGGTTTTTATCAGTTCCTTTAGGGCAAAACAGTTCAGCTTTTTTCAAAGGAGAAAAAAAAACACTACAGAAAGAGCTTGATCTGCTTCTGGGTGGAGCGTTTTATATGAAATGAGTTCCCTGGAGGTTAATGCAACAAAGCCAGAATTAAACTATTTGGTGTGTTCTCCTTGGGTGTTCTTGGCTGCTGCTTGCAAAGCAGTGAGCGATTGTGTTTCAAGATTCTTCCCTTTCTTGTTTTCAAGGACCACTATATTTATCATCAATCATCTTCCGAATCCACTGATATCCAGAAGCCAGCCTCCTCTCTTTCCCCCAAGCAAATGAAAGTAGATTAGCAGGTTTAAGTCAAGCAATAATCCACTTTTCTTGACCATTAATCAGAGTGATTCCTTTTTCCTGAGCAGACCTGCACACCTGTCTTATGTTTTACCTCAGTTTTACTGATGTCTGTGACCTAATTCTCACTGAGGTGGCAAAGCCTGTGTCTGACCAGCATTATTTCAGGCAGCAGGTGGTGGCTGACATAACTTGAACACTCTTCCATCCAGGGCTTTTTTTCTGGGAAAAGAGGTGGTGGATTTTGTGGGTTGCCCTCAGAGAAAATGGTCACATGGCTGGTGGCCCCGCCCCCTGATCTCCAGACAGAGGGGAGTTTGGATTGTCCTCTGTGCCACCGGCAATCTAAACTCCCCTCTGTCTGGAGATCAGGGGGCGGGGCCACCAGCCATGTGACCATTTTCTCTGAGGGCAACCCACTGAGTTCCACCACCTCCATTCCCCCGCATTTCCCCGTGTTCCCCCTGAAAAAAGGCCCTGCTTCCATCCATAACCACAGAACAGTAGCATAGCTGGCAGAAGGATTCTGCTCACGTTTTCTGCTGAATAGGCTATAGTTGTGTAGCTGGAGGGGAAGTTTTTAAAGGGAGGAGTTAGTCGTGTGACATTCCCCCCCCCACATGAAATCTGAAATCCAGACACAGGATTACCATCTTAGTGAGGGTCAAACTATCCATCAATATTCTTTCATACATGTTTTATTTTTTTAATTTTCACATGCAAAGCAAATGTAGCCAGTCTTGTGGTGGAAAAGAAGGTGCGTGTAGGATTTCCAGGCTGTTTCTGGCAACTGGTGTGTGCATGGTTGGAGGCCTGTAGTGTTGCCAGGCATTTCAGAAGCAAAAGTGGAGGGTGCAAGGGGCTGGTGGGCAGGAGACAGTGGAGTACTCTTTTCTCGTGTGCACAAATAACATGCGCAGGCTCCTGCGCTCCTGTATTATGCCAGAAAATGATATCATTTTCCAGCGCTGAGTGGAGCTGAGTGAAAATCACCTGTTTGGAGGCAGTTTTCACTCAGCTCGGCTACAGTACACTCACACACTGCATCTCCTTTGTTATGTTGGAAAATGAGCATGGTGGAGGATGGAGGAGTTGATGTGAGCCTAGCGGGCAGATTGTGGGAAATAAACTTAAAAAGAAAAATAAGGCCTTGTATACTTATTGGAATTTCTTATCATAGACTTCTGGCAATTTCTACAGCTACCTCGAAACTATGGTAAGAAGAACTTTTGGCTTTATCATAGAGTGTTTCCTAGAGCTACCCTTCATTACTTCTGGGTAGTAGGAGACTTGGGGGTGGGGGAATAGGGTTCCCAGGTTCCTACACCCTCCTGGCACGGGGGGGGGGACCTGGTACTTACTGGGAGTCTGTTCTTCATGCACATACTACCGGTGCCAACGTGATGGTGACACTTCTGGAAGTGAAGTTGTCACGCCAGCTGTGGGAATGCTCCTGTGCTCTGCCTGTGGCCGATTCTTTGAAAATCAGCCCATTTGGGGCCAAAATCAGCCCCAAACAAAGCACAGGACCAGTCTCTCTGCCAGTGCAATGACATCACTTCTAGAAGTGACATTGCTATGTCCGCTGGAAGCATGCACACTATGCATTTTCCTGGGGTGCCTGCTGATTGTGGCTGATCTCCGGGCAGCTGGCTCCTTGCCCTGAGAGATGCATAATGTAGGACAATAGAAAAGAGTCCAGTAGCACCTTTAAGACTAACCAACTTTACTGTAGCATAAGCTTTTGAGAACCACAGTTCTCTTTGTCAGATGCATGGAGGGTATGAAGAAACTGGTCAGATATATATAGGTGGTGAGGGGAGGGGGAAGTAGATGCAATCAGTAGCTTCTGATAATAGAATCAGTTTGTTTCTGATAATGAAATCAGTTACTTCTGATAATGAGATAACCATTCATAGTCTCTATTCAATCCAAGTCTGACTGAGTCAAATTTACCTATGATTTATAATGTAGGGCAATGAGGCTCCCAGGAAATTCTTGATTCATCTCATCAACACCCAGCTTCACTTCCCCTAACCCATTTGCCTTAATCTAGCAACACTTAAAGCTATTCAGCAAACGTGGTAGCTTTTCCCATCTTGTACTTTGAAGGCCATGAAGCACCATTTATACCTAGAGTCCACCTCAGGTGGACTCTCCCAACTCAATATCCACCTCCAGAAAAACCCATTTCACTATTTTTTGGGGGCAAAGATGTCAGCCTGCCCCAAGGAGCATTTCCCCCTATAGCTGGACTCCCTAGCCACCCATGAGTGTGTGTGCATCTTGGATCCATACATACATCCCCAATCCATTTGGGTCTCTTCTTCTCTCTGTGCAACACTGTTCATTTTGCTGTTGCCTCCGTGGACCTCCATCTTCAAGAATGGTAATTATAACCTTCCCAAAATTGCTTTCTCCCCTCTTCTCCCTGATTTTCTCTTGTATATGTGCCATGTGTGAGTTTTTTATACATTTCCCCATTTATTTCTCTTTTAATAAAAACCTTTCTGGGTGAAAAGCTGGCTGATTTATTTTGAGAGTCCTCTTAAAAGAAAAATCCCCATAAACACTGGTGGAGAATTCCAGTTACCTCCTCTTGCTTTGTCTCCTTTAAGCTAATTCCCCCAACTAATTAGGAGATTGTTTATTTGGGTAACAGCCCCAGGCCTTAAATATATGTAATAGAGTAGGGTTGTCAGGTGAATGCCTGCAACTCTTGGGATATTTTGGTGGTGGAGTATGGGGAAAATAAACATTAACGTGTTGACCTCTCTTCTGGCTAAAACACAAAAGTGGCATCACCAGTGTTCTAGGATTTCACTGATCTCTATGGTTTTACTGTAGCACATCTGTCCCAACAGTTCCTGGTTGTTGCTGGAAGTGATGTCAGTTACATCCTCCTGCAGTCCCCCTTGCCATAGCAAGTAAGTTGGCAACCACAGAGCAGAGACGAAAACAAACTTAGAGCGGGACCACAAGTGACGCCTGACACAGGTTGGACACTAGTCAGCTTCCCTCAAGTTTTGATGGGAAATGTAGGCGTCCTGGTCTTGCAGCTTGGTTCTCTAACTGCTGTCCAATGGACTTTTCAACTGTCACTTGTCCAACATTCCGCCAAGCTGCCTACATTTCCCATCAAAACTTGAGGGAAGCTGGCAAGTGTCCAACCTGTGTCAGGCGTCACTTGTGGTCCCGCTCTTAGATCTATCTTACTTAGCTGCAGGTAGCCAGCAAGCAGGCTCTTCCTGATTTCTTGCCCTGCTGGAATCTGCTCTGTAAGGAAAATTCTGGAGTGAATTAGGTCATTTAGATTAGATTTTGATTCATATGAGTAACTTGGGATCCCGCTCCGGCTGAAAATAATAAATAAATACACAGGTGAAACAGGCTGTGATACCGAGAAACAAAACATAGGAGGACTTGAGGCGGTACACATGCATGTGTGACCCAGCATTAATATCTCCATCCTGCCCTGCTTGCCTCATATAGGGGAACATCTCAGTGCATTTTGGATTTTTTGGAGAAGGGAGGGGGCTATTAAATGTTTCTCCCAACAGAGAAAAAAAACAAACTTTTGTAGAGGCAGACCTTGCTGATGGATTGTTTCTTGGTGCTAAAACAATTTTCTCTACCAATTATGCCTTTGCAGATGACAGAAGCCATTTAGGCCCATCACCATAATCGTTCATTTTCATTACAAATTGGATTAATGAACGATGTGGCAGCCTGGAGTTCTTTCCAGTTCTTCCGTGAAGAAAATGTCCTCCATGTGCAAGGCTAGCAAATGAGGAAGAGCGCTGGAGTAGAACTTTTCTCCCTGATATATGGGGTGGTGGTGGTGGTGGTGGAAATCATATGACAGAAGAACATTCAATCATATGATTTCCTACCTTCAGTCTGACTTGGGACAGTTCAGGAATAGTTGAATCGGCATATCTGCTGTATTCTCGGGGTCCCATTCACTGTCAGGAACCCTGCAGGGTGGTGCATTGAGCAAACCTTCCTTCCATATACACATCAACCGACAGTTTGGTGTAGTGTTTAAGAGCACGGGACTCTAATCTAAAGAACCGGGTTTAATTTCCCACTCCTCCACTTGAAGCCAGCTGGGTGACTTTGGAGCAGTCATAGCTTCTAGGAGCTCTCTCAGCCCCACCTACCTCACAGGGTGATTATTGTTGTGGGGATAATAATGACATACTTTGTAAACCGCTCTGAGTGGGTGTTAAGTTGTCCTGAAGGGTGGTATATAAATCAAATGTTGTTGTTGTTAGTAGAATTATCCGAAACACAATCAAAATTAAGTAGAGGTCACATGTTATTATTGATTGGCCTTGCTAAGCTGATACAAGTTTCCACCAGAGACGTAAGTATCAACCAGACATCGGCGTGATATGTACGCTGTTCCAAGTAGCACCATCTTTTGCAGTTCTGTAGGTGTTATGTCAGAGACCTGCAGTTTTTCCATATGAATTGCAAAGTTTTTCGAGATGGTTCCAAGTGCCCCGATGACAGTGGGGACTGCTGTTGCATTCTTCTTCCATAGACAGGTGGTTTCTATTGCCAGATCTCTATATTTAATTATTTTTTCTTGTTCTTTTTCTTCGACTCTGGCATCCCCAGGAATTTCAATGTTGATTATCCAGACTTTTTGATTTCCTATGACTGTTACGTCTGGTGTATTATGTTCAAGGTGCCGATCAGTTTGAATTCTGAAATCCCACAAGATCTTGACTTGATCATTTTCTAGCACCTTTTCCACCTGATATTCCCATGAATTCTTTGATACTGGCAAGTTATACTTTTTACACAATGACCAATGAATCAGCTTTGCGATCCTGTCATGTCTAGCTTTGTAGTCCGTCTGTGCAATTTTGCTGCATTCAGAGATAAGGTGGGACACAGTTTCATCTTTTTCCTGGCAAAGTCAACATTTTGGATTGTCATTGATTTTCTGAATTTTGGCTTTCATAACATTCGTTTGTAATTTATTATTATTATTATTATTATTATTATTATTATTATTAACTAGCAACAAAGCCCATTGTGGGAAAAATACAACTGTCTCTAGAAAGGGGAGGGCGGGCAGCTGGGCATTGCTTCCTCCTCTGTGACTGATCTTGGCTGGGTGGAGGCAGGGGGCGGTCATTGCCACTCCTTCCACTCCTGATCCCTGCTGGGTGAAGGCTTCAGGCGGGCATTGCCACCTGCTATGCACCTGATCCCAATAGGGTGAAGGAGGGAGAGAGCATTAACTGCTGTTCTGCGCCTGATCCCAGCTGGTGAAGGTGGGAGGCCCACATTGCCACCTGCTCTGCACCTGATCTCGGCCGGGTAAAGGGGAGTGAGCACTGCCATCTGCTCTGCTCCTGATCCCAGCTGGGTGAAGGTGGGGGGTAGGCATTGCCACCTGCTCTATACCTGATCCAGACTGGGTAAAGAGGGGGGGCTTTGGCACTTGCTCTGCTCCTGATCAGATCCAGGTGAAGGAGGAGCAGTCATTGCTTCCTGCTCCACACCTGATACCAGCCACATGAAGGGATGGCTGGCATTGCTACATGCTCCATGCCTGATCCCAGCCGGGTGAAGGGGGGCAAGCATTGTCACCTGCTCCACTCCTGATCCCAGCTGGGTGAAGGGGAAGCAGGCATTGTCTCTTGCTCCGTGCCTGATCACAGCTGGGTGAAGGCAGGGGGGGGCACTGCTAGCTGCTCTGCTCCCGATCCCAGCTGGGTGAAGATGGGGCGGGCATTGCCACCTGCTCCACATCTGATTCCAGCGGGTTGAAGAGGGGCATGCACTGCCACCTGCTCTGTGCCTAATTCTGGCTGGGTGAAGGTGAGGTGTGGCATTGCCACCTGCTCTGCTCCTGATCCCAGCTGGGTGAAGGGGGTGGGCAGTGCCACCTGCTCTGCTCCTGATTCCAGCTGGGTTAAGGTGGGGGTGGGCATTGCCATCTGCTCTGCTCCTGCTCCCAGCTGGGTGAAGGGGAGTGGGCAGTGTCACCTGCTCTGCTTCTGATGCCAGCTGGGTTAAGGTGGGGGTGGGCATTGCCACCTGCTCCCCTCTTGATCCTGAGCTGGGCTTTCTGCTGCAGCTCACTCTGTGGAGGGACAGGGTGCTTCGTCTGGGCTTGTCTCCATGGCAGCACCCTCTGGTGGCATACCAGAGTAGGAAGTGAGTCATCTGGAACATGCTTACTCTTTTATATAGTAGAATAACAACAACAACAACAAACTGCCTCTAGAGTTGCCTGGTCTTCCTGATAACCATTGGGATGGTGACAGGCATGGGGAATTACAATTGCTAGTCCTTGGGATCATGCAGTCCTGTGCTCCGTGCGCTGATGTCACTTCCAGAAGTGACATCATCACACAGTGCGCAGAAGTGTGCATGTACTTCATGCCAGGGCTGATGCTTTAAGAATCAGCCCCAAACATAGCATTTGGGTCTGATTTTTAAAGAACTGGCTCTTGCACAATACCATCATCGTATAGCATATCCAGAAGTGATGTGGTATAATTGGAAGTGATGTCATCGTCCACACATAGGCTTTCTTTGTGACTTTGCCACATCACATTGCTGGTTAAAAAATGGAAGTGATATAATGGGCGCTTTAGCATTATGCAAAAATGTTTATTGATAAACCGGCATGTCAGGCCCTGCCCCCACATTCCTCCAAGAGGTTCGCCACTACAGCCTGCCAATCTTGAGAGCCACAGGACAGTGCAATCTTCTGGGAGGGTTGTCAACCTCCAGGTCAGGTTAGGGTTTCCAGTCCCCAGATGGGGGTGAGGAATCCCCTGCTCCCAGCCTCTGTCCCCTGCCACCACTCACCTGGATGGCGGGGGGAAAGGTGGGGGAACAGGCCTCCCAGGGCGCAGACCCTGGGAGTGCTCCTGTGCTTTGCGCTGGGCCAATTTAGACCCCAAACAGGCTGATCCTACCATGCTCAGAAAGTGGCCTTGGGTAAGCCATTCCTCTCAGCCTCAGCTCCCCAGCTGTGTTGTGGGGATAATATGTTCACTGCTATGTTCTAGACTAATCTGTCTAAAGAGCAGTATAGAAGAGCAGTGTGAAGCGTGGGAGCTAGGGTTGCCAGGCCCCCTTGATCTTCCAGCGGGAGACTGGGGCCTGGCTCTTACCTTTGAGGAGCTTGTGTGCGCATGCGCAAAGCGTGCGCGTGCGCTCCTGCAAGCGTGATGACGTCACTTCTGGGAGTGATGTCATCACGCAGCCCCCATTTGGGCGCTGATCGGGCCCGTTGTGGGCCCCTGCGAAACGCAGGAACACTCCCACGCCCCACAGGGGCCCACAACGGGCCCAATCCGCACCAAAACGGGCCCAATCTGCGCCCATTTTGGCATTGATCGGATCCATTTTGATGCGGATTGGGCCCATTTTGGACCCCTGTGGAGCGTGGGAGCATTCCTGCGCTCCGCAGGGGCCCACAATGGGCCCAATCCGCATCAAAACGGACCTGATCCGTGCCAAAATGAGCACGGATTGGGCCCGTTTTGGCATGGATTGGGCCCATTGTGGGTCCCTGTGGAGTGCAGGAACTCTCCTGCGCTCCACAGGGGCCCCGATCCTGGCCAAAACAGGCCTGATCCTGGGGCTGCTGTGCACAGGGGCACGCAGCACTGCAGGGGGACATGCATGGAAGGTGCGCCCCCCCGGCCAGGTAAGTGGGGACGGTGGTGGGAGGGTGGGGGCGGGTGTCTGGCAGCCCTAGTGGGAGCACTCCTGGGGCCTGCAGGATGAAATCACTCCCAGAAGTAATGTTATCATGCTGCGCCAGAAGGAGATTCAGAAAGTGAGTGCTGGGCCCCCCCACTCCCACTGGGAGGGTAAGGGGACCTATTAACTCTTGACTGGGCCTGGTGATTTCCTGGAAATACAACTGATCTCCAGATGATAGAGATCAGCTCCCGTGGAGGAAACGGCAGCTTTGGAGTGTGGACTCTATGGCATCATACTCTGCTCATGTCCCTCCTCTCCCCAACCCTGCCCTCTCAGGCTCCACCTCCAAATCTCCAGGCATTTCCCATCTCAGAGCTGGCAACCCTATCTGAGAGTAATTCTTTAAGGGTGTGACTCTGAACTGAATGTGCCTCGGCTATCAAAAGTTTGTGAAACAGCCTGATATATTAAAAACAAACAGTCTTTGCTTTGTCTCAAGCCACAGGCTTAATCCTAAAATCCGTCCCCCTCCCAGGCAAATGTTCCCCCAATTGCAACAGCAGCACTTTGCTTGAGTAAGTCTATTAAATGAGAGACATTCAACGTGACTTCCTCTTTGGGGGATTTCTTTTCTGTTAGGGGACATCCTTATTTGCCTATTTGGCTTTACTATTGTTGACTGGAATCTTGGCAGGGCTTGGAAGTGAGATACCATTTTTAGCACACAAGATCTTGCAATAACCAGGTGGAACATGCATCATAGTTTACCACATAACAACTTTAGTTTTCAATCTCAGTTCCAAAACATTCAGTTACCATTTACTGAATTAAGGAAAGTTAAAAAAAAAAAGTTAACGCAAAACTGCCTTTCCATAGCAGGAGTAAGAGAATCAAAACAGGCTTTTTATCAACTTTGTTGAAACACATTCAACTTTCCAAGAACTAAAAATGGGTTTCCTGTCTTGACTGTTTTGGAATTACTTACTGTCATCTGTTTCAGACGTTAAAGGATATGATTTAATATCAGCAATAAGGCCTCTGTGCCTAGTTTGGCAGGTGTTAATTATTTGAACACTGCTCATTTTAATTTGATTCCTGTCACTCTTTGCAGCAATTTGTGGTGCTTGTTTCACTGTATGTGTTTCCTGTTGAAGTGAAAGAGAAGGGGAGACATAGAACAAAATAAAGCCAGGCTGGCTCTACATCTTAGTAAGCATCTGTCTATTGCACACAGCGTTGCCAGGTCAGCTATCATGAAACCGGGAGGCATGGCTGGGGTACACCACTTATCTTCTTTCATGCCTGCATGAAGCATATTCCCAATGACAAAATGTGTGGCTCCAGGCCACACTCTTCTATGTGCTCCCCCCACTCAGTAGTGCCAGCTCCCATTCCCACTATCTTACCTTCCTGCCTACTTGTGGCCTCCCCCTATCTGGTGCATGCAGTGGCTGGGGTGGAAGGCAGCAGTGGCTCCCACTCCGCCTTCCCCACTGTCTTTATCCTTCTGTTGCCCACCTGCAGCTCTGCTGCTTTTGCTTACCTGGCTCCTGTTCTACCTGCCTCCTTCAAAATGGCGGAAGAGATCTCGTAATGTAGCACTGTGATACCCTGGGTTTTTCTGTAAACCTAGGGCAGTCCCCCAGATCTGTCGATAAATAGCCCCATCTGTACCTGGCCCCATGCTCTCTCTCTGTCTTTTGCCATTCAGATTCAGAATTATATATATGATATCCTGAAGTTCCCATCCAATATACTGATACACACAGTAAGACAGAAATTTCACTCTTGTTTATTGGGCAGAATGGTTGATAATAGACTAAAACTTTGGCACAGCCATTTTGACAAAAGATTGGTATCTGTTGTTATCTCAGTTCTGTAAATACTTTCCTCAGCTTCCGGAATGAGAGATTTTGTATATGTCAAGGAGATATTTCCAGTGTTGTGATCTTCTCAGTCCCCCCTGATGGAATTTAATATGCAGTAAATACGTCATCCTTATCAACTGTAATTTAAAAGAATCTAAACAAGTTATCCTCTTAGGCACAGCACAGTGGGTGCTCATTCTTCCACGCTAGTGATTATTCTCCAGGGGAAGGAGCTGTGAAATGGGTCACGGATCTTGAAGTATTTCTGTTGTTTTGTATTGCAAAGTCAGATCTGGTGGGAGAGAAGGGGAAAGGAAATTAGCCTTTGATGTTACTGTAGGGCTTCTTCTGTTGGTGATGTTTAATAGTTTTATAGCCTAGCTCAAATAGCTGTTACTGGTTTTGTTTGATTTGAAAAAAAGTCAAACATGGATCTACACAGAGTCTCGTGGATCCCCTAATAGAACACCCACAAATCCAACAGAGGAGATATCACAGCTAGGTCCATGGAATGAACCAAAAAAACCATAGATCCGGTAATTTGTGGTGCTGCCACGGTGCAAAAACATGGACCCGAGGCATGAGTCCTCATGAATGTATTTGACTTTTACATTGAAACAAAATAAAAACACCATCGTATTGTAGATCATGTCTTAGAGCCAAACTACAAGAGACAAATTACACGAGGAGGAGCACGTGAAGGGAGTTGCAATGTTAGCCGGGAAGCTGAGTTTTAAAAGAGATCGGAAGGCTTTGTCAATTTCCCCTCTCCACAGAGCCCAGGAGATCCCTGCTCAGAGGGTTTGTTAATTTCCTCTTTGCCTCCCAAGGGCTCTGTCAGATTCACTTCCCCTTCTAAGAGGTGAAGAGGAAATAAACCTTCTGAGCAGCAATCTCCCTGGCTCTGTAGAGAGGAGAAATTGACAAAGCCTTCTTATCTCTTTTAAAACTCAGCTTCCCGGCTAACATTGCAACTCTCTTCATGTGCTCCTCCTCATATAACTTGTCTCTTATAGCTTAGCTCTATAGGCAGCACTGTAACAATCACGCATCCACCACTTTGTGGAGCCGTCACTGTGCAAAAACGTGGTTCCAAGGCAGGGATCCTCATGGATCCTCAGGATTTTTATATGAGGTCATCCAAAACTTACCATACAATCACATAAAATGTCCATAGCCACATACTGAGCCACAAAAATCATGAACCCATTGCTTCAAGTTGACTCTATGGGGCAAAAACATGGTTTCATAGCACAGCTACTCATGGATCTTCAGGATTTTTACAGAAAGCAGCGGATGCATGATTTTTGTGGGCCAGTCTGCAGTTTTGGACATTATATGGAATTGTATGGTGAGTTTGGGGTGATCCCATGTGAAAATCCATAAGGATCCATGTCTTTGAACCATGTTTTTGCACTGTGGAAAATTCTCCCATCCGAGCTTATCTAAGGGAGCTTTGACACCTGAAAAGTCATACCTTGGAAATCTAGTTGGTATTTAAAGTGCTATTGGAACTGGATCTTGCTCTTCGACTGCAGATCGACACAGCTTCCCACCTGAAACAATCTTCTTGGCGAGAGGAGAGGCTGCCCATTTATAGTAAAGGGAAAGACCATCACTTCAATGTTCTTGCCCCATTCTCTGTTGATGCTGACCTGCTCATGGATTCTGACCTTTACATTTGCACACGTTTATCACTTCTATCAAGGCTGAAGAGGGATCATTTTAAAGTCGTAGTATGAGCCTGACCATCTCCCTTCTCCATAATCTGCATGACAGATGTACACTTCAGCAAATTCAACTCTCCATCAACAGTCAGCCTTGTACATCCCACCTACCCCTCGTGATTCAAGTGAGATGATGGCCATCTTTTTATTTTTACTTTTATAACAGGCCTCATTGTGTTTATTCATTTACATGTTCTTTTTTCATTTGTGCCAGGTTCCGCATTCAGGCTCTCTTTCACTAGTTCAATGCCTTGCACAGCAGGCTGCCTCACTGCTTCTTTTGAGGCCTCTGCGGTGGAAATGGGAAGAGTTAAGGGTTCCGTTTCCTCCTCCTCCTCCTCTTCAATGGCTTCTCCAATGCTTGAAGCAAAAGCCTGCCCATTGCCATCACTAGAGTTGCTAGACCCCTGCCAGAAGTGAAGGATCCTTGCCCCAGCTCCCGTTTCCTGCCACAGCTGCTGTGGCTGACAGTAGAAAAGCTAAAAAAAATGGGCCACTACATAGCAATGTGGTCACTTCCAGGAAAAACCCAGACGTGACATCAGTCCTTTCTATGAATTGCCAGAAACTCTATGGTTTTACTTTTGGGTTTTCCCAAGAAGTCATGTCATGCCTTTGCTGATGGTGCGCCCCATGTCCCCACCCCTCATCTCCTGCTGGTTCCCAGGCCATGCCAAGTAACCCTACTCATCACCCTCTGCCTGACTTAAAGCCAGCCTAAAGAAGAGGCAGGTCCCCCCACAGCTGCCTAGTTCTCACAGGAGGGTGGGTCTTCCTCCAAGAACTGGAGAGCTGATTGGTTGGTAGCTTCAGCCTCATTCTTCCCTATCTGAACACCTTTCCCTGTTTCAACCCCATAATTGCCCTCCTGATCATATCTATGTTGTTGGCCCATGACAGAGTAGCTAGTGAGGTTCCCGCCATGGCTGGAACACTGCCACCTAGTGGGATGACTGTCTGCCACCCCAGTAGCTGGGCTGTGCCACTAGTGGAAGTAGGGGGTACCCCTAATCCCCAACAACCTGTAAAACAAAACTGTCAAAACTGACCTGAAGTATGTGGAGCGGAATGATTGGCTGAGGCTGGGGCACTAGCCAATCTGTGCTTTCCCTAGCCTGCTTTTGCTGTCAACTTGTAGAACCTGTTTTTGCCAGAGCTGTCTTGGAGAGGAAAGGCAAGGCTTCTACTAAATGGCATGGATTCTCTACTTTGCTTGCATCATGTTGGGAAGTTCTTAGGATTGACCTGTCTGCTTTTCATTTTAAGTCTGGTAAGAAGAAAAAAAAAACCTTGCTGTATGCACACTGTCTGCCCCCTCCCCCTTTCAAAAGTCATGGATTGAAATGCCGTCAGCAAGGAATTTATCTGTCATGACATTAGACAAATGCCTCCCTTCCTTTTACCTTTGTTTTACTTTACCACATTTCTCAGAGGACCAGAAGGGCCTTAGCACTGAATAATGAGATCCCTGTATTATGCAAAAAGAAATAATAATGATATGATAGATACCCCATCAGCCACAATGCAGCTCTTGTTGTAAGTGTAATGTTAGGAAACCAGGCCTGGCCAAGGGGGAGAAAATTCTAACCACCACAGTGGAATGCAAAGTTGACAACTGTAGATATTATACAAGGCGAGTCATTTCATCCCAGCAATAAATGGAAAAGGTGGGAGTTTGTTTAGATTTAGGCAACTCCATAATGATTTTAACACTCAGCCCAGCCTTCTGCCAAGACAAGCACTCGGAGGCCAAATCCTGTAATGAACTCTCATCTTCTCAATTATAGATTCAGGCTCGGACAAAATGATATCCAATATTCCATCTCGCCTCTGAGCCGACGCTACGGACGTGCAACCAGCACAGCTGTGAATGGCGCCCTCTTCCTCATAGTGACCCCTTGCTGGAAAAAAAAGAGAGATAGTCATGATGGAAATGCAGCTATAAAGAAAAAAAAAAGAAGGGATGTAAGTGGCAAGATAGGTGGAGAGTGGCAAATGGAAGAGCCAAAGCCAGAGCTGGAGGGGAAGAGACAGAAACATGGAACCTGTTCGCCTTCAGGACTTTCCTCTGCAGCTTACATGCAAAGATAGCTGTAAGGATCTCGCTACATGATACATTTCTACACAGGCATACACTGGTTTTGACGTGCTTCCTGCAGATACAGGTCACTGTGCACAGATTCTTCACGTGAAGCTGCAAAATCAGTGAATTAGCTTGACTCACATGCTGCTTTCATGTGAGAAAATGGTATTAGGGGAGGGCAGGAGCCTTTCCTCCTCCTGCAGCGCTGTTCTGAGCTCGATTGAGCTCTTCTTTTAAAAAAAGTAGTTCCCCTCCGCTGACGTGCGTTTGCAGGGAGTACATTAAAAGCAGTGCATGCCCATGCAGTAACGTATCGTGTAGCAACACCTTAAAACTTATATGGCATTTGCTTCTTCTCAGAACAGGACAGGTTCTGTCATTTATAGCAGGGGTCCCCAACCCCTGGGCGGTGGACCGGTCCTGGTCTGTGGCCTGTTAACAACCGGGTCGCAGAGGAGGTGAGTGGCAGGCAAGCGTAGAGCTGACTCCAGGGAGCAGGTGAGATAGGCGGTCGCTGTCTTGGGAGGGGTGGCTACACCTCACCTGGCCGGCCCTGCACATTTCATTAGAAATATCACCTCACCTGGCCGGCTGACTCCCATCATGCCTCTGGGTCTCTCCTCCCACTCCCAGCCGGCACACGTGCAGTTGCTGCCTCATGCTGTGCTGCCCTCGTGCCGTTGTGTGCTGAGTCACTGCAGGGCCCGCCAGGCAGCCAGCTACCCTGAGCGCTGCCTGCTGCCTGCTCCAGTCTGCCTCTGCCTCCTCCAGTCACCACCAGGCCCACTGGGCAGCCAGCCGCTCTGAACATCGCCTGCCGTCTGTCCCAGTCTGCCTCTGCCTGCCTCTTCCTAACCTCCAGTGGCATGGCCGCTGCTGGAGAGTGGAGAAGTGCCACTGGCCTCCTGCCCGCATAATTGTGCTAAAAAATATAGACCCCGTGGCAGTGTGGCTGCTGGACGGCTCTGTGTGTTGTGGCTGACAGCAACCAAAATGAGATCACGGAGTAGACTGGACATAAGCAACACACTTCAGGTGTCACTGTTTCCTATCACCCCCAGATGGGACCGTCTAGTTGCAGGAAAACAAGCTCAGGGCTCCCACTGATTCTGCATTGTGGTGAGTTGTATAATTATTTCATTATATAATGTAATAATAGAAATAAAGTGCACAATTGTATCATCCTGAAACCACCACCCCCCTCGATCCGTGGAAAAATTGTCTTCCACGAAACCGGTCCCTGGTGCCAAAAAGGTTGGGGGTCCGCTGCTTTATAGGCATTGCTAAGCTCTTCTTGCTGTGATGTCTTTTGATAGAAACTGTAACTTGTTGGCTGAGCCTGTTGTTGACATGCAGGAAGCCACAGGTACAACCCATAGCATCGCCAGTTAAAGTAACCTGCGTAGCACATGTTGGGAAAGACCTTTTTCTGCCTGAGATCCTAGAGAGCCATTGAAA
This sequence comes from Eublepharis macularius, assembly GCF_028583425.1. Taxonomy (NCBI): domain Eukaryota; kingdom Metazoa; phylum Chordata; class Lepidosauria; order Squamata; family Eublepharidae; genus Eublepharis; species Eublepharis macularius. The sequence continues at coordinate 121,911,827 of NC_072796.1, read as the reverse complement.
AGTCCTGGGTTACCTCTCAGGACAAGGCAGCTTATGTTATCCTGAAAGTGATATAGAGCAAGAAGTTCTAATTGTCAGCTCATGTGCAGGCGTCCCCAACATTTTTGAACATGTAGGCATCTTTAAAATTTTGAGAGGGGGTCATAAGCTCCACTTCAAATTGAGTGCAACAGGAAGTGGAGCCAAATGCAACTCCTCCTCCTTGTTTTGCAAAAGAATTGTGTGGCAACCATACTGAACATTTGAAGCTGCCTTATTCAAATTCTGGGCATCGGTCTGCCAATGTTAGTATTATCTGACCTTTAGTTGAAATTATGTCCCAGTTTCTGAGAAGACAGCAAGCTTGGAGGAGGAGCAGGCAGCTTTTAGTCCTAACACTTCTGCAACTGCCCAGCTCCCTAGACTGGAACAAAGCTACCTCTCTGGTTTGCAAAAGAAGATTATGGCAATGGTCAGTCTGGCCTGAAGGGGCATGGAACCACACACCGGGTAAAGAAAGCTTATTCACTTGTCATAGATCCAGAGGAATTAGCCATGTTAGTCTGTAGTAGCAAAATCAAAAAGAGTCCAGTAGCACCTTTAAGACTAACCAACTTTATTGTAGCATAAGCTTTCGAGAATCACAGCTCTCTTCGTCAGAGAACTTGGTTATCAGGTCCCCCCTGGCAACTGGTGAGAGGAAAGGACTTACTGGGGCCATTTCCATATGTCTTCTCCCCCTCCCCAAAAATGGTGCAAAACTTACGGAATGATGCACCGTCATGGCGCGATTTCCTGACATGACTTTACTTCATGGCACGATGATGCCAGAAAACGTACCACATAGTAAATTCATGATGGAAAATCATGCTGTGAAGGCACACAGTTCCATAAGTTTTGCACCATTTTTGGGAGGGGGGGTCATGTGGCCTGGGTGTTGGGGGCACTCACCAGTGATATAATGACATTGTCAGCGATGCACTGATGTTACTCCCAGAAGTGACCTCATCATATCACTGAGAGCAAAGCTACAAGTGACTTTCTTCACATGAAGAACACTAGATTTTTCTCACAAGGTTACCTGGGAAGTGAAATCCGAGTGGTCCTTCCCCTCTCTGTTAGAATCACTGCCTGAAGAGCCACAAGAGGGTTTCGTTGGGGGGCGGGCAGCTGCTACTTTCTCCCAGGGCGTCCTGCGGACTGCCTGCTCCTGTGGAGCTGCTCTGGAAGCAGCAGCGTTGGTGAAGCTTCAGCCACAGCGACAGCGGAAGAATCTGCAGCAGATCCTTCCACTGTCACTGCGGCTGAAGCTTCACCGGCGTGGCCGCTTTCTCCAGAGCAGCTCTCCGGGAGCAGGCAGCCCCCAGGATGCCCTGGGAGAAAGTAGCAGCTGCCCGCCCCCAAACGAAGCCCTCTTGTGGCTCTTCAGGCAGCGATTCTAACAGAGAGGGGAAGGACCACTCGGACTTCACTTCCCAGGTAACCTTGTGAGAAAAATCTAGTATTCTCCACGTGAAGAAAGTCACTTGTAGCTTTGCTCTGAGGCTACCAGAGCCACTTTGGAATTTGGGCAAAACTCAATACTGGTGCTTCTCTTGGCGATATGATTACATCACTGCTGGGTGCACAGAACAATGTTACTGGCACATCTCCTCTCAAACGATCAAAGACTCACAGGTCGTATATGAATGCTGTCTTTCTCACTGCAACTTCTCATGATGCAGTGAGAATTTGTTCTAGAAAGGTAGTTGGCCCTTTGGAGTGAGATGCAGAATGAAGGAGTTTCATATGAAATGGGAAACATGGAGTCCCAAAGAAGACACAGGATTGTTTGCTATGTATGTGCGGGGGAGGGACAGTATGGACGAAGACTGCTTATTAAAACAATGTAATTATCTCAGTGGGAAATCTATGTTGCTTTTATGATTGAGGTATGATCTTTGGTACCTGATTCGGCCTGGATTATTATGAACAGAAGACCGATTTTGTTATTCACTAATGTGCTAGGAAGGTAACTGCGATTTCAGTTGTTGCAATGGCTGTATGACTGCCAAAAGCAAAACTCTGAGTGTCTTTTGAAGACTGAGCTGCTACACAAAGAAGGATGATATCTGTAGCTGTTGTTTCATCCAGTGTTAGGGTAAAGGTAAAGGTGCAAGCACCGAGTGATTACTGACCCATGGGGGGACATTGCATCACGACCTTTTCTTGGCAGACTTTTTGTTATGGGGTGGTTTGCCATTGCCTTCCCCAGTCATCTACACTTCACTCCCAAGAATTGGGTACTCATTTAACCGACCTCGGAAGGATGGAAGGCTGAGTCAACCTTGATCTGGCTACCTGAACCTGGCTTCTACCAGGATCTGAACTCAGGTCGTGAGCAGAGCTTGGGCTGCAGTACTGCCGCTTACCACTCTGTGCCATGGAGCTCTTGCACAACTCTTTTGGCAAGAGTTAGATCTGCTTATTCAGTATTCAAACTACCATAAAATATCTCGAGTACAGCCACCTATGGGGTTGGTGAGTGGAACGAGCAGGCACACCTCTAGTAAGTAAATTAAACATACAGAAATAACAGAGGTTATAACAGGATTCTTGTTTCATTACTATTAAAGAAAGTGAGGTAGAAAGTGGGTTTGTTGCTTTATTAAACTGTCCTTGCCAGTAGGCATGCCTGGATTCCTAACACTGGAAAAGCTGGTCTAAATCTGATAAACCAGGGCAGACTGGGAAGTAAAGAAATGGGGCTACAAACCTGAGCTGAGTTGGCCACTTGGCTCAGGTGTGGCCAGCAGTGCCAGCAAAGATGTTGTCTTAATTACTTACACTTTAATTCAGACAGGTGTCCTCTATGTGTTCGGCTTTATGCTAGTTTTTAAATTCGAGGCTACCCTACCCAAATGTATCTGTTTTCATTGAATGCCCTCCAACTGTTGATCATATTGTACTTTTGCTGTGAATATCTGTCCGGGGATGAGCTACCCACACACCCCGGACTTACCACAGCCACAACACCTGGGGCCTGCAGGAAGCATACCCCAGATGAGCCCCAGACCCCTCCCCAGGTTCTAGGACCCAAGGAGCAAAGCATGCAGGCAGGAGATAACCCCACCCCTGCACATACATTGGGTGGGGCTGGCCAGCCAGAAATGCCACTGGCCCCAGGGACCTGTCTAGCCACAAGCATGCCCAGGGAGAAATGGCTACCAGGATGTCTTGCCTGGAAAGGCCCTGCTAGCCCCATCCTCCAAGTAAGGAACAAGGAGAAAGGGAGAGGCTGGAGCTGGGGAGAGACACCTGGAGGCCTCCCCAGGTGTCAGGAACAATCGGCCCATGGGGGAAAGAGTGGAAATCAGAGCAGGGAGAGACACCTGGAGGCCTCCTCAGCTGGCCCAGATCAGGAGTCAGCATCCCACAAGAGGAAGGGTGGAGGGCAGGGCAGGGCAGGGAGCCCTATACAAGGAGGCCCAGTTGGGAGCCAGGGGGTGGAGAGTGGAGGAGCTGATGGTGGGTTGTGTAGGAGTGTGGCAGCCGGAGCCTGAAGAAGGTGAGGAGGGTGGAAGCTTTGGAAGGTGAGGAGAAAGAGGAGGCAGCTGGGACTATGTCAGGTTGAGCAGGCCTGCGAGAGGCCTGAGAGGGAGTGAGGATGACGTATACCCCCCTCCTTCCACAGAGCAAGAACCTGCACTGTCCCTGATGGTTTTGAGGTCAGGTGTGCCGGCAACTGACATAATGGCACCCAGGGCAGAACCTGACAATATCCTAGCTATTGATTGTATTGTATTCACATGCAATATGTAATCTGCCTTGGATCTCACTGAGAAAGGCGGGCTATAAATAAACAACAACAACAAGGGGTATCAGCTCACCATTTGCCTCTTTATTCACCATCACTAACTGGCAGCAGTGCAGGAGAACAGCAGAAGATTGTTGGTCCACTTGTGTGTGTGTGTTTCAACAGCTCTCCATGGTGGATCTTTCCTTGTCCGTTAAAAGGCCAGTTTGCCCTGGCTGATGAACCATCAGGGATGGTCTGGATAATCAAGCTGCCCAATGCTACTGAAAGAGCTATTTTGTACAAGCCAGTGTGTCGATTACAGAAACTCAAACACAAGCGCAGCTGTTTTTTCAAGCTGTATGGGAAGGGGATAGAGGCAGGCTCCAGGACTCTGTTTGTACTACTTCCACAGGAATGGTGGACATGTAGGTAGTGGTCATCCCAGGTCCCCTGAGAGGATGAAGCTATACAAGCACACCTGGTGACTGAAGAGCTCTTTCCAGAAGGGGGAACTGAATGGTGTGTTCACCTGTAGGCAGCTGCAGCTGCTCTTCTTACTTTTGGAGCCAATGAATTAATTCCTCTTTGATCCTATCCCTGAGCAATTTGCTCATGAATCTTAAATCTGAGATTTGATGAGCACTTAGCTGATTGCAAATACTATTGGGCTTTGGCTGGATGGGCCCCTGCATTTTTTTCAAATTATGTGGAATTTTCTGTTTGAGGAGCATTTTGGAGAGACAGTGTGCTATTCTGACCTGGAGCTTCAGGGAGGGTGCATTTCCTACACAGATATTCCTTTATTTTTTAACTAATTATTGGCTTTGAGTTTTTTTTAAAGATAGCTATGACAAGCAACAGCAAAGGAAATGAAAGAGAACTGGGATTTAAAAAAAGAAATGTCAGTCTAAAAGTTCACTGAATAGCTACTGGCTGATTAAGAGAAGTTTCAATAGTTAGTTTATTGCTCTCGTGAGGACACTGAAAAAACGTTTTGCCCTTCAATGCAGGTGCTTGGAACAAAGGAAAAATGCATTTGCAATGTATTTATTTAAAAATTTAAACTCCACTTTTAAATCTCAACGGGGACCCGAAGCAGCTGACACCATTCTGCTGTCCTGCATTTAATTTAATTTTAATTTAATTTATGAGATTTATATTCCACCCTCCCCCCACCAGCAGGCTCAGGGTGGATTACAATTTGCATACATTTAAAATACATCTAACAATTTACACAATTTAAAATTATATAAACATCCTAACATTTAAAATACATATATCTACATACACGTATACTCAGCGGTATAATAAAATGCACTATATGCATACACAAGGCACCTCCCTTTCACCTTCACCAGAGCATTTACAGTGGAGCTCAACAGATGGAGGATGTCGCTAGTGGGGAGGGCACAGACCATGCTAGACTGGATGGGGGGACTCCGCCTAGCATCAACCATACGCCTGGTGGAACGGCTCTGTCTTACAGGCCTGGTGAAAAGACAATAAATCCTGCCGGCCCCTGGTCTCATTAGACAGAGTGTTCCACAGGCTGGGGCCAGGACCGAGAAGGCCCTGGCCCTAGTCAACACCAGGCAGGCCTCCCTGGGGCCAGGGACCTTCAGCAGATGTTTGCCATTAGAGGGAAGAGTCCTCTGAGGCTCATATGGGGAGAGGCGGTCCCGCAGATAAGCCGGTCTCTGTCCGCATAGGGCTTTATAGGTTAATACCAGAACCTTGAACCTGATTCGGTACTCTACTGAACCAGTGCAGCTGACGCAATACTGGCATTATGTGCTCACATCTTGACGTTCTGGTGATGAACTCGGGAAGACCAGAAGCTCTTTAGCAGTGAAATCCTACACATAGCTGGCCTAGTTGGAGCTGATTGATTTCAATTGATTTAGACTGGAGTAACTTTGTATAGGACTGTGTTATAGATGTCCCTGAAGCGATTGGTATCTCCCAGTATAATCTAACCTGTAGTTCAGTATTAACTGACTTGGAATGTAAATTCCACTTCATATTGCTTAGTGGATCAGTGGAGAGCCTGTCTGGTGTAGTGGTTAAGAGCTGCAGGACTCTAATCTGGAGAACCAGGTTTGATTCCCCACTTCTTCGTTTGAAACTTTGGGTCAGTCACAGCTTCCTGGAACTCTCTCAGCCCCACCCCCCTCACAGGGTGATTGTCATGAAGATAATAATAACACATTTTGTAAACCACTCTGAGAGGGCATTAAGTTGTCCCTTATGGAATGGAATGTTGTTGCTGTTGTTGCTGTTGCTTTTGCTGTTATTGTTGTTGTTGTTGTTGTTGTTATGGTAGAGCATCAGCTTTGCATGCCAAAGATGAGATGTCGGATGCATCCACCTCTCTGTGCCCCTTACAATGGGGGAATCCATGCAGCATTGCCCCTTCCCCTCAAGTCTATGTAGAATTTTCATCAGGCACAGAAATACCAAGATTCCCTGTGTGTGACATTGATTGGGGGAGGACTCTCAGAAGTATCTTTGTTGCCCCCAGTGTACAATCTAATCCTTGAGTCCTCAATGAATGAACAAAGAGATGGGCAAGAAGCCAAGCTAATATTAACCGGGCCATTGTGCAGTTGCAAATACAATGCATGTACTTTGTTCTGGATGTGTGCAAGCAAAATGTGTATGTATTGTATTGTTCTGAATCTGAGACTGAGGTTGCACTCCTGTGCCGCAAATATCAAAGTCAGGAGAAACTAGAATATATGTTTTAAAAAAGAAAAAAAAATCCATTTGGCCGAGAGAATGAGAAAAAGAGAGTTAAACATGAGTTGTGAACAGCAGAAAAACCAACATTCATCTTCTGAGCTTGAAAACTAATTTGGGCAAAGCTGTTTCTTTTCTGTTTGGCCTCCATGAACATTGTTTAAAATATAGTTTTATGACTTCTGCTATCAGATTACTGTATATTATCTAGGAGTGCAAAATGAGATCTGTCGGGGTAAGTCAGTGAGATGTCATTCATTACTGTTTCACCTCAGGGACTTGGGATATTCAATCCAAAAAAATAAACTTTCGATGTATATTCTACCTATAGGACAAGTTCTGCTGTTATAGCTTCCTTTCTGATATACAGCTTCTGTCTCCTGCTCACCGCTATATGAAACCCGACCAGATTCACTGTAGCTATCACTGTCGTCTTAAAAAGTATATTCCTGCCTTGAATTTCTCCATCTCAAAAAGAAAAGAAAACTTGGCACTAAGAACATTTTTTCTTTGATAATTAGGCGATACACGATTTTTCATTTGAAATCTTGGAAGGATTTCAGAAGAGCTGTCAGTCAGTTAAAGAAATCTTAGTTGATTTATTGTACCAATTTTAGTTGATTAATTGATTGGTTACATTTACGGAAATTTACATCTGCAGATGGCACCAGCGGGAAAGCTGCAATTCTTGTGGGCAGATTTCCTTGGGAGTAAGCTCATAGAAAAGGGAGGAGGCTTACTTCCAAGTAAGTTTACTTCCTCTCCAAGAAATCTGCAAAGACAGAACGTAGCCAAATAGCTCCTGGGAAGTACACACACAGGCTCAAACCCCACGTCTCCCGTAATCATGATAACGCATATAACAGACAGATGGAATGCCTGCATACACATAATGTCTGGGAACTGTAGTTTTGTGAAGGAGATAGAGAACTCTGAGAATCATCATCAGTTTTAAGAAACAAATGGCTGTGGGAAAACAGGACAGACGAAGTGGTATAAAATCAAGATCTGATTGCCGTAGAAATATTCCTACATTTATATCTCAGCCCCACTTGCTAGGATCAGGCTGGCTGGCTGGCGGGCTACTCTTGCTGCTGCACTGCAGTGTAATATCAACCTGCAGACTCAGGCCAGATCCCCTGCAGCTAGGGTTGCCAGGTCCCCCTTCCCTCCCAGCAGGAGAGGCAGAGGGCTGGCTCTTACTTTCTTCTTCCCCTCTTCTGTACTACTCCCGCATCCACGTGATGATGTCATTTCCAGCGATGGCGCTTCTGGTGACGTCACTGCACAGGTGCAGGAGCGCTCCTATGTTTCTCTGCAGGCCAATTTGGGCCTCAAATGGGCCCAATTCTGCCCGTTTGGGGCACAAATTGGCCTGTGGTGAAGCACAGGAGTGCTCTCAGGGTGGTGCAATGACATCAGTGATGTCATCATGCCACCCTAGGAGCACGCCTGGGAGGCCCATTCCTGTGCCTTCCTCCCCCACTGGCCAGGTAAGTGGAGGCAGGGGGTGGAGGGTGAAAGCGGGGGATCCCTCACCCGGATCAGGGAAATGGATCCCTGCCTGGAGCCATAGGTGTAAATTTGGGGGGGGGGGGTGAGGGGCTCAGCCTTCCCCAGGCAACAAGCACCAGGCAATTACACACTAGCAACCATATATGCCTCAAACAATGCAAGAGGAAAAAAACTATGAAAATGTTTTCCAAAGCATTTTAGATTTTCAAGAAGGAGAGATAATGATCTTCAGATACATGAATGGGGTAATGGATATAACAAAACAGAGGTGAAAAAAGCCAAAGAAGGCAAACTCCCCCCAAATAGGTTTACTTATATGGAAATGTTGCTATTGGAAGATGCTTGGACGATCGAAAGTCTGAATACTAGAGACTATACTTTCTTTTCTGACAGACACCAAACATATTCATTGTCCTGTTGAAGTATTGCTATAGGATTTGGGGATTCTTTTGGTAGATAGATATTTTGTGTCTTCTTCAAGCCTGTTATTTTTTATATTTGCTGAAGTGGATGCTAAACCAGTTCCTTTTAAAAAGTTATTTAATGACTAGGGGTGTGCGATTCGGGTTTCGGATTCAGGTAAAGTATTTGAATCGGACCTGATTCACAATGATTCGGGATTTTCAAATAGGGCCCAGCATGCCAGGCCCGATTCAGAAACCCCAAATCAAAGCTTCCTGAAGTGATTTGTATTGCTTTGGGAAGCTTTGGATCAAGGTCTTCTATGTGAAGCAGCACAGAAAGGGGCATTTAAACCCATGGATCAGCTGTCTAGTGGGGAGATCCTCGCCAAGCAGCTGATCCAGCTGGCGGGAGTTTAAATGCCCCTTTCCGTGCCACTGTGATCCAGGCCTTCCCCACTGCCCTGCTGGCTGCTGCGGCGGTGGAGGAGGCAGTGTGGACCCAGAGGAGCCAGCTCCGGCCTTCCCTGCCATCTATCCAGCCACTGCGGTGGCAGAGGAGGCGTTGTGGGCACATGGTATGTATATTTGTAGATCTTAAAGTGACTATCCTAAAAGTGAATTTCAAAAACAGGATGAAGCAGGAGATTGCTGCGGTACCACCATAACCCACTAGCCAATTTCCACCTTTTTCTAGGTTTGTCCCAGTCTAGCGGTGTTGTTAGGGGGGTACCCAGGGATACATGCCCTTCCTAAATTTATGGGGAGCCTCTCCCTAAACTCCCCATGGCCCTGCCTCCATATAGTGGCAATGGAGGCTCCTCTTTGTGATCTCACTGGATCCTCCCTATGATGTCCCTGGGTCCTGGTTCTTTTAAGGACCAAGCAGAGCAATGCCTCTGGCCCAGCCCCAGCCAACCTACGAAATTAGAAAGTCTATGCCCATGCCTGGATGTCAAATTGGGGGTTGGGGGAGGGGTTGGGAGAGAGGTCCCACCAGGAGAACTTACCTCACATATGGGCATGCACAGACTGTGCACTCTGGAGCACTTCCTTGTCACTCTGAGAATGATGTCATGATGTGCTAATGTCACTCCTCATGTATCTGGAAATGATGTATTGCTGGGGACATTTTACATTTGGATTAACCATAGAGTTTGCCCACCTGCTAAAACATTTCTGCTGATGTCACTTCTGGGCACACAGGAAGTGATATCAGTGTGTTCCTGGTGATATCATTACAACACCGGTAACCCCCCCCCCCCCCCCGTGCACAAACTTGGGTAAATCTTTTACCGGTTACCAGGCTTGGCCTGGCAACTCCATATTGAATGCAGCCTTAAAGTGTCAGGGCTAGGCTAGGTCTACGGCAGCAAGATCCAAATCTATACCTGGAAGGATTATGATTTAAACGAGGGTCCTTGAATTCAATGAGGGTGGGACAAGTAATGCTGTAGAGAAAATAGAAGGTCAGGTCTTCGTATTTGTGTTGGGCCTGGCCAATCCTGAAGCTTCATACTATCCGACATTCCCATGGGCCACTGTTGCAGGCTGCCATTCCCTTCTGCACCTGGAGAGAGCACTTCAGTCCATGGTATCTCCACTGACTAGGCTTTAGACCCATACTTTGAGGTGTCTGGTTCACAGCTGAAATTGTCCTGGCAGGGGAACATAGGGTTGCCAACCTCCAGGTGGGGCCTGGAGATCTCCAGGAATTACAACTGATCTCCAGGCGACAGAGATCAATTCCCCTGGAGAAAATGTCTGCTTTGGAGAGTGGAGTCTATGAGTGGGACCACAAGTGACAAAAGGCACAGGTTGGACACTTGTCAGCTTCCCTCAAGTTTTGATGGGAAATGTAGGCAGCTTGGCAGAATGTTGGACAAGTGACAGTTGAAAAGTCCATTGGACAGCAGTCGGAGAGCCAAGCTGCAAGACCAGGACACCTACATTTCCCATCAAAACTTGAGGGAAGCTGACAAGTGTCCAACCTGTGCCTTTTGTCACTTGTGGTTCTGCTTATATGACATTACACCATTCTGAGGCTCTTTCCCTTTCCAAACCCCAGCCTCTCCAGGCCCCACCCCCCAAATCTCCAGGAATTTCCCAACCTGGACCTGGCAACCCTAGGGGGACAACATGTCCAGGAACTGAGAAAAACACACAACTCCTGTGTGATTGAGTTATGTCTGACTCAGCCTGGGAACTCCAGACGAGGTTTATCAAGAGAATGCCTGGAACCCCTGGGAGATATAGAGGGCAGGGCATGGGGTGGGGGGAGATGTTGTCCCATCAATGTCACTCGTTGCGAGAACCCATAATTGATATCACTTATGCTCTAGGATTTAGTCAATCTAGAGACTAGCAAAATCCTAGAGCATCAAAGAGAGCCAGTTTGGTGTAGTAACTAATAGCAGCGGGACTCTAACCTAGAGAATGGGCTTTGATTCCCCACTCCTCCACTTGAAGCCAGCTGGGTGACCTTGGGTCCGTCACAGCTTCTCGGAGCTTTCTCAGCCCCACCCACCTCACAGGATTATTGTTGTGGGGATAATAATAACATACTTTGTAAACTGCTGTTAAGTTGTCCTGAAGGGCGGTATATAAATCGAATGTTATTGTTGTTATAAGACGTTGACATTTCAATGATATCTCCTCACCATTTCCCACCACTGCTTACTTGAGCAGTGGCAGGGAATGGGAGGTGATGGCAGGAGATTGCCCACCAGAGAAGGCAAGTGTGTGACCCTATTCTGGACCTTGCCTGTGTACTCAGTTATGTCTGAAGATGGATTGGTTGACCCCAACATTCAAGATGCAAAGCAGAGCACAGTTCCATACACTGAAACTCCACTGATTTTGATGGGAAGGGAAGTTGCATTGCTCGTCTGCTGTGTTACATCCTTAGTGTATTTTGCATGTGCCTGTGACGCCGATGGCCTTTTATAATTTATCCTCATTACCAGTTTAATCCCAGTAGGCAGCTAGAGGAAACAGAGAAAAAATAAACACACATTTTACCTCTTTCAAAATCATTTAGAAAAAGGCCTTGATTGCCTTAGAAACTCAAACATTTAAAAACGTGTCATTTCTCAGTTTCCTTCTCTCCCAATAAGCTCTGGAATTGAAGAGCCCCAGGCCAGGCTTTCATCTTCAGAGACTTCCACACTGCAACCAAAAGAGAGTTTGCTGAAGCCCGTTGAAAACACAAATGTTTGGCTCAGTTCAGCTACACCCATCTGATGAAATGTTTGGCCTTTCTTTGGCTTTCAACAGTGACAACACTGTAGCCAGAAAATGAGCTTTGTGTTTGTGTGTGGGGAGGACACCTAAGGATTCAGCCAGATAAGGCATCTGACCTTAGTGCAAACCAGCAAAAAGCAAAATACAAGTTTAAAGTTGCTTAATTTGTTTAATAACACACACACAGAGAGAATGAGAACGCATGAATGCCAAGTACCCACCAGTATGGAGCAGGTTTTCTGAAATACTGGGCTTGCACATCATTTTTCCTTCTCTTCAAGGCTAGAGACTGAGAGCTAAACTATACTACACGAATTACATGAGGACGCTCAAGTAAAAAGAGACACAATGTTAGCTGGGAAATGTAGTTTGAATTTCACCTCTCTATACAGAGCCGGCAAAGATCATTCCTCAGAGGGTTTGTTAATAATTGACAGAGCCTTCAGGAAGGCAAAGAGGAAATTAACAAACCCTCTGAGGAAGGATCTTTGCCCACTCTGTAGAGAGAGGTGAAATTCAAACTACGCTTCCCAGCTAATTTTGCATCTCTCTTCACTTGAGCGTCCTTGTGTAATTGGTCTCGTGTAGTTTAGCTCTGTTTTAAAACACACACGTACACACAACAAAAATATAGGGGAAAGAGCAGGCATTGGCTTGGATCCTGTACTTTACTCTGCACACACTTCTCTCCAGGCACTGTGGAGCTCGTTTCATCTTGTGTTAGTCACTTATAATATTTTTCAACAAATCCCAAAGCACCTAGTGCAAAAGGAACTGAACTCCACAGTGAAGGAATGCCTCCTCAGCACCCAGAGAGAAGTGTGGATTGAGCAAAGGATCCAATCCATAATCCTGTGAAGGTCCTTCCTGTAACTGCAGCCCTGGATGCAACTGTGGTACAAATGCATGAATCTTTTGGCCACATATCACTTATTCAAAGCCACAATCCTGTTAATAATTGTGAGTTTTCCGTAATGGAGAAAATCGTACAAAATGCCCACCTGGGGTGTGTGACAATCTATTGCAAATTGGAGTTTCCCAGCAAAAATTCCCACTGATTTCAGCAGAGCAGGATTGCAGCTTTGGGAAAACAATAGCCACATTCAAACATCTCCGTGCCAGCGCAAATGAGCGAAACACGTCCAAGGCCTCCGTTGCCGTCTAATAAGTACAATTTTGCTAGCGATATGGTAATATGCAACAGCTTTCCCCGGATGGCTGTGTTAAAACAAAGACGTGGTTGTCAGCCTTTAGGAATCAGATGTTAATGATATTTCATGTCTTTGTTGAGTCTGTGGAAAGTAGCTACTGCACCTACAAGGGAAATGACTTCCATACCGAGCTCCTCCAGCCAAAGACGTTGAGAATGGGAAAACTGGACGGCGTCCATATTTATGCTTCAGAAAAGAGGTGTAAGGGAAGATTTCAAGACAGAGCCGAATGAGCAATCTACACTTTTTGACCCAAGTTAAATCTTATCATTGTGAGGAAGACCTTTTGGGAAGGCTGTGTATGTGTGTGCGTTTGCTTCATTTTTTCTGGATATCCCCCTCACTCCCTTAAAATTATACAAGGAAAAAAATGTAATGTAAGCAAAACTTTAATGTGATTCTGGCAAATGGGGGGAAGTTTTTTTTTTTTCAATCTCATGTATTTTTGGAAGCGCATGGATCCAAATGTAATACTTCTTTCCAAATCTGGAAGAATGCTTTTTTTTTTTTTAAAGAGGGATGCCTGTGCCATTGTAAGGAACAGCTGTCTGCCACAACTTTGTAACAGTCAAAGTCAGCTGTACTTTTTTCCTTGGCTGATTCCCTCCCCTCTGCCCCCGAACTAGGTTGAAATCAAGTGAAAAGGATTTTTTTTTTTTACTACTGCTGCTTTGGAAACTACCTTTTGTAGTGCTGCTGCATGTCTTCGCTTTTGCAAAGCAGTTCTGTTTTCAGGAAAGGTCTTATACTAATTCAAACCTCTTCCAGAAAGGAAGGGCCCCTCTGGTCTGTATTCCAGCTGCTAGGGATTAACTTAGTCCTTCTACCGGATACATATCATTTTAATCTTAAGCCTTTAGACACTGTACAACATACTATTAAGTCTGCGACCAAATAAAATACGAAAAGACGGATTCACTTAGGGTTGTACACCCTGCACAGGGAGAAAACTAACATTTGAAAAGGGAGAGCTGCCAAAAATCACTTACATTTTCACCTCTCTTCTGTTTACTAAATCCCACGTCCCCCATGTGTGCAGAAATCTCCATCAACTGTGCCCCTGGGAAATGAGGAAAGCAAACAAAAGAATTCTACTCCCTCTCCATGTCAATATTCCCATTCTAAAGAGCGATTTATATCAATTCACTTCAGAACTGTGTGGAAAAAATAAATGTTTGGCCACGATACTCAGCCATCAAATAAAACAGGACTAGCATCACAACATTGGACCCCATGTTTTTGAAAGCTGGAAAGGGCTTTGTAAGGCTGGAGATGGAAAATATTTATTTAGGGGGCTGAAGTGTGGCAGGACAAAGCCATTGCTGCCTCAGGTGTCCGTAGTTACCCTTCCCCCACCCCAATTGTCTCTGGACGAACAGACTCTGTTGGTTTTGAACCAGTAAAAACCCTACAAAACCTGTTTGCCAGAGGAATAGTGGGACAAATGTGCAGGGGATGGGCATAACTTGATGTGAGAAGCGTATTTTCAGTATTTTCCAGATTGCTATAGGAATTTCCTCTGGATTCTCCTAGGTCAGTTTTTCTTATCTTGACTGGTACAGCAGACTGTATATCCTTCTGCCTCCTTCAGCCCAGTATAACAAATTATATTGGAATGTAAGAACGGGAAAGCAGCCCTTCTGCATCATATCTATGGTCCAACATCCTGCTTCTCATAGTGCCCAACCAGATGCATCCAAAACAGACTATATGTAGGTCATGAAGACCAAGGCTGTTGCCCCAGCAATGGTCTTCAGAGAATTACTTCCTCTGAACATGGAAGTTCCATTGATTCGTCATGGCTCATAAGCATTGGTGGACCTATCCTCCATGAATTCGTCTTAAAACCCTTTGAAAACCAACTGAACTAGTGGTAAGGAGTGGAACTGAAATTCACAAATGGTTGAAAAATGGAACTGAAATTCATAAATGGTTGAAAAATGGTTGAAAAACAACAAATTGAAATTGAACCCAGACAAGACTGAAGTGATGCTTGTTGGGAAGGCAGAGATCTTGAAGGACATTGCACTCCCCGCTTTTGATGGAGTTCGTCTGACGCTTGCAGAGCCTAGGAGTTATACTGGATCCAGCGTTATTACTAGAAAAACAAGTTAAGGCAGTGGCAAAAAAATGCTTTCTACAACCTCACTTTAGCTGGAAGATGGCTTCTTATCTTGACAGTGCTGACCTGGCCACTTGGATCCATGCTATGGTAACATCAAGGCTTGACTAATGTAATGCTCTATGCATTGGCCTCCCATCTAAGTTAACTAGGAGGCTCCAATTAGTGCAAAATGCTGCAGCTTGATTGTTATCAGAAACGAGCAGGAGCATGAACATAACTCCCATCCTACAGTCGCTCCACTGGCTACCCATCATTTACTATGCTCAATTCAAGGTATTAGTTATTACATACAAAGTTCTTCACGGCTTTGGTCTGGCATACCTACGGGACTGCCTCCCGCCTCCATGGCAGCTTCGCTCATCTGAACAGGGTCTCCTGCAGGTGCCAGGCTGCACACAAGTGAAATCAGCAGCATCCCATACAAGGGCTTTCTCTGTGGTGGCCCCTCTCCTGTGGAATGACCTGCCTGAGAAAGTCAGAAGAGCCCCCACTCTCCTGGCTTTCCATAAATGATGCAAAACTGAACTATTCAAAAAGGCTTTTTACTCAAATGGGACGGTTATATTGTAGGGATGGGGTCTCAGATGCTTCACTAACGAGTTGGGGATCATGGACTTCATCACTATTTTTGCCTTATATATTATCTGCTGCTTTAAATATGTACTCCTATGTACAACCAGCGCTCCATGTTGTCTAATGTTAGTCCTAGAATTGATTATGTTTTGCTCCAGTATTTTTTCTTCTCTGTCTTGGATCCTTGCTAATGCTATGTCTTTTAAACTTGTATCTGTTTACCTTATGGTTTTGTATTGAAATGTACTTGATACTCATTGTATTAACCTCGTACTGTGTAATCCGCCTTGAGTCTCAGTGAGAAAGGTGGACTATAAATGATGTAAATAAATAAAAATACTATTTGATTGAAAATGCTGACAGCAGTGGGGCCAGGTAGAGTTTAAGAGTTGCTTTACGTGGGACATCTGACACATGAAGAACACGTGTCGGGAGATGCAATGTTAGCTGGGAAGGGTAGATTAAAAAGACAGAACCAGCAGCAGAGCAAAGGCTTTGCTATACACTGGAGCTGTGTGAAGGAGCTGTGAAATGCCAAAAGGGAAACTTCAGTCCATTATAACTTGTCCAGACGAAGCCCAGCTCTGGAAGGCAGCTCCAGCCCATTTCCATTCCTTGCTGCCCTCTGGGCCATTTTCACATGTCTTGGCCTAGCACTAAACTCATGGAACGAGGGTGTCTTCATGGCACAATATCTGACGTTATCGTACCATGATTCCATTTTTGTGACACAATGATGTCAGAAAGTGCACTATGAAGATGCCCCCATTCCGTGAGTTTAGTGCTATGCCGAGACATGTGAAAATGGTCCTGGTTGCGATCCCACACAGTTCTAGTCTGGAAAGGTGAAACTGACAAAGCCTTTGGGGAGGTGAAGAGGAAATTGACAAGCCCTCTGAGGAGCAATCTCCTCTAGCTCTGTCTTTTTAAACTATGCTTCCCGGCTAACATTGCATCTCCCTACACTTGATTGACCTGAGCCAAGGCGTCTCATGTAGAGGGACTCTAATACTTCTTGATTTCTTTGTAGTCCAGATTTGGTCATCACACACTGGATATAATTTATGCACAGATGCCTCCACGTACATGTGGCAATTTGCATAGGCTTTGAATGCATAATCTGATTGGCTCTGTATAGAGTATGGGTTGGATCCAAATTAAACAGGCAATTTCTACTAATTTCCTTCTGCAGATCCTCCACCTCCATGTCCTTTCCTTAGGATCCACTATCCCCCAGGAGCAGCATTTTGTGAAGATCGGGGAGCAGCAGAGTGTGTGTGTGGGGGGGGGGAGCAGGAAAGTTCTATTCCCTGATGGAAAACGTAATTTGGATCCAACCCTATAAGCTTTATATTTTACCTATGGGTCCCTGTGCTGAAATTAGGATAATGGCATGAAGGTTGGGATGAAGCCATCAAGACTGATCCCAATTCTCCCCTCCACGTGTACATTTCTGTCTTATTCATCTGTCATCACAGAGATTATCATAAAACTTCTGGGTTGGATCTTTGTCCTCTAATGGCAGCATCTTTCATATGAAGCTGCCTTATAATGAATTATCAAGGTCAGTATTGTCTACTCAGACTGGCAGCGGCTTTTCAGGGCCTTGGGTAGAACTCTTTCACATCACCTATTGCCTGGTCCCTTTAACCGGAGATACCAGGGTGTGAACCTGAGACCTTCTGCACACCAAGCAGATACTTTACCATCAAGCCACAGCCCCATTGCAGCCTGAAATGCCTTCCGCTCGGTATAAGAGGACCTTCCACAAGTGGGAAAGCCTCTTGCATCAGTGGAAGGCAGCTTCTGCCATTCCTTGCTTTCGGCAAGGGATTTTGTGACCGAACCTGAGTGAAAGCAAATCTTTTTAGCTGTCACAAAATATCTAATTTTTTGACCTCTGATGAAGCTGCTTGTCTATTGGGTTTCGTATTTGGCATAAAAGCAGCCTTTTGTGCTATGAAAAGATATTCATGATCTGCGGAGATTCATGTCTGTGGCACAGTGACGGGGAAACAAACTGTAACTTTTGACAAAATGGAACATTTCGGGTTCTCACATCTGCTCCCCGCACGCAGACTGCTTTCCCATTCCACCACACCCTTGGTAGGTAGAAATCAATCACGTCTCTTTTCAGCTGTCATCAAAGCTGTAAGAGAGACAGCCGCAGTCAAAGGCAGTCTTCTGTTTGACACAGATGGTAGTGGAGGGGGGGTGGGAATGCTGGATCTGAGGGCTGCCTGGTGTTGTCCTTATTTCAGAGGCTGTTTGCATTTCTCTGTTCCTTTTGGTGACTCTGAAGACGATATTTGGAATGAAATATTTGACAAGCTGGAGATAACTGCAGCTTCACCACCTTTTGATAAATCAAGGATGTTCAATCATCGTTTATTTTGTTGACTAGTTAGATTTATGTGGACCTGGTTGGAAGAGAGGGAGACATACATATCTGGAGACAGACAGAGTGAGAGAGATCCATTGGATGGTGTTTCTGATATCTGAGGCACAGGACAAGACCACACACAGGTTCAAACGTTGTTAGACACATTTAGCCAAAAGCAACTTTATTTCATTCCTGTCAAGGGGGAAAAAAAATTAAGCTTCTTTTTTTTTCTTGTCAGACTTGAGCGCTGTGGAATTGAGAATGCCTCAAGAGATGCTTTTAAAATTCCACTGAGAAATCCAAGTCTCGGCACTACTCAGCAGTCTTTGCAATTTTATAGCTTCTCTCGTTTATAGAAGTGCTTGAAGGCCTAATGCTCTGGTGCCATGGCAAAGGCGGGGGGGGGGGGGGAGGTAAATAAAATCAGGTGCAGAAGACCAAAGCTATGATGTTCTGCTAATGTTGCCAAACACCCAGGTGGTTCCCTACTGCAACAGCCTAGGAGGCTACACCTATTCTGATTCAGCTGCGTAGTGCAAAATGTTTCGTGTCTGATGTGAACAGAAAGACAAACCTGCAGGGAAACACAAAGAAAAGGATGCTGTTCTCAATAGCTTCTTTAAAGGGAACAGAAACAGAGCCAAGCTACAAGTGATGCCTGACACAGGTTGGACACTTGTCAGCTTCCCTCAAGTTTTGATGGGAAATGTAGGCGTCCTGGTTTTACAGTTTGGCTCTCCATTACAGCTGCAAGACCAGGGCGCCTACATTTCCCATCAAAACTTGAGGGAAGCTGACAAGTGTCCAACCTGTGTCAGGCGTCACTTGTAGCTTGGCTCACAGTTGTGGAGAATCGATTGATTGAGGACAGTTAGCCATACTCATTACACGGAACATCTGTGTTGAGAAGCAGTACACCTCCATGTACCAGATGCAGTGGACAAATGAGGGCATTACTTTACTGCCCTGCCTTCGACAGAATCAGACCTTTGGACCTTTAAGAATGGTACCATCTACTCTGAATGGCAATCTTTCACATCACCTACTGTTGGCCAGGAACCAAGAAAGCAGTTCTAAGCAGATCTACTCAGAAACTGACTACAGTCTGTTTAATGGACGTTGATCCCAGGAAAATGTTCTTAGGGTTGTGTTACAAATATGTGACCTTCTGCATGCAAAGCAGATGCTCTACTCACTGAGCCACAGCCCTTCCCTTGGTTAATAACAGTTGGAATCAGAATGTGGGTCTAGATGGACAACAAGACAGGGCAGAGTCCAGCCTAGACATGGGCACGAACAGAAAAACAAACAAACATGGTGTTCGTTGTTTGTTGCCATCCACGAACAATGAACAACGAACACTGACGAACATGACCTGTTCACGAACATGTTCACTGTTCGTTGTTTGTGGGGGCCAGCAGGCTCTCCTCCAGCCATCAAGATCCCTACCACACCACTCCCAGGAACCTTACCTGAGCAGGCACCAGGAAAGATACCAGTAATAAATAATAGCTTGGCCTAGAGCCTGGCAGCAGCCCTGGAACTTGAAGAGGTAGATCCCTATCCCACCACACACAAAGAAAAGTCAAGCTCCAATGCACTCTCTCTGTCTCTTTCTCAAAATGCCAACAACAACTGTCTCTCCCTTTCCACTGTCGGCAAAACCAGACCTGGGAGCCACCCTCCCCCCTGCTCTTTGCTTCCTTGTAACAAATGTGGAGCTCCAAACTTGAAAGGAAGACCTGCCTATCAAGCTAAATTGGGCTTAGATTGGGGTTTCCAGGGCAACAGCAGGAGTTCAGACAGAGTTCAGGCAGTCCCTGCCTCTGGATATCAAGGGAATTGATTGCAGGTGCCAGATTGTCTGGCTTGATGAACAGCAATGAACAGCAATGAAGGAGGCTTGCGATGACCACCTGTTTGTTTAGAATGGGGCCTCATCAACAGCTTGTTCATGAACAGCTGATTGGGCTGTTTGTGGCTTCTTTGAGTTCATATTGCTGTTCGTGCCCATCTCTAGTCCAGCCACAAGCTGGTTCTATGAGCCAAGCTAGACATTCCATCAGCCACTCTGATCCATGGCTGCTAACACCATTTTAGAGAAAAATTTGACCATTTAAAAAGTGCCATAAAGGTGGCATGGTAGGATCTGGTGATCTTGTTCTCCTCACACTTTTCCAAGTTAAAAAATAGGGGCTATTTCAGCTCTCAAAAAAGCAATGGGGGGAATACAAGAATATCTGGTTCCGCCCTGCTGTCCTTGTGGCACTTTTTAAATGGCCAAATTCATCTCTAAATTGGCCACAGGTCAGACCTGTGGCCACTGTTACATTTAGTGTGGCCCTGAATTGAAGGTCTGTTCTTGCTGACAAAAGATTGTGAAAAGTCTTACATATGTACATTGCTAGGCTAAAATATAAAATGAGACAGGAGAGGGACTGAGTGATAGATGAGTTTAGTACGGTCATTAAGAAAGTGGCCCTTGTTCATTCCATTGCTTTTTAAAAAATGTACTGTGTTTATAAGTTTTAGTTTAAGGCACAAATGTTTAACACATGGTGTACTGGTTCCCCTTTTGAACAAGAAAAGCAGATCAGAAAGAGGGAATGGCCATTCACCCACAAGGCACAGTAGTTGTGTATGTGAAGTTGTATGTTATATTATTTTAGCACTGCCATTGATATAGTCCTTCTTCCCCCACATATAGTGCTTTTCTGTAAACTGGGAATTCTAGAGGTACATTTGCACAATGTTAATTGTGTTAAAATGAATGATTGTAGCTTGCTCTAGTTTTCTTTGATATCCGAGCAGGAGATTTTTAATTGCAATTTAACTGATTCAGTTGTGTTTGAAAGACATCTTCTTGTTTTTCCTTTGCACAAAGCAGGATGCTAAGGGTGGAGAGATGGGGTATCAAAATTCTGAAGAATTGTGTGGAGGGACAGAAGGAAGTCTTGATTGACAGGTTATGTTATTGTCATGGACCAACCTGGCCCAGTGGAGCAGAGAGACTCAGAAGACTCTTCTGAGGAAGAGGCAGCTGGTGAACCTGACCCAGATCCACAGCCAGTAGCAGAGGCACTGCAGGAGGAGGCAGGCCTTGAAGGCTCAGATACTGATCCACAGCCAGGTCCCAGCACATCGGTTCCTCATCTTCCCAGCCCTGGGCTGGCAACAGAAAGCCAGGTGCAGCCAGGTGCAGGCCAGCTCTCCCCCTTCCTCACCAGAGCCTCGGGAGCGCTGCCAGAGGAGGGCTAGAAGAGCCCTCCAAGCCAGAAGGCACAGTGCCAGGCTAGCAGCACAGCACCGGCCCAGCATCATTAGTGATGATGAGTGCTCGCAGGAGCAGGACTGAGACAGCCGGCAGGTGCTTGCTGTAGCACAGGCAGCTGAGCACTGTGAGGGTTAAAAGCAGCCAAAGAGGGAGTGGCTGCGTGGAAGCAACGAGTCCGCTTACTACTGACCTTGCTGTTGTGTTTGGAACTGAATCTCTTGTCCCTGACCTTGGCCTGTTCCTGTGGATGTGTTTCTGGAATCCTCCTTTGGACTTGAAGCTGTGAGTGTGCCCAGTTGGTGCCTGAACCTTGGAACTGGGTGCTGCCCTGCTTGGACAACTTGGGAGTTATCCCTTGCCTGCTGCCAGCATGAGTCTGCATCGGGACAGTTATGCGCAATGCCTCAGTTCAGATATCATGTGAAACCATGGTTTATTTTAGCCATGGTTAGTTTGGGAAACCAGGGTTTGGCTCACAGATGATCACTCAAATCCTGGTTTGCCTCAACAAATTCTGGTTTCATTGCCTTTGCTCTGGACAGGCAGCTCTGCAGTTGGTCTGCTCAGGACAATTTCTGGGAAACAAGGATTACACCAGGATTAAGTCTATGATCATTCTCTGTGCAATTAAGGTAAGTAGTCGTCAATAATAAAACCAACTTCAAACCATGGTTTCAGATCCTGGACCGATGGATCCTGAAACCACAGTTAACTCAGTGGCCTGCATTCAAACAACCACCCTATCATAAGCTGTTTCCACACTACTCACCTTCATTCGGAATGCTGTGGAACGTTGCGAAAAAACACAGAAGATAGCATTTTCTCGCATGAGTTTTGCGCAATGTTGCAAAAAACTTGTGCGAGAAAATTCTATTTTCTGTGTTTTTTTGCAATGTTTTGCGGCGTTCTGAATGAAGGTGAGTAGTGTGGAAATGGCCATAAATTAAACCATGGTTTCTTTTTATGTCTGAACAGAACTCTTGCATTGCTTCTCCAACATAGAATAAACGCCAGTTCTTATGTTACCTCTGAGATGTGGTGGCTGCTTCTGCATGGTTGACTTCTATGCCACTTTCAGTACAAGAATCCCATAAGAAGAGTGCGTATATTGGAAGGACCATATTATTTGTGACTCAATAGCCCAACAGCCACATATTGTGGCTTGTCAAATGTTTGACGACCCCTCTGCTTTTGGAATCCCAGGCAGGCAATAAGACTGTCAGTGCAATCCTAAACAGAGTTATCCCCTTCTAAGTCCATTTTAGTCAATGGAACTTTGAAGAGTGCAACATAGTTTAAGATTGCATTGGAGGCTTGGCTTGACCTTGTTAGGCCTTCAGGTTTGGTGAATCAAATATGTTGTGCAGATATGGTATACATGGTTTGTTACTTATTTACTTTTATGCGTTTAAATATTTTACTTCACTTTTCTCCCGGAGTGTCCCCAGGTGTTTGCCATAGCCCACGCAATCCAGAAGTGCTGAGGCAGGAGGCTAGTGGGGCCAGGGCCACGTTGCCACCATGGAGGACCAGCTCTACCTGGAGAACATCGATGGGCCTGGGCATCTCTGATGAAGGACCCATTAAATGTTATCACCATGGGGGCTACTGCCAAAGATTTTGTTCCTTCCGTCAAATGTCCTTGGGCACTTGGACTGTCCTAAATTATCAAACTGCTGTGTACTCTTCCCAGACCTGACAACCTCAGAGAGTTAATGGCTGATGGAACTTCTGCTGAATATCTGAAGAATATGTCATGTGAAAATTGATGGTGGGTGTCCTATGGCCATCACCAGGCTGACTCTGGTTAAGCCAAAGTATTTACTTTTATGTGTTTAAATATTTTACATCACTTTTCTCCCACTCAAATTGGCGTGCAAAACAAAGTATTAAAATACAATAAAAATATAAAACCCAGCAGCCTCCCAGTACATATTTAAAGAGTTTGATATCTCCAAAATTCTCCTGGGCTAATATTATTTTAGCCCTTGTGGCTCACACAGGGACACACCTGGCCATTACTGGTTAGAGAGCTCTTGGCTTTGGCTGAAAGCTTGAGCCTTTGGCCCTGTCCAGGGTTTAAATTACTGGCAGAAGGGAGGGTTCTTAGTCTGCTGGATTTGGTGTTCTCAGTTCCCAATCTCCTTGTGCCTCTGACCATGCCCAGGCTTCAAATTACCTGCAGAGATAGAAGAATAAATGCTGGACCCAAATCTTTTCCCGCTGGCATTGGTATTCTACTCCTTCCACCATTAGGGCTGCTAACTCTGGCTTGGAAAATTCCTGGATATTTGGGATCAGTATCTGAGGAGGGTGGAATTTTGGGAGAGGAGGGAACGGAACAGGGATGTGATGTCACTCTAGGACTTCTGTTTCTCCTAGGCTCTGAGATGTACATAGAATCTACCCGTCTGAAGCTGTCATTTCCTCCAGGGGAACTGATCTCTGTAGTTTGGAGATCACTTGTAATTCTGGAAGAATTCTCAGCCCCACCTTGTGGCTGGTAACCCTAATTCCCTGGAGGAGAATGGTCATAAAAGGACTAAACCCGTCATTTATCCTTTTGATTTTATTTGTTTGTTTGTTATATTCCACCTTTGTCCCCAATGGGGGACCCAAGGTGGCTTACATGCTGATGCTGATGACACCCAGGTCTATATCTCTCTATCCAAATCTCCTGGTGATGTGCAAGAGGCCTTGAGCCATTTCCTGACTGCTGTAGTTAAATGGCTAAGAGTGAACAAGCGGAAATTGGATCCTTACAAGACGGAGATAATGCAAGTTGAGAAGCCTGAGGTCTTGAAGGACATTGCATTTCCACCTTTGAATGGAATTCAGCTGACCCTTGTTGACTGGTTAAGAGTCTAAGGGTTATATTAGACACTACTCCTGAAGAAACATGCTTCTGTCTTGAAGGCAGAAAGGTTGGGTATAAATTTTGTAAATAAGTTAATGCAGCTGCAAAAAAAATGTTTTTTTCCAAATTAGTTTAGCTCAGAAAGATAATCCCCTACCTTAATTCAGATGATCTAGTCACCTGGATACATACCATGGTAACTCCAAGACTAGACTACTGTAATGAAGTCTTCATAGGTCTGCCCTTGATGTCACCTCAAAGACTCCAAAACTACTGTCAGGAGATAGGTGGAGCATGCATATTACACCCATTATGCAGTCAACTCCATTGGCTGCCCATCAGTTACCAAGCTAAATTCCAGGTACTAGCTATTGCTTTGGACCCTCATCTGCAGGAATACCTCTTCTGCTATGCCCTGTCACAATAACTGCTCATATACATGTATTCTCTATTGTGGTCCCCACCTTCTAGAATGGCCTGCCTGAGAAGGTCAGGAAGGGCCCCAGCCTTTGGTCATTCCATAAATTATGTTAAACAAAATTGGGGTGGAGGACATTTTATAAAGGGCTATATTATAATGCAAAGGTTCAAGAAGGTGCTTTAATAAAGGCAATGGGTCTCTGTATATTATCTGTTTGCTATATATTCTATCTTGCTGTCATTACTAGAGATGGGCACGAACTGAAATATGAACCAAAATTAAGCATGAACCTGGCCAGTTCATGGTTCACAAACCGCGGTTCGTCAGATCCCATTTCTGATGAACCATCACGAACTTTAGGCTAGTTCATTTGGTTTGTTTTTTGGTTTGTGACTGCAGACAGCCTGGTGCCAATCAATCAGTTTCCTAGGCAAAAGGGGATGGACTTCCTGCAAACCTTCTGCTGACCCAGAAGTGACATTCTGCTGACCCAGAAGTGATGGTTTTCTAACCCGGATGTGCTGCTTTCACGAACCAAACGAACCAGTTCATGAACCAGGGGCAGGTTCGTGAAAGTTCATGGTTCATGGTTCGTGAAATTTGACGAACCACAAACCGCATGGTTCAGGTTTTTTTCCGGTTTGTGCCCATCTCTAGTCATTACTTTGTTTTCTACCTGTATCATTCTATTTCTTGAAATTGTTAACATACTATGTCGAATACTTATGCTTTGGTTCAGATTTCTGTAATCCTAATCCTTTTACTTTGTTTATCAGATGTTTTACTCTACTGATTGTACTGACTTACATTGTGAAATCCTCCTTAAAGCTCAATGAGAAAGGCAAACTACAAATAATATAAATAAATAATGAATACCTTGATAGCGAAGCAGGAGCATATTTAAAAAGTGTGATATGCTTTACGAGCAGCGCCAATCCTGTCTTGGGACAACTGGGATTAACATTGCTGGCAAAAAGTAGTCAACAAAGGACAAAGTCAGTCCTTTTTTTTCTTTTTTACTTTTCTTTTGAAACTCGTATTTCTTGCTTTTTGCTCCTAGCTACTTTCATAGGACAGACTAAATTACAACCGCCAAGCATTTGTAATGCGCCTGCAACAAGCCTAATGCCCTTTTGTATTTGACCTACTTATTAAAATTACATTCTGAGAACTAATGGCATAATTGCCCTCACAATTAATAAAAGAATGAAGCTGAATTTCTTTTTTGGGGGGGGATGGGAGTTCTGGTCTGATCAGGCATTGTAAGCAGGGCAGGGCAGGGGGGAGGAAAGAAAGTGGAATTCTTTATCATTAACTTAACTTCATGCATTTCAGGGGAAATGCAGGTACATATTTGGGAGAGCTACATTTAAACAATTACATTCAGGCTCTACTTTGTGTCTCTGCCTTTGCTCCTGCATGCCTGTATCTGTGAAGGCAGAGGCTTTTGCCACTGCAGGAATGATGCTGTAACAAGACAGGTATGTAACACAGGTATGCACAGACAGGATACAAAGGCTGGATTCAAATGATGCCAGAGCTGGAATAAAAAGCAACTCAGGTCTTCCCTTCATGTGTCTTGACTTGTGGCCTCAATCTTTTGTGAGTTGTGACAGATACTTACTGAAATACTTGGGACCATATCTGATGGCTTAGATCTCTCATGAGCTACAGTATAGAGGTTAAATGGTTAGTTTGCAAATCAACACTCAGCTGGTTCGACTCCCACTACTGCCATGAACTCTGCAGGTGGGCTTGGGTCAGTCAGTTCTCTCAGCCCCAGTTCCCCAGCTGTATTGTGGGGATAATAGCAACACTGACTTTGTTCACCACTCTGAGTGGGCACTGATCTGTTCAGAAGGGTGATACATAAACAAACTGTTATTATTATTATGAGTGCCATCATTTCAAGAGCCTTTAGAATAATGCTAAGTTACTACTGCCCCCTTTCCATTTCCTCATCAGCATTTATCCAGCATCTGCAGTGATGGCTGATAGTAAAGTTTCAGCTAGATATGGGCATGAACCAAAATATGAACCAAAATTCAGCATGGACCAGGCTGGTTTGTGGTTCGTGAACCAGCGGTTCATCAGAGCCCATTTCTGATGAACCGCCATGAACTTTAGGCTGGTTTGTTTGGTTCATTTTTTGGTTCGTCACTGCAGACAGCTTGGCACCAATCAATCAGTTTCCTAGGCAACAGGGGATGGACTTCCTGCAGACCATCTGCTGACCCGGAAGTAGTGATTTGCTGGCCCAGAAGTCACATTTTCATGAACCAAAACAAACTGATTCGTGAACCGGGGCAGGTTCATGAAAGTTCATGGTTCATGAAATGTGACAAACCACGAACCACATGTTTTTTTCCCCAGCTCATTCCCATCTCTAGTCTCAGCTAGACTGCTGAAACTACTGTGGTATATACCAGCTGTGACTTAGGCTTCCAAGAAACATAGGAAATTTAGTTTCAGTGGTTCCTGATCTCCCTAGAGAAAGACCCAGGTTCAATATCAATATCAGGCACCTCCAGTTAAAGGCTATCTCTCTCTAAGACATGGGGCACTGTTTCTACTTAGAGTAGCAAACTCTCATAGAATCATAGAAACATTCCTGCACACATGCCAGCCAGCAGAACCAGCTCATAACCACCTATAATCATGCTTCCTATGCCAAATGATAGACTCTCCTAGTGGCCCAAACTAGGTTTCTGGGGCCTACATAACAGTTTATTTATCACAGAATCCTTGGCCAGTTTGGCCTTGATCCCAAAGTTGCAGTCATTACCTTGGGCACATAAGAAAGATGAATGGAATAGTGAGATACATTGTCCAATTCTGCCAAAATGATAGGATGTGGTTTAAGCTGTATACCATCTAGCCTCTACTTAAAAACCTCCAAAGAAGAAGAACCTGCCATTTCCTGAGGAAGCCAGTTCCATTTAGGACCCACTCTAACCATCAGGAAGTTCTTCCTAATGTTTAACCAAAAACTCTTCTGGTTTAATTTTAACCCATCCAACCCTTTGGGACCACTAGTCTGACACAGTATAAGGTAGCTTCATATATCAGAACAGTACTTAGCTAGCTTTCCTATGTAAATATATGTGGTTTCAGAAGTTCATATTCATACCTGCTGATGTAAAATAAATAGAATGGTCAACCAATTTAAAAACATGTTCGTTATTAATTTTACTAGTTACATGCATATATGTGCCTATAAGTGAAAACAACAGGTCTGGAGCAAACAGCAAACACTTCTTTTTAAAAAATATGGTTAACATATAACATATGCCTGATGGGAGGAACCACCTTAGAAAAGGCATTCTCTCCCATATGTGAGAGAAGGGGAAATTTTTCTCCAAGTAATTGCCCTCTGCTGTTTTTGTTTGTTTGTCTTTTTAAACCCCCTGCTAGGCATGGGGGAAATTTCATTCAGGATAGAGTAAGGGGTGTCTATTGAGCTGGAACAGAAAGGAAGACAGTTGTGATTTGGCAGTTCTTGGAAATAGGAAGGGGTAAATTTCACATTTAATCATAGCGATCTAGAGTAGCGGGCCTGCTCTCTGGCTACCCTCGTATACATGGATGCTTGCATGCTGAATCAGCTCTCCTTCAATTATATATCTAGGTATATTTTGGAAGATATATTTATTTTTATTCTGTGACACACAAGGCATCTGTAATGGAGCTGTTTACTTTGCCTGTCAAAATCACACCCTTTGAAGGCTGATTTTTGAAAAGCTGTCCTGGAACTGGGAGAGAATTTGCGCTGTTGATTTTACCACACAATCCACCTCTCAAAACGATGGACTTAATTAGTAGAGCAAAGCACTTAAATGTTATAGACTGGACTTTGGCAAAGTAACGACAGGCATATGGCCCTATAAAGTGCCAGGTCAAAAGCATGGATGGAGGCTTCTTATACCAGTTGCAGGCCTTCTTTACTTCATGGTCTGTTCCCTTCTATTTCTGATTGATTTCTTCCCGATTCACCCCTTCAAAGTATCATAGAATAACGAATTCTGGAAGCAGCATGGGACGCCAACGAACCTGTAAAATATTAGCATGACTTTTTGGTTTTTTGCTTCAGAGCAGATGCTGCATTTTCCTCCTCCCTAGATAATTGGTCATACCTCAGTTTCATCCACACACCTGCCCTGACTCAGATGGCTCTACCCCTAGGTCCCAAATCAATATATCTTAGGGATTCACAGTGCACACCAATAACAAATGCAGCAAAGGGTTACAGGCGTTCATTTCTTCATACATTTCTCCTTTGTCAAGTCACTGTGATTTTCCCCCCTAAAATACAATGTATGTTTCCCCCCCTTAAAATTACCTTTGAACATGTTATTATTCGGCATGATTTCCAGTGTCAAGCTTTCCTTTAAATCCTGCACTGTGAATTACTGAAGAACAGCTTACTTATGTATTTTATTTTACTTCACTTATACCTCCTTTTGTCCTGACATGCATGGCCCAGGCTAGGCCAAGCTCATTAGATCATGAAATCTAAGTAGGGTTATTGAGGGTTAACTTAGGGCAAAGCTACAAGTGACGAATGACACTTGAACAGCAAGTGTATTTCTCCCTGTTCACTTGCCCTCCACTCAATCCACTTGCCGTTCAAGTGTCATTCGTCACTTGTAGCTTGGCCCTGAGAGCCAAGCTACAAGTGACGCCTGACACAGGTTGGACACTTGTCAGCTTCCCTCAAGTTTTGATGGGAAATGTAGGCATCCTGGTCTTGCAGCTGTAATGGAGAGCCACATTGTAAAACCAGGATGCCTACATTTCCCATCAAAACTTGAGGGAAGCTGACAAGCGTCCAACCTGTGTCAGGCGTCACTTGTAGCTTGGCTCTTAGTAGGGTTATTGCAATATGTGTACCAAAGTCTCTGGATTCCTGCCTGTCATTTTCAAAAAGTAAATCTCTAATCCCTTCCATTGCAGAGACATAATGACTATTATGCTTGTGAGATTCCAGG
This sequence comes from Eublepharis macularius, assembly GCF_028583425.1. NCBI lineage: Eukaryota > Metazoa > Chordata > Lepidosauria > Squamata > Eublepharidae > Eublepharis > Eublepharis macularius. The sequence continues at coordinate 121,882,340 of NC_072796.1, read as the reverse complement.
AACCCACCAGCCCGCCCTCCGTTTTCCTGCTACGGTTATAGGTTCCTGTCCCAGTGGTGGGGACAATGCCAGTTTAGTCCTTTTCCTTTATGGGTCATGGGTGGAGGCCAGTTCTACCTGAGCATCAGTTGTTAGTTGGCATCTCCTTCCCAAAATAGATTTGCCAGCCTCCAGGAGGGGCCTGGAGATCTCCTAGAGTTAGAATTGTTCTCCAGGTTACAGAAAATGAAGAAAATGGTTGGTTCGGAAGGTGGATTCTATGGCATTATACCGCAGTGAGGCCTCTCCCCTCCCCAAACCACACCTTTCCCAAACTCCACCTCCAAATCTCCAGAAATTTCTCAATATGGACTTGGTAACCCTATTTCAGATGCCAAATAACAGCTGTTTCCAGGTCACCTTCTCTCTTTCCTTCCCTAGTTCCCCAAATCTTAAAACTCTCCTGTAATTACAGGTGATAAGTGTTTGTTATTCCCAAATATTGGGAGTGTTTGACATTACAGGTGTTCCTCCTGAGCCATTCCAAAACAGCTAATTTGGGGCAAAATTTTGGCTTGGGTATATCTGAATGCACACCCCTAACACACACAGACAAGCATACTTGCACCCACCCACCCACCCACAGAGTCAGCAGTATAAAATCTTTAAAAATGGTGGGGCACAGAGCTGGGGCTTAGATTCAGAAAACTATACACAGGCCTTCATAGACACCTTTCTGAAAGGTATATATTTCAATACTCGTAATGGAAATTACAAAGATTCTTGATTTTGTTTTAAAGAAGCTGGTACCTCTCTACAAAGAAACCTATGATGTAATAATCTGTCTGATATTGTCAATGTAAATAAATAAAACACACTTTCCTGTAACCAGCCGGGCACAATATGGTCCTGTGCCTGTTTTTTAATCTATATTTCCTTTCCTAAATCAAGGGTGAAATCTGTCCTGCCTAAGTAGTTTAGAAATCTCTGAAAAGGATTTGTCCAGGTTTCCCAGCAACAGGAACTACACAGAGTGTCCCCAGCTATGGTTCTGTTCCGAGGAGCCTTCTCTCTCCATTCATTGCAACTGTTTTCAGAAATGTTCGGGAAAGGAGACTGGTTAAACTCAAATTAATAGTGTAAACAGAATCAAAGGGAATGGTGGCAGCTTTTGGCTTGTTTCTCAAACTGGAAAAATTGTGAGGCTGAGGCAACCTTTTCCAACCACGGGAGTAGTCTCATGGGAAAGACTAAGCCAGGGGGGGATCCGCTCTTCCACGCAGCTTTTAAAAGGCAAAATTTCTTAGAACATTCCCCAAGACACAATGACATTTCTTTGGATGGATGTATTTAATGAATCCAGTCTGCCCCAGACCTGACATTAAAAATATATATCCTGTAGTTTGGCCCTGTGGTAAAGTATGAAGGAGGCACTTCTTATGAGTCTGGTATGTACAGAAATCCTATTTATGAAATTATTTTCCCTAAAAATGGGGTAAGATTTCATGAATTAGGCTTATATGCATACAAGCATCCAATAGGTTTGGTCTACACTTGTAGTGGAAATGATGTGGTAGGCCTGATTATACATGCTTGACATGAGGATTTTTCTGCTTTCTCATGACATATTAGTTCATTTGTTAGGTTTACCATGTGCATTGGGAGTGTTGTTTGCTTCTCATTTCAGAAATCCACCTCAAGAATTCGGTGATGATCTGAAAAATGCCCAGGCAATTTTGAACATTTGTGCTCTGCTCACAAAGGACAACCTATGCCACATATCTTCTGGCCATTTTGTTCTGCCGCTAAACCATCTGAAAGAATGTAGACTATCTGGCCATCTATGTGTCTATGGGGAACATACTGTTTGTACAACTTCCTTAAAAAGTTAACAATGACTTACGGGATATGGAACTTCTGGAGCTCCAATTCATTTAATTCACTTATTGTTTACAATGTTCAACACCTCATGGCAAGTACTCATGACTAGACATGGGCACGAACAGAAAAAAACCCTGAACATGGTGTTCATTGTTCGTTGCCATCCACGAACAATGAACAATGAACACTGATTAATATTATCCTGTCACGAATATGTTCATTGTTCGTTGTTCATGGGGGCCAGCAGGCTCTCCTCCAGCCATCAAGATCCCTACTACACCACTTCCAGAAACCCTACCTGAGCAGGCAGCAGAAAATGTACCAATAATAAATAATAGCTTGTCCCCAGAGCCTGGCAGCAGCCCTGGAACCTGAAGGGATAGATCCCTACCGCACCACTCCCAGAAATCCTACCTGAGCAGGCAGCAGGAAAAGTACCAATAATAAATAATAGCTTGGCCCAGAGCCTGGCAGCAGCCCTGGAACCTGAAGGGGTAGACCCCTATCCCACCACACACAAAAAATTCAAGCTCCAATGCACTCACCCTGTCTCTCTAACAGCAGCTGCCTCTCCCTGAAAGCCAGAGCTGGGAGCCCCCCTCCCCCATGTCTTTTCCTCTTGTAACAAATTTGGAGCTCCCACACTTGGAAGAAAGACCTGCCTATCAAGCTAAATTGGGCTTAGATTAGGGTTTCCAGGGCAACAACAGGAGTTCAGCCAGAGTTCAGACAATCCCTGCTTAAGTTGCCATGGAAATTGACTGCAGGTGCCAGACGTTCTGGCTTGATGAACAGCAATGAACAGCAATGAACGAGGCTTGCAATGACCACCTGTTTGTTTAGAATGGGGCCTCACCAACAGCTTGTTCGTGAACAGCAGATTGGGCTGCTTTTTTAAGTACGTATTGCTGTTCGTGCCCATCTCTACTCATGACCGATATCCTGTGACCACCCAAGAATCTGCTCTATGCTGTGCTTTTTTTCTGCTGGAACGTGGTGGAATGGAGTTCCAGAACCTCATGAAAATGGTCACATGGCTGGTGGCCCTGCCCACTGATCTCCAGGCAGAGGGGGTTTAGATTGCCCTCCGCACCGGGCAATCTAAACTCCCCTCTGTCTGGAGATCAGGGGGCGGGGCCACCAGCCATGTGACCATTTTCTCTGAGGGCAACCCACTGAGTTCCACCACCTCTTTTTCCAGAAAAAAAGCCCTGGCTCTATGTATTGTTTATACCATGTTATTAACTACTGAAGTGGTAGAATGGGCCATGACACTTTACAGTGCAGGTAGGGTGGTGAATCTCTAAATATTAAAATAACAACAACAACAACAACAACAACAACAACAGCCATTCCTGAAAATAAAAATGATTACAGCAGAGAACCACTTGAATTAGAACATTCCTTCCTTTGATACTAGGATTTTTTTACTTGTAGGGAGGGCCTTTTTAATATAGGGGGAGCATTCAAAATGGCATCTCCTGTCTGAAATGATACAGTCTATTATATTACCACAGGCATCTATCACCTCATAACATGTGAAGGCCAGGCCCTAGGAAAAGAAGAATATGCTTTATAAGTATGTGAATCGGTCATTAATGCTATGTGGGTATCCACAGAGTATGAGTTACCCATCCTTCCTGTATTGAACATATCATTGAGAATGAATGACTTTAGGTAGCATTGAAAAGCACTTGCCCTTTCAATGATTATTCAGTAATTGTTTTGATAGCATTGAAAGGACTGCCTGTTGAGACTGCATTGCCCTCACTCTGAATTGATTCTTTGCCCTTAGTGATGTCAGGATGTAGTTAAGCCTGGTTGGATCATATGGATCCAACTGGGCTATAAAGCCCAATTGGCTGGGACTGCCCATATGACTAACTGAAGATTACACATTTTATCTCTCACATTTTATCTCTCATTCTTCCAAGAAGCTCATGGCAGTACCCATAGTTCTGTCCTCTTCCATTTATTACTAACACTGTGGAATAGCAACCCTGTTCACAGGCTATAGTGAATGTACATACATCTGTTTGAGTGACAGAACCATGTTTTCTTTACAAATGAAACTGGGGACCAGTGCCTTGATAAATGTGTGGATTCAATCACATGTACATGCAGCGAATGTAAGATGAGAATTACTTAATCCATGTATAAAGAAAAATCAAAAGCAAACTGTACATGGATAGCATGTGTGTTCATTTAATACGAACAGGGGTAGATTAGACTCAGGGAGCGTGACTGACCCAAGATCACTCAATAAACTTGAGTGGTAATTTGAACTCCTATCCACCTTGTCCCAGTCCAACATGTCAATCACTACTCCACATAAATTGTTGCAGTAACAGGAAGTCACACAAATCTTGCAACACAACATACTGGAGGAGCAGAACACATTCTTTGCAAGAAAAAGGCAACAGGTTAAATCCCTAGCATCTCCAGCTAAGCCTGTGTTAGAAAAGGTCCTTCTCTGCCTGAGATTCTAGAGAGCTGCTGTCAGTCAGAACAGGCAATCCTGAGGACGACAAACGAATGGTCTGACTGTACAAGCCACACATGAGCAAAAACTAAGGATCGTTATTTCTTTGGAAGATATCATCTGAAATAGATGACTGAATTAACCTGGTGAAGGCTTCTGTCTTCAGGGCTGACGTGCCCATTGAGGCTAGGTAGGCAGTGGCTGGAGGGGGTGCTGGAGGAGGCGCGGGGGGTGGGAGTGCGTGCCACGGACCTGCAGCTTCCTAGCCCTCTCGCCCCGAGCCCCCCCCCCGCCGCCGCCAGAACACTACCCCGGCTGGGCTCAGCAGTGGCAGGCAGGCGTCTGCGGCGGCACAGGGAAACCGAGCGGGAGAGCTCAGAGGCTGCCTGCGAGCCGTCCCAGCCACCCGCCACAGCAATCGGGCTGGCAGCGCACACGCGCTCGTGATGATGTCACATGTGACATCATCACACAGGCCGGTGCAGGCGGGCGTGCATGTAGGCACGGGTGCTCGGCTGGCCAGCCGGCTGCAGGCACCGAAAACCCTGGCATTACTACTGTCTATCTTGAAGGACTGGTCCAAAACTTTCCTCCTGTAATTGATTAGCAAGATGCCTCTTGGAGTTGTGCCAAACCATATTGATGATCCTGGCATCGATTATACTACAGACGGAAAAACAGCCCTGTAAAGTTTCTATCGACCTAAGAATGAAAATACAAATGCATCTGACAATTCCGGGTGCTTGGATAAGCAAGGCAAGGCTGTTTGTTAATGATGCTGGAAGAGATGATACTTGAGCTTGAGTCACCTTCGTTTTCAAAATATGTGATGCTGTTGGAATAAATGGTTACAAATACTTTCTGTTGGCAACAGTTATCTGAATCTCTGTCATTTCATGAAGTTATTGCTTTTATAAACCACCGTGGTTTGCTGGGGTGTTAACAGCCTTCCCTTTACCTCAGGCTGTTAATCAGTGCCACAGGCAATAGATTTTGGACTGGGGGCCAAGCTACACATGACGAAAGACACTTGCCTGGCAAGTGGATTGAGTGGAGGGCAAGTGAACAGGGAGAAATACACTTGCCGTTCAAGTGTCATTTGTCACTTGTAGCTTGGCCCTGAGAGGAGAGTTCACTCTGAACATCTCTGCAGCGATCTGGTTGAGATTGGCAGTGACCGGGCCTGATGCACAAACGATGCATGCCACTGCTAAGGTGGCATTCACACAGTCAGGTGAAAGATTCTCACCAATATTCTTTTTAGTGGGACAGAAGGATCAGGAAACTGAATCCAGCTGCCTTCTCTCCCCACCCAGCTCATACTTGACTAAATATTTGACTAAATACAGTTTTTCCAGCAAGCACCATTGATGAAGCCTAATGGAAAAAGGCAGAATTTTCTTTAAACCTCCCACCTTCCCCTTGAAATCAGTTGTTCACAGAAGGGTGGCGCTGCTGCTGCTGCTGCTGCTGCTGCTGCTAATAATAATAATAATAATAATATGAGAAAAGCCTCTTTGGGTCCTCAGTCAGTTCAGAAAAGTGGGATAGAAATAACAACAACAACAACAATAATAATAAACAACTGTGCATATATATACCACTCTTCTAGACAGATTAGTGCCTCACCCAGAGTGGTGAACAAGATGGTGTTATTGTTATTCCCACAATACAGCTGCGGAGCTGGGGCTGAGAGGAGGGGCTTACCCAAGGCCAACTACTGAGCTCATGGCAGTAGCGGGGTTCAAACCAGTGGAGTGCTGATTTGCAGCTGAACCACTTAACCACTGTGCTACAGCACAGCTACAGAGAGAAAACAAATACATTGGAAAAGACAAATACGCTGACTGTGATGGATTTGGTTTGAGTAATGCAGCTACACAAGTTGGAAGCTATGCATTTTGTATTTTCTTATTTTCATCCTTGATCTGATCAGAAATTTTACTCAAGCCATTTAGTTCTTCTGATGAATTCCCCACTCAATTACATGTTATTACTCTGATTTTTTTTCTGAATTTTTAGATATATATTATGGGGGCGGTGGCAGAATAACACGAGTCTAAATTCATGTTTCAGAAATCAGGAAAAGAAAGATTGGGAGTCTACCATATACAAAGAAATATAGCCAGTATTCAACTCCCCTTCCCACCCTCCCAGAGGAAATGTTTGATATATCTTTTATCATGACCTTTTAAAAAATTATTATTATCCCACTTTTCTGCCTGACTGGGGACCCAAAGAGGCTTTTCTCATTGTCCCCTACTCCTCCATATATTCCTCACAACAATGACTATGTGAGGATAGATTAGGCTGAGAGATTGTGACAGGCCCAAGATCACCTGGAAGGTTTCCATGGCCGAGTAGGGTTGCCAAGTCCCTTTCTACTCCCGCTGGGAGGAAGAGAGAACCTGGCACTTCGTGTTGTGCATGTGGATATTTTGCATGCGCAAAGCACACATGCCCTGGGGCTGAAGTGGCGACATCACTTCTGGGAGTGATGTCACCATGCAAACTGTGCAAGTGTTCCCGTGCTCTGCATGGAGTCAATTCGGCCTATTTGGACCCAAATCATCCCCAAACAAAGCACGGGAAAGCTCCTGCAGATGGTACAACGATGTCACTTGTGGAAATTGCATCAGCACGCCCCCAGGGAGTGCATGCCTGGCAGGTATTCCCTAGGGCCTGCCAGTCATGGACAACCTCCAGGGGGCTTGCGACCTCATGCTGATTGCTGGGCAATTTGCGAACCAGGGGGCAAATCCCTGGGAATTTGCCTGCCTCTGGTGGGCACCTAGGAATCCTATGGCCGAGTGAAGTATTCAAGACAAGTTATCCCTGGTCTGAGTTCAGCACTCTAACCACTATGCCATACCAGCCCTTTTAAAGAACCAATAAATTGCTATGAGTAAATCAGAAAGAACTGCATTTGGGATATAGTCCCAGCATACAAATTAATATAAAGTTTATGGTGGGATTTGTATTTACCTCTGAAGATAACTTACAAAAGTTCCTGTTCAGGAGGAGGGTGAATGTTCTCATTTGTTCTCTCTCTGAAAAGCCCATGACACCTTAGAACAAGGGTCCACAGTACAGCTTTTTTTCTGGGGAAGAGGTGGGGGAATGCTCACCCGGGGCAACTTCCGTGAGGAGGAGGTGTGCCTTTTGATAAATGCATGTGCGCGTAGCATGCACACGCTTCTGGAAAGGCACGATAACGTCATTTCCAGGAAGTGATGTCATCATGCAGGTTTTGCCACCCCAGGAGCGCTCCTACGCTCCATGGGGAGGTCTGATTCGGACCAGAATGGGCTGCTCCACTGCGGGGGGAGCACTCCCCCGCCCATCAGTCACCAGATCTCTGCAGTTTTGGGCCCAAAATGGCCCAGATCAGCCTGGAACAGGCTGCTGCCACACAGGAGAACACTCCCCCGCAGGACAGCAGCCCGAACCTGGCCATTTAGGGTCCAATCCGGGTTGTTCTGGGCCCAAAATGGGCCAAAATGGGTCAGAAATGGCCTAGATCGGGCTGGAACGGGCTGCTGCCACATGGAAGAGCACTCCCCCGCCAGGCAGCAGCCCGTTCCTGGCTGTTTTGGGCCCGATCCTGGGCATTTTGTGCCTTAATTGGGCCCAAAAGGGCCAAAAGGGCCCCAAAATTCCCAGGATCGGGCAGCTGCCAGGTGGGGGAGTGTTCCCCCACCAGGCAGAGGCCCTATCCCAGCTGCTTTGAATCCAATTCTGGCCTTTTGGGCCCAAAATGGTCAAAAGGGGCTCAAAATGGCCAAGATTGAGCCACTGCCAGGTGGGGAACCATTCCCCCGCCTGGCAGAGACCTGATCCTGGCCATTTCAGGCCCAAATTGGGCCTAAAATTGTCATAAGGGGCCCCAAATGGCCAGTAATGGGCTGCTGCTTGGTGGGAGAGCCCGATTCTGGCCATTTGGGGCCCCTTTCAAGTCCTAAATAGCCAGGATCTGCCCTGAAATGGCTAGGATTAGGCTGCTGCTGGGTGAGAAAGGGTTCCCTCGCCCGGCACCGGCTCGATCCTGGCCATTTTGGCCCTGATCCAGGCTGTTTCAGCCCCAATCCTGGCCGTTTTGGGCCCTAAATGGGCCTAACCAGCCTGGATCAGGCCAATGCCAGGTGGGGAACCCTCCTCACCCAGCACTGGCCCGATCTTGGCTGTTTAGGCCCCAATCTGTACCATTTCAGTCCCAATGTGGGCCGTTTTGGTGTCATTTTGGCCATTTGGGGCCTATTTAGGGCCCCAAATGGCCCAGATCAGGACCGAAATGGCCAGGATCGGGCTGCTGCCAGGTGGGAGAATCCTCCCCCGCCCAACACCATCCTGATCCAGGCTGTTTGGGGCCCGATCTGGGCCCAAAATGGTCAAAATAGGCCATTTTAAAAATACCCACGTGACACCAGTCATGTGGGTATTTTGAAGAGCTGCTGGATCACTGTTCTGGGGCATTCCAGCTAAAAAAAAGCCCTGGTTCACAGCCTTTTAGAGCCTGCAGGAATCTGAGATTCTGATACTGGGTGGTGGGTGCAACCACAAAATGGCACTACAGGAGGTGGAGCCAGCCACAAAATTTCAGGGATTTGGGTTATACACAAGAAGCTCTGTTTAGTAGGATGCCTTTTGCCATGAATATATAGTTGCATACAAAACTTTCCTTTGGACATGCAGTGAAGATCCTAGTCTTGTGATGGCAGTTGCTCCCAGAACAACGTTTTTAAAAACCTGTACAGCCATTCAGATCTCCAAAGGCCAATCAGAAGACCTGCTGGGCAAATGCCCAATCTGGCCCCTTCCACTTTTAAAAAACACTTAGAGTACAACAGGAAAAACATTGGAAGGCACAATGGTACCCATAGGCACTACATTAAGGACCTCTGCCTTAGACCCCCGGCTACAACACTGGTTGATTCTCTGGGCACTTTTGGAATCTTGAGAAGGGGTAGTGAGCACGAACCACAAATGGCTGCCACAGGAATTGAAACAAATTACAAAACGCCAGGTCATTCAATGCCAAACATCCTCCTACAATGAAGACAGTTGTTTCCAAATGGTTGCTCCATGGAAATCTAAGGTGATGCCTCCAAGAATCTTCTGAAGCACCTTTTCCTCCAATGAGGTGGACAAAAGCCAGGACTGGCTTTTGACTTTAGGGAAGAGATTTTTTGAAGAAGAAGCAAGAGGGCACCAGGAAACACATTGGCGAGCAATATGGCACCCATGGCACACCATGTTGCGGATTGTTGCCTTATAGAATGGTAGCAAGATGATCTTATCTCCAGAGGTGATCGAGGTGCAGGGCTGGTACGAAGTACTGGTGGTTGAAGGGGTACTTCTATCTTCTGTTTCAAGTCCCCTTGGGAAAGACTGTATCAGAAAGACATTTAAGTTACTTTTGCCCATGCTTATCTCTATAGGAGAAGTCCGGAAAATGGGAGATCAGGCAAAGAAAGGAGTACGAGAAGATGGTGCAGTCACCTAGCTATTAGAAAAGTAAAAGGAGGAAGAGCACTTTCCAAAGGACAGCTGAAAGAAGGGGGAATGGCAAGTCGAACTGAAACCCATTCAAAGGATCCCAGTTAGAATCCCTCTGAATTAATTAATTAATTAATTAATTAATTAATTAATTAATTAATTAATTTCTCTCTCTCTCTCAGAAAACTGGGACCCATGGTAGACCACAAACACAAATCAAAATAACTAATAAATAAGAACAATAAAATATTGCCTATCAAAACTAATTAGTAAAAATACACCAAAAAGTTCTGTTTTAGCAGATTCAAACACAGTCAGAGGACTAAGAGGATATTAATGTTATGTATTGGGTTAAAATAGGGCTTAACAAAGCCTCTGAAAGTATTGAGTGTTATGCACGGTGTTGAGCTTCAGGTTGAGTCAAGGTTCCTAATGTTCTTATTCTTGTTGGTTACATTCTGTAGGCAGCAGCCAATCAGTCCTCTCTAATAAAGACCAATCACTGGCCTGCCAATCTAATACATTGTACATAGTTCATGCAAATGATAGGATTGTAGAGTGCATGTTTCTATTGGTTACTGGTTATTATCAGGGCAGGGTTTGTATGTATATATTGGCTCACATTTAGCTTCTCAGTCGGTCTGCTGTCGTCTGTTCTGGCTTGCAATAAAGCATGTTAGGTTGAGCTGAAACCACTCTGGGCTGAAATCATTCTGAGCACCAAGCTCAGTACTTAATAGTTACATAGCTCCCTCAGACCAGTATTGGCACTCTAGGGTCTCAGACTCAGGCATGGGTCTCACCTAAATCTGCAGCCTGAATTATTTTAATCTGAAACATCAAAAATTGAACTACCCGGCTTCCTCCTGAGTTCCAGAGAAGCGGCTGGCTTGGCAGTCCACCTTCCTCTTGTTCCTGATATCATTTCCAAAAGGGGCGATACTCTCCCCATTATTGTTCAACATCTATATGCACCCCGTCACCCAGTTGGTGCAAAGTTTCGGACTTGGGTGTCACCAATATGCGGATGACACCCAGCTATATCTGTTGATGGACAGCTGGTCTGGATCAGCCCCGGATGTCCTGGAGCGTGCTTTTGAAGCCGTGGATGGATGGTTGAGGCAAAGTCGGCTGAAGTTAAACCCTGAGAAGACGGAGATCCTGTACTTGAGTCACGGAAACATAGCTTTGGGACCTCAGCTTCCTATACTCAATGGGGCAGTGCTTACACAGGCCCCGAGAGTTAGGAGCCTGGGGGTGATCTTGGATGCCTCCATGGTCATGGAGTTGCCTCCCAGGTCTCTGCAGTTGCCAGGTCTTCCTTTTTCTACCTTTGACAGATCAGGCAGCTTGCCCCTTATCTTTTGCCCCACGACTTGACTACAGTGGTCCAGGCAATGGTCACCTCTAGGTTAGACTACTGTAACATGCTCTATGCTGGGCTTCCCTTGAACCTGATCCAGCTACTACAGCTGGTTGCAGAATGCAGCAGCGCGGGTCATCTCTGGAACGCTAAGGTGTAAGCACATAATGCCGGTATTGTGCCAGCTGCACTGGTTACCAGTGGAGTACCGAATCAGGTTCAAGGTTTTGATATTAACCTATAAAGCCCTGTGTGGACTGGGACCAGTGTATCTGCTGGACCGCCTCTCCCCATATGAACCCCAGAGGACTCCTCTCTCCAATGGTAAACATCTGTCAAAGGTCCCTGGCCCTAGGGAGGCCCGCCTGGTATCGACCACTGGGCATTTAAGACAGAGCTGTTCCACCAGGTGCGTGCGTGCGTGCGTGCGTGCGTGTGTGTGTGTGTGTATTTTTCTCTGGATGCTCTGAGCCTGCTGGCGGGGGGAGGGTGGAAAATAAATCTAAGAAATTAAATTAAATTAAAAGTGAAGATCAATCCAGGGGTTAGTACCACCATCCACCCTGTCCCAGGTCCAGTATTTCCACAGGGCCCATCTGGCAACCCTTGTTTCTTACATCGACAGTGATAATATTAAATGGACCTTAAAGACTAACCTTAAAGATCAACAACATTT